>NC_056050.1:27062591-27672364 GCF_004379255.2 Salvia splendens | reverse complement strand
CCCCATCAAATGTGTACAATACTTCAATTTGAAAATCCAAAATTCTAACAACGTTCTAAGATTGACAAACAACAAGCATTACAGAAAAGGTCCAATCTTTTAACAGAAACCCCAATTTATCAGATCTTTCAAGAAAATGACATTTTGGGACTGAAGACAAAATCTTATAGCTCATTTCAGTACAAGATCATCTGTTCCTTTTCCCTAAACTACTGTAAACAAATAGATAAACCAGTGATGAAATTGGTCTAGAAAGAAACTACAATATCCCACCAAAAGTTGAAGACACTTCAATTTGAATACCAAAACTTGTCCTCAAAAGTGATTAAAACATCAAGAAAATGAGAAAGATAGAGAAAAGGCCAAAACTTATAGCTCATTTCAGAATAAGATTATGTGTTCCCTCTTCCCTCTCACAACTGTAAACTAATGGAAAAACCAGAACTGTGATGGAATTGGGGCTACAATATCACACCAAAGGTCTAAAATAGCTCAATTTGAAAATTCCAAATTTCTAACAAAGTCCTAAAATAGAAAAACAGCAAGTATTAAAGAAAAAGATCCAATCTTTAAACAGAAACCTCAAACACCAACCGTTACAGCTACAGACCTTGAAGATTCTGCATGTTTCCGAGCTCCGGCGGAATCTCGCCGGAGAAATTATTCACATTGAGGTACAAATCGGTGAGCTCAGTCAAGCTAGCCAACTCCACAGGTATGTCTCCGTACAAGGAATTGTAATGCAGATACAAACCGGTCAAGTGCTGCAGTCCTCCCACCGCCGGCGACAGTTTTCCGGCGAGCCCTTTCCCCTGCAGTGTGATGTTGGCCACCTTCTTTCTCTCGTTGCAGGCGACTCCCTCGAAGGTGCCGCCGCACGGGTCGCCGGAGACGACCCATGAGCCCAAATGCAGGTTTTCCGGGTCGAGGCTGGCTTTGAGGTCGAGCAGCGAGGTGAGCTCGTCGGCGGCGGCGAATGTGAGCAGGAGAGTGAGTAGAAATGGGAAAGGAGAGAAACCCATGTTGCAAGTTTACAACTTTTGGAGAAATGGTGAAGAAAGTGTGTGTTTTATCTTTTAGTAGGATAGTAAATTAGTAATGCAGGTTGTGTTGTGTGTTTTTTTGGTTCTGTCAAATGCATTAATGTGTTGGATTGTTTCTGTAATTCTTGTTTTTATAAAGAGTAGTACATTTTTTTGTTATTTAAATTACTAATTTTTTGTCTTTTAAATGTTTTGTTTGTCTAATTTCGATGAAACTAATGGCAATATGGCAAGCCTGAAAATTATACGTAGATAAAACATTCGGTAAACAAAATGATGTAATTCGGAGAAATTGTTGATAACTTGCATTGACTTCTGATTAATCTGGAAAATTATACGTAGATAAAACATTCGGTAAACAAAATGATGTCATTCGGAGAAATTGTTGATAACTTGCATTGACTTCTGATTAATCCGGAAAATTATACGTAGATAAAACATTCGGTAAACAAAATGATGTCATTCGAAGAAATTGTTGATAACTTGCATTGACTTCTGATTAGTCGCATAACTTTCGGAACCAATACTTAAATCACATTTTTATTGTTTTGTATTTCAATTTAAGTGAAATTGATAATGGCAATCGAAAAATCACAAAATGATAGTAGTATTTGAACAGAAGCCCAACCATAGTAGTTGGGAGAAATGATTATTGCGTATGATTTTTACTTATTAAACTTTTTCATTTCACAAACTAAAACTAAGTCGTTTTGTACTCATTTGCATCACTCCGCACCATCCTACTATAATAATAAGCACCTCAAAACTAAAATTAATAATCGTCATTGCTGAAATAAACACCATATGATAATTGCTTAATACGAAAAGTTACTATTTTTATGACATAATTGTTGTATACATGTCCAATTGTCCATCTCACTTGGTCAGCTACGCAAGTGTCAAAAAAATCATAATGAGATAATTGCGAAACATTGAAAAACTATGATTTTAATTTCCAATCTCAAAAGTTATGGGATTGATCAGAATTAGACCCCGTGATTCTCACTGTTCAAAGCGTGAGCTTCAGGTAGAGACAATAATGTCTCACACATACAAACATATACACACTGTGATGAGAGAGAAATGGTCTTTGCTTTGTGTCTTGTTTAGCTGGAATTAAAGAAGGGAGACGAGACAAGTACAACGAAAAAAGCTCATGTTTCTGTTCAATTCCAGAAAGGGTTCGACTTTATGAGAAATAGAGATGGGTTGAGGGTTTTGATGATCGTTTGGTTTGTTTGTGGCCGTAGATTGGTTTGATTTTTGTAAGGGAATTGTTTGATTCTGTTGAATAGGACAAACAAGGTTGTAATTATACAAAAAATGTTTTTAGTGGCTGGGACCAGTATGAGATTTTTGGGCTGTGTATGGGGTTTGATAGAATCACCATTCAATTGGCTTTTATTAGAACGGTGGAATCACTAGGGCATTAGCGTGATGGTCACGTGCTTAGTGGTTGCGTTAAGCACGCGTGTAATGGTGGAATTTGGTCAAATCATTGCGGTTGTGTGTTTAGCGGTTGCGGTAAGCATGTTGCTTCTTAGGGCCATCGCAGTTGCGTGCTTAGCGACGACACAAAGCACGTATTGGGTTGTGTATGCCTAAGACGTAAGTGCTTCATATTTAAGTGTTTTCCATGTACTGGACTTTCGTTGCCCTTATAGGCATCGGCAACGGGTGGTCGTTGGCCCGATGTCATTCCCTTTGTAATTGATAATTTTATGATCAGGTCTCTTATTCATTGAAGCAAAATTATTAAACTTTAAGATGAAAGTTTTACTACAACACCATCAATAATAATTGAGGTATGATATTGCCTTGTTTACCTTTTCTTGAATCATGTGAGATACTCATTTCACTCACCAATAACAATCATGGAACTTTTGTCCTATAACTCATTTCACCTTCTCCAAAACCAGCCATATCAATAAAATCCTAACTTTCTAACTCATTACATCTAAAAAGTCTAGACTCCAAAGCATTTTTGTAATCCTATTATATGCATGTTCTTCAATAGCTTTTATTTTACTTTACTAAATTCTCAATAGCTTTATAATGTTGATGTTGACTTATTACAACTTTTTCATGATCACTTACTATAACAAAAGTGTCCATCTATGAGAACTGAAAGGGATCACTAAAGCAAAAAAAAATGTATAGTAGAATATAGAAAATATGATTTGGTCCTTACACTTGTATACACAACCATTTGAGTTTATGCTCTTTTATTGTTACGTAAATACTGACGCGTAAATGGTTAATCGTATGATGATATTCGAACTTGAGACATTTGAATTCAGAAATATTAATTTCATCGGCCATCCATCCCTTGCATTTCCAACTTTATTTGTAAGTTAGGATTTTTTAAGTTTTTTATGGGTAAATAAACATATATTTTTACAGTTTTATTGTATGGGATCGAGCATGTAGAATATGATGTAAATTTATAAATGAAGACTCGTTATTTATATTAAAAGAAGTAAATCTTTATGGTCTAGTGAAAGTGCAACCGGAATCTGATACTAATGCATATGAAATTTGATTAAAAACAAAAGTGGATGCTTCTCATTAACTCAAGGTACAAATATCGAAATGTGCTATTCTCCACCATTAGAAAAAAAAACACTAAGGTGGAAAAGCTCAATTAATAGTGCGTCTTAGTGAAATAAGACTGGATTCTTCTATAATGAATCAATGATGTAATTAAACTGCCTTTCAAATATGAGTATTATTGAAGTGCTCGATAATTCTATTTTATCTCAGTTAATTCTACTATATTAACTAACAATATTACTTAGTTACACAAACACAGTCAAAGATCTCAGACATCGAATCAAACAAATATTGCAGGAAAACATAAAGCTCTATATTGTTGGGCATGAGAAGCATAAATTTATAGTAGTAATTGGGAAAAGTAGCATCTCATCTCAAAATTTTCAATTCCATTATTTCCATATAAATATAAATTGGTACCCAACACATGCATGCGGACAAAGATCATGCTAGCTCATAAAACTAACATCATAGGCATGTGAAATTTATTACGTATATACTACTATTATCTCTTTGATCAATATATTTTAGTTTTGAGTGATCCTTATCAGTATTAACCCATAGTTTTAAAAAAATTAACTCTGGACTTTCGGATTTTTCGGTTTGATTTAGATGTGATTATATTTTTTGAATTTTAAAATTTTGAATTTTTGGATCAATTTGTATCTAACAAAAAATTGAATGTTAATACCTACTGGATTATAGGACAAAGTAACAACAATCTGTCTGTTTGCTCTCAAACTTTAGTGTTATTCTTTTAAGAAATTTACCAAGTTTTATGTTTTTTACACTTGACTTTTTCACCACAACCAAAGAAAAGAAAGCACGTTTGATGGGAATCAATTCTCTTGAAAAATTGATATTTACAATGTTGGCTTTTTTTTATGGATCAGTGGATTCGAGGATAATGTTTCTGCGGCAATACTTTGTCCAAAACAACTTTTTTGGGCCTAGTTCTGACAAATATAAACATACAAATCTATTGTTTTCTTGATTTATTAGGCATCATTTGGGTCTACAGCGAACAATCCAATAGAAAATGGGTAGGAAGGTTGTTAAAAAATGTATCAAAAGAAGAACAATATGTCACACTGCATCCAATGTGTTTGACAAAAGATTGACTCAATTCTAATGAACATGAACTATTTGTAAAAATGTTTGACTGAGATTGAACAACACAAATTCTGTTGGTTAGATTTTGGGATTGGATTCACAAATATTCGGGTTTTGGGATTTTTTTTTTAATCCGAACAGATTTCATAGCGTATTTTTGGATAATTCGGATCAGATTACCTTCATTTTTTTTTATAAAATTTCAGATTTTCAGTGCACCATAAATATTGCTAAACACCCCTTAAACTTTTATATATTAACATTCCAACCCCTCCATTTCAAACTTTGGAAATCGCAGGCATTCTCCAGCTAGAGCATATCACCAAAAGAGAAGATCTAGTAAAAGAGGCAGCAAAAAACCAGTCAAATCCGCAGATTATGGGGAAAGATCTGAGCGAAGATCAGGTTTCCTCAATGAAGGAGGCCTTCACGCTGTTCGACACCGACGGCGACGGCAAGATTGCCCCGTCGGAGCTCGGAATCCTGATGCGGTCGCTCGGCGGAAACCCTACGCAGGCGCAGCTGAAGTCGATCATCGCCGAGGAGAAGCTCTCCGCGCCGTTCGACTTCCCTCGCTTCCTCGGCCTCATGTCGAAGCATTTGAAGCCGGAGCCGTTCGATCGCCAGCTGCGCGACGCATTCAAGGTGATCGACAAGGACGGGACCGGATGCGTCGTCGTTTCGGATCTCAGGCACATCCTGACCAGCATCGGGGAGAAATTGGAGCCTGCGGAGTTCGACGAGTGGATCCGAGAGGTGGATATCGGATCCGATGGCAAGATCCGGTACGAGGACTTCATTGCGCGCATGGTAGCTAAGTGAGGAGGCGATATTCGAGGCCACTGAGGT
Organism: Salvia splendens; assembly: GCF_004379255.2. Lineage (NCBI taxonomy): Eukaryota > Viridiplantae > Streptophyta > Magnoliopsida > Lamiales > Lamiaceae > Salvia > Salvia splendens. Next base: position 27,666,806 of record NC_056050.1, on the reverse strand, counting down.
TTTACTTTTCACCAGTTCTGTTGAATTTTGAATTCTGTTTTGCTTTTGTTGCATTGTTATTTATGTCATGTGGAAAACTAATTCAGCTCTTCTAGCTTGATCGTACTGGAAATTGCATTGTGTTTTGAAGGTTTAGATGATGATTCATTTTTGAATCTCAGTATTGGTGACTGTATAATCGATTCTAAACAATTATGAACTTGGTTCTAATTTGAGGAGAACTTAGGGATTTGATGAGAGAAGTTAGTGGATAGAGAGTGATGAGGCTATCTCATAACCCCCAATTTTCATTTAATCATTAATTAGGTGCTGAATTTGAATGAACTTCTAAGATATATTGATATACAGACATTTGGCTGGATCTAAGAAATAAGAATGAGAAGTGCAAAGGAGAAGCAGGATTTCTAGGCCTAGTTTTCTTTGATTTTGTGTCTCAGCTGTGGCTGTTAGAGAAACTGTATAGTGGTTTATTTTGTTTGCAAATCATGAAGCAAGAGCAGATGAACTTTCATAAAGGTAACTTTTGTGGTTTTACTTCAAACTTCAAAGACATATAAGTGAAATGCTCTGTGTCTCGTTTCCTAAATGAAATCCTAGTTCCAGACTGACTACACGAATGGGAAAAGTGGTCAAAGCGAAACTATCTTTTTGTGCTGTCTAACCGTACAAAAAAAAAAGTAATTCACCGGCTTGCATCACTTGCCACGTACTTGATGCTTATTCAGCCCTTCATTTGCATATCCTTGATACTTTTATAGGGTAGATATTGAACTTTCATACTCAATAAGCATTTAGTACATTAGTAATGTCATTTTTAAGTCGTATTAATCACATTATCAGTATGTAGCAGTGTTGGAGAACCATGTATTAATGTTGATAAAGCACTTGGTCTTGTTAAGAAAGACCACAGATGTTAAAAAGGCGTAATTGTTGTGGGGATGCTTATGCAACATTGCTCTATGGAAATTGTGACATGAATTGTTGTTTCTGTATTAACTTATTTCCTAACATAATCGTCACCCGTTTTTACTTGCTTCGAGACAACTGGGTCTATATTTGATTCATTTAATCTCTGGTTCTGTTGATGTGAAAGCATATAGTAGACATGTGCCATATGTGACTGGAATTTGGGATGAAGCAACTTCTCTTCGTAACTATTCTATGTGATTGCATATGGGTTGTCTGAGATGTGCGCTCCGCATTTGTGGTTGCAGGTGATTGACATTCCGGTTGTGCTGGGCCTTGTCTCGAAAGCAGGAAGCTGTGTGTGTGTGTTTGTGTCTGTCTTTATAACTTAACTCTCGTGTTGTCCTAGTTCGTCTAAGTTGGCATAATTTGACTTGAATGTGTGTTAAACATCTTGACATTCGGGCTATATGGACTATTTCAAGTGTTTGCTGATGAATCTGTGAATAGTGGATTAGCTTCTGAATCTTGGTATCAGTGCTTCTTCTTTATCATTTCATTGTTCGTTTCTTCTTATTTTTGTATGTTTTGGTGGCAAAAACAGTTGGCACTGAAGCACTATAAAGGAGTATTAAGGTCTGGCACAATTTTGGTTTCTCATTTACTAGTGCTGACTCGAACCCCCGATCTATTGGGTGGAAGGAAAATGTAATACCAAACTAAGCTAAGCATCCGTTTTCACCGGTACACGGTACACGTACACCCGTCACCCTTGTCAACTGCCGCAACACCAATTTTGTTCTTGCGCCAAGCATTGCACAATTATGCTAACTAATATTTTCATTCTTTTGTGCAAAAACTCCAAATTCAAAACTCAGTTCGTTAATTATACTACATCTCAGTATATTAATTTCATTTCAATGAAGTTTTTAGTAATAACATGAATATATTACGTTAGGATTAAAATAATTAATTATGCTAAAATAAAAATTTATGTAAATTAAAATCATAGGTAAAGGAAAGAAAATAAATGAAAAAATAACAAAATAAAAAGATTAAAAAGAATTATTAATATATTATTAGAATCGAACTAAATATACCATAACAACATAAATCATGCTAAACATGGATTAAACATAATAATGCTTAGAAATGATCATCAAATTAGCTCTCTACTCTCTAGCATAATATTTCTATTTATTGGAGAAGCAAGAATAAATCTACATATAAAAATCTGTGTATGTGAAAATAAGACTATGTGTAACCCAATGCATAAAGTTTTATATATGTGAGAAATAAGTACTTAGCTCAAGATAGGTAGTCAGTGAGGATCACATATGTCATCTCCTACTCCATTTCCTACTACATACGCATGTCAGGGTCCATAATCATGTTTGTATATATATATAGTAGGAGATGGCATACGCATGTCAGGGTCCATAATCATGTTTGTATATATATATAGTAGGAGATGGCATAGGTGATCCTGTCCGAATAAACAATGCCAACAATTGTTCGTGACAAATTCATTAGGGTAATAACTTAAACTAAAATTACTGCATCCGCTCATCTTCCTTCCCGCCAAAATCCCCCATTTTCAGCCGCCTCCGGATTTCGAGCTCCGATTTCAACAAAATCGTCCGTCGAATCGAAATCCCTACTACATTGAAGAAGGCTCGACGGAACTCTAGCTTTATTCCAAAGGTAGAGAAGAAACCAAAACCAGTTTCTCAGCTTTTAACTGGCGTCCCGATTATACGATCAACCGATTGTTACCGTGATCAAATTGAATTTCTCTATAGTATCCATTTGTGTGTTGTACTATAAGTCATTGATTATTAGTTCAGGAATTTTAATAGATAAGCACATGCGAAGATTTTGCTCATTTGGATGCTTAAATTTATGTGTTAGAATGTTGTGTTCCAGATTATATAGATGTGCATTACTTAGTTGCCCTGCTCTCTTTAGAGTAAGTGTATGCCTGCATATTTACATACGCAATTGGTGAAATTAGTTCAATCTAGGAAAAGAGCATATGCAGATTGAGATGTCTCTTAAATATATGCATGTAGAAATGATATATGCAATTGGTGTAGAAATGAGTTGAATCTAGGAAAATAGATATATGAAATTTGCATAAATGAGTTGAATCTAGGAAAAGAGAATATGAAGATTGAGATATCACTTTAAGTGTATGCATGTATAAGTATATGCAATTGGTGTAGAAATGAGTTGAATCTAGGAAAAGAGCATATGCAAACTGATATCTTTCTTAAGTAAGTGTATGCATGAATAGATATATGAAATTGGTGTAGAAATGAGTTGAATCTAGTTTAAGAGCAGATGCATATTGAGAGGGAGAATTGTGGAAACTTCATTTATCTGTGCATTATATACACTACAATAATAGTAATAGTTCGCATTGTCTTTCCATCAACTGTGATGTATCAATGATCTGAAAGCACTTTCATTGTTGAATTTAATATTGGAATTATCAATTTGATTAAGTTAGAAGCTTCTTAAGGAGTTATCAATTTGATAACCACTTAGTTATCAATTTGATAACTACCTCTTAAGTAGTAAAATAAAAAATGATCACCTTTTGTGGAAGCAAAGTTCAAGATGATTATCACTTCATCCTTTCCTAAGCCTATATATATGTGTAGAGGTTGAAGGAGAAATCATAATAACATTAACATCACAACATCTCCATTTCCTCTCTAAACTAGTTATCTCATTCTCATATAGCCACTTTAGGAGCATCGTCTCCTCATTTTCTCGAAACTCCGAAAGTTCGCCGGTGCCTAGTGAGTTTGAGGTGCTTCTACTCACTAGGACGAAGTCGTTTTATGTTTGGGACACTACGCCAATCCGTGAGCACTAGCCGGGGCGTAATTTGTCTTGCGGAAAGAGGGCTTTCCTCGACTCGACTTATAGTTAGTACGGTTATTTTATATTTTTGGTGTAATTTCCATTTCACTTGTATTTGTATTACTCTTCGGTTGTAATAGTTAGAGTACTGCCTGTAAATGGCTCGGGAATTTTTCCAATTTTATCCAACAGTCGCAAGACAAATTAGTCGTACTCTAGGTGATGTCGACCGAAATTACGATGAACGGAAACCATGGAGCTAGAAGAAACGAACACCAACAAAATGGATCTACTTTTTCTGCTGCCAAAACGTCGGTGTTGACGCCTGTTTCGACCTCGAGGGTGATGCCTCAGGCCGATAAGCTAGAGAAATTTAAGGGCTCTCAATTTAAACGTTGGCAACAAAAAATGTTGTTCTATTAACTATGTTAGGTGTTGCCAATTTCCTCACGCCCTAAACCCACGTCCTAAACTGTTGGTGTTCGTTTCCTCCAGCTCAATGGTTTCCGTTCATCGTAACTTCGGTCGACATCACCTAGAGTACGACTAATTTATCTTGCGACTGTTGGTTAAAATTGGGAAAATTCCCGAGCCGTTTACAAGCAGTACTCTAACTATTACAACCGAAGAGCAATACAAATACAAGTGAAATGGAAATTACAACAAAAATATAAAATAACCGTACTAACTATAAGTCGAGTCGAGGAAAGCCCTCTTTCCGCAAGACAAATTACGCCCCGGCTAGTGCTCGCGGATTGGCGTAGTGTCCCCAAAGATAAAACGACTTCGTCCTAGTGAGTAGAAGCACCTCAAACTCACTAGGCACCGGCGAACTTTCGGAGTTTCGAGAAAATGAGGAGACGATGCTCCTAAAGTGGCTATATGAGAATGAGAGAACTAGTTTAGAGAGGAAATGGAGATGTTGTGATGTTGATGTTATTATGAATTTATCCTTCAACCTCCACACATATATATAGGCTTAGGAAATGATGAAGTGGTGATCATCTTAAACTTTGCTTCCACAAAAGGTGATCATTTTTTATTTTACTACTTAAGAGGTAGTTATCAAATTGATAACTAAGTGGTTATCAAATTGATAACTCAGAAGCTTCTAACTTAATCAAATTGATATTAAGTGGTTATCACAATGATAATTCCAACATTTAATTTTGTTTTCCTTCATATGGGGGATTCTACTCCAACTGTTGATACTGCTCATAGTGAAAGAGTGGGGATTTGAGAGGATTCCAAGTCTAAGAAGAGACAAAGAACTTCTGAAGTTTGGAATCATTTTACACATGAAGAACCCGACGAAAATGGGAAGACCGTCAGGTGCAATAAATGTGGTCAAAGATGGAAATATGAAGGTACGAAACAGGAAACTTCCACTTATAATCGCCATATGTTGGTCTGTAAGAAGAAACCAAAGTTTGGAGATGTGGGTGAGGTTAAAAATAATGCAATCGATCCTAAAATTTGTCGGGATTGGATGACTAAGATATCAGTTGCACATAATCTTCCTTTGAATTGGGTTGAATGTGACGAAATGAGAGGTTTTTTTGAATTATTTGAATCTTCCTTTGAATTGGGTTGAATGTGACGAAATAAGATATCATGCCTTGGATGTGATGAATTTGTATGAATCTGAAAAGAAGAAATTGAAGTTCAGATTGAGTAATGTTTCGGGAATGTTGCGCTTGACTTGTGATGTTTGGACCGCTTGTACTAATTCGGGTTATATTTGTTTAACTGCACATTTTGTGGATGAAAACTGGAAATTGAATAGCAAAATACTTGCATTTTGTTCTATGCCTCCTCCACATTCTAGAATCGAAATAGCTCGAAAGGTTTATGATATTTTGGCGGATTGGAAAATAGATAGGAAAGTCTTTTCTTTGACTTTGGACAATTCGTCTGCTAATAATGACATGGTGGAAATATTGAAGATGCGACTTGGTTTGCAGAACTCATTATTATGCAATGGTGAATTATTATGCAATGGTGAATTTTTCCGCGTGAAATATTGTGCACATCTCTTGACTCTTATGGTCGAAGAAGGATTGGAAGTTGCTAGTGAAGCTTTAGATAAGATTAGAGCTAGTAGTATCAAATACGTAAAAGAATCAGAAGCTAGAATGATCAAGTTTAAGGAGTGTGCTCGGAAAACTGGTATTGAATTACCTTCTTCTCTTTGCTTGGATGTGCCTACTCGTTGGGAATCCATATATTTGGTGCTTGATAGTGGAATTAAATGTCGACGTGCTTTTTGTTTGCTTGAATTTGAGGATTTGGTTTATAAGTATTGTCCAACTGAAGAAGAGTGGAATAGAGGAGAACTGATGCTTAAATTTTTGGAGCCATTTTACAATATTTCAACTATGATTTCTGGATCATCCAGTCCTACTTCTGGTTTCTATTTTATAGAACTTTGGAAGATTGCACGCTTTTTGTCTAAAAATTATAGAGGTCAAGACGAAGAGGTGAAGTCTATGTCTCATTCGATGAATTTAAAGTTTGCGCCGTATTGGGAGGAGCATAGTGAAATTCTTTCCGTAGGAGCAGTGTTCGACCCAAGAATAAAATTGAAGCTTTTGGAGTACTGTTATTCAAGAATTGACAATCATTCATATGAGGAAAAAATCAGTAAGTTGAAGACGAGGTTGTATACTCTATACGACGAGTATAAGAAAAAGTGTGCTAGTGCATCTTTGGTTAAAGTTTCTCAAGTTGGAGAACCTGATTTCATGGAAGAAAAAGGTGTAAGAAGACAAGAAATGAAAAGAGGATTGAGAATAAATAAGAAGGTTCTTGCAGTTAGTTATCCTCTCTTTTTTCTGAAGAATTTTGCAAGTCTTTATATTTCTATCGATATTAATTTTGTTCCATGATTTAATTTATACATTATTAATATTGTTATAGGAATGGAAGAAATATAAAGGAACTTCTGAAGGAAAGTCATTTTTGGATTCATATCTGGACGAACCTGCAATGGATGTAAATGCTGAAATCGATCTGTTTGAGTATTGGAGAGATCGTGCAGCCTGCTTTGGAGAACTTGCTACGATGGCATGTGATGCTCTTAGCATTCCTATAACAACGGTAGCATCGGATTCTTTCTTTAGTGTTGGTGCACGCGTTTTGAAGAAATACAGAAATAGAGTTCTTTCTGAAAAAGTGCAAGCTGTTATTTGCGCACGAAATTGGTTGCATGGATATTCTGATGGTAAGATTTTTTTTCCTATAAAGATCTAAATTACATGAACTTATCTCACTAAAATTGGCCTCTTGTTTTTGTGCAAGCCTATTCTCTGGAAGATTAAGGGCAATAATGTCTACACAAGGGATATCTCATTCTTCTAGTGGTGTATCAAACATGTGCTGAATTTTAAAAAGTTATAAATCGAGAAATACATTACTTGATAATTTGGTTTATTTTCTGATTTTGTTTCTTCTCTTGGACTTTCCAACTTGGGCTATCAAACATATCCTTAAATAAAAGAGAGTACAGTAAGTTGAAAAAAAATACGAAAGATTATAAAAGATAAATTATGTTACTTTTTTACCATGAAAGGAAATATCTTGCTTAAAATATGCACTTTTTTACCCGCAGTAAGATGGAAGCAGTATTTGAGACATCGGATGCTAGAGGCAACAAACACAAGTCCATTTGTATAAATTTTACAGTATATAATTATAATCCAGCTTTTATTATTTAATTATTTCTTGAATACTATATGTAGCTTATCTACTGGAAATGTAAGAATCAAATGCTGAAAAATATTGAAAACTTTTAGAATGAATTTAAAAAGTTGGCACTTGGCTACCTAGGTGAATAATGTAAATTAATATCAATAGATAAAGCTTCTTCATGAATTCGAAGACCAACATGTCAAACAAAAATTAAAAACCAGTAGAAGATTAAAAGAAATCAAAGAGCAAAACTGTATCATCAACCAAAATGATCATCAATATCTAAAAACATTGTCTAATCAAAGAACAAAATTCTTGAAAGATATGTTCCATGCCAAAATTCAGAATTTGCCCACAAATTGGCACAAATTGTGCTCTCCGCAATTCAAAGCCTAGGCCACAAGAGTGCTTGCAGTGGTTGATTCGCTGCAAAACAAGAAAGTTTATGAAAAAGTTGCGAACTATTTATGGCATATATAAGAAACATGGATTTAGCAACAAGAACAATATGCAGTGAAAAAGCTAATTTAAAACATCAAACGATTGGAGGATGTGGCATATTAGGTGTCTACTTGGAAATTTATAAGTTTGCCAATGGTCTTGGCCCAAAACACATTCTGGCAATGCAATCAATATCAAAACCAATCCAAACAAATCCTTCAAAGGATATCTAATAACTTGTCTCCATTCAACAACCTAGAAACTTGTCAAAACAGACCTTTCCACTTGATCACTCACAAAAAGTATTTCCAATTCATTTTTATAGTTTGAATACAAAGCTTCAACAAACTAAAGGACTTCATAGCAAATTCAGAAAATTAATTTTCAACAAGCTATTTTAAAAGTTCTGAACTTCTCTCAAACAAGTAATTAGTAAGGCATTCAACTAGCACATCATCATGAAAAGTTAATGCTAAAACCAAAGAGAGTGTATAAAACATAGATTGGGCGAAACTACTAAAATTATGTAGTGTACTAGGAATATACTTCGAGCAGCCCTCCAATAACGTTTCAAGAAATTCTAGCTACTCTTATTTAGTAGGGTACCAAAATTACTATGAATATAGAATGAAGCCAGATTCTAACCAATTTTTAGAGGTTCAAAAATAGAATTTAAACCACAATCTACATGAAAATTTGATTAATAGTTCCAGCAAATTTCAAGCATCTTGAGCAGATAAACACAAAGTATTAAACAAAACGCACATCAAAATAGGACCAAGAGAATTACTATTTCCAGACAGGCGGAAGCTTCTTTGTCTTCTTGTAGTAACGGGCAAGGCGGTGAATCCTGCTCTCAACCAAAATCAACCTAAACTTAGAGTCCTTGTCCTTCCTGTTCCTCTCCAGATGCTTCCTGATAGCCACTGCTTTCTTGATCAAGTGGTACAAATCCTCAGGAATTTCGGGTGCAAGTCCTGTTTAACATTTAACAAACATTGTTTAATCACTTAAACCAAATTCACACTTACATACAAAATGGATAATTACAAATAATAAATGCATCCCTCTGTTTAACAATCATCAAAGCCGTCAAATCATAAAAAAGACTCCTTTTTATAAGCAGAAAACATCAAAATTGGATATTAAGCCTCAAAACCTAATAAAATAGGCGCATGCTCAGTTCACACATTAACTAGCAGAAACCATTCCTCAATCCAGAAAACTGAAATTATAAAAAAAACGGAAAATTTGAGAAAAGTAAACAGATTAATACCATGACCCTTGAGAATGCGGAGAATCTTGCTTCCGGTGACGCTCTTCACCTGAGCAATGCCGTGGGAGTCACGGAGAATCACGCCGATCTGCGACGGGGTCAGACCCTTCTTCGCAAACTTGCAGATATTCTCCTCAACCTTCAGAAAACAACAAAGAAAATAATATAAACAACGGACTATCGTGATTATGAAGTATTTAACGATTAAAGAGAAATCAAAATTACATCTTCAGAGGTGATTTTGAGCCAGGAGGGAGGAGTCCTCTTGTAGGGAAGGGCTGAAGCGGAAATACCCTTTCTGCAACACAAGGCGAGGAATTCAAATTGATACTCAATCGATAATAACAAATAAGCGCGAAACCGAAAAGCAGATTGATGGTAGCGAAATTGAAGAGATGAATCAGTACCCTCGGCTGTGCATGCGACCCATGGCGACGGCAACGGCGGCGGCGCAGCTCTTTCTGCTTCGGAAATCCGAGTGTTAGAGTCAGCCACCGACGCTAGCTCGAAGAACTGAATAAGTAATCGATCAAATTAGGGTTTTGTAATGTTTGTGGGTTTCAATTGGCCCATTTTATCCGGGAATTCATGGGCTGGCCCAGTTAAGTTTAGAGATCAAGTACAAAAAATACTATTATTACTTCTATTAACTAATTTCGAAATAATAGACTTCAAGTACAAAAAATACGAGGATAATGTTGGTGCTATTTTCTGCATTATCACCTATTGTATAGTTAGATATATGTATCACATGTTATTCTAATACTATTAAAATCATTCATAATGGCCATTATATTTGTGACTAGATATCATATTTATTTAAGAGATTTTTGTAAAAGGTAGTACTTTAAATTTGTTAACCTTTTGAAATTTTAGATTAAATTTGCTGAATTCTTAGATACGTGATCGAAACATGCAAATTTTTCATAACAATGAATTTCTCGTTTTTTTTTCCTCTTTCTTTTTTTTTATTATTTTCCTTACAACATTTATAAATTGATCAAATAACCCACATAAAATTTAAAATCTCAAATTTGAAATTCGTATACGTGATACTCCTTAATTCTAAAATTCTATTGCATCTACCCTACTTCACTTCATCCACCCTCCACCCCCTTTGGCGCTAGTGCAGATGTGTTTTTGTTATAAAAAAAAGGAAAACAATTCCAAAAAATTTTTTAACAAAAATGTATCACGGCTTCAGTGCAAAATCTGCAGTGGAAGAACAGGGAGAAATTTTTTTTAAAATGTTTTGAAGGAATTATTAACAAAAAAGAAGTGCGAAAATGATAAAAAAAATAAAATAAAAAAATCATTTGTTCCGAAGAATTTGCATGTCTCATTCCCATATTTTGAAAGATTAACGAGTTTAAATTCCAAATTTCGAAAGGCATGCGAATCGAGTCTCTTTTTTTTAAAGTCTATATTTATTTCTATATTTACATTAATTCAATTTTCATTATTATTCATCATATTTATTTTTACATGACGTTCGATTATTCTTCTTCTAACAAAAACTTGGTATGGAGTATCTTAACTTAGCTTTAAAATTCTAATGTTATCCATCCAATCCAACTTCTATCACTAATTTAATAAAGGGATATTCACATCTAATATAATGAAACTTTCAAAAAGTTGAATTTTTCCCACGAACTTTAAAATTGACAAATAATATCTCAAACTTTACTTCGGATTTATTTTTTTCCCATGAATAAAAAAATTCATGTTATTTTAATAGATTGAAGAACAATTTTGAAGGGTGTGCTTCATGAAAAACTATCTTCAAAGATTAAAAAACTCGAAGCTCTCAAAATTGTTGTCAAGAAATTCCAAAAAAAAATCCGCATCATAATATTATTTGTGAGAATTTTTTCATTCGTGGAAAAAACAAACCCAGGGTAAAGTTTGTGATATTATTTGTTAATTTTAAAGTTCGTGGGAAAAATCCAACTTTTTAAAAGTTTTATGATATTAGATGCAAATATTTTTTAATAAAAATTAAACAATCCACACATTTAGGTATTGTATTTCAATAACGACACCGTATTCATACCTAAGCCCCAAATTTCCGATTCCAAAACCTCTCCGACTCCAAAATCCCACCGGAAATGGCCTCCGCGATCCGACTCGTGACGGAGAGAACCGGCGACGGCATCGGACAACCATTCGTCGACTCCCACCACGGCGAGGAGCTGATGCTCGTGCAGCCCGGTGTCTCTATCGTCCTCGGCGGCAGCAGCCGTCAGCCTGAACTCCCCGGCACTCTCTACCTCACCACCAGGTTGTTAAACCTATTATCTTCCCCAATTTTCTATGCTTAGTTTTTTTCTAGCTCTTATGTTGTTATTGATTGCTCCGAATTGTGTGCGGAAAGGCAAGTAATTTGGCTGAGCGACTCGGATAGGGCGAAAGGCTATGCCGTCGATTTTATTTCGGTGTCGCTTCACGCTGTTTCCAGAGATCCCGAGGCTTATCCTGAACCTTGTATCTATGCTCAGGTATTGATGTTTTGGTGTAAATGCTCAAGCTTTGTATAGTTATTGTTGATAGAATTTAGGTTGCGTTTTGATGTTTATAATGTGAAAGTTGTAATATGGAATTGTCTATTGATCTCTTTGGTTTGTTAATTATCATGTGAATCGAATAAGGTCCCGGCTAGGGATGCCCGGGATTACCCAACACACCTAAACATTCGACTTAGAACTAGTTTACATTGCCTACAGGCTACAAGGGGGATAAAATGTTGTTCCGGTAAAACATCCCATCAGTTGCAGGGAGACTAATCAACAACTGCTGAGTATGTTCTAGTGTTGGGAAATGTTAAGGCGTCGTTTTAATAAATACGTGTGTTCGAAGATCAAGTTGGAATAATTTCTTGTGGAGATGTTGTATACACACAGTTGAGGATTTTGAAGCATCTTTATGCATATGTACACATATATGGCTGGTATTACCTTTAGGCTGTGTTGATAGGAGGATTTTGATGTAAAAATTGATTTGTTGCAAGTTTTATTCACTTGGTTTATTTCCTTGCAATTTGAATCCCTTAATCCAAAGACTTAGTATTCTACAATATGTAGTTTGTTCAGTTATTGGAATGCTCATTGAAGTGACTTTGTTAAACATAAGCTTCTAGTTGTATGCATTGATATTTGATATACTACTTTTCTTAAAGGTCTAATGATAGGTGCATTTATTTTATTTTCAAGATTGAGAATGGGGCTGAGGAAGATGAGTCTGAAGATTCAGAGTCAGAAACTGACGATACGCTAAACTTATCCAAGATAACCGAGATGAGATTTGTGCCCTCGGATCCTAATCAATGTACCCGTTAGCTTTTCTAGCCTTGCTTTCATTTTTTATCCTGCTCATGTAATCCATGTCCCATCTTTGTAAATGTTTATTCGCTTTTATGAGTTGCAATTTTCTCCTTAATTTGTGCAGTGGACAGACTATTTACAGTATTCTGTGAATGTGCTGAGCTGAATCCTGATCCAATAGAAGGTACTAGTATTAATTTCCTTGACAAAGATATAGAGCATTTTCTTATTCATATTTTTCACAGGCTAATGACTTTATTGTGCTTCCTGTAGAGGATGAAGGCGAAAATAATTGGATTTTCAGCGCTGATCAGCTGGAATTCAATGCGGGTAATCAATTAATTCCGAAAGCCACTGTTCCCTTTATTAAAACTGTTATCTACATTCTTATGCTCTCCTTTTGTTTCTCTTTCGGCTGGTCAGAGGACGATGACTCGGAATGGGATGCCCACCAAAATCCAGCCCATCCAATCGGTGCCAATGGAAATGTTGACTTAGCTCAATCAGTGGTGCAGGTATGTTATATAGTGTGGTTTGCAAAAATGCTAGAGTTTTATCCCCGGCCTTCAGAATGCTCGTGCATGCGATTCATTGTATTATGTGTAGTATCGCAACAGATGGAAGAATTTATACAATCTCTGTTCTTGCAGCTTCAGATAAATGATCAGCGCTTTGAGGATGCAGAGGAAATAGAGCAGGATGGTACTAATGGTCATCACTAAACTTCCCATTTCTTTTGTTTCAGATTTGGATAGCTCTACAGTTTGCTCATTTTGAGCTTCGTGGACATAACTATGTTGTATGGTAGATTTTGTAGATTTTATTTATATAAAAAACCTATCACTATGCATAGCTGTTGAGTAGAATCTATTTAACCAACGCATCCATTCTTTATGGTGTTTATTTATTTTGTAGTAATTCTTTTGGGTTTTGTGGTGCCAAAGTAAATATATTTTGAGTAAAAGAAAGGCTAATTGAGCACCTATATTTAGAAGCAATATAAATCAAAGTCCATTTGCTTTAGTTGCAAGGAAAAATGGGATATAAGAAAATTCCCATTCTTTAAATCCTTCTTAGTTCTTTCCTTTATTTTTCCTTTAGCTACAAAAATGAATGTCATCCCAACCTATTCTCTATTTTCATTCCAAGAAGGACTAATATTATATTAATACCTATAAAGAGACTCACATTAACTATTTGTGTCAATTGATTAGTTCGATCTAAATTTTGAGATAAGGGGTGTAACTCATAAAAATGATGCATAAGTTGCTAATGAGTTGAAGTTACCAAACTCATACGAGTTGATATCAGTTTATACCGAATTGCTACACATAAAATTCCTCAACGCATATTACCAAAACGAACCATAAACAATTTGAATCGATCTTAGCGAACGATACACAACCGCGAATAGATCTCGATCCTCGGGGTAACACAAAAGCATTTTATTGGATAAAATCGCACGAGAAATTTCGGAATAAGGGGTTAAATTCGCTGACCTTTCGTAATTAGGGATTTAATTTGCTGACCTTTCGTAATTTGAGATCAAAGCATGCGTATTCTTCAGAATAAGGGATTTATGATATTTTATCTTATTTATATTCTTTTTTAATATTATTTTCCTCTAACTATTTATCAATTGTCTAAATTACCTCATTCAAAATTTTACCTAAATTCTACTACTTCATCAAAAATCCAGCGCCGTTTCTGTGATTTCTCCCAAATCACCCGCCTTTTTTTTATTCCAAACCTGCCTCAAAATGAATGTTCTGTATATTCTTCTCTTTGATTTTATAGTCGAGTTGCTGGATTTTGTGTATGTAGTGCATGTGCCAGTGCAAGAACATAAATTCTATATGATGCTTTAACTTGGGGTGCCATATAACGAAGTAGTTTTGTGTTTAAATTTTCTATAGTTTAATCGGTCTGTATTCATAAAGGTATCTGGATTTGTATTTTAGGATAATTAACAAAGCCATTGCATGTGATGCAAAGATCATTGTTTACTGGACTAGGATTGTATTAGTATATTTAACTGATTTACTGTTTTGGATTCCTCATAAAGACTTTAAAGTTGATTGAGTGCACAATTAGGTCTTACTATCCCTTTCTCTAGATATCTTATTTTGCTTCTAGTTACAATTTTTACCTACTACTTTTCTTACTAGCACTTACAAATTAGTCATAGCTATCTCCTTGGCGAAATTGCCACATATGAAATTGAGCACAATTTTGCAAAGAAATAGCCCACTTCTTTCTCGAGAGGAGATGGGAAACACGCTCAATATCATTTGATTGAATAGTTGACCCAGCCCTTTGTTGTCAATCCAAATCGCGATGATATTTTCTTGTTCCTGACTGGGCTTCTTTCGACACAAGAAGGGGGTATGAGATAGGAATTGAGTGATCGCAAAGGCTGTCGGTTGCTTCTTTAGTTAAAAATTTGAAGAGGGTAATTTAGGCAATTGATAAATGATTAAATATCATAGATCCCTTATTCTGAAGAATACGCATGCATCGATCCCAAATTACGAAAGATGAGCGAATTGAATCCCTAATTACGAAAGGTTAGCGAATTTAACCCCTTATTCTGAAATTTCTCAAACCGCACCCAGATCTCCACCTCTACAAAGCAAATTTTGAATAAATCTCCAAAATGACATTTTCTTTTATCTTTTTTTTTTTCATTCACAAAAGACTAAAAACCCACTAATACAAATTATACTCTTAATTAATTTATTTTCTAAATATCCATATATTGGGCCTAACTTTCAATACACATGCCTACTCTTCAGCTAAATTGAAGAACAGAAGCCCATAAACAATAGAAATTGATAAGAATAAAAAATATAAAATCCCTAACCCTAGATTTATAATCTCATCCAACATTTGTTATCAGCTCAGCTTGGAGCAGTCGACAGTAACCTCCGCCTCCCGCCGTCGCGCTCCGTTCTTCCGGTACGGATCTCAGTAGTTGTGTTAATTTAATCTGATACTATTACCAAAAAGTTTTAATTTTTCACTATCTGCTGTTTTGACAGAAGAAAGAAGCTCGATTGAATCATGGCGTTCGCAGCGGTTAAACACTCAAAGCCAGGGCTAGAGGAGCCCCTGGAGCAGATTCACAAGATTCGTATTACACTTTCTTCCAAGAACGTGAAGAATTTGGAGAAAGGTATACACTTTTTTTGTTTCAATGATTATGGAATACTCAATTTGTTATGCTCTGTTTGTATTCAATAATATAGAGATCATCTATTTTAAATTTACCTTGTAATGTTAGGTTGTGATTGAGAATTTAGCATAAATTTTATAGGGAAGAGAGGTAGAGAGATAGAAAAATGTTTGATTTTTAATCTTTTTGTTTGTTCTGGAATGGGTTGATCAGAATTGAACCAAACACTCTCTTCAACATGGGAGGTCCACTGGTTTTCAGTATTGGTAAAGTGTCTGTTGTTTTAGGATTTTGGAGTGCGTATCTATGCTTACTTTTCTTGATAGATACTATTCATGTTGTTAATTTCTCCATTGTAAAGCTGAAATATTACTAGTATGTTTATGGCATTGTATGCCTTGTCTGCGTAGCGATGTTTTTCCTGATGTACCGATGATTGATGCTTTCAGTCTGTGCCGACTTGGTGCGTGGTGCCAAGGACAAGAGGCTCAGAGTCAAGGGACCAGTGAGAATGCCCACTAAGGTTCTCAAGATCACTACTAGGAAATCTCCTTGTGGTGAAGGTAAAAATACTTTCTTGCATTTTCTTATTGAGTTTCTGTTCAATGCATCATTTTATTTGGAATTTGAGTGTTTATTGTGGTGTTCTTAGTAAAAGTTTCTTCATTTATGCCGCCTCATTAAGGTCTTTTTACCATTAGTAATATTGTGTGGTTATTTTGGTATTGTTCATTATAAAGCTATTGCTCTTATATAAGCTCAACTGTTTGTTTTCAATCTGTTCCTCCTTTTTTAGTAGACTGCATGTTTTGTTGTATAGCTTTTATCATGTCTTTGGTCTTCAGTAATTGCAAGTTTGATTAAGGGTACACTCGTTAAGTATAGCAGCTACAGAAATTAGAACATACCTAAAATGAATCTCCTCACTAAAGCAACCTTTATTCATCCTGTAAAAGTCTGCATTTTGAGCAATGTGTCTTTCTTCATTTTGAATGATTAACCGGATACATATCTTATTTTTTAGCAATACATATTGGACCATCTTAATCGACTGATCCTACTTTTTTTCATTGGAACATTTGAATAATCGACTGGTGCCTGAATCTTGTTTCTGCAGGTACCAACACCTTTGATAGGTTTGAGCTTAGGGTTCACAAGCGAGTGATTGACCTTTTCAGCTCACCCGATGTCGTGAAGCAGATCACCTCAATTACCATTGAACCTGGTGTAGAGGTCGAAGTCACAATTGCAGATTCTTAGACGCATCTTATTTACCTGTTTCTGCTTTTGTTATCTAAATTTAAGCCAGAAATCCTTGAGCCGCATATATGGTGCAAGGCTGTTATACGAGTTCTTTTGACTGTTCACAATTTTGAATATCCTAGACTCCTTTATATTTACGTCGAATACTTTTTTATTGTTGAGATATGGAATTCAGTTTATGTGACAGCCTTGCTGTTTTTTCATCTTAATCTTGATATCCACATTGTCACTCTTCACTAGTAGGATTTGATTAATCATATCTTGTGAAATGAAGTTTGAATTCTGAATATATTCATCATGCAGTGTTTTTTCTTGATTTCTTCTTATCAAATGGAAAGCTTAAATGATCAAAATATATTCCCTTCGTTCACCAATGAGTCTTACTTCATTTTTTAGAGCATGAGTTTTAAAAAGTGAGTTGAAAAACTGAGATTTTGAATTACTTTTATTGGATATGGGAAGTAGAAATGATACTTATATTGGACATAGGAAGTAATTTTTATCGCAGTTAACAAATTAAAGAATCCTCGAACATTCCAATAAAATGCAACAAACTTTACAACTCTCCCTAAATAATATACGCAACAAAAAAAAAAATCAAATATGAGTTAACCAATAAAGCCTCTTTCTGTTTCCAGAGTAGTAATCAAGATACCAACGTACAAATTTCTTAAGACCAGCCTGCAAGTCAGTGGTAGGCTTGTAGTGCAGCTCCTTGTGCGCCCGGCTGATATTCGCATGCGTACACACGACATCGCCGTTGCGTGGC
This sequence comes from Salvia splendens, assembly GCF_004379255.2. Lineage (NCBI taxonomy): Eukaryota > Viridiplantae > Streptophyta > Magnoliopsida > Lamiales > Lamiaceae > Salvia > Salvia splendens. The sequence continues at coordinate 27,649,095 of NC_056050.1, read as the reverse complement.
ATTGGCAGCACATGCTTCTTCGCCTTCGTCTTCAACAGCTTCTCGAGTATGCTCACAAGCTTGCTCACCGGCACGGGCGAGGTGTTACCAAGATTATACACACGCAGCTGCGCGGGTCCCTTCTTCTTCCCGCTGCTACCCGTGCTCTGCTGCGCGGTGTCAATGGAAGCCAGGCAGCCCTTGACGATGTCGTCAATATACGTGAAGTCCCTCGCCACACTCTGGTGGTGAGGGCCTTCGAATATGGAGATGGGCTTCCCCTTGAGGATGTCCTTGGTGAAGAAAAAGTAGGCCATGTCGGGCCGCCCCCATGGCCCGTACACCGTGAAGAACCTCAGCCCGGTTATCGAGAGACCGTAGATGTGGTTGTACGTGTGCGCGATCTCCTCGCCGGCTTTCTTGGTCGCGGCATACAAGCTCGCCGGTTTGTCCGTCTGGTCCTTCTCGGAGAATGGGATCTTCGAGTTGAGGCCGTATACGGAGCTCGACGAGGCCCAGACGACCGCGGGCTGCGGGTTGGCAGCCTTGCACGCCTCAAATACGCTGACGAGGCCCGCGATGTTGCTATGGACGTACGCGCCAGGGTTGTGCATGGCGTAGCGGACCCCGGCTTGGGCCGCAAGGTGCATGACATGCGTGAAGGCCACGATGTCGAAGAGCTTGTTGAGGAGGGCGGCGTCGTTGATGTCGCCCTCGACAACAAACACGTCCGCCCGGTCGAGGAGCTTGCGGCGGGCGCGTTTTAGGGAGGGGTCGTAGTAGCTGTTGAAGTTGTCCATGCCCACCACGCCGTCGCCGCGGCGCCTTAGGGCCAGGGCGACGTGGCTGCCCACGAAACCCGCGGCGCCAGTCACAAGGACGGAGAGGTGGCCACGGCCACCGGAGGCTGACACCTCCCCTTTGTAGAGGGGGCGGCCTGAGTCCAGGACGCGGCGCTCCCAACTATGACCGCCCCATGAGGCGGCTAGGGCGCGGCGGTCAGGGGAGAGATCCGGGGGCGAGTGGAAGAAGAGGAACAAGATCAAGGCGGCAAAAATCGACATCCAAAAGATCAGGCGAGGGGTCGGGAAAAAACTCCATCTCCGTTGGATGAAGAGCGACCGGTCGCTGGCCATCGTGAACAATATTTCGTTGGATTTATATCATGAATGTATTCAAAGAAAGCTGCAAAAGAATCAGAGAGAGAATCGTTGCATGAATTTCGTTTCTGCAAAGGGTTGGTTTCTTGAATGAAAGATTAGGAGAGAGAAACAAACGTGAATATCTCAAAGGAAAAGTGAGGGATGAAATGGAGAGAGGGGATGAAATTTGATTACCAGTTCCAAGAATTTAGCAGAAGAATCCGGTCTGCATTTTTGTACTATAACTTAATAATTTTTTTCTTATAACACTCATCAAACGAAAGATTAAGTATATGCTAGATGATAATTAAGAAAATAAGAAAAATGAATTATCCTAAATAGAAGTTATAAGCATATCGAAGAAATGTAGGAAATAGGATTAATAGAAGGTTACACTTCAAACACAAAAATAACAATTTCCCTCTATTTTGAAATCATGAAAATTCAGTGTTTCGTGGCTGTCTCATTCATGCACAAAACGACATGATATCATTATAATATGTAATTTTCTTTTCCGTTCCTTATTTTCTTTTTTTGTTTTAATGAAAAGATGTTTCAAGCATCACTAGAAGACGTCGTTGTATGCATAGATGAGACAGACTGCGGAAAATTAAATAATTTGACCAAAACTCGTAATTTTATAAGTTGCTGAAGCCTGAAGGTACAAGAAGGCAACATAGTAGGGTAAATCGAATTGCATATCAATTCAAGGCAATGAATATCATAGTAGAAGGGCTATTCAACATAAATTCATCACAATCAGATAAAAATGTTCTCATATATGACCGTTTCTTGAAATGTCACTATGAATTTCCGGAGACGAGCACTACAAGCTATGAACAGCCGAGAACTAACCGGTTATAATGGCCCGATAGCAACAGCAATGGCTTCCAACCGATTGAGGTTCAGTTTTCACTTTCAGATTTCTCGTTCTGCAAATACTTCGAAACACCATATATAACGGTCCCAGCAACAAACAAGAAGACGGTAGGAGTGAAGGACGGGTAGAGGTACTTGACCAAGAAGCCATCCCATGCTTCTGGTAGAAAACCTGCAAATAAAATAGCAAGTTAACGGCACCTGCTGCAGCTTCAGATTCACAACAAATCAAGTGTCTTGCATACAAACAAAACAATTTTATCAATCACGAAAGCAATATTAAAGCTATGTTAGGATTTCTTTTGCTGAAATGGTTTTCTTCTATCTGTAATCGAGCTTTGTTAGCCACTCATTTTTCCTCAAGTCCACGAAAAATATAACGCAACAATATTGACAGTGCATCTACCACAACTGCAAACTATTGATAGCAAACAAGACCTTTCAAACGTAAACTAGATCTTGTCCTTAAGTCAGAAGTTGTTCGACTACATTTCATTTCCAACGCATTCGCCTATCGCTATATATAGGATACCGTATCCCAAAATAATTCACAAGAAGAGTGATAAATCACACCAAACAACTAATTCATCAACAAAATAAGAAATAAATACGCATTTCACACATCAAATACTAAGAGACTAAGATTCAAGTTACAACCAATATTTTGAACTGATGATATTGATAATGATGTGTCGGTTTTCTTCACAGAAGACGACCCGTTGGTCTAATTTGACAAAGTAAAGCATACTCACGACATGTGGTTACTACCAAGAAATGCTAATTAAACCACACACCTACTCCAATAATCTCTTAGAACACGTTATTCCTAGCTTCTAGGATACCATTCCAATGCCGATACTGAAACTAACGATGATCATTGATAAGTAACATAAGAAGCCCCACCCCAAAGTTCAACAAACTGATAAAATGAATTAATATCCAATCACGCGAAGCAGTAAACAGAACCGGATAAAGAAGAAACTATCAAGATTGCTCCTTCATTTCATGAACTCTTTGTCAAGATACAAGCCACATTCCTAAATCCTACCTTATTATAACCAAAAATGAATTGGCATATTGGATAAGAATCAAGCGAGAGAGAGGCGAACACAACGAAGCCCGCAATAGACCATCTGTGGAAATTCTAATTCAACTTTGTTCCATCACCAATTCCCATCTTAAACCTCACATATAATATTCTTCACAATAACAAAAACAGCATCAATAAACGAAAGCCCAATACACAATAAGACCACCAAAAGCATGAACAAATTAATTCAACAAACCTAATAAACTCTCAGTTAAGCTAAAGATACACCCTAATCAAACAAAACGATGCCCAAATTATCACAAAGATATCCCAATTCTCCAAATCAAAACCTGAAGCATGAACAATCCAATTCAACAAACCAAGTAAACTCTCAATCAAGCTAAAGATAAACCCTAATCAAACAAAAGGGGCACAAATTACCACCAAAATGCCCCAATTCTCAAAATCAAAACCTGAAGCATGAACAAACTAATTCAACAAACCTAATAAACTCCCAATTAACGCAATTAAGCTGAAGAAATTAAACAAGCCAATTCCAAAAATCAAAACCTGAAGCGGCAAGAGCAATGCCCTGGACCAGAATAATCGCGCCGAGGCCCGACCAAGCAAGCAGGAAAGCGCTCTCGTTCTTACTCAGCTCCTCCACACGAGCCGCCTCCTGCGCCGACACGAATCTCGGCTTCTCCATAGGCTCTCTGCGGATAATTGAAGCCCTCTCTCTCTTCCCTTTCGACTGCTTCTTCTTTGCCGAGGCGCCGAATCCCGAACCCGGAGGCGGATTCCCGGGCTTCTCTGTGGATTGGGTCGAAGGGGTTTCTTCTTCCAGCTGGAATTTGATGCGGAACTTGGGGCGGAGGGGTGCGTGGAAGAGGGGATTGGGTTTATTGGTGGTAAACGATGAAGATGAGGATGGCGATGGGTGAAGTATTAGCGCCATTTTCAGTTTAGTTAGTTTCAGTGGTTGTGACACCTCACTCTTCCCCCTTTTATCTATTCTTTTATTTTAGATCCATAATAATTTCAATTTTGTTCTTCTATGTTAGCTCAATGTGACATCTCATATCTATATTGAAAAAGGATATTGAGTATGGACCGAGTTGGGGCCTAAGATCTTTTCGAAGGCACTAGTCGATGGACAATATGTGAATATCTTTCTGGGTCGAGGGACATAACATATTAGATTAGTCGAAAGATAGTTATCGATTTGAGAATATAAGGTGGCCTAGTTTTACATGGTAAGAAGAGGTTGGGAAAAATGCCTCGAGTTGGTCTAGCAGAGGGTGCAATGGTGCTTCCATCAAGTGATAAATATGAGAGATAATAGGAGACAGAGTGTGGAAAAGTGATGAACCATAATACTCCATCCGTCCCATCTGGAGTATTTCTTTTAGGCGTTTTTAGACAATGGAGTTTAGTGGTTAAATGAAGAAAGAATAAAGTAGGAGTGAGAAAAAAATATAGAGAAAAGATAAGAAAGAAGATAAAGTAAGAGAGAGATGAAGTGTTATTTTTTCTATTAAAAAAATGCTTCATTTATAGTGAGACAATCCAAAAGATAATCCGCTTCATTTACCGTGAGATGGAGGGAGTATCAAAAATGAATAATGATTAATTTTTAGGGTAAAAAACTATTTGAGTATGGATGAAGATAGTAGATAAGTAAGATTCATTCACAGAGAGTGAGTCGGTGACCTAAGATCAGGTCAAAAGTCTAGTCAATGGATAGCATATGAACATTCATGTAATATCCCTTGTGGGTCCTGAGGGACATGGCAAGCGAGTCTTAGTCGAAAGATGCCCCTTTTGGATAAGAAGGGTTTGAGTAAATGCCTCGAGTCGATGTTCGGGCACCAAGTACTATGGTGCTAAAGTAACCCGCACCATACTGCCATGAAATGCTTGAAAGACTTTGTATATGCCAGTCCCTAATCTAGAAAATCAGGATGAATTTAAAATATTTTTCGAGAAAAGCACTCGAGGCCCGAACTAGCAATGCTTGGTAATAAAAGAATAATACTTTAAAACTTGTATCAAACTAAATGTTCATACTCTCAGGGGATGGATGAAGTATTCTTTATTTGGTAGTAAAAGAATAATTCTGATATACATAATCTTTGTCGTATAACTGTCAAAGCAATCTTTGTCGTTACTTGGCCGCTGGACTATAACTCTAAAAGAGGTCTTTGTCGTCAGCTGACAGTTGTATTTGTACTTGAATAATAAAGGTCACAATGATCTTTGTCGTTAGTTGGACTCGGAACAATAACTGTCGCAATGGTCGCCAACATTAATTAGATAAACGTGGCTTGTAACTTGTAACTATCTTTGTCGTTTATTGGGCTGGGGCGTTGCATTTAGGGGTGGCAAATCGTGCGTGTCGGGTCGTTATCGTGTCGACATGATAACGACATGAACACGATAACAACAAACACGAACACGACCTGTTAAGAAAACCCCAAACACGAACACGAACACGACCCGCTACCCTCAGACACGAACACGACACGAACCCATTAACGACACGAACCCATTAACGACACGAACCACTTCGGGTCAACACGACACGATAACAACACGTATTGGAAAGTGATTAAATATTTAAATGATTTAAATGAGATATGACCATATAAGACTATGAGAGTCAATTTAATAAATATTGAAAAATGAAAATAATAAGAATTAATAATATTAAAATATTATTTATTAACGGATAACACGAACCCGACACGAACACGACACGAAATTTTCGTGTCCTTAATGGGTCGACCCGATAAAGACACGAACCCAATAAGCTCTGACCCAAACCCATTAATTTCGTGCCGGTTCGTGTCGTGTTAAAAATTGCCAGCCCTAGTTGCATTAATACTTATTATCCAATTTTTTTTTACATCTCTTAAAATTTTTAGCGAAATAAAGTGAGTATTTGTTATAATTTTGATTTACAATTATACTAAGCTTGTCTCTTTGAACTCTATTAATAAAGATCTTTTTTCGGCCATAAGCTATTTCACAATAATTGTCACAACTGTCTGAATTTGTGGTTCATACTTGTTAGTATTTGAAATCATTTACGACAGTACCTAATTAACATGCAAATTCTAAATGACTATATAAATAAACTATATAGTAATGGATTGTCTGAAGACGAACCTAATAGAATTGGATAGGTAAAAAAATCAAAAGCCAAAATAAATTAAGTTCATTTGATATTTTTTTTCTTTTCCTCTTGTTTTCTAAATTATAAAAGTTGATTAACTAAATTCAATTTATTTAATTTCTTTTCTCCATTTATTTCAATACCCCTATATACTAATAATATAGGAGTATTAATTTTTTACCACTTAGCGATTAATATATTCCCTAAAAATGTAATAATTTTATAAATATATATGAATCAGCATGCATTGACTCCTCTTTGCATAATTAATTCATTCTTATCTCTTGTCTCATATGCAGATATACAGGTTGGTGAATAATTAAGGAGAAGAAAGAGCCAAAATCTTGAAATAAAAATGATATAGAAAATTAAATTACATGATTATAACTTTTACAATAAATAAAAAGTTTTAAAAAGAAAAAATAGCCCAAACTGGCACAATTTTTGCACAACCCAGTGTAGGTGAGGATCCTAGTCAGAATCATTATCTTCTCCACTTTCATGCCATATACAGCGTATTTAAAAACTTGAGAAAATCATATTTATACCTTATATAAAAATGAAATAAATCACATCAGGATGTATAAACAACTGGAAATAAATACTACTATGAAGAAAAATACATAGATTGCATGTTTTTATGAGAAAAGCATCCTCTCGTCAAATGATTCTCTTTATCGGGAAAGATAGGGATCTTATTTTTTATCTCAAATTTTAAATTTATTTTTTGGTGAAAGTGTGATTAATTATGACATAAATTTGAACTAACTTGTTTTCTTAATGGTGAAACCTTATTAATTCAATCCTGACCCATATAGAGTAATTTAGCAGATTGTAATAACATAAGAATCAGATAAGTAAATAAATAAAAGCACTAAGCATTTGAAAAATACATAATTACGGAGAAGTCATTACTGCATATTCACTCTAAATCGGAATACAACATATTATTTAAAATGAATGGATAAGATCAGCATTCTGATTCATATCTTGAAAAGTAATTTTGAAATAAATGTTAGAATGCATGTATACAAACAATTTTTTTAAAATAATAACAATTGAAAATAACTCACCAAATTTTAGTAAATTGAGTTGTATAAAATGAATGTGGCCACCTCATTCATCGACCACATAGTTTTTTGGACGCTTTGGTGCATATAAAACTGAAATTGAAAAATAATATTTTAATGTATTAAGAGAATAAAGTAATTAAAGTAATTTATTATCTATTGATTTTAAGATAAAATCCTTGGGAGAAGGATCCTCTACCATAAAAAAATCATAGCAACCCGTGCTGTGCAAAAATTGTGCCGTTGTGTGCTATTTTCCCCACGACAAAGAAATTAGAAATCAAGGAACCAAAGAGTCTAGAGACTGAAAATGAGATACAAAACTTCGAACACATCGAATCTCATGTCTTTTCCCCGCGACAAAGAAGTTCCATTTCTAGATCTCTCTGCTTACAGAGAGGACAAAGAAGTTCCATTTCTAGATTTCTCTGCTTACAGAGAGATTCGCCTCTTCGACGTTATAACCACGAAAATAAATATTATAAATAAGCTAAGAATGAGTGAATTAAACTAACAAATGGACGCCCTTTGATTTAGAGGCACAGGGAAGAGGACACCCTTGACCCTAAAGCATCGGAACTGTTCATCCCATTTCCATTCCAATTCTTGAATCCGCAAAATCAAATCCCAACATAAACATCATGAGAGAGATGCATATGTTTACGAACTTGATGTAGAAGCCATTTGCTTGAAGAAACTGATTTGTATAAGAGAGAATGAAGCTAAGTAGACTGAAACCGAGTGTTGAGAGAGAGGGTGAGAGAGATGAGTGAAATGTTAAACACTGAGACTTCTTTGTCCTAAGAATTTATTTTGCAGTAGTCAAAATAAGGGGTAAAAAATAGCTTTAGTTCTTAGTATTTCAACTGTTTCTCTCTATGGTTGAAAAAATTTGTGACCCAACCCTGAATTGCATGTTGAGATGATAAAACCAATCCTTAGACATAAAGTCAAATGATTCTTTTTTATATAGAGAGACACAAATTTTATTTTTCATCCCAGATTTTGAAACTTAATTTTAAACTTATAATTTGATGAGAATGTAATTAATTAGGACCTGGATTTAAACAAAGCTTGTTTCATTTAATGCTGCAATCTTATTAAGTGACTAATTGCAACGAACCTATTGTTGGAATATATAAGATATATTATAGATGAGTAATTTAGTTTGGAGAAAATATGAATATATAAAATATATGTTAGATGAGTAATTTAGTTTGTAGGAAATATTTGAGAGAAGAATGAGTGGAATATATAGAATTTAATGACGCAATCTTATTAAGTGACTAATAGCAACGAACCTATTGTTGGAATATATAAGATATATGTTAGAGGAATAATTTAGTTTGGAGGAAATATAGATATATATTAGAGGAGTAATTAAGTTTGGAGGAAATATTTGAGAGGTGAATGAGCGAAATATACGGAAAATGGTTTAGAAGAGGTAATATGGGAAAACTAAGGACACTTTATTCCTCAAACTCTCTCAAGTTATTAACTTGTACAAAATGTTACAAATCACTCCTATTTATAGGCACTCTAACTCTTTCTAGAATGCTCTACTTAATACTTTTATATTCTAAATATCTAGATATTTATCTATAAAAATCTAGACATTTCTTAAATAATATCCACACTCTAGAAAATTTACTAAAATATCTAATATTTCTACTAAAATATTTCTTAAATAAAAGTACTAAGCATTAGAAAAATACACAATTGCGGAGTAGTCATTATTGCATATTCACTCTAATTTGAGAAATCGGAATGCAACATATTATTTAAAATCAGTTGATATAGTTAGCATTCCGATTCATACCCGGAAAAATAATTTTAATAAATGTTAGAATGCATGTATACAAACAATATTTTTTTTTATAATAAGAGCAATTGAAAATAACTCACCAAATTTTAGTAAATTGCGTTGTATAAGATGAATGTGGCCACCTCATTCATGGACCTCATAGTTTTTTGGACGCTTTGGTACATATAAAACTGAAATTGAAAAATAATATTTTGATTTATTAGGAAAATGAAATAATTAAACCTGAGTAAAAATAAATGCTAACTGAACCAATATATAAATTTCATGTAGTAATTTATTATCAATTGATTTTAAGATAGAATCTTTGGGAGAAATACCCTTTATTGTGAAGAAAATCATAACAACTTGTGCTGTGCTGTGCAAAAACTGTGCCGTTGTGTGCTGTTTTTTTTTTTCTTTTTTTTAAAAACAATTTGTTTATTGTTATAAACTAAAATTATGTTGTGCGATCCATTACCTTCTCCATCTTCTGCGACCCAGTACGCTCGCGAGGCTGGACTTGCCAAGTGCCTTCTGATCGTTGTGCGATCGAAAGGTTGCTTTTATTGTCGATATCTGGGTAAACTTCTCCCACAACGGGAGATAGCTCCCCGATTTGTTGGCGATCAGTTTCCTTCGCCCTTATCTTCCTCTTCCCGTCCTTCTCAAAAGGAGTCAAACCATAGAAAATATAGTTTTCTGTGCTAACCTATAATGATAGAAGCAACGCTATGTTACAATGCTTGGTATTCAAGCACAATAAAATACTATTTCGTATTCATAATTATGTATATATACCTCTTTCATTACCAACACATTTTTGCACATAGCCGCACAGTAAAAGACTCGACAAGAATACAACTTACTTTCCATTCTTGTTGCTCTTCTAAGAGTTCGTATGTTGGCCGTTGAGGCACAAAACTTCGAAATCCTGGTGAAATCCTAAAAATTATACCATACACAAGAAATTAGAAATCAAGGAAAACAATAAAAACCAAAGAATGCAGGGACTGAAAATGAGGCACAAAACTGATATGTTTAAGGGAGAATGAAGCTAAGGAGACTGAGTGTTGAGAGAGAGAGAGTGAGTGAGAGAGATGAGTGAAATGTTGAACATTAAGACTGCTATTTATAGATGGCCTTTGCCTAAGAATTTATTTTTGCAGTACTCAAAATAAGGCGTAAAAATAGCTTTAGTTCTTAGTATTTCAACTGTTTTTCGTTGTGCTTGAAAAAACTTGTGACTCAACCATGAATTGCAAGTTGAGATGATAAAACCGCAAAGTCAAATGATACTCTGTTAAACTGAATATTTGGTAAAAGAATAATTCTGATTTAAAATAAGCACGACTTGTTTCTTCATGGAGAAACTCTTATTCTGCATCTCACAATTATCTTTGTCGGCTTATTTCTTAAAATTCGGATTTAATTAAAGTAAAGTTTAAAATTGTGGACATAGAAAGTATTTAATTCATTATTTATAAAAAGAATAATTTTGATTTTGATCTGAACTAAGTTTGTTTCTTTAAAACTCTCTTATTTTCATAATTTATAATGATCTATTTTCTTCCATAAACAATTTCACCAAAGTTGTCACAATCATTTAATTTTGAATGATTATGAAACTAAATTATTTAGTTTAGGAGTGTCTGAAGACGAACATAATAGAAATTGGATCGGTAAAAAAAATAAAAACCAATATAAATTAAGCCCATTTTATATTGTTTTCTTCTTTTCCTTTTGTTTTCTAAATTGTAGAAGCTGATTAACTAAATCCAATTTGTTTAATTTCTTTTCTCCACTTATTTCAAAACCCCTATATACTAATAATGTAGGAGTATTAATTTTTATTTCATTAATATTTCATATCTCAGAATATGTAAAGTATCACATTTTTTTCCACTTAGCGATTAATATATTCACTAAAAATGTAATAATTTTATGAATCAGCATACATTAACTCCTCTTTGCATAATTAATTCATTCTTATCTCGTCTCATAGGCAGATATACAGGTTGGTGTATAATAAATTAAAGGGGAACAAAGAGCCAAAATCCCAAAATAAAGATGATATAAAAAATTAAAATACACGATTATAACTTTTGCAATAAATAAAAAGTTTAAAAAAGTAAAAATAGCCCACACTGTCACAATTTTTGCCCAATTTTTGCACAGCCCAGTGTAGGTGAGGATCCTAATCAGAATCCCTTTCTTCTCCATCTTCATGTTATATATCGCGTATTTAAAAACTTTAAAAAATCACATTTATAACTTATATAAAAATGAAATAAATCACACAAGGACACATAGACAACTGGAAATTATGATGAAAAATACATAGATTGCATGTTCTTATGGGAAAAGCTTCCTCTCGTAAGCAAATTCAAATGATTCTCTTTATCGAGAAAGATAGAGATCTTATTTTTTTTATCTCAAATTTTGAAATTTAATGTTAAATTTATTATTTGGTGAAAGTGTGATTAATTATGACTTAAATTTAAACTAACTTGTTTTCTTAATGGTGAAACCTTATTAATTCAATCCTGACCCCTCAAGAATTTAGCAGATTGTAAGAACAGATAAGTAAATAAATAAAGAAAAGCACTATGCATTTGAAAAATACACAATTACGGAGAAGTCATTATTGCATATTCACTCTAATTTGAGAAATCGGAATACAGCATATTATTTAAAATCAGCTGATATGGATTCATACCCTGAAAAAATAATTTTGAAATAAATGTTAGAATGTATGTATCAAAACAAGAATTTTTTGAAAATAAGAACTATTGAAAATAACTCACCAAATTTTAGTAAATTGCGTTGTATAAGATGAATGTGGCCACCTCATTCATCGACCTCATAGTTTTTTGGACGCTTTGGTGCATATAAAACTGAAATTAAAAAATAATATTTTAATTTATTAGGAAAATGAAATATTTAACAATGAGTAAAAATAAATAGCAAACTGAACCAATATATAAATTTCATGCATTAATTTATTATCAATTGATTTTAAGATAGAATCCTTAGGAGCAAGATCCTTTATTGTGAAGAAAATCATAGCAACCCGTGCAGTGCAAAAACTGTGCAAAAACTGTGCCGTTGTGTGCTAGTATTTTTTTTTCTTTTTTTAAAAACAATTTGTTTATTGTTATAAATTTAAACTATGTTGTGCGATCCATTACCTTCTCCATCTTCTGCGACCCAGTACGCTCGCGAGGCTGGACTTGCCAAGTGCCTTCTGATCGTTGTGCGATCGAAAGGTTGCTTTTATTGTCGATATCTGGGTAAACTTCTCCCACAACGGGAGATAGCTCCCCGATTTGTTGGCGATCAGTTTCCTTCGCCCTTATCTTCCTCTTCCCGTCCTTCTCAAAAGGAGTCAAACCATAGAAAATATAGTTTTCTGTGCTAACCTATAATGATAGAAGCAACGCTATGTTACAATGCTTGGTATTCAAGCACAATAAAATACTATTTCGTATTCATAATTATGTATATATACCTCTTTCATTACCAACACATTTTTGCACATAGCCGCACAGTAAAAGACTCGACAAGAATGCAGCTTACTTTCCATTCTTGTTGCTCTTTTAAGAGTTCGTTCCCTTCTTGTAACATCTTCCTGTAGTAAAAAAACAATTAAATTTAAGAAAATATATTAGTTATATATGCAATTTTGTTTATGTAGAAGCTAACCATTTCCAAAAAATAAAATTTAATTGAATAAAAGTTTATGTGATAATTAAACTGCCAGATCTGATTTTGCTCTTTCAGGTATTAACATTATTAATGCCAAGATAGGTATCTGACCTGTAAATCATATTGACTTGCATTATTTTTAAAAATAACATGGTAAGAATGTATACACTAACTAAGGATTAACTAATCATGCATCAATTAATTAATAACTGAAAAAAGAGAAAAAAATAAAAAATCCTAGCAAAACCCTAAAAATTATGCCAACACACAAGAAATTAGAAATCAAGGAAAACAATAACACCCAAAGAATCTAGGGACTGGAAATGAGGCACAAAACTTCGAACACATCGAATCTCATGTCTTTTTCGCACCGGAAAGAAATTCGATATCTAGATCTCTCTGCTTAGAGAGAGAGACCTTCGCCTCTGCAACGTTATAACCATGAAAATAAATATTATAAATAAGCTAAGAATGAGTGAATTGAACTAACAAATGGACGCCATTGATTTAGAGGCACGGGGAAGAGGACACCATTGACCCTAAAGCATCGGAACTGTTCATCCCATTTCCATTCCATTTGCGAAATCTGCAAAATCAGATCCCAAAATAAACATCACGAGTGAAGAGAGAGAGATAGAGATACATAGATAGAGAGAGATACATACGTTTACATTGGAGCTTGATGTAGAAGCCATTTGCTTGAAGAAACTGATATGTTTAAAGGAGAATGAAGCTAAGGAGACTGAAACTAAGCGTTGAGAGAGAGAGAGAGTGAGAGAGATGAGTGAAATGTTGAACATTTGAGACTGCTATTTATAGATGGCTTTTGCCCTAGAATTTATTTTTGCAGTGCTCAAAATAAGGCGTAAAAAATAGTTTTAGTTCTTAGTATTTCAACTGTTTCTCTCTATACTTGAAAAAACTTGTGACTCAACGATGGATTGCATGTTGAGACGATAAAACCAATCCTTAGACAAAAAGTCAATTGATTCTGTTTTATATAGAGAGGGACAAATTTTATTTTTCATCCCTGATTTTGAAATTTAATTTTAAACTTATTATTTGGTGAGAGTGTAATTAATTAGGACGTGAATTTAAACTAAGCTTGTTTCTTTTAATGCTGGAATCTTATTAAGTGACTAATTGCACCGAACCTATATTTGAACTAACCTTTTTTCTAATGGTGAAACTCTTATATTGAGTGATTAATTACAACTATCTTTGTCGTATGTTGGCCGTTGAGCGGATGTTGTCACGACAATATTTGTCGCTAGTTTATCGTTATGGACTATTAGTTAATTTAATTTTATATTCATTTTCTAGTAAAAGAATGATTCAGATTCAATTTCTTAAAATTAATGTTATTATTGTAATGTTGGTGAGCAATAACTGTCAGAACGATCTATTGGTCGTTGAACAGTAATTATTAAAACGATATTTTGTCGTTTGTTGCTTGTTGAATGGTAACTAATAACTATCTTTGTCAGGTAATATTATAGACTAATTAAATATTATATTTATTATTTGGTAAATGAATATCACAACAATCTTTTTCGTTAGTTGGCCGTTGAACAATAACTGTAAAAACAATCTTTGTTCTGAGTTGATAGTTGATTTAGGATTTGTCGTTGAATAATAAATGTCACGATGATATTTGTCGTTAATTGAACTTCGAACAATAACCGTCACAACGACCTGTTGGCCGTTGAACAACAACCGTCACAACGATCTTTTTTGTTCGTTGACTATTGCATAAAATTGATCGGATTCACATGCTTTTTCGAATTATTTTTTAAACTGAATGTTTAGTAAAATAATAATTCCGATTTAAAATAAACATGACTTGTTTCTTCATGAAGAAAATCTTATTCTGCAACTTACAATTATCTTTGTCGGCTTATTTCTTAAAATTCAGATTTAATTAAAGTGAAACCTCAAATTGTGGACATAGAAAGTAGTTAATTCATTATTTATAAAAAGAGTAATTTTGATTTCGATCTGAACTAAGCTTGTTTATTTAAAACTCTCTTATTTTTATAATTTATAATGATCTATTTTCGTCCATAAACCATTTCACCTATGTTGTCACAATCATTTAATTCTGAATGAATATGAAAATAAACTATTTAGTTTAGGAGTGTCTGAAGACGAACAGAATAGAAATTGGATCGGTAAAAGAAATAAAAACCAATATAGATTAAGATCAGTTGATATTTTATTTTACTTTCTTTTTATATGTTGTGAAATTTGATTAATTAAATCCAATTTATTTTATTTATTTACTCCGTTGAATTCGAAACCCCTACTAATAATGTATATAAATTTATCACTTTGTTAGTGGTTCATATCTCATATATGTAAAGTTTCAAACTTTTTTCTTCTTCACGATTTCATATATATTATATTCTTTCTAAAATATACTACTACTATTTATCAGCACATTGACTTCACTTTGTAGAAAGAAATAAAAATGGCATTTAATTACATAGCTACAACTTTTTCTGCAATTAATAACATGAGTGTGACTGTGTGTGAGAGGATATTTTGACCTTTTGCGTGGGAAAAGAGTTATGACCTTTCTGCATTAAATATGAGTATTTTTTAATTTAATTTCAAGAAAATTATAGTTTTTAATGAAAAAAAATTCTTCTGTTATTAACAAATACAGTATTTCATTTCTTATTAATTAATATGTTAATTGCGAAGAGTCATATTTTTTTTTTAATCTTCACTTAGCGATTTATATATCCATTCAAAAATGTTAGTATAATATTTGAGTATAGATGAATTAGTCTATATTAACTTCTCTATGTAGAATGAATTTGTTCTTATCTCATGTGTAGATATACTCGTATAGGTTGATATACAATTAAGAGGAAGAAAATACCAAAACCCAAAATAATAATGGAATGAAAAAATAAATTATATTTACAAATTTTTGCAATGAATGATATGAAGTCAAAATCCCAAAATAAAAATGGAATGATAAATTAAATTACATTACCACTTTTTGCAATTAATGATATGAATACAATATTCCAAAATAAAAATTGCAAAAAAAATTAAAATAAAGTTAAAACTTTTTGTCATTAATGATATGAGAAAGAAAAGAGCAATATCTGAGATAAAAATAGCATTAAAAATTAAATTACAGTTATAATTTTTTACTGTTAATAATATGAAGAAAAATCCCAGAATCCCAAAATAATACTAGCATAAAAAATTAAATTACAATGAAAACTTTTTGCAATTAACAATATGAGGAAGAAAAGAGCTAAAATCCCCAAAAAAAAATGACATGAAAATTTAATTACCGTTATAACTTTTTTCGATTAATGATATGAGTGAGAAAGGAAATTTTGAGGAGATAAATATATTTTGATTTGTGTATTTTGATTCTTTATAACTTTAAATATATTTTTGATAGAAATCCATGGGTTCCATCCTAAAACCAATTGGTGATAGGAGCAGGGGCCCATGAGACTTATATACTAGTTTCAGTTTTAATCTATACTCAGTATGTAGAAATTAAAAAAAAAATACATTTCATTTGAAAAGGTCAACGACTATGATAACAGTACTGTAGTTTTCTTTTTCCGATCTCTTACTTTTTCGATAAAATCCACCTTAAATTGGTTCTCTTTTCTTTTTCTTATTTTGATTATTTCCTTTTAGTTTTCTTTCCTAATTTTTTTTATCTGTTATGTTTTCTTTATTTTTCTTTCATAACCTTAATTTTTAATTATAGAATGTTATTTACGTAATGTTGGTTAAGGAAGAAATTTTATTTCAATATACTGTAGATATTAATTTTCTTGAAATTAAATAAAAATATATAATTAAAGCATAATTCTAAAAAATATATACAACTACACGACTCTTTAGATAATATATAATATTTTTTCATAAAAGATTATACTTTTTATATTGTATTCTCATAATTTTTGCAAAATTTCTTTTTTCACACTCATACCATTAATTGCAAAAAGTTGTAACTGCAGTATAATTATTCATGTCATTTTTATTTTGGGATTTTGACTCTTTTCTTCCTCGTATACTCCCTCCGTCCGCGAATAGGAGTCCCGGTTCACTTTTACCAAATAATAATAGGGTCTCACATTCCACTAACTTATTCCACTTATATTTCATTTAAAACTAATATATATAAGTGAAACTCATATTACACTAACTTTTTTCTACTCACTTTTCTTAACATTTCTTAAAACTCGTGCCGCCAAGGAATGAGACTCCTAATGGCGGACGGAGGGAGTAGTTAATTGCAAACAACTGTAACTGTGAATTTTACTTTTAATGCTAATTTTGTTTTGGCATTTTGACTTTTTTCATTCCTCATATCATTAATAGCAAAAAGTTGTAACAATAATTTAATTTTTCATACCATTTTTGTTTTTGGAATTTGGCTCTTTATTCCTCATCATTAATTTCAAAAGGTTGTAAGTTGTAACTATAATTTAATTTTTCATACTATTTTTTATTTTGGGATTTTGACTTTTTCTTGCACTTAATTATACACCAACCTATGTATGATTACATCTACACATGATAAAAGACCAAATTCATTCTACATAGGGAAGTTAACGTAGGCGAATTCAAGTAAAATATTATACTAACATTTTTGAATGAATATATCATATATGGAATCGCTAGGTGAAGAAAAAGAATTACGACTCTTTACATATTAATATGATCAAAGGAAATATTAAGGAAGTGATAAATAAATATTTCATTATTAGGTGTTTCGAATTAGATGGAGAAAAAGAAATTAAATAAATTGGATTTAATCGGTCTTTCTTACAATTTAGAAGAAATGAAATTAAAATATCATTTGAGCTTATTTTATTTTGGTTTTCATTTTTTACTGATCCAATTTCTATTCTGTTCAATTTCAGATACCCCTAAACTAATTAGTAATAATTTTCCATTTACCTGATGACTCAACTTATTAGATAGAAAATAAACATTTTACCAGTTAAATAAAAGTTATTTAAATGAGTTTTACCATGAAAAAACAAGTTTATTTTAACTTTATACCAAATTTGCACTTTTATCAAAAAATAAATTTAACATTATATTTTGAAATTTAATATAAAGTTGATTTTAATGACAAATAATAAAGATCGTTGAGACAATAATTGTTAACTGGCAACTAACGACAAAGATTGTTGTGACTTTATCGAAAAATAATAAATATGATAGTGAACTAACGACAAAGACCATTGCCACAGGGAATATAGTTTAACGGCCAAAAGACGACAAAGATTGTTGAAGTTATAGAATTATTTTATTACCAAATAATAAATTTCATATTTTATTTCAAAAGGTGCCCGTGTAAATTAAATATTTGACAAATGTCAACTAACGACAAAGATCATAGTGATAATTATTGTGCAATGACCAACAAATGATAAATATAGTTGTAAATTACGAAAATAAGAGTTTTGCCATGAAAAAGCATAGTTTAATTTAAATAAGTTATTATTTTACCAAATAAAGAATGTGACTTTAGATTAACGGTTTGTTTTTAACCAGAAACCAACAACAAAGATTGTCGCGATAACTACCACGCAACAACTTACATACGACAAATATCGTAAGCTACATAATAAGAGTTTCACAAGAAAAAAGCTTTATTTATATTTAGGTCATAATTAATTGCTCTTTCACCAAACAATAAATTTAATATTAAATTTTAAAATCTGAAATAAATAATAAGATCCCTATCTTTTCTGTAAAGAGAATCGTATGCCTTTTTATTATAAGAGGATGCTTTTTCCATCATAATTAAAGATTAATTCTTATTTTGGGCAAATGATATCTATAAATACCCTCTCAACTCACAAACATTTCACTCATCTCTCTCTGTCTTAGCTTCATTCTTCTTTGCCTCTTCCCTCTCAAATAGCTTACTTTCTTCAAGAAAATGGCATCAGGATCCAATTCCAGTGAAGATGTATGCACCTCTCTCTCTCTCACACACAGACACTTATATATATATATATGTATTTTAATTTTAGGGTTTCACTAGAATTTCTAATTTATTTGTATAATACTATTTTTTATAAATTTGTATAGAATGGTTATTTTATACTTGAATTAGAATATTCAGATCTGGTTATTTAATTATCGCATAAACCTTTTATTCAATTAAATTTCATCTTTATGGAAATGGTTAACTTCTGCATAAACAAAGTTGTATATATATTTTTTCTCAGAATTTTGGTACTTATATTTTTTTTATTATAGGAGGAAGATGTTGTAAGAATGGCTAGAAATCTCACGAGAGCCATTGAGGGAGAAGTGTACCCGAACATCGACAATCGAAGCAACTTTGCGATCGCACAACGATTACAAGGCATGTGGCTACTCCAGCTTCGCGAGAGTAATGAGACTCAAAAGATGGAGAAGGTAAGGATTTTATCTCAAAATCATCCGATAATATATATCGGTTCACATAGTTGTGACTACAAAATATTTTATAAACACACACACACTCATCTGTATTTAAATTTTTGAGATCTTATTTTGCAGAGTCCACAAATGGAATGGGATGACGAGGACCAATGCTTCAAGATCGATGGTGTCCTCTTCCCTATGCCTCTAAATGAGAAGCCTCCTTTTGTTAGTTTCATTCCCTCGTTCTCAATTATCTTAATTATGAGGGAAACCAATAATCAAATAATTTTATAAGATATTATTATTATTATTATTATTATTTCATAAAAAAATTTCACCGGCTTATTTCAATTTCTGGTTTGTGTCAATGTAGCTATCCGTAATCAAGAGAGATCATACGAAGAGATCATACTCGGAAAAGGAGGAAAATGATGACGCAAATGAGCCCTATATATCAAGGGCTAACATCCACAGCTTCCTCAAGCAAACAATCATGAGAGAGAGAGAGAGAATCGCCGCCTCCACCGCCTAAGAAAGCGCAGAGACGCCTTGAGGAGGATATTGTGAGCTCTCCGTTCGACGAGGAAATGGTGGAGTTTCCGGCGTGGTTAAACGATGAGGAAAGCGGGGTGGAGAAGCAGTGTGTTGTTGCTCTTCAACAGGATTCTGCGTTGCCATGGTAACAATTTATTTTTGTTTTTTTTTAAATTTTTAAAATGCATAAAAAATTATCTTCATTTCAATAAAATAGACTATTTTCAAAAGGATTTCGATATATAATTATTAAAATAAAGTAGAAAAAGTGTTTATTAATATTATCTTATACATCTCTGATCTTATGTTGCTTATTTTGGGATCTTATTTTTGCAGATTCTGGAAATGGAATGGGATGACGAGGACCAGTGCTTTCAAGATCAATCATGCCCTCTTCCATATACCTCATTTTTAGCATTGGCATTATGTTTATTTTCATAAAATTGTGTATGTAGGATCATATTGGAATGGGATCCCTCATTCTTAGCATAGTTATTATGTTGATATGGGATCCCTCATTCTTAGCATAGATATTATGTTAGTTTCATAAAATTGTGAATGTGAGAACTATTATATGGGATCTCATTTATAAGCAAAGTCAAATGATTCCCTTGGCATAGAGGTAGAGATCTTAATTTTTTTATCCCAGATTTTGAATTTCAATGAATGGCGAGAATGAAATTAATTATGACATGGATTTTAATTTTATATCAAAGTCACACTATCGACAAAGATCGTTGTTACCATAATTGTTCGACGCCAACTAACGATAAAAACTATTGTGACTTTAACGACAAATAATAAATTCAATTATCACAAACGACAAAGATCATTATCACAGACGTGTTGTTCAACGACCAACAAACGACAAAGATCGTTATAAATTACAGAATTATTCTATCACCGAATAATAAATTTCGTATTTAACTTCAAAAGTACTCGTGTTTATTGAATATCCGACAAACGTCAACCGACCACAAAGATCAAATGATAATTATTGTGCAACGACCGATAGACGATAGACGACAAATATAGTTGCCAATTACATAAATAAGAGTTTTGCCATAAAAATACAAGCTTAGTTTAATTTAAATCAGTATTATTATTTTACCAAATAAAGAATATAACATAAGATTAACAGTTTGTTTTTAGCGATAAACTAACAACAAAGATCGTCATGACAACTATAGTGCAACAACCGACATACGACAAAGAAAGTTGTAAACTGCATTAAAGAGTTTCACCTTATAAAACAAGCTTAGTATAAAGCCATGTTATAAGTAATTTCACTCTCATCATTCATTAAAATTCAAAATCTGGGATAAAAAATTAGATCGCTGCCTCTCTATGCAAAGAGATTCATTTTACTTTGCTTATGGGAGAGGATGGCTTTTATCATCTGAACATCCAATCCATGATTTTGAATCACAAGTAAAACGGTAACAAAAATTAAATAAAATTTGCCTGATTTTGAGCATTAATTGCAAAAAAAATTCTCAAAGGCCTCTATAAATACAATCTGAAAATACACGTATTTCACTCATCTCTCTCAAACAGTTCACTTTATTCAAGCAAATGACATTTGAAAACATATGCATCTTTCTCTTTCTCTTTCTCTTTCTCATGTTGTGTATTGTGGGATATAATTTTGATATGTGTTATGATATGGAATCCTAAGTCTCCATAGGAACATCGAAGTGGTGAAGGTCTCTTTCTATAAGCTGGGAGATCTAAAAATTGAGCTAAATTCCTGCAAAAAAAAGACTTGGAATTTGATGTGTTCACCTTTTGTGTCTCAAGTAAATATTAAATAGTATTCCCTCTATTCCAAGATAATTGAGTTGTTTCTTTTTTGTATTTAGAGTATATTTTTATAAAACAAGTGCGAAAAAGAAACGAGTCAAGTATACAAATTACTCTTTTATTGTCCAAGGAAAATAGACACATACATTTTATTGAGGTAAATGAAAGTAACATGCACAAATTAATCTCTTAATTTATTTTGAAAAGGTCCCACTTAATTTTTAATATAGTGGGTTGGTTATTCTGACCTGCTGCATGGCCATAATTATAGAAGAGAAGATTGAGACTAACTAGTCAATCCCTAATAATTAGTGTAAATTTTGACTAAGATTTGTGATTGTTTTTCCCATGTTGACTGTAGTAACCTTGATTATAACATGATAGGAAATGTTTAATTATTGCTTAAACAAAGAAAGAAGAGAAGACTTAGTCATAGATGTTGCCTTATAAAATGACAAGTTTGTGTAGGAAAAATATGAATCCAAGAAAAATGATCACTCAAAACCTCCTCTTCCTCATCTACTCATCCCTCTTGATTCTCTCAGCCCACTCCTTTCAAACTTGCTATGCAAAATGCCCCCCTTCTTCATGTGGCCTCGTTCGCAATATTAGCTACCCTTTCCGCCTCAACACCTGTCGCGGCCCTGGTTATGAGTTAGTATGCGAAAACAACGTAACCTTCATTTATCGCAATTCCCATAAATATTATGTCAAAGAAATCGATTACCAACACTATAAAATCAGGCTCTCTGATATTTCCACAAACAACATCTGTTCTCTTCCTTCCTATACCCTAGATGAGGATAGCTTTTTTCCTTACATAAGTTATTTTAAACAGCCTATTTATTTGGTGAGGTGCGAGCATCCATTGCATAACTCTTCCCTCTTTACCCAACTTACTGATTGTGAGCAATCTACCAAATACACATACATAAAGGTTGGGGACCTGAAGCCCAACGATATTGACAACATGTGCACAATAGTTTCTAGGCTGAGAACATCTAGGTGTTTTCAAAATTTGAATAATGTATCGCTCAACCAAATATCTTGGTGTTCTCAAAATTTGAATAATGTATCGCTCTCAGAAATATATCAGTCTCTGCTATATGGATTTGATCTGTCTTGGCTCAGTTTTATGTGTAGCTACTGCAAAGGAGGAATATGGGATTGTTATCAAATTTCAGATGACCATGTTGATTGCGGCCAGTCGCCACTATATTATCAATGGGGTAAGATTGTTGCTTTACAAGTTTAGGATTTCATTTCTATCGTTGATACCTTTTTGTGCAGCTGGATTTGCAGTGTACATCTTGGACTCCTTCCGATCACCTAAAGGTAAGATAATCGGTATGTTCCATGTCTATAAAGTAAGATGACGTTCAATTCGTTAGACAATATAATAGAGTAAAATGGATAATCATGAGCTATAGTGTAATCTTGGCACTGTAAAGAAGACATAAAAGAATAGTCATAATCTCTAGTTAGGAGTAAGCATGGCGACCGAACAATCCTAAGAAGAATAGAAACAAGTGGTGAGATAAGCATTTATACTTCTCAACAACTTTTCTAGTGTTTCTCATAGGTCCAACTGGAGGCTGTCTCCTGATTTTAATGCTCATACTTGGTGAGACTACTAATGTAACTGATTTGCATTAGAGATTTGTATGTTGGTAGTAATTAACTTTGAATTGAAAATTTCCAGTTGTTGTTTTTGGTGGGGTAACCATTCATGATCATCATCGCACTTGGGGCCTGTTTTTGGACTCAAACACCTTGTAAAGACTTCTTACACACCTTCTGTGTAACGCCCCACTTTTTGAACCATGATTTTCGAACCCTAAAGTACTTGCTTTTAATGCTATTAATATTGCGAAGTCCGTGAATTAATTGTCGAGTAGAATTGTTGTTGGATACTTTTCGTGACCTAATTTGGAGTTGGATTTTTGACTGGGTCAACTTTGTTGAATATGTGACGTGGCTGCTTTGAATAATTGATGTGGAGTGAAATTAAATGTTTTTCAGTAATTGATAATTTGTTATGAGAGCTAGAAATTTGTGAAGTAAATCATAATGTGAATTAAAATAATTCCTTTCCGTGAGGAATATATATTGGACTCAATCCGCGAGTTGGATCGAATAAATTGAATAAATAATATAAAAATCCAGTCCGTAATAAATAAATTATGGCCTGTATAATTTAATAAAATACAAACGACTGTGAATTAAACAAATCAAACTAAATCCTCTTCCTGTTGACTTGGACAACAAGTGCAAAGATTTTTCCTCCTCCGTGATCTGCAAATAAATGCTAACAAATCCAAATTAATCCAAAAAAAAAAGAGAGGAAGGGATTCGAATCCCACTCCTATTTTTCCCACGATTAAAAACCGCCCCCATGAATCTCTCCCTAAATTAAGCTACCCATCAGCCACCTTCCCCCTATTATATACTTTTCCTAAATCAGATTTCCCCTATTCTCACACCTCTGCAACCGAGCCGCATCTCTGCAACAAGAATTCAGGGAAATTTCTCCTTTTGAAATCCACGGCAGAATTCGAAGAGTGCCGAATTCTCAATTCAGTCCTAACTGTGGTAAACAATTTCCCTATCGACTTATACCAAAATTGCTTTGGTTTCAAAATCTAACATCAGCGATTTCTAATAACAGAAATCGAAATTCTCAGCTTCAAAGAGCCTCCCATTTCAGCTTTGTGAACTCCACAACCAAGTCCTACTCAAGGAGGTATAATTCTTTTTACTCAATCCTAAAGCATGAAATTTTCGTTAGCAATCGCTTTCACAGCATATCATCATCCACCCTTCCCACACGTAGCACCATTATCCGAACCATCACCGATCAAACACCGCACCACAGTTAAACACTCTGTATTTAATCGAAAATTTAAAACGAAGCGAAAGAAGCATACTTGGATGAGAATCGGTCTGTTCGGTTGAAATCGGGGTCTTGCGGGGCTGAACGGGTTAGTTCCGGGGCAAATCGGGGCGGAATCGGAGGCAGCGCCTCCCGGCGACGGCTGCACGACCACCGGCGGTGGCATCTCCCGGCTGGACGAACGACGACAGCAGCGATGGCAGCAGCAGCTCCTCCCGGCGACGAAGGCAGCGGACGGAGGAGGCGAAGCCTGGGCTGGCGTCGGTTCAGCGGCGCGACGGCGCGACGGCGGGTACGCGACAGCAGCGGCGTGCGATGGAGCCTGGCGGAGGCTAACCGGCGAGACAGCAGCACTTCCCGGCGGATCGGCGGCACCACTGCGACGGCGACGCACGGCTAGGTCCGTTGCGGTCTAAATCGGATAAGGCAACGGGAATTGGGAGAATTTGCTACAATCCTCGATTTGGTCGAAGAGAGAGAGAGAGTGGGAAAGAGGGAGAAAGATGTGGGAGAGGATGGAGAAGAAGTTGGGCTTGGGTAATTTTAAAAAAAAAACATTTGGGCCTCATTAATTAGAATTGGATGAATTATTAAAGGTGGGCTCCATTTAATTGTTGGGCTTTAATTTGTAATTGAAGATATAAGGTGGAGGAAATAATTAAGTCTTGGGCTTTTAATTAAATCTTTGAGCCAATAATTAATTAAATCTTTGAGTAAAAAAATAAATTACTTGTAGGGAATTAGTTAGTTAATTCTCGGAATAATTCGATGTACAAATAATTTTCCCTAAGTTTCGAAATAAATATATTGCGAGGGAAGATATTTTCGAAGATTAATTCATGTGCTTAATAAAATCTTGGGATCTAATTCGATATCATTAAGAAAATACGAGGAGCAAACGGAGGAAATTAGGGGCGTAAGCGGCCGCCGAATAATCAAAAACCGAGATAAATCGAGATAACAGACTTTGCTTAGGATGCATGCATTTTTAGTTATTTGGTTGAAGCAATGTGTTGATTTATCTATTATATAAATTGTTAAAGGTGAATCATCGCAAGGGAATCGCGATCGCAAGGGAAAGAACGTAATTTCAAATTAAGCACTCGAGGTGGGCTTTCTTTTAAATAAGGACGATGTCCTAAATATATTTTATCAATGGGAATGAAATTATGTTTATCATGCCCTGTTTGATTTTTACGTGCCTATCTGGTAGGGCTTGAAGCCATTATTATTTAAATCGAATTCGGGTCCTCGTAGGGCCGCAAACCCTACTTGGACTAGTGTACACCTATGGTAGACCGTGAGCTAGCGTACGGGCTGGCCGGTCTAGTGACTTGGTTTGTGGCCACATTCCAAGTCATGTATTGGCAGATATGGTAAACGTCTATGGGAAAATGACTGATCAGTCGACTTTTACAATGGTAAATGATTTTGAGTGCCTCGGGCCTTTCTAAAGCTAAACCCCGATGGTTACTTATGTATGGCATGATAAATAATATTTTTATTTAAAATGTTTTCGGCATGAGCCCACTGAGTATATTAAGTACTTAGCCCTGCATGTGTTTTCCCTATGTGCAGGTTGAGCGGCGACGAGCAATTGGTGGTGTTGAGCAATTTAAAATTGAAGCATGGTTTGGTTAGTTGTGAACTACGAGTGTCGTTGTGTCTCCACACATGACGTCACTCTTTCTCTTGAACGCTTCCGCTGAGACATTGTTTTTACTCATAAATCTTTTAGCTTTGAACCCAATTATTTGGATAATGTCAACCTCTTGGCCCCTTTTTATTAAATATTAATTATTGGTCAAACTCTTTATTGAAACCCTAGTTTCCTTCGTCTGTTTACTAAGTTCTTTTAATCACGATCGCTCGTATTTATTAACCCTAAAGGGCGGTCGTGACCTTCTGTCTCAATTATTTTTACTCTGTTTGCAAACTTATTTTGCTTTCAATGTGTGTGGAAATGCAGCTTGGCTCCCGGGAGCTCAATCCATCGATGAGCTCCCAAGGAGGGTTCATGTTGGGATACCGTTTACTCTTTCTGATGTGATCGTTGTTAGCTTGGTTGTAAGATTCATCATGGGGTTTCTCGGCGGGATGTGGTTCCTGATCTACAAATTCCGGAGAAGGCATTTGTCCGAGTACGAGGATGTAGAGAGCTTCCTACAAAATGACAACCATTTGTCCCCTATCAGGTACTCCTACTCAGACATAAAGAAGATGACTAGAAATTTTCGAGAAAAACTAGGTGAAGGTGGTTTCGGCTCTGTTTACAAAGGAAAGCTTCGGAGTGGCCATTACGTAGCAGTCAAGCTTCTGGGAAAAGTCAACATAAATGACAAAGATTTCATCAATGAAATCGGAACAATTGGGAGGATCCATCATGTCAATGTTGTCCAACTTGTTGGATATTGTGCAGAGAGATCCAAGCGTGTACTCATTCTCGATTTCATGCCAAAAGGTTCTCTTGACAAGTACATCTTGAACCCAGAAAAAGCATCTTCATTGGATTGGGGTATGAAATTCAAGATTGCAGTTGGAGTGGCTCGAGGGATTCAATATTTGCATTGTGGTTGTGATATCAAGATCTTGCATTTTGATATCAAACCTCACAATATACTTCTTGATGACAAGTTTGTCCCCAAGGTCTCTGATTTCGGGCTAGCAAAGTTATGCTTAGTAGGTAAGGACACAGTGACGATGACTGCTGCTAGAGGCACTATAGGCTATGTTGCTCCGGAACTCATCAACAGAAGCATTGGCCTAGTGTCTCACAAGGCCGATGTGTACAGTTTTGGGATGCTATTGATGGATATGGCGGGCGTAAACAGAGAGTTGAGGGGAAACAAAGATGATTCAACCAAGTATTTCCCTGATTGGATATATGATTGCATTAACAAAGGCGTGGGGATAGGAATTGTTGAAGAAGAGGACAACAATGTTGATGATGAAAATGGGATTGGGAAGAGTGTACTTGAGAAGATGACAATAGTTGGGTTGTGGTGCATACAAATGAATCCAGATAATCGTCCATCAATGAATAAAGTGTTGGAGATGTTGGAAGGTGATGTTGAAGATTTGAAGATTCCGGAGCATCCATCTCACTTAGTAAACGAGGACAAGAGTCGGGCTGCAGATTCAGCTGGTTCTGAATCGCAATTGGATTATGACAACGGTAGTGTCATTGAGATTAGTATAGCTTGAATCTGTATTATCCGATGTTGTGATGTTTTTGCTTGAAACGGATGGGCATCTTTAGTCCTCCATCAATCTCTTGCTTGTATCAAATTTGTTGTCCCAATTTCCTTTTCATTTTTAGTGTGTTTGGTGTAATGCAATTGAGAACTTGGATTTAGAAACGTAGCCTCCATTACAACGAGTTTGGTGCCAACTCGAAGGGGTGGCCGGACAAATAAGCAACGAGGATGTTGGCCTTAGGGCGGTTGATTGTTACTGTCCCACATCAATTATGAGAACAATTGGTGTGAGGCTTAGGGACTAAATGGACGTAGCATACTAATCTTTTGAATGAGTCCTCCTGTTTGTTTAGTCTCCAACAGATACACACTTACTATAATACAACTGTAGTAAACATTTACACACCTTTTAGAATTCTTAATTCTCTTGTTTGAATCAAATTCTGTTATCAACTCCTTCAGCTCTCTTTTGGAGTCCCGATGGCCGTTCTTCAATCTGGAGTTCCTAATGTCCGATAACTCAGTAGCATGAGCAACAGATTCACCAAAAAAAGAATCGTGAAACAGACGAAAGAAAATCAAAGGAAATACCCCATGGATTATGGTGATAGCATGGGCAATAGATTCTCCAATAAGGATTCCAATCCTGATTGAACAGGTGGACATTCAATTTCCTCCAACACCTTCACAACTTCAAATATCGTAGGCCTACGTTCCACGGCTGTGCCAACACAACCCACTGCCATATGCAACACTTGTGCCAGCGCCTGCTCGTCTCCGTACCTCAGATAAGCGACATCCACCAGATCCGCATGATTGACAGATCGAACCAGCTCAGGTAGTGATGCAAAATCTTGAGATGATTCTCCGTAAAAAAAAATTTCAAGCAGCACAACTCCAAAGCTATAAACATCAGAAGCCTGTGACACTCTCCCCGCGTTTTTTACTTCCGGGGCACAGTAGACTGAATCTAGTACACGTGGCAGCCTCTTGGGACTTAGATTTGCCAATCCAGCATCAAAGGCCACAATGGCATGATTTTGGTCATTGATGAAAATATTGGAGGATTTTATATTTCCGAGCACAAGATCCTGATCTTGTCCGTGGACGTGAGCGATACCTCTTGCTGCTCCAAGAGCAACCCTGACTCTGCTCACCCAGTCATCACCTCTTATCCCTACAAAATCAGCATAAACACATTCAAATACAACATAACATTTAAATTTTTGTCAAAACAAGATTCAACTTACCATATAGCGTAGATATGCAACCTTGGGTGTAATAATCATACAACAAAAGCTTTTCATCTTTTGCATAGTAAAAAGCCTTTAATCTACCGATATTCGTGTGATTCATTCTTCCAAATAACTCCACATGCTTCTGAAAATCCTTGAATGTTGGATTCGGATCTTTAAATCTCTTCACCACAACTATACTTCCATTGTCGAGTATTGCCATGTAACTATTCCCGAATGATCCTTTCCCAAGCACCTCAGCAGAAGCACGCAATAAATACTCGATCTCAAACACGGGACCAACATTAACATCCTCAAGAAATACAAGTTTTCCTTCTTGACTCATTGAGTCCAAAGAGCGGCTCACTCGGCTCGATATGTCAATATCCGCCAACATCTCCACCACTTCAGATATTTTAGGTCTCTTTTTTGCTGAATTAGCCACACATATAATTCCTATTTGCAGCATTTTATTCATCTGTGTACTAATGGAAGGATGCTTCAATAGACCGGGATCAAAAACGTTAGCATCCCTCTCGTTAGTTTTAACTGAATTAACCAGGTTGACTAGGTTAACAGCTGCAGGATTCTTTCTGGTTAGAAGCTCGAATAGAAGAATTCCAAAGCTATACACATTTGATGCCGCATTTGATGCAGTGGGTATGCGTCCTCCAGTTTTCATCATGTTTGGCAAGACGAAATCTGACACACAGCCGTATAGCTGTTGATTGAGAAAAATATTTGGTGCCATGTTTCCATGGAGAAGCATCCAACCAAGTTGTTTGTGTATTTCAGCAATGCCCCTCGCTGCACCAACGGCAATTTTTACTCTGGTTTCCCAGTCTACATCTGCCGTTTGGCCTGTGAAACATGATAAGATCCAATAAGATTATGATTGATAAATGTGTAAGTGATATGGAGTGAAAAGCGAAATCAACAAATGCACTTGATAAGATATCGGCATGAGAAATACGAGACACGAGGAACATAGAACAAATCGAACTAACTTGATAAAACTTCAACTACGAAAAAAGTAGGAGGCGCGTGAAAAAAACAAGGCATAGAGAACAAATGGAGCCAACTAGATAAAAACTGAACTAGAAAATGATTAACTAACAATGCAAGCACATTTATAAGACTCTAAGAAAGACTCCAAGTTGAATAAAGCTAAAAAATATAACCCTATCTCTAAGACTCCACTGATAATAAACTAAATAGAATACAAGCTGCATATCAATCTCAGTATGATTAAATAGGATACACTACCAAATTATTTGTCCAGTCACAGAAAAAGGATGAGGTTTGATTCATCACAATAAACTCACTCATTGCAGCATCAAAACTAAAAGGCAAATACAGCAAAAAGTATAAGGAACAATGAAATTTGAGTTGAACATACCATGTAACAACGAATGCACACTTCCGTTACTGTAATAATCATACAGCATAAGCCTTTCATCCACCGAAGAATAATAAGCTCTTAACGGGACCACATTTTCATGCTTAACATCTCTAAGAATCTCCATGATCTGCCTGAAATCCAGTTCAGAGACACGCTCTGACTCGAGCCTCTTCACCACAAATCTTGGCTGATCATCGATCATAGCCACGTACGCACTTCCAAAGGTTCCGGCCCCAAGCAACTTCACAGAAGCCAAGGCTGCATCTTGGACATCAAAAGCAGGGAAAAACTGTGAGACCAGAACCAGCTTATGTGATCTTGAAATTTCAAAGCTCAGATCACCAAAGGAAGAAGACAGATACGAAGCATCGGAGAGGGTGCTGGAAGATCGATGGCAGAGTTCCCATATCTGCTGTTTCTTTATAGCAGCAGCCACCAGCCTCTCCCAGTTATCATAGATTGCAGACATTTTTCACTAACTGATTCTGGCAGTAATCAACAAATCCTAATTTGTTTCTTCTACTTTAGCTGGAATTTTCTTCTTTTGCTATCCCTATATGGATAATAAAACAAATTAATTCCCACCACAAAAAACTTCAGCGTCAAAATTGATCCTATATATTTAGCAAATTAAAAAAGAAATGGAAGCAAAAAATTTATCTGATGTACTAGAAGAGAAGACTTATAAGTCAATGTCAGCAACTAGCCAAATTCAATTTACAGGTTGTGATCTATCCCATTTGATTGCCAGCTTCTGTATTAAATGTTGGGTGGTTGCGTTGGGTACAATACAATGAATGAGCATTATGCATTATTGTTATCCATAGATCCAGAGCCTTGCATTTGGAAAAAATATCAAGCCAAGAATGATGAACACTCAAAACCTCCTCTTCCTCACTTTCTCATCTCTCTTCATTCTTTCAATATTGTTGTGCAAAATGTCCCACTTCTTCCTGTGGCCTGATTCCCATTCGCTCCCCTTTCCGCCTCAGCAACTGTGGCGATCCTGGCCAAGAGTTAGTATGCGAAAACAACGTCACCTTAATACTATGTCAAAGCAATCCATTACCAAAACTTCAGCATTAGGGTCTCTGATATTTCCACAGATAACAACATCTGCTCTTTACCTATACATGCTTCGTCCGATTACTATTATAACTGTGCTTTTGAAAGGGGATCCTGCTTTGCCTATAAGCTCATTAGTTTGGTGAGGTGCGAGCATCCGTTGCGTAATCTTCCCTCTTTACCCAACTTACTGATTGTGAGCAATATAGCAAATATACATATATAAACGTCAGAACCAAAAGATATGGACTCTATGTGCACATTAGATACTGTACTGGCAACATCTTGGCGAAATCAAGATTCGGAATTTTTGAGTAATGTGTCCCTCTCAGAAATCCATCAGTCTCTGCTATATGGATATAATTTAAATTGGTACAAGTTAATGTGTCTCTACGGCCAAGAAGGTGTCGATCCGGATATGCTAGTTAGTTGCCGTTCAGACCTTCAACGTAAATTGGGTAAGGATAGATCATTTGTTTACAAGTTTAGGATTCCATTTCTATTGTTGATATCTTGTTGATTTCTTGAATTTGCAGACTACATCATGGACTCCTTCCTATCACCTAAAGGTAATAGAAAACAAGTGGTGATGTATACATATATAGAGTAGTCCATGTTCCCCCTAAGACCGCCATTAAATGAGAATCGAGAGCTATATCAGTTTGCTGATTCATTAATATCAGTTCGTTCATTCATGAATATCAATAGAGTTATGTGATATTGAAAGTCAGCATATCAACTGATGTTAATGACTAGCGTTATCAGTTCGTTCTCAGTTCTGATTTTAACATCATTTGATCACAACTCTCTCTCTATATATACATACATACATATTTATATACCTCTCAACAACTTTGATTGTATTCCTGATTAGGTCCAACTGGAGGCTTTCTCATGATTTTAATGTTCATATTTGGTGAGCTTCTGAACTTGTGCTGCACTATTTAATTATTGACTGCTAATATCAATTCCTAATTTGCATAACAGATTTGTATGTAGGCAGTAATTAACTTTGTTTAGAAAATTTCCAGCTATTGTATTTATAGGGATAGGCATTGCAGCAAAAATCATTATCACCATCACACTTTTCATCATTTTTCGGACTGAAACAGAGCCCGGTAAAGACTTCTCGATTATATTCTGTCATAGAAATATGTCTTCACTCTGTTTTACTATAATGTGTGTGGAAATGCAGATTGGCTACCCGGTGCTCAATCCGTTGGCGAGATGATCCCACCGATTGTAGATATTAGATACCACTTTAATGCTTCTAATTCGCCAATTGTTTACTTGGAACTAAGATTCACCGTGGGGTTTCTCTGCGCAATGGGGTTCCTAATCTACAAGTTCCGAAGAAGGCATTTGTCCGCGTACGAGGAAATAGAGAGCTTCCTACAGAGTGACAACCATTTGTCCCCTATCAGGTACTCCTATTCAGACATAAAGAAGATGATTAGAAAATTTCGAGAAAAACTAGGTGAAGGTGGTTTCGGCTCTGTTTACGAAGGAAAGCTCCGAAGTGGCTATTATGTAGCCGTCAAGCTATTGGGAAAAGCTAAAAAAAATGACAAAGATTTCATCAATGAAATCGGAACAATTGGGAGGATCCATCATGCCAATGTTGTCCAACTTGTAGGATATTGTGCGGAGAGATCCAAGCGTGCCCTCATACTTGATTTCATGCCAAATGGTTCTCATGACAAGTACATCTTCAAAACAGACAAAACATCTTCATTGGACTGGGATATGAAATTCAAGATTGCAATTAGACTGGGATATGAAATTCAAGATTGCAATTGGAGCTGCTCGAGGGATTGAGTATTTGCATAGCGGTTGTGATATCAAGATCTTGCATTTCGATATCAAGCCTCACAATATACTTCTTGATGACAAGTTTGTCCCCAAGATATCCGATTTCGGGCTGGCAAAGTTATGCTCGGTAGACAAGGACACGGTGACGATGACGGCTGCTAGAGGCACCATAGGCTATGTGGCTCCGGAACTCATCACCAGAAGCATCGGCCTAGTGTCTCACAAGGCTGATGTGTATAGTTTTGGGATGTTGTTGATGGAGATGGCTGGTGTAAACAGAGATTTGAAGGGAAACATGGATGATGCAAGTAAGTATTTCCCATATTGGATATATGACTATATTAACCAAGGCAAGGAGATTGCAATTGTTGAAGAAGAGGACACCAATGTTGACTATGTGAATGAGAATGGAAAAAATGCCCTTAAGAAGATGACAATAGTTGGCTTATGGTGCATGCAAATGAATCCAGATAGTCGTCCATCAATGAATAAAGTACTGGAGATGTTGGAAGGTGATGTTGAAGATTTGAAGATTCCAGAATATCCAGCTCAGTTAGTGATTGAGGACAATAATCAAGCTGCAGATTCAACTGCTTCTTCATCACTATTTAGTTATGACAATGGTAGTAGCATTAGGATTAGTATAGCATGAATATATATTCTCGGCTGTTTTTGCTTGAAAGAATCAAGCATATTTGTAGTATCAAATTTATAAATGTTGAATTATTGTTTTTCTTTCTTTGTCCCAATCACAAATCTTAATAAAATAATTCTCGGCCTATTTATAGTCAATCTTGATTAGGAAATCACTTACTAATTACTATAGGTTATTTGAAGTTGTAGCTCGATATTCTCACTAATTAAATATTCTCTTACTAAATTCTTAAAATTATCCTATATACTACATTTTTGCCTTTTCGGGTATAATTTCTTGGCTACATCCTGGAAGTCGCCTCTGCTCTTCATTACTAAATTTCTAATACCCGAAATGGAAAAAGACATTGACTGATGTTGAAGAGAAGACTTATGTCTTTCATATGTTGTTAAATAAGAATGTGTGCCAAATTCAAAATTCAATTCATCCCATTTGTTTGTTTCTGTATTAAATATTGGGTGGTTGTAGATGAGCTTTATTCATTATTTGTTATCCACATTCTACTATATATTGTGATCTAGTCTTGGTCACACATCCATAGCCTTCCATTTGGAAAAAATATCAAGATGATCACTCAAAACCTCTTCTTTCTCACTCTCTTCATTCTCTCACTTCAATTCATTCAAAATTGTTATGCAAAATGTCCCCCTTCTTCCTGTGGCCTCATTCGCAATATTAGCTCCCCTTTCCGCCTCAAAAACTGTGGCGATCCCGGCTACGAGTTAGTATGCGAAAACAACGTCACCTTAATGTACATCCACTCCCGGAAATACTATGTCAGAGCAATCCATTACGAAAACTTCACCATGAGGCTCTCTGATATTTCCACTAATGACGACAACAACAACAACTGCTCTTTTCCTATACATTCCTTCGTCCCACAATAAGAGTCCTATTTAGCCATTTCCGTCCATCCCACAATTAGAGTCCTTCACTTTTACCATAAATGGTAAGTAGGCCTCACATTCCACCAACTTATTTCATTCACATTTTATTATAAAACTAATATATATATATATTTATATAATTGAGAAACGCATTCCACTAACTTATTCAACTCACTTCTCTTTCTATTTCTTAAAATTCGTGCTAAAACCAAATAAGACTCTTATTGTGAACGGAGGAAGTACTACTGTACATACTTGAAAATATAACTGTAAACATATACAGACCGTTACTCTTAATAGAATTCTACCTTTTCTTCTTTGAATCAAACTCTCTTATCAACTCTCTTCCAAAGTCTCGATGACCGTTCTTCTATCCGAAGTTCCTGATGTCCGGCAACTCTGTACCATGAGCAACAGATTCACCAATAACAGAATCGTAAAACGGATAAAGAAAAGCAAAGGAAATAGTTATGGATTACGGTGATAGCATGGGCAATAGATTCTCCAATAAGGATTCCAATCTTGATTGAACAGATGAACAATCGACTCCATTAATTTCCTCTAACACCTTCACAACTTCAAATATCGTAGGCCTATGTTCCACGACTGTGCCAACACAACCCACTGCCATCTGCAACGCTTGTGCCAGCGCCTGCTTGTCTCTGTACCTCAGAAAAGCGCCATCCACCAGTTCCGCAGGCCAGTCATGAGTATGATTAACATATCGAACCAGCTCAGGCAGCGATGAAAAAACTTGAGATGAGACTCCGTAAAAAAGTTCAAGCAGCACAACTCCAAAGCTATAGACATCAGAAGCCTGTGACACTTCCCCCGAGCTTGCTACTTCTGGGGCACAGTAGACTGAATCTAGTACACGTGGCAGCCTTGCAGGACTTAACAGATTTGCCAATCCAGCATCAAAGGCCACAATGGTATGATTTTGGTCGTTGATGAAAATATTGGAGGATTTTATATTTCCAAGCACGAGCTTCTGATCTTGTCCGTGGACGTGAGCGATGCCTCTTGCTGCTTCGAGAGCAACCTTGACTCTGGTCACCCAGTCTAAAGGTATCACACCATCACTTCTTACCCCTACAAAATCAACATAAACACATTCAAAAACAATTCTTGAACATTGCTTGTAATCTGCAGATAACTACCACATAACATTTTACTTTTGGACAAAACAAGATTCAACGTACCATGTAGCGAAGATATGCAACCTTGAGTGTAATAATCATACAACAAAAGCTTTTGATATTTTGCATAGTAAAAAAAAGCCTTTAATCTACCGATATTCGTGTGATTCATTCTTCCAAATAACTCCACATGCTTCTGAAAATCGTTGAATGTTGGATTCATATCTTTAAATCTCTTCACCACAACTATACTTCCATTGTCGAGTATTGCCCTCTAACTACTCCCGAATGATCCTTTCCCAAGCACCTCAGCAGAAGCCTCCAATAAATACTCGACTCAAACACGGGACCAACATTAACATCCTCAAGAAATACAAGTTTTCCTTCTTGACTCGTTGAGTCCAAAGAGCGGCTCACTCGGCTCAATATGTCCGCCAACATCTCCACCACTTCAGATATTTTAGGTCTCTTTATTGCTGTATTAGCCACACATCTAATTCCTATTTGCAGCATTTTAATCATCTGTTCACTAATGGAAGGATGCTTCAATAGACCGGGATCGAAAACGTTAGCAGCCCTCTCGTTAGTTTTAACTGAATTAACCAGCTTGACTAGGTTGACAGCTGCAGGATTCTTTCTGGTTAGAAGCTCGAATAGCAGAATTCCAAAGCTATACACATTTGATGCAGTGGGTATGAGTCCTATAGTTTTCGTCATGTTTGGCAAGACGAAATCTGACACACAACCGTATAGTTGTTGATTGAGAAAAATATTTGATGCCTTAATGTTTCCATGGACAAGCATCCCACCAAGTTCTTTGTGTATTTCAGCAATGCCCCTGGCTGCACCAACGGCAATTTTTACTCTAGTTTCCCAGTCTACATTTTTCGTTTGGCCTGTGAAACATGATAAGATATATAAGATCATTGCTCCAGTCAGTGCTCCATTATATCAATATCTAAATGATATGAAGTGAAAAGTGAAATCACCAAATGCACTTGACAAGAAGTCAGCATGAGAAGCATACTGCACATTTGGCATGAAATACGAGACACAAGGAACATGGAACAAATAGAACTAACTTGATAAAACTTCAACATAAAAAGGTAGGAGGCGCAGGAAAAAAAATACACAAGGAACAGAGAACAAATTGAGTTAACTTGATAAAACTGAACTAGACAATGAACTAACTATACACCTCTTCCGAAGAGGGAGAGCGCTACACACAGCAATCGCTTATACTACTTTGTACACTTCAAATGTAAGGATCAGTAAGCCCCATTTATAAGACTCTACGTAAACTCCAACTTGAATAAAACTCTAAAAGATAGCCCTATATCTAAGACTCCACTAATAACAAACAATTAATAAAATAAATAGAATACAAACTACAATGCAATATCAGTATGGTTAAATAGGACACACTGCCAAATTAGTTATCCAGTCACAGAAATAGGATGAGGTTTGGTTCATTCATCAATCCAAATATCTAGAGGGAATCCATAATTATATAGTCTAATCACTAATGATCTCAGAATAAACTCACTCAATGCAGCATCAGAACTAAATCGCAAATACAACACAAATTTAAGTTCAATTGAATAAGGAACAAGGAAATCTGAGCTGAACCTATGGAGTTTAACTTACCATGTAATAGCGAATGCACACTTCCGTTACTGTAATAATCATACAGCATAAGCCTTTCATCCGCCGAAGAATAATAAGCTCTTAACGCAACCACATTTTCGTGCCTAACATCTCCAAGAATCTCCATGCTCCGCTTGAAATCCAGTTCAGAAATACCCTCTGACTCGAGCCTCTTCACCACAAACCTTGGCTCGCCATCCATCATAGCCACATACACACTTCCAAAGGTTCCGGTCCCAAGCAACTTCACAGAAGCCAAGGCTGGATTTTCGACATCAAAAGCAGGGCAAAACTGTGAGACCAGAACCAGCTTCGGAGGCAAATTATGTGATATTGAAATTTCGAAGCTCAGATCGCCAAAGGATGAAGACAGATACGAAGCACCGGAGAGGGTGCTGGAAGATTGATGGCAGTATTCCCATATCTGCTGCTTCTTTATAGCAGCAGCCACCAGCCTCTCCCAGTTATCATAGATTGCAGACATTTTCCCTAAATTGAATCTTGCAGTAATCAGCAAATTCAACCTAATTTGTTTCTAAGACTTCAGCTGGAATTTTCCTCTTTCGTTAACCCTAATTGAAAAATAAAGCAAATTAATACCCACCCCAACAAACTTCAGCTAGTAAAACAGTTGATGAGGCGAGGCGAATAGAAGACAACAGAAATTTCGAGACACTCAATTTGAAATGATTCGATGTCATCATACCTTGAATTTCACTAGATTGAGGCGAGGCGAAGAGAAGACAACAGGAATTTCGCCGGCGAGAAAAGGGAAGTATGAGCGGCGGATACAGCCGGAATTGCAGTGGCCATTTCGTCCCAATATAAAGAAAAAACCGATCTTTGACTTGTGCTCCATCCATGAAAAACATCAAATAATAATGCCAACGGTCAAAGTCTGAGACTCAGCCTTCGAATTGCTGTGCTGTGATATGGACAATTTTAATTTATCACGCGTTTGATAAATTTGAGTAAAGATTGAGTCAAAATGTCAAGGGTTTATGATTTATGGGAGAAATTGGTCGGCGCTGTTCGAGAGAGTGAGGAGCTCCGGCGACTTGCTCTTCGCACCAGCTCCAGCTGCTCCAGTTTTTCCGATCAAATCGAATCTTTCATTCAAAATTATTTTTTTTACAAAGTTACTCATTTTTTTTAATTATAAATAACAAAACATTCACTTTATTACATCATCCATTCTCTCTAATTACTAAAAAAATTTGCCGCAGTTAGTTAGGCAAATATACTTAAAATTATCCGTGGGCGTTTGGTTTGGAAGATTATATTCTGGATTAAATTTGTAGTGTGTTTGGTTCATGAGATTCAATCCTACAATTCAATATTAGATGGATAATCATGAGATAATTAGTCATAGTTAACCCCTTATGACTAAAATAATCTCGCAAATCAATCCTATATTGTATCTTGGTACTCCTTTCGTCCCAAGTTACTTGAATCGTATTCCATTTTGAATTGTCCCAAATTCCTTGAGTCATTTCTCTTTTTGGCTGAAAACAAATAATCTAACCACACTTAATTTATTCTTTCTTTTACTTTACCATTTATCCTCTCTCTTACTTTATTCTCTCATCTACTTTATTTAACTCACTAAACACTACTTTCTTAAATCCTGTGCCGAAAAAATTTATCAAGTAACATGGGACGAAGAAAGTATTATTTTATAACGGAACACCACCCAATAGTATTATATATTTTTGGTCCTTCCAGTATAATTTCCTAAATTTCTCACACCAGAATTGGAATAATAATAGTAATAAATAAATAAAGGTCATCCATTTAATTTTTTTGATTTTTGTGCTCTAGTCGATTTTAAAGTACAGTCATGGTTGGCAACCAAATTAAAAAAAAGAAATATAAGCAAAAACTTTAGACTGATGTAGAAGAGAAGACTTATTATAAGTCTTTATCTATTGTAAAATAAGAATGTGTGCCAAATTCAATTCATCCCATTTGTTTGCTTCTGTATTAAATATTAGGTGGTTGTGGATGAGCATTCTCCATTATATGCACTATATACTGTGATCTAGTTTTGGTCATAGATCCATAGCCTTGCATTTGGAAAAAAAATACCAAGATGATCACTCAAAACCTCTTCCTTCTCACTTGCTCATCTCTCTTCATTCTCTCACTTCAATTCATTCAAACTTGTTATGCAAAATGTCCCCCTTCTTCCTGTGGCCTCATTCCCATCAGCTTCCCTTTCCGCCTCAGCAACTGTCGCGATCCCGGCTACGAGTTAGTATGCGAAAACAATGTCACCTTAATGTACATCGACTCCCACAAATACTATGTCAAAGCAATCCATTACCAAAACTTCACCATGAGGCTCTCTGATATTTCCACACACAACAGCAGTTGCTCTTTTCCTACACATTCCGTGTCCGATTATAGTTTTAGCCGTCGTTTTGGCAACGGGCTTGGCTTTAAATATCATCTCATTAGTTTGGTGAGCTGCGAGTATCCGTTGCCTAACTCTTCCCTCTTTACGCAACTCACTGCTTGCGAGCAATATAGCAAATATACATATATAAACGTCGGAAGCATGCGTGTCAAAGATATAGGCCATATGTGCACATTAGATACTGTACTGGCAACATCTTGGGACTTTGCAAATTGGTACAATGTGTCACTGTCTGAAATCCATCAGTATCTGCTATATGGATTTAATCTAAATTGGAATGGATTAATATGTAGCTATGGCCAAGGAGGTGTCGATCCGTACATGCTAGTTAATTGCCACCGTTCATCGCTTCAACGTAAATGGGGTAAGATTAGATCATTTGCTTACAAGTTTAGGATTCCATATTTATTGTTGATATCTTTATGTGTTCTTGAAATTGCAGACTACATCAAGGAATCCTTCCTATCACCTAAAGGTAAGATAATAGTATGTTGTTCCCCTAAAACCGCCATGAAATGAGAATCGAGAACCATATCAGTTCGATGATTCATTAATATCAGTTGTCATCACAAAACATATCAGTAGGGTTATGTGATATTGAAAGTCAGTAACTAATATGTTTTGTGATGTCAACTGATATTAATGACTAGCAAACTGCTATGATTCTCCGGTCTCATTTTAGCGGTCATTTGATCTCTACCCTCTCTCTCTATCTCTCTATGTATATATTTATATACCTCTCAACAACTTTGATTGTATTCCTTATTAGGTCCAACTGGAGGCTTTCTCATGATTTTAATGTTCATACTTGGTGAGCTTTTAAACTTGTGCTGCGCTATTTATTTATGGCAACTAATATCAATATCTAATTAGCAAAAGAGATTTATATGTAGGCAGCAATTAACTATGTTTAGAAATTTTCCAGCTATTGTATTTATTGGGGTAGGCATTGCCGCAAAAATCATTATCACCATCACACTTATCGTCATTTTTTGGACTGAAACAGAGCCCGGTAAAGACTTCTTATACACCTTTTGTTTGAGCTTATTATTTTCTGTCACAGAAATATGTTTTCACTCTGTTTTACTATCATGTGTGTGGAAATGCAGATTGGCTCCCCGGTGCTCAATCCGTTGGCGAGATGATCCCAACGATTGTAGATATTAGATACCACTTTAATGCTTCTAATTCTGCAATTGTTTACTTGGAACTAAGATTCATCGTGGGGTTTCTCTGCGCGATGGGGTTCCTGATCTACAAGTTCCGAAGAAGGCATTTGTCCGCGTACGAGGAAATAGAGAGCTTCCTACAAAGTGACAACCATTTGTCCCCTATCAGGTACTCATATTCAGACATAAAGAAGATGACTAGAAATTTTCGAGAAAAACTAGGTGAAGGTGGCTTCGGCACTGTTTACAAAGGAAAGCTTCGGAGTGGCCATTACGTGGCAGTCAAGCTATTGGGAAAAGCCCCAAAAAATGACAAAGATTTCATCAATGAAATCGGAACAATCGGGAGGATCCATCATGTCAATGTTGTCCAACTTATAGGATATTGTGCGGAGAGATCCAAGCGTGCCCTCATACTCGATTTCATGCCAAATGGTTCTCTTGACAAGTACATCTTCAATGCAAAAAAAACATCTTCGTTGGATTGGGGTATGAAATTCAAGATTGCAGTTGGAGCGGCTCGAGGGATTGAGTATTTGCATAATGGTTGTGATATCAAGATCTTGCATTTTGATATCAAGCCCCATAATATACTTCTTGATGACAAGTTTGTCCCCAAGGTCACCGATTTCGGGATAGCAAAGTTATGCTCGGTAGACAACGACACAGTGACGATGACGGCTGCTAGAGGCACTATAGGCTATGTTGCTCCGGAACTCAACTGCAGAAGCATTGGCCTAGTGTCTCACAAGGCCGATGTGTATAGTTTTGGGATGTTGTTGATGGAGATGGCGGGTGTAAACAAGAAGGATGATCCAAACAAGTATTTCCCAGATTGGATATATGATTGCATTAATAATGGCGAGGACCTTGGAATTGTTGAAGAGGACAACAATGTTGATGATGTGAATGAGAATGGAAAGAATGTCCTTAAGAAGATGACAATAGTTGGCTTGTGGTGCATTCAAATGAATCCAAACAATCGACCATCAATGGATAAAGTGTTGGAGATGTTGGAAGGTGATGTTGAAGATTTGAAGATTCCAGAGCATCCATCTCACTTAGTGAATGAGGCCAGGAGTTGGGCTGCAGATTCAACTGGCTCTCTATCAGAGTCAGAGTCGGATTATGACAGTGATAGTATCAAGATTAGTATAGCATGAATATGTATGTATTCATCAATGTTTTTGCTTCAAAGGATCAAGCATATTTGTATTAAATTTCGCATGTTTGGTGCCGTTTTTGCTTAAAAGGATCAAGGCTATCTGTATCAAATTTAGCATCTTCACTGCCAATGTTGTTTTACCATATATATGAAGAAGCATCTTATTACATTTCATACTAGAAATAAAATTTCCAAACTGATCTCATATCCCTATATATATAGACTGGTAACCATTGCTCAACATTATTAGACCATGATCACAACAAATATTTAATACTCCCATTCAATTAAATTCCTACCACTAAAAAACATTTAATTATATGCATAGAATTGAACTTATGCATAAATTTCGAGAGACAAAACAGATTAATAATTTAAACAGAAGAAAGATGAAGGATAAGAGAGAAGCATGCCTCAAAATTGTTTGCATGCCTCAAAATTGTTTGCCTCCCTCCAAAATTGGCCCCTAATTTACTTTGGTCTCGTTTTGCGAGGAAAGCAAGCTCTAGTTGAATAGTGTGAGCTCCTCAGCCAGGCTAGTAATGTCCGGGATGAGTCCTCCATTCTGATTCCTTATCGCACTACTCTCTCCAACAAGATCGTTCAATATGATGGCCGGGTCTTTTGCTCCACCATGCTGCAATAATTTAAAACGAAGGGCAGACCCTGCATCTGGCGACAGCGGGTCTTCGTGTAATACTTTTTGCCAGATGGTGGCAGCGAAGCATTTCGCAAACAAGTAGCTGTAGTAGCCTGGTGCAATAACAAGGAAAAACTTCATAAATGTGTAAAAAAGACAATACTATAATAGTCATTTAAATCACAAAGTTTGGTGAAATTCTGGTCGGTCACGTAAGGTTTGAAAACGAAATATTAATTTTCGCAATTGTCTAATTCATGTACAAAACAAGGTTGTTTCATTATAATAATAATAATAGACAAAAAGAAAATAGAAGACTAAATACTTATTTTAATGAAATTGTTCTAAGCATCCCCAAAAGACGTCGTTTGCACAAAGTTAGGACAATTGCAAAAAGTTGAAACTTTGTGATTTAATATTTCAATTACAAACCTTATACTCCCTCCGTTTCATCATAGTTGATGCAAAACTTTTCGGCACGGAGTTTAAGAAATGAATGTTGAGTGTGTTAAATAAATAGATTAAAAAAG
The DNA here is from genome assembly GCF_004379255.2 of Salvia splendens. Classification (NCBI taxonomy): domain Eukaryota; kingdom Viridiplantae; phylum Streptophyta; class Magnoliopsida; order Lamiales; family Lamiaceae; genus Salvia; species Salvia splendens. Next base: position 27,605,702 of record NC_056050.1, on the reverse strand, counting down.
TAAGAAGGAGAAAACAGTAGAGAGAATAAAGTAAAAGGTGAATAAAGTAAGAGAGAGTAAAGTAAGAGAGAAAAAAGTTACTATATATGGAAATGACTCAACTATGAGGGAACGGTGGGAGTACTAGAATTGACCAGAATTTGATCAAGACTCTATTATTTAATTGGCTTTATCCCATGTATAAATATGATGGCCAAAAGTCATTTCGTTTGATTATCATGCCCCATTCTTATTTTTCAGTTTATATAACTCATGGATATTTACTGGTATGTCCGATGTAAGAAAACAACAGTGACATACCTGCACCATAGCTAACAAGATGACTGAATCGGGTATGCCAACATGTCCCTTCCACATACCCCCAACTCATATGCTCTCTTTTTAAATCAGCTACTACAGATATTGAGTCTTTAGGTGAGGATGGCAGCTGAGTATGAAGTTCTTGATCAACCAATGCATAGAAGACCTTGAAAAGACGAATAAAATGTCAAAAGTTCATCTTAACAAGCTATCATGTGCAATCCCTAGTCGATTATCTAGCCATGGGACTACCAACCTGGCGTTGCAGCTCGGTCGCAGCAAACATATTTTTAGCTCCGAGTAGTGATTTTACCATGTTTTCTGGTATTGGATCACCGGTTGAATAATGCTTGGAAAATGTCCTCAAGAACCGATAGTCCCATGCATAGTACCTGTAATCGCCCAAGAAGATTGAAGGAAGATTAATAGAGCTCAAAACAGGACATACTCCTTCAACACTCTTGCATGAAAATGACTAATGAATATAAGAGTAGTATCGTTCGGATAAGTAAGATTTTATAGATATCTCACACAGTAATGAATAGCAAGTGCAACTTTACCATCCATTTGAGCACCATATTGCATATATGTAAAAGTAAATCAACCTAGAAGATCACAGACAAGGTATCTTAATCTTTACTCGCTCCATCTATGAACATAATGTGATGCTTAGTAGAGAAAAACTAGACAAAAATCCAAAGTTTTATGCTTATTATTTAGGGATTAAATCGTCTAGAAATAGCTAAAAATCTACTCACTCGAGGATATTTGAAGGCGTTTCAGCAAAATCAAGCGCCACCCTGGTCCCTGAAAAATGTTGGTAATCCTGGGAGAAAAACCACCTTGAGAGATTATGATCATTCCAACCTGGATGATGCCATATAATTCTACCCAACTTACCGTTCTTGAAAGCAACGAGTGAAGCGCATGTCCAAACTCATGAAATAGAGTTTCTACATCAGAATGGTGAAGCCTCACTGACTGGAAATTAGAGCCCGAGAAATTGCAAACTAGGGCTACTACCTGCAATAGTTCTATGATATAAGAAACTCACTGATAGAGATATACAACTGTTTCCAACAACCAACCAGCATATATGACTACCACACAACAATTGCAAATATATATTGCACTTGAAATGTCGTAAATCTGAGGGGTTATGTGGAAGGATATAATAATAGTTAAGTATCACGCACAGGAAAGGGCTGAAATGATGGTAAGAATTCTAATTAAAAATAACTAGTTGAACGTGAATTCCATCAGTTCAAATGGCATAGGAGGAACTTGTATAAAGTATTACAATTTACATGCAGAGTTCAGTGCTGTAATGCATTTCAAATCGCAATTGTATCACAAATCTTGAAGAAAATCATCAAACAAGTAGGATAAGTACCGGTATCTGGTAGTCTGTATCAGAGATTTTTCGACCCCCTTTGATAGCAAAATGTGCACAAATAGGATGCTTTCCCTTTCGTGATTTCAAATCAAGGTACAAACACCCTAAGTCCCCCTGCAACAAAGAATATTAATCAAATTATAAAGAATTGAATTATGTTATGTTCTGACTATAAATACATCACTTAAAGTATAGATCCACTTATTCACCTCATCAGGATGATGTATAGATAGTTTCAGAACATCTGGATGCCATGATTCACCAGGGCAAAGAGGAATCTCGCGGAATTTCAAACCAAATAGTGACTCAGACAGAAATTTTAACCCCTCAATACATTGTGGCAAAGAAAAAAAAGATGCAACAGTCTGAAAATGAAACAACAAAATTTTAATCAAAATGAGTCAGATAATATTTTATACTAATACCTAAGGTAAGGAGTCAAATAATAGACTACTTTATTATGAAAGATTCTCCCTATTTTACTATCTTTTGTTATTCCATGAAGAATGAGTTTGAGTAAGTTTCTCATCATCCTGAAAAATGCCAGCCAGGTTTCAAAAACATGATCCACTTTCATATTGTGAATATCTAAATTTATTACACAATTCATCCACAAATTGTTGCATTTAAACTGGATGCAAGATATGTTAACCAGATCTGAAGTCTTTAATCAACTGATCGAATAATGTAAACATACGGATCACCTCATCAAAATCGATTATATAACTACCAGAGAAAATCTTATTTTCTTTTTCTTATAAGTGTTTAAAGCGTTTTATAAATTCAGGCAAACATTCTAGCAGATGCAAGCTGGAATATATGCAGAATTTGCGGCTGAGTAAGAATTATAAGGTAATTAAGGTGCAAATTAACTGAGTAATCCAGATCGTGAGCATTGGACTTCATCATTCTTGTGAAATATGCCTCATCCCATGGCTCCAAGTCTTCAACAGATTGTCCTATTCTTCCCCTCTTAAAATCCAAAATCTTCTTAAACTCCTGCAATGACAAACCTACTAATGGTAATGGAAGAGGGGAAAGTGAAGGTACCAGATTGCATAAGCTATAGTCACATACCTCCTCAGCCTTGGGCCTGACCATTTTACTCAAGTCATGCAGAAAAGATACAACAACTTCAGGTGATGAAGCCATATTCCCTTTCAGAGCAAATTCAGAATAAGTTTTATAACCCAAGACCTGTGTATAATACCATGCAAAATGATAATAAAAAATGGTATTAATCTCTGGTTTTCTGCTAGAAGGATAAATGTTAAAATACCAAAGCAAGAGAACAACATACACTAAAGAATGATGGAGGTAGAAAAAGAAATCCAGATTTTTTTAAGTAATTGTAGAAAATAGCATCATATGATATTAAATTTATTGTTTGAAATCATCCTGTCTCCATCCAAAAACATTAAGTGCACCAGTCACTCGAGAAGAATAGAAGATTCATGCATCCATCAAGCTATTTCTATTTTCTTGCAATCCAAATTTTTTAAAGAACTCTTTGTTCTTCAAGGGAAAAGGACCTAGGAATGACATATTCTGTTGACCATTTTTTTCTCCTGATATCATCACAATTTCAAACTTTAAAAATTAGTTTATATCTTCATTGAAGACCATCATTTCATGCTGACCTCAGAAAGCTCATGACGTGCTGAAAGAAGCTTATCGAGAACCACAAGGTTTGCACGTGGTGCAGAATTTCCAGCAATGTATGCGAGTTTCCTAACCTGGATAAGATTAAGAAAAAGATTGGCATGATTTATTAAGTCTAGAAAGATGAAGTGTGGCAAAACTCAAAAGAAGCAACAGTTTAGGTGCTTTCTATCAACTCAACCTAGATGAATCAACAACAAGAAAGAGTTCAAGTTGCCAAAAACAAGGAATAACTGTTTATGTATTATTACAAAAATAACTGTAACCGCCTGACTTTATGTATTATATTACCTACAAATTTTACACATTGGAGATATTAGATACATTGAATGGTAATACAAATAACCTCTTCTTTGGCATAGAAAACTTCATTAACAGGTCCAGGAGCAAGGGGACTATATATATTTAGCTAAAAATGAGTAAAACCCAAGTAGAAGGTAAGGTACCTCATTGTCAGATACCAGCTGCAAAATCGAACACAGACGGTTAGGTTCTGTCGTCAGACGCAGTCCTTTCTCTTTAATATTAGAGCCTGTTCCTACTATTGTCGTTGGTGAAAACGAAGAAGGGCGATATACGGCCTTAGTAAGATGGTGTAACTGCTTTGGGATACGTGAAGCAGGAAATATATCAACATGACCTGGGTCAGTGATGATATTTTCATTGAACCTTATAAAACGACAATGTATAACAAATCAGAGGATAATCATAGAGATCACTATAGCTGATATGAAGGGAAGACACGAGGCTAAAAACATGCATGGAGTGTGGCATGATGGGGAAAATAAATGTCTTAGGCTAGAATGCAATTGTTAAACCATCGAAGTGCTTCCAGAAGAGAACCACTCATATTCACTGAATCAAATTGTGGTCATAACTGTTTATGTGGCTACTAACATTAAAACAAAAATACAAAAGCTCCAATGTATAATAGACTTGATGTCAGTTGTTGTATGCCCAGATTAGTACTTTCAATAAAAAACAAAATTCAGTATTATGGGCATTCGACCTGCACAAGGTTTTTTACCCAGTCAATATACTAGTTCACCAATACAATAAGTCATTTACATTGGAGCACATGACTATGCATTCCATCCAGCAAATAGACCCTTGTTCAAAAGCAGAGGACCATTAACCATAGTTTCTAAGAATATAAAGAACCAAATAGTTATGATTAATATTTCTGGGAATACCATGTCATTACTCAATGCAAGACTGGAGCTTTCAGGGTCTAAACAAATTCAAATAATAATTAGTAAAAAGGCAGAGAATGACCATGGAAGTTTGGCAGAAATAATAAGAAATCAATGTTATCAATCTCGTATGGCGGCTTGCCTAAAAACCGCCACAGAGATATGGCGTATTAGTATGGCAGATATGGCGGTCAATAATTAAATAAATAAAATAATACTTATATATTTATATATAATTCAAAAATTAGAAAATAATAAAAATATAGCATCTAAAACTCCTAAAACAATTAATAAAGCATAAAATACAACTCTAACCTCCATGTTTTTAGCATAATGCCTCATTCCTAAATGCAGTACACACGCAATGTTATCAAATGGTGGAAATGGCGGTGCTATGGCAGCGCCATGGTGCTATGCCGTTTCCGCCACCAAACGCCATGCCATAGCGCCATGGCGCCGCCATATCCGCTATTTGATAACACTGTAAGAAATAAAAAACCATAATGTTCTTTTTTAAGGAGAATTATGCACTTACTCTCTGCAAAGTTGGAGTATGTCGATATTAAGCTGATTAACTCGATCCAATTTTTCTGCAAGCAAATCAGAATATATTGTAATATGTAAAAGAAATGGACAAGATGGAATGATTAGCCAGCTTCTTGCAAGGGCTATGTACCAGGGCAGAGGTGAATTCCACCCTTCTCTAAGTCAGTGCGTAGATGACGGGCAGCCCTTAGAGCCTCTTCAGTAAGCAAGTGATGATTTTGTTCAGCTCTTACAATTGCATTGTATAAACTAGGATTCGAGTTAAGATACTGCAAACAATAGCTTAATGTTACTATATTCACATAAATGCTAACAGATCATAGTATTCATAAAACAATATTTGATATTCAAAAACACCCCATTACAAAATCTAATGAAAATGCATACAATATGTTTTATATCAGGATTAATATTTAATACTACTGAAATATTTTTTCTTCAGACACTGACAAGGTTAAATTTTTATCTAGCCATTGGCGTTTGGCACATCAAACATAAACATATTGTAACAAAATCTTAACTACAGAAAAATGTGAATACCACTGTTCTTTCATAAAAAATTATGATATACACAATCTTCACGAGTAGTTCACTCTAATATTTACATTCTCGTATTTACAAACATTGGTGCTCATTAGGTGTTTGAACGTAACATGTATTAGCAATTCAGGTATAGAACCGCGTATGACAGGACACAAACCTACCAAATGATACTGTTAGCACTTAGGAGTACTTTTTTCAGACATTTGAAAGAATCTTCGCTGATGGATGAAAAATTAGAAAATCGCATTATTTTATTTCCAAGCTATGGTTTTGCAGAGATTCTCATTCACGTTGTAAAACTACCAGTTATTCGATTATGAGAACAAACCACTGGGTGTAGTCACCTCACATGTAGATATTCATTTAAACGCAGAGATGCCTCGTTTGCCTCCCGAACAAATTCCCTACAACAAGCATCAAACTTACATTTTAGACCACTTCAGTAAAACAACACACAACACACAGTCATATAAATAGAGCTCACCTATCTGGATGAGTATGCCTACACAATTCTGCAGAGTCTATCACTGTGCAAACCTTCAGAAACAAACAAACAAACAAACACTCAAATCAATGTTAGCAATTCACCTACATTATGAAGCCAATACTAATCAGCTGATCCGAGATCAAAATCAAACATACCGCATCAGATATTTCATCCATTGCTTTGATGATTTCAGGAGCTGGAGGCATTCCAGCGATATAATTAACAAGTTCATTAGACCTATCAATCAACGATGAGCAACATGATGTAATTTTTCAGAGTTTTGAAGGAATGAGGAAGGAGGATATCAGAGTTTGTGTAGTCACCGCTCAACGGCGTCGTCGACCATGCGTTGGAAGCCTTTGGCGGTTTTCAAGTGGTCGAATCCATAGAGGCCGGTTTCCTTCAGTAGCGGGGCGGTAGCTGAATGTTGGAAGCGGCGGCCGAGGCTAAAATACGCCGCAGGCTTGCAGCTTAGGAGGCGCAGCATAGCGGGGAACGGGAGAGGGACTGATCGCTCAGCTGAAGGGAGTGTACAATTGAGGAAACACACCAATTTACATTCTAAATTATAGAATTTCGATTTTTATTTAGTTGTGGTATAATTATACTATTACTGTAAATATTAGTAGTAATTAAAAATGTTAAATATTAAATTAATCAAAATCTAATTAAAGTCCAGCCAATCTCTTCAGAAAATCATAGCAATGGAAGGAGAAAGAAAGAAAGAAAGAAAAGGTGATGATGGGTGCCAACTGCCAAGCAATCTGAACTGTGAAGAGAACAGAGCAGCAAAAATACGCAGGCAAACTGTTTGATAAAAAGCTCCACAGAGAGCTGAAAATAGAGCAATTAGAACACGCTCACAAATGTGTTTGAGTAAAGGCCCCAATGGTAGATTAATAATAGCTTAAACTTCGTTAATGATATGAATTATGTATATTAGATAATGAGTTGTAGTGGCTTTTGAATAAAAGTTGGATATGCATAATTTAATTTATTAGTAGTATGATTTATAGTACAAGTACTAAATCATAGTGACAAAGTAATATCGAATCTGTTTCGATAACTGGTTCAGCTATGGGTTCATGAAAAATGGTCGGTTGGTTGATGCGCAAGATTTCAGACAAATAATAATTGAAGGCAAGCGGTGCACAAACGCTCGCTGCAAACAGCTTACACATGGCCCACGACCTGTTCGACGAAAGTGTCTCCTATAAAAACACCACCTTTTTGTAAAACTCCAAACTGAACCTGCACTCGAATAACCTCTCTCTCTCTCTCTGGTCGTCGCAAAGAATCACAAATGTGGAGGCGCGTCGTGTCTCTGCCGCCGCTGCTTTCTTCGTCTAACTCGCGCCGCCTAAATCAGGTAATACAGCATTCTCAATTTGTTCTACTTCGATTCTTGTCTGTGAAATTTTGGCGCGATTCAGTAACGCTCTTCAATCCTCAGGTGCAGGTGGCCTATGGATTCAATGCTTCCCAAGTTTTTTCTACTCAGGTTCTGAATCCGGTACTGCGTTGATTTGCTTCATTTTCTTCCATTTTAAGTTTTTGTGAAAAAAATCGAATCTTGAAATTTGAGCTCTCTCCTTCATTATGTTAATGCGAATACTTTGATAGACAATGTCTTCATTTAACTAGGATTGAAATTCGGTAGGATTTTAATTTCCTCATTTTCGTTAATTTTCTCGAACATTTAGTTATGTGATGAGCTTAATTCATGAACACCATTAGTTTCTCTGTATTCAATTTTCTTAGCTTAGGTTGATTTCATCTTTATTTTGGTCCTTCCCCTGATTATCAGCAGGCATTTCATTATGTTTTTTTTGTCTATATTCTCTTTATTTAGGGTGCCTTAGCTATAATTTACGTTTAGAGATAAGGATTGAAGGTTAACGACCTCAAGTGTGTTGTGCTGCTCCTCTGTTTTTTGTTTTCTTGTTTCTGTACTAGTTTTAGATGGAATGATTGCTTCGTTGATATGTTGATTTTGCTACATTTTTGTAGCTGTTTGTATTCTTTTTTGCTTCCGTAATGCTAGCTCACCATCTATTTGGCTTGAGCATTATGTACCTCATTAACTTTCACTTGTTTTGACTTGTTTAGTATTGTTTACTGCACAACATCTTGTGAGGCAGATTGTGTTAGCACTTAGCAGAGTAGTTGCAGCTCGATGGTCTTTTATCTAAGCTTAGCGTTTCAAATTTTCTTTCGTTTGTCTTGATCTTACAAGCTTTTGATGTTCATTACCAAATTATTATAACTGTTTACTTTATGTTCCCAAACAAAAGGTCGTTTAGTAATTCATGAGTCATGTAGTAAGATCTTTTGATGATTTATTTGTTGAGCCTTTCTTTAACTGGCATAGGCAGAAGAAGGAGTCTCTGGTGCAAGAAGGAAACCATTTGTAACATTTGTCTTGGGTAATAAACAATATAATAAGCTGCTTATCTGTATTTCCATTACATTCATTCCATTATACTAAAAAGAGCCTAAGTGTTTCAAATTTCAATGATCATGGACCATGGTTGTTTCTAGTCGTTGTAATGCTTAAATTTCAGAAATTGAGCTTCTCTCTACCAGTTATTTTCTTCTCTTTCTCATTTTTTGAAATCCAATTGCCAATATTATACTACGAAACTTCAATAAATAGCATGGTATTGGCTGTTCATAATCCACTTCAACACCCAGAAGGGATGATTCTGAAATTATATTTATATTTACAGGCGGCCCAGGGAGTGGGAAAGGCACCCAATGTACAAGGATTGTTAATACCTTCGGGTTTACCCACTTGAACGTTGGGGACCTGTTGAGGAAAGAAATCTATTCTGATAGTGAAAATGGGTAAGAACCTTAATATGCATCTTTTCTAACATGGGTATCTTACTCGATGCAACTTTTATGCTACATTTGCAGTTCCATGATTCTTGATACAATCAAGGAAGGTAAAATTGTTTCCTCAGAAGTGACCGTTAAACTGATAAAAAATTCCATCGAAGCAAATGAAAACAGTAGAATTCTTGTTGATGGCTTTCCAAGAAGTGAAGAGAATCGAATAGCTTATGAGCGAGTTGTAAGTAGTCAGTCTTGAACTTTGTTTTTCTTTTCAGCGATTTGTGCTATCTCCTTTCATACTCTGCATCCATGTGATTGCTGTATTTGTAGGTTGGGGTTGAACCGGACATTGTGCTTTTCTTCGATTGTCCTAAAGAAGAAATGGTGAAACGCGTACTAAATCGCAACGAGGTGCTTTCCACGTATCTACTTTCTCCTGTCATTTACTTATCCTCTTCTTTCCCAAACTGTCAACAAATGAAATTTAACGTGCAGGGGCGAATTGATGATAATATTGATACAGTCAAGGAAAGGTTAACCATGTTTTCAGAACTCAACCTTCCCGTGATCAAGCATTACTCCAAGAAAGGGAAACTTCACAAGGTATTGCTTGCTATACCGGTCACAGCTAATTACTGTAATTTCTGTCGTTGGGAAAAAACGTTCCATTCGATAACCCGCTAGAATCTATCAAATTTAAAAAGTTTTAACGACTTGCAGATTGATGGTACGGGAACAGAAGATGAAATATTTGAAAGGGTTCTCCCCATTTTTGCTGCATTGAGGTATCCAATTTTCTGTAAAATATGTTACTTCACTGGCTATTTGATAACCTAAGAATTGTTAGATGTCATCTTTGATTAGCTGATCTAGGACCAGTTGTTTGAAATCTGGTGAGGCGATTCGTTTCAGCACAGGATTTAGGGAATTGTATTTAGTAAGTGGGGAGTGAATGAAGTAGATAAGTGAAGAGATAATAAACCAGGGGACAGAATAATATGTAAGAGATTGAAAGTGTTGAATTTTGCCGAAAGATGACTTAGATGAATGACTCCCTTATCTCGGGATGCCCAAAAACAGGAAAATGACTCAGTTACAGTGGACAGGGGGAGTACATGATAACTTGGTTCCTTTGTATTGGTTTGGACAACTTTCAATGTTCATTCCTAGTAAATCATCATGAAACATTGGACATTCCTTTTCATGAATTTATTTTTCTATTTGTTAAACTTATAATATGCTCTTCATTGTCAGGTGATCCAAAACAAGAAAAACTTGGTGAAGATGGCAACTCTAAGCATTGGCCAATTAAACACAATAATTTGGTATACTAAAAATCTGGTGGTAGAGTAAAATTTTACAAGTGTGTTTTAGCCTTGGCATTTTCTTGCTTTTCCGTATATACATGTACATGTACTTGCTTTTTTTTGCTTTTCTTACAAGTAGCGTTGAGCAACTGAGTAATCGAAACAAACAGAAATGTAAAGAGACACAGATTTATGTGGTTCACCAACGTTATGCTGGCTACGTCCATTGGCAAGAAACGGAGAATGAATTGTATTATGATAGTGGTTACATATTATAGAGTAGGTGTCCTACTTCTATATAAATAGACACACAAGACGGGCTAGGCTTAATATAACAATTAAGGTCGAATACAACAGCATAGACGTTTGGCTAGCGGCAAACAGTATAGATTCAAGGCATAATAACAATTAATTTTAGTAATTTTTATTTAATTTATACCCCATTTAATTAGATTTTATCATTCGCTCTTAATATTTTTTATAATATTCATTCAATTTTAATATGTTTGAATAATATATATTTAAAGATTGATTGGGTTTATGTAACTATATACTTGTTTGATAAGCGTCGTTCTTACATTTAATATATAAAACGCGTGTTATATGACTGCTAATTTACTAAAAGATATTTTTCGGATTTGGGACAATTGTTCATTTTTTGGCTTTAATTTGGAGAGTCCTAAACGTTGCTAATATTTAAGTTTTGTTTTGTTTTGTTTTGTTTAGTTTAGTTTAGTTTCGTAACTCCTAAACGACGTCATTTTGAGTGAATAATGTGATGAATCATGAAAGCAACTACACAATCTGCTTTGAATATTCAATTTTGAAACGTATACGTATATATTATTGGGTACTTGTAGGGACTGTGCTTAGAAAATAACTAATTTTAAAATTACAATTTACTTCCAACTCCGTGTTGTTACGTGGCACTTAACATGCAATATACATTTATGGAAGTCGTAGATAGATTTTTGCATATTGCATTTTAGTTGTAGGAAAATTACATTTTTTATTGTTGAGTTTTGCATTTTAGACATAGACTGTTTAATTTGCATTATATATATAGACGAATTGCATTTAGCTATAGTTTATTTTGCATTGTAGACAATTATGTTTATAATGCAAAACTCAACAATATAAAATGCAATCTACATATAACTAAAATGCAATCTGCGGAAATTTATCTACAGCTTGACGGATGTATATTGCATTTTAGTGTTTACAATATTGAATGTTTTGTGCCACGTGACAGCCCAAAATTAGAAATACGTTGTGACTCTAATTAAGGATGCGTCCTAATGCTCCATGTACTAGTATCATGTGATATATCAAAATAATAAAATATTTACAATATGACAATGATTATCCCAAAAATTGGATATCCGTCCAAATAATATCTCATCAATATTCAAGTTGCTTCACATCGTTTTCGACGTAAATTAACATGAATATGTTATGTGCATGCACACCCACGTCGGCTAATTGAGGGAGGAACGTCGGAAAGCAACTTCATCAATTACTAATATCCATTCCATTCCAATATAGATCCATGAAATTGCTCTTGAGTTTGTATAGATGTTCATTAATTAAAAAGCTATCCAAGTTATATAATATATATTCGTTTCTTTATGTTGTGCGTTGCGAGATCGATAATTCTGTTGAAAAAGATAGGCACAAGTACGTTGCGAGATCGATAATTCTGTTGAAAAAGATAGGCACACGTACGGTCCTAACATTGTTGTTGTGCTCAGGGGCGGATCTATTTGAGGGGGTTAAGGGGCAAATGCTCCTCCTCAACACTTTTTTTTATCATTTTATTCTTTCCTTTTTCCAATTTTTTCATTTTTCTTTTTAAATGTTCCACCTCAAATTCTTAAAATTTCATTATATAAATATTTTTGCTTCTTTTGAATTGAATTTCTGGTTCCGTCCTTGGTTGCACTGGTTTGTTGTTATTTGGATTACCACATTACTTGATGGATTCTAGCTACTAGTCGGTTCCCACTTCCTAGCTTTGAGCATTCTCGCATTTGGCAAATTAAAATTGATGTACAAGTGACTTAATTTATTTTATTTTAATAAAATCCACGAAAAAAAAGGACACTCCATAGGATTTGAACCTCAAATCATCATCGTACACTTTATAGGATTTGAACCTCATATAATCATCGTACACTTTATAGGATTTGAACCTCAAATAATCTTATTAATTAATAATATATAGAAATCAAATGAGTGTAGATATTTATATAAATTTGTTGATGAGGGAACCCACATATGGTATACCGATAATTATTGACATACCAGTTGATAAATAACAAATTGAATTGCAATATGTCGATGGTTGCCAATTTGTGTGATAGAAAGCCACTTGTGTATGGGATCAAATCAAAATAAGATCACATGTATGTCGACCTTACAAATAACAAAGCTTTATTATTATATATAAAGCATATATTCATAGTATCATACTCATATTTAAGAAAAAATGAGTGTATATATGCATTTAAACTAGACTATATCAGTTAGGTTCCATAAAGGATGTTTGAACACTTGCTTGAGAGACATGGGTGATGTGGTGTGGGTGGGCCATGCCCCCCCCCCCCCCCCCCCCCCCCCATAATTTTAAATTTTCCACCTTATTTTAGTAATTTTATGGTAAAAGTACAATTTAAAATGTTTTTACTTAATTAGTAAAGTATGAGAATTAAGGTGAATTTTTTATTTTGTGACTAATTAATTTCTATACTAGTGTTATTTGTTTTTGTTTTGACATTGATATCAACAAATCATGATAAAATGGATTTTAAAAAACGTTGTTGAGAAAATTGTGAAATGTGTTTTTGGACGCAGCATAAAATATCTGGTTGTGTTGGATCGGTGTCTTAGCAATTTCCCTTTTGAGAGCGTCCCTTGATTACATATGAACCATTTCTTATTTGGCTGCTGTATTTGTTTTTAATTATTATATACATAAATTTTATAAATACTAGCAATTATTATTTTATCATTTATCAAAAATAAAGATTACCCATGGATCCCACATATGGTCCAAGATGGTGATCAATCTTAGTCCAATTGCAAAATTATTGTAGCCTACTTGTTAGATATAAAAACTAATTAAATAATTGAGTTGCCTAACGAGAATATCTAGTCTCTTTAAATGTTCATTTTTCTTAAATTTTCATGAGAGATATAAAAAAAATGGGAATACCTTCACATCACCATTAATAAGTTATTAAGAAGCAAACAATAAATTTGCCACGTTCTTCATGCCCATCTACAATGGTGTGTTAAATTATTAATTTATTCTGATTTTGCAATCGATTAAATTTCAGTATTGACATGGCTTATTTCAATGATGTCATGGCTTATCCTGACTATAGCATAACTTATTTCAACAATGGTGTGTCATATTAATGAAATTACATGAATTTTGATAATAAAAAAAAATTACTTGGTGTTTTTAACAATAAAATAATGCAAATATCTTTATTTTTTGGGGAATAAATTTGGAAAAAATATTTAAATTATTACTCAAATAATTAAGATATTTTTCCTAGATTATATTTCAAAATTTTGCAAATCTTTCCATAATTGAAAATTATTGGCAAATTGTCAAATAAATATGAACAATTCTGGTACGTCCCACATTTTTTTAAATCTAAAAAATAAATTACACCAAAAATGAAATTTTAATAATCATCACATCATTCCCTTTCCTATCGAATTACATACTGATGTGACAGCCGATTTAAAATACATAGATAAAACATCGTTGAGCATAAAACGACATCGTCTATTTACGTCCGAAACGACATTTTGCCCATGTGCTTTAAACCAGCTGCCACATCAACGCATATTTTTCAAAATGAAAAGGATGAGATGATTGCGAAAAACTTGTTCGTGATTTATTTTCCAGCTTTTGAAAAATATGGGACAGACCAAAATTTAACCATTGTGATTTATCTAGTAATTTGCCCCAAAATATATGGTGGAAGTATGTGGAAACTTTTTCTAGATTATGTCAATTTGAAAATATTTCTAGATTATGTCAAGAATTTGGCAACGGAAAGATGAATCCTTATCAAATTATTGAGCCGACTTCAAATACAGGTAAAAGACATGATACTTCTAAGTTTCTCTATAAATAGACCCTTTTCTCCAAAAATATTCCCACAACCAAAAAAACCAACAATACTCACACACACACACACAAAAACACACACACTTATCCAAAAATGATGACGTGGAGGGCCATCTCAGCACTCGCAACACTCACGGCGGCGCTCATCTTTTCCGGCTGCGAAAGCAGAGGCGTCGCCGGCGGCTCAAAGCAGAGCACGGAGTTCATCCGAACATCGTGCTCCGCCACGGCCTACCCCTCCCTCTGCTACACCTCCCTCTCCGCCCACGCCGCCGCCATCCAGCAAAACCCGAAGCTCCTCGCCAACGCCGCCCTCTCCGCCAGCCTGGACACCGCCGCCTCCGCCTCCGCCGACATGGCCAAGCTCTCCCGTGCCGCCGGCATGACGCACCGGGAGGTGGGCGCCATGCGCGACTGCGTGGAGGAGCTGGCCGACTCGGTCGACCAGATCAAGAAATCGATGGCGGAGATGGAGCGGATCACGCCCTCGAACTTCGAGGCCGTGATCAGCGACGCGCAGACGTGGGTCAGCGCGGCGCTGACAGACGAGGACACATGCATGGACGGGTTCGCCGGGAAGACGATGGCCGGCGGCGTGAAGACGGCGGTGAGGGGGAAGGTTGTGAATGTGGCGCATATGACTAGCAATGCTTTGTCTCTTATCAATAACTATGCCACTCTTCATTAGATGTGGCAGATTGTGCGGGCTGGGCTGTTATCTGATCAATCTGTTAACGAACCCCGGCCTGTTAAGAGTCTTCATGCTCGAATTGTTGTCTAGTGCATGCCTATTATTGAGTGAAGTTGGAATAGTATACTATAGTATAGTACAATTGTTGTAAGTGTGTGAATTGTTTAGTTAATGGATTCTAGTTACATGAATGACAATTAAAGTTGATTTTTGGTATATGATTAATTGGCCTACTTATGGATTTGCATGCGTAAGCGTGTCACTATTTCATCGACAAGAGCAAGTTTTGAAGGATAAGAGATGGACCTATGCTAGTATAAAGGGTAGTATGAATGTATGATTAACGAACTTTTGTGATGATGTAGATTCAATGTTAAGTTATACTTTCATCAATAAATGTTCCATTTTGTCATTTTTAATATGTTGATAGCACGAATATTATTGGAAAATTAATTACAGAAATAGTGTGATTCCCACGAGTTTTGACATGATTCACACAATTTGCGTTATGCATATGTCCGAGTTGTCCTCCCGTATGAAGTTTATTGTTGGATGTTCGGAATCGCAACTCAAACCCTTCGAAAGCTCTGAATTCGTTTCTCCATCTTTGAGCTTAAGTATGCAGTCAATAGAAGTAATTTTATGAATACTGTCGTAATAATAGTAATTCTTAGTAATGAAAAAATGAAAATTCTATAGGATATTTTTAAAGTTTGTACATAATATGGGGCCTGCAAGAACGTGGGAACATATTTGTTGCTTATTAGTATGACCCTCACCCTATTAAGGATGATGTGAAGGGTAACCCATTATTTTTAGTTGCATATATCTGGTCTATATATCTAATAAAGAAAATTTAAATTAAATATTAGTCGTTTAATAAAGAGATTATAGATATTTTTGTTAGGCGTAGAATTGGAAATATCAAATATGTATGTGTATATTAATATGTGGGGACCCATGCTCCTCAAGTGTTCCATGAAAGTTACAAAGAAACCAATTATTTAATTAGTTGTTCATGACACTCATCTAACAAGTAGGCTACAATATTTATTCAATTTGAACAAGATTGGACGATTTGTGGGATCCCTTATTAACCCTTTAATTTGATGAATATCAACAATTAAAGTGGATATGACAAATATCTCAAAGAAGAAAGTATATGAGTGACCAAGTATATGCAATCTAACAAGTAGGCTACATAATTAGCAATTGAACTAGATCGATTAACATCTTGGACCATGTGTGGGATCATTTAACCATTACATTTGATAAATATCTACAAATTCAAGTGGATCTAAGAAATATCAACAAGGAGAATGAGCTAGATATGCGTAATCAAACTGAACCAAATCAAAATTAATTATATCTTTTTCCTTCAAAAATCGGATTTTTTTATTATATTTATATAAAAAAATGTTTAAATATTATTTGATTGTTTTATTTAAATTCCTTCCCTTTTCATTTATGCTTTTTAGATTATTTTTTGGATATTTTAGATTTTTCTTTTAATTCATATATAGTAGTATCTAGTTATAAAAAAACAGTTTATTTTTGGATATATTGGGATATTTCGGATCAATTTGGATTATGCAAAATTCTGATCTGAAATTTGAATGCTCAATAATTTAATTAATTCTTATTAGAGATCTATAAATCTTAGTTTGGAATTAATTAGTTTAATTACAATTGATGAACTCTAATTGAGGTGAATGCACCTCCTTATGAAAGTTGATAACTTTTTGCCATGGAGTATTTAATTTTACGTTGGAAAATACTTCTGAAATATGTTGTGATGAGAATTATATGTTCAAAGAAAGGTTAAATAAAATTGATTTGGAAAAAAAATGATATCTAAAAAATGGGTCTGACTTATTTCACTTGGGCCAAGAAAGGCTTTTAAACTTATTGAAAGAATAGCGTTTAAGGACTTAATCTATAAAGGCTTAAAACATGACAATAGACTATTTTGTAGTACTAAGCAATGGTTCGCTAAGTTTATAATTTTATAAAGTCTTCTAAAACAAATTTTGTATAGATAATTTGAATCTTAAAGACCATTTTGTATTATATTTGGGTGGTCAACTATAATACATCCAACTCTAGACTTCAATTCTACTACATGAAAGAGAAAAAAATATTTATTTTTCACTGGATTATCTTTAATTGATGTAGATTGATTTCTTACTAGACTCAAATTAGTCTTGATTATCTCCTTCAACAACACAAATTAGTTTACTGTGACCGAACTTTATCGGTGGTCAGCAGTGGCTGCCGCAATTGGGGGTGCCGTTTTCCGGTGGCTTGTAGGGTGTGGATCGGGTTCGATCGGGTTGGACCTAGGCATGCACAAGGGTCGAAAACCGCCGGTTCAGGGTCATGAACCGGCGGTTCAAGGGTCGGGGAATGTATGAACCTGAACCGGCCCGCCTAGCACCCGGCGGTTCCGGTTCCGGTTCAAAAAACCGGCGGGTTACGGGGCGGTTCAAAACCGCCGGTTTTCGGCTTGAACCGCCGGTTCGACAGTTCGACGAATTGTTGTTTTTTTTTTTTTTTTGCATTTTTCAACTTTTCAATTTTAATCAACTTACATTACACTTTTCAAATTTGTTTTTTGTATGAAATGTGAGTAAATAAAATTGAAAAAAATACGGATAAAGTTGCAATTTTATTGAAATTGCATGTGTACAAATTACACGTTACAAGTTACAACAATTACAAATTGAAAACATATGGCGGTCTTGAAGTCTTAAACAAAATTTAAATACAAATGAGACTACTAGTGAAGAACTAATTACAAATGACAAGAAACGATGTTGAAGTTCTTAAACGTATAAGTGTATTATATATATACTCTTAACCGGCGAAGAAGATCTTTCTATATAACTAAATTAAGGACACCTTTAGCAATTCAACTTTAAATGTTGAGTTTCGTCTAACAATCAACAAATATAGTAGAATTGTCAAAAGTTTCCCTCATTTAGCCGTATAGAGAAATATACTTCATCGACTAGAGTATATACAAATACAATTATGTAATTGTTTTTGCATATACAAAAACATATGGCGGTTCAACCCTAAACCGGCGGGTTGTCCACGGTTTCCGTCAGAAAACCGCCGGTTTCTGACCGAAAACCGGCGGTTTCTGACCGGTTTTGCAGGCCTACACACTGACCCTACAGCCTAGCCTCTGAAAAGTTGCCGGAACCGTCAGAAACCGGCTCCCGAACCGGCGGTTTACCCCGACAAACCGGCGGTTTACCCCTCAAACCGGCGGTTTACCCCGCGAACCGCCGGTTCCAACGGCTATACTAAACCCCTACGCGAACCCTACGAACCCCTAACCTACGAAACACTATTTAACCCTTTGAACCGGCGGTTCGAACCGCCGAACCGCCGGTTTTGAACCGCCGGTTCAGGTTCAATATATTGCCGAACCTGAACCGGCCCTTCCGACCCTTCAACCCTTCTGCCGGTTCAACCCGCCGGTTCCGGGCCCGGTTCCGGTTCATGAACCGGCGGGCCCGAACCGGCGGTTAACCGCCGGGCCGGGTCGGTTTGTGCATGCCTAGGTTGGACCAGCTATCCATTTGAAATTTGATATACCGTTTGGATTAGTCTTTTTATCTTTTAAATAAATGTAATATTCAATCCTCTATAAATGTTTCATTTTAATTTTACTCCTATATTCACTAAGTGGAACTCATATTTCACTATTTTATTCTACTCACCATTATTATACTATAGCTAAAAGTAGGCTTCACGTTCACAAATTTTTCCATCTTCTTTCATTCACAAAGTCAAATAATTTCTTAAATCATGCAACTGTCAAATATATATGGGACATCTATTGGGGATTTGAGGGAGTGCTAAAAATAAATTCAGTTTTTTTGGTGTTCTTTTGTTGTTATACATTTGAACCAAAACGAACGAAAAATTGAAATTTACCAATAATCTAAATCACTTGAGCCGAATAATCGTGAAATACTACTCTCTCAGGTCCTCATTAGAAGTTTTATTTTGCTATTTTTGTCTGATCCTCGTTAGAAGTCTCATTTTGCAATTTTCATTCCGCTAACTTTTTTTTTTTACCAGTTTCAGCTACAAAGTCAAATAATTTCTTAAAACTCGTGTCGATTAAAAATGGAACTTGTAATCGGAGGATGAGAGGGAGTATATAATTTTGGTCACCAAACATCCAATTTTGTAACCAGGACACTAACTTGAAGGCAGCCTTGGCAAGACAACTTCTCTAGTTTAGAAATTATGTTCACAAATCACAATTATACATTCCGATGCCGCGGCCCCATTTTTGGACTTTTGTACAAAGTCTCTAAGTCAATGCACAAACATTATCATCACAAATTCATCAAACTAAAATCTCATCACCGGTGAAAATCGATCATGGCAGCGGAGGCGGCAATCTCGTCCGCGGTGAAGCTGCTCGGCGATCTGCTGGTCGAGAAGGTGCACTCCCTGCGAGGCGTGGAGAAGAAGGTCCAGTCGCTGAAAGAAGAGCTGGAATGGATGCAGTCCTTTCTCAGACACGCCAACCGCAACCAATCCCAAGACGAAGGCGTCCGAGAATGGATAAACAAGATACGAGAAGTCGCTCACGACGCCCAAGACACCATCGAAATCTTCCTTCTCAACCTCAACAACAACAACAACAGAAGCAGCCGCCTCCTCACTGCCTTCCCCAAGCGCATGTTCCACCTCCATTGGATCAGCACCGAGATCGAGTCCATCCTGGCCAGGCTTGACGCCATTGACAAGAGCCGCGAGAGGGTACGTGATACAACTCGTCCATCCTAGATCTAATTGGTGATAGCAAGTATTTCATTTGGTCTAATGTTGGGTGCATTTTTTTCAATTTCAATTCAATTATATTGATGAGTCACTCGAATTTGGCGTAGCCGCGATCTAGATACTATGATAGAAATTCATAGGGGGTTTTTACATCCACCACTTTCGATTTGTCTAGAAATGAGGTGTTCTTGGCTTGGCATTGTTTGTTTTGTTACACTTTAACCCTTCGTTTTGTGTCCGGTTGTAAATAGTCCATGATGGAACAACTTCGTAAATATATGGAAAACCGAAAGTCCAATCAAAAGCAAAACTTTTTGAAATTGCTCTCAATTTTCGATTCAAAGTGTATCATACCTAAAACCAATTGCTTATAGTCCGAGGTGGATATATGTATAATAAGGGTGGGGCTAGAGTCCTTAATAAATTTATTTTCTAACTTTTTCCTTTTGTAAATTAAATTATTATGTAAAAGCCCCGATAAATATTCTAAAATATCTAAAAATATACTTATTGTTATTGACACCAACGTGGGATAATGTTATTGTTATATTTATATTTTTGTTTCATTTGCCAACAGTACGGGATCAAGATCGTCGAAGAGGCAGCCGACGCATCCCAGATGTCGCGAGTGGAGCTGCGGCGGCAGTTGGCGCACTGGGAAAAGGACGAACACCTGGTGGGCATGGAGGAGGATGTGAAGAAGATTTTACAGGAATCGGTTCTCGACGTGGGGAAGAAGGGGCTCTCGATTGCGGTGATAGAGGGAATGGGCGGGATCGGGAAGTCGACGCTTGCGCGGGAGATATACAACCACCCAAGCGTCGTCGCCGGCGGATTCGACTGCCGCGGGTGGGTGGTGGTTTCGAGTGAGTTTCGAGACAATAATCCATAACCTACCAAAACATACGAAGCAAACACACCCTAATACTTTTGGAATGTATCAAGGAACTGATATTCCTCAAATTCAGACAAAATGACTAGGTAAAAATTCAAACCATACAACAACAACAAACACTGTCAGACAAGATAATGCCTTATTTCAAAGAGAACTAAGATCTTCAAGCTAGTCTCATTTTACCAAATGTGCCTGGATAAACCTAAACATACATTTAGTCGAAAACGACCTCTCAACACAATAAAGTGGAGTTATTAACTTATGACTTACAAGCATGCTTCAAAAGCTTCAGAACTAGCAGCCTCTTCATCCAGCATTTGAACAACCTGCGCAACACCTGCAGCAAGCTCTTTGTTGATCACCCCATCAGGCATATCAAACGTTCTTCTCTTCATGGATAAAGATTTTCCAGAAGGTTGAGGGTCGACAACATCAAGCATTGCTTCCAGCTCGTCCACTATGGACTTTTTCGCAGCTCGAACCATCAGATCACCACCCTATTTGAGAGGAAGTTATAAACATATATGAACAATGTGTCGGAATGAAGCCAAGGTTGATGCAAGAATCAATGAAGAATCAAGCCTAGAAATGAAAAATAAATGTAGATCATTTAAAGATAACAAAAAAAAATTACTTTACTTGCGAACATAGAATTAAATCCAAGTGTAATACAATGCAGTCCTTAAGCCATTTCAGTGTTTATTTTTTGCATTTCAATTCTATTTTCTATCGCAATGAGCATACAAACAGAAGCTTCTAGAAGGCAGCTATTATTCACTAGTGAATAAAAGTATTGCAGTGCAAAATTGTGAGAAGAGGAAAGAAAGAGCGAATTATTCACTTTCAGATACCTCAATAGCGTCAACTGTGAGAAGCAAAACGATGATCTTTTCAGAGAACCTCTGAAGTTCTTCTGCGTTGCGGGCAAGACGACGGCGGTAAGTGAAATTGTTAAATAAAGACCTAATCTCCTTCAACTTTGTCTTGGCAATGGCCAGCTCACGAAGTGCACGTAGAGACTGCGACCTCTGGATAATATATGCCCTGAAACTCTTCTGAATAAGAGTTGCTGCATCTTGGGGAGACAACTCCTTCCTCTTCCCCCTTCTCTTATCCACTCTCTTGGCAAAAGCCTGTCATGGTGAGACGTGAAACAGTTAGAATACATCGAAAAAACATAAATGCCAGAATGCTCAATTTTATCTATTACTCAAAGTAAGCACCTTGTAATGGTTATTGTAAATTCAAGCTATCACCTTAAAGTAAAGGTCCCTTTATAATTTAGAAGTCAATGTTTACAGTTTTCATTCTGAAGGTTTGGAATCAGAAAGCAGATCCTTGAGGAGTACTTAAAGATCTGAAATCATATCAACACCCTAGCAAGGCCGTGTCATACGACGGGGTCCTACAGCAGTTTAATCATTGTCTATCTATCCCAAGTGGTTTATCAACTAATCCATGTTTTACGTTGCCTAAGTATGAGATAATCTACATGATATATACATATATAAGCACATAAATGATTGAGATTCCACAATCAACACTCGGTAACATTTAGACACTGGCAATGCATCATACGAAGAAGGCCTACACCAGTTTAATCACTGCCTATCTATCCTCAGTGGTTTATCAGCTAATCCATGTTTTACCTTGCCTACGTATGAGCAAATCTACATGATATATATACATATATAAGCACAAAAATGATTGAGATTCCAGAATCAATACTCTGTACATTTAGATAATGGTAATGCTCTATATGCAAGCAAAAAATCAACTTCAGCCCAGAACCAAACAGATCTGAAACGAATCAAAAGAAACTCCTGCAATCTGATGACAACATAACCAGTGTTGTCAAAATGTCGTTCGGGTCGCTCGGGTCACCCGGGTCGCCTTGGTCGAGACCATCACCGCCCCAACATGGGTGGGTTGATCGAGATACAGGGTCGCCGCTGGGTCGGCTGGGTCGCCTGGGTCGAGTGAGTCGCCTGGGTCGCCCTAAACACATGCTATCTCTGATTTTCTCAAATCTCTCACATGTTTTCTGACTCTCTCAATCACAATTCTCTATATATATGCATGCACCACATCAAACTTTTCAAACCTACTTTCTACACTTTAGAATTCGGCCTCTTCACTCCTAAACAATTCAAAGATCTGTTGCTGCCACCCTTCATATATTCTTTTGTTTTGATATTTTCAGACAATGGTTTCAATTATTTATTGTGTAATGACTTATGAATTGTTTTGATATTTTGATCATTTCTATTTTCCATTTTATCTCTATTCACATGAATTGCGTCTACATTTATATTATTTGATATATTATAAACATTAGAGCAATACATTTATTTTATTTAATATTAAAAGGCAAAAAATTAACCTAGCTTTGTGGGTCTCTCGACCCCGTCGACTCGTCGACCCGCGACCCGAATTTTCACCCCATCGACCCGGTGCGCCCCGCGACCCTAACAACACTGAACATAACAGCTAGCAATAACCAATCAAATTCATCACCACAAAACGAATCAATCCACTAAGAAAACCTTGATGTAACCAGCCAAATTAACAAAATCATCAAAATTAAGCAAAGTTGCCAACCAAATTCATCACCACAAAACGAATCAATCGGCTAAGAAAACCTTGATGTAGCCAGCCAAATCAACAAATTCATCAAAAACAAGCAAAGTTGCCAACCAAATCCATCACCACAAAACGAATCAATCAGCTAAGAAAACCTAGATGTAATCAACCAAATCAACAAATTCATAAAAAAAACAAGCAAATTAACCAACCAACCTGCCTCAGAACAATGCCGCCATGATAAGAAGGCTCCTCAACCTCAACAATGCGGGAAACAACTGACTTCTTCCCCTTCTCCTTCACTTTCTCGCTTTTCTTCTTCTTCTTCTTCTCCAATTGACTGTCTCCACTAGACACCTTAAACGTGTAGGTCTGCTCAATCGCGCCCTTCCTCTTGACCTCCGCCGTCACCTCGTAGCTCCTCGCGATCCCCTTCCCCGTCTCCGCCGTCCACTTATACTTGCGCTCGTCTCCGGGAGCCTTGATCTCAGCCGTCCACGTGTACTTCCTGCTCTCCCTCTCAGCCAGCCCGAGCTCCAGAGCGGAGACGCGGTCGCTGAGCGCCTCCAGGAACGGCGAGGCGCGGCGGCGGCGGTGGATCTGGATCAGATCGGCGACGGCGTCGAATTCGTGGAGCGGGAAGGTGAGGAGGTCGAGCTCTTCTTCGAGAATGGGGAAGTATGGCGTGGGTGGGGAGGAAATTGAGGTTTGTTGGAGGAAGTAGGAGGGGTAGAGATGGTGCTCGAGAAGCTCGAATCTGCTGAATGGATTCATCGTTGAAGGAATTGAAGAAACAATTTGTTGAAAGTGAGATGTTTGAATCAGAGTGAGAGTGAGAGTGAGGGTGAAAGAGGAAGATTTGAAGATAGAGAAAGGAGAATTTTAGTTGGTGGAATTAAGTCAAAAAGGGGAATGAGGATCATCGATGACAGCAAAGGAATCAAATCTATAAACATCTTTGAAATTAATGTTTTTTCCTATCTTTAACAAAAAGATTTACTCAATGAAAATAAATGGAGTTTTTTTTTTTTTAATTACAAATCAACTCCTATAACAAGGAGGAAAGACAAATTACGCCACTCAGGGTTCGAACTCGAGACCTCCAGGATGGAGGCCTTTACCGCTAGGCCAAGGGGCTTGGATATGAAAATAAATGGAGTTTGGGGTAAAATATTGAGTAAAAATTAAAAGAGTGAACTATATAAATATACCTGATTTTTCACTTTTGCACGTAAATGATATCTGATCTTTATTTTATATCGCTTTTGGTATTCAATGATGAAAATAACTCTAGGTACCAAACATGTGATTTTATTTGTTTTGGAGGATATTTTTGGAAATTTTCATTAAATAGTATCAAACATGTGATTATTTTTTTCATCTCTTTTTTCTTTTTTCTTCATTTTCTTCTTCTTTTTAGTATTTTATCTTCTTTACTTTTTTCTTTTTCCCCTAAGTTATGTTTCCTCTTTTTTTTTCCTCTTCTTTTTCTTCTTTCTTTTTAGTGTTTTATACATACATCTAATTACATTCATAATATAAATCAAGAACAAAACACCTAATTAAATTAATTATTTAAAATAATTAAATCAATTAAATATTTTTTATTGAATTATTTTATACTCATTTTAGGGTTGAAACACCTAACTAAAAGTATTCAACTCTTAATATCATTATCAATACAATTCACAATTTTAAATTTTTATTAAAACTACATTGATTAGTTATTAATTTAATGTAAAATAATAATAATTATTATTATATAATATTGTGTGATTCATAATTTAAATAATTATACTATAATTATAACTATAACTATAACTAAGTTTATTTGAATGATATTAAAAAATAAATTAATTATTAATTTATAACATCAAAATAATAATATTAATATTCATTAAAGAAGGAGAAGAATGAGAGAAGATATTATAATATCATTTTTGATACTTAGTTTTGTGTATGTCTAAAATAACCCCAATGACACAAATGGAAAAATGTATTTGTTTAGAGGGCATTTTGGGGTGAAAATTGCATTAGGTACCAAAAATGTGATTTATATATACCAAAAATGATATAAAATAAAGATCATGTATCATTTATGTGCGAAAGTGAAAG
The DNA here is from genome assembly GCF_004379255.2 of Salvia splendens. NCBI lineage: Eukaryota > Viridiplantae > Streptophyta > Magnoliopsida > Lamiales > Lamiaceae > Salvia > Salvia splendens. The sequence continues at coordinate 27,580,190 of NC_056050.1, read as the reverse complement.
ATCAAGTACTATTTATATATTTCACTCAAATTAAAAATAGAGGGTGAATAGGAACGGACTAAAGTAATAAATTGAGACTTTAAGAGCATTTCCCGTGATGGCTCGTGGGATGAGCGAGCCGCAAGCCAAAGGGCTACATTGCAAGGCACTCGCGTCCATCGGCCAATGAAAGTTCGAGGGACTGTTTTTTAGTTAATCTTTTATCACTACATTTTTAGAATTAGAAATCAAATAATATTTTTTATAAAATAATCAAAAATAAGGTCATTGTAATTTTTGGTGATTTTTAACTATAGTGGCAGGTGATATAACTCAGTTATATTTTTGTTTCTCTCATGTGTTTTCGATGATGGATGGCTCAAAGTGATGTTACCTTGCAATATCAAGTAATATAGTAACCATAGTTACAAATTTGATAGAAAGAAATTGCAAAAACCATTGTTCAATCTAATTTCTTAAAGATGTGAAGTTCATAATTTTGAAATTGGGATCAATCTACTTTGTCACACATTTCAAAAGTAAATCTTGAAGGAAGGAAAATGGTGCCCACAAATATGATTCCATATCACATGGGCTCACTTCAAATTAAACTATGGTGCTTGTCTTATTCAATAAAAGTAGCTATATGATCACACTTGTAATCTATACCTAGTACAATATATTAAAAAGGTGCACAAATTAAAGTTTTCCATTACTAAATTTTTTTATTGACAAAGCATATGTTTTCTTAAAGATTATTAAGGAAAAAAAAACTATACAGTGTAGTATATACATACAAAATATATGTTGGGGTTTAGCTTATCAAATCCTCCGAAGTTGATGAGCAGTCAAGTAGCAGATAATAAAACGGTTATAACTAACTTCTCCTAAGGCTTGGTTCTAAACTCGAATATAAAAGCAAAAGGTCGAGTTGTTCACACACACAAAAGCTGAATTCAATGTGTAGAATTCACATACATCAAGATCAAATGTAGCGGGTAAAATTACAGTGGGTTGAGAGTGATATATAGTTGAGCAAGCTCACTATTATTCTAGTAGTATATTTAATTTCTTGTTCTTGAGATAATTATCTACTATTTTTATTGTAATCTTGTTGATTGAATCAAGTAAAGAAGATATCTTTTTGTACGTGGATATAAGCTAATTGCTTTGTTCATGTTCTTTAGCTATTGCTCAGATTTCACAATATATATAGCTTAATGTTTTTGTCATTTATACAACTTATTTGACATCTTTTACTCTTTTTTACACATTCAGACCTTGCTGCCTGTGCCACTGGGCTGCGACCTCAGTGCATGCAACTGCTTGTGCCACCGGGCCGCGACCTCAGTGCATGCAATGTTAACGGGATACCGTTTGTTTGTGCATTTTTTTTTGAAATACTAAATTTGTTTCATGTTACTTGCACTTTTCATAATTGTGAGATACATACGAACTCACACGTTATATATTTATTAGTTTGCTAAACCATACCCCTCTCTCTGCTCTCAAATCAATTCACGCCCATTCACGTGAGTTTTTTCTCTTTCTTCTTAATTATTTTAATTAAGATAAGTACTCCATCTGTCCCAAGTTACTCGCACTTTTCATTTTAGGCCGTAAATTTTGGATTGATTTTTTAGTGTAATTAAACTAGAATTTTAAGTGTAATGAGACATCACTTAATAAATGAGCTCTTAACTTAAACTAACATATTAATTAAATTCATTAATTCTAACTTAAACTATAAATAGTGTAAGGAGTTTGTGATGAGCCGAAAAGCAACAGTGCAAGTAATATGGGACAGAAGGAGTATTAGTTTGAGTAGTAATTGTGATTGTTTATTTTGATACATGGAGTCTGCAAATCCACTTGAGAGGAACTATATAGTTGGGGAAGTAATTGGGATGGACACTTATATAATATCTCTTTTAAGGATTTAGATCTTTCAGAATAACTATTTATAGGACGCTCATTATTTAGCTACCTTGCAAACTTTACAATAATATCCAAATATTTCTTTAAAAGGTTAAAATATCGAAATTATGTAAAATAAATCTAAACCATAACCTTGCACACTTTAGAAAAAAAGCTTCCTTGTACTTACTTGGAAAGTTCTACTAAGAAAATGTAGAATTATTTATGTAACATATGTCTAGACCAAGTTCATTGATGTTGTGTTATGTTGCATACTCACTATTAAAAAATATGCAATTTACCAACGGGTTTATCGACATAAATTTGTGCATAGCCGATTACCAATATTTCTTTGGCTATGTGTTGACTAACTTTGTTTCGTCTTTTGTTTTTCTGTTTTGTTGGTATGTTGTCGCGGTGTTGTATTTTTCTGTTTTAGTTTGGTGTCATGCAAATCAATATTGAATACACATGCATCATTGCATACAACTTAAAATCAAACAAATAAACATAACTAAAAACCTAGCTAGTTTCCCTAAACCTAAGTGGGATGAATAAACAAACCATGATCATCTCGAATCACATAACCAACACAAAACAATTGAAGCACCATCCAAACAGCCCCCGCCACCACCCCACCCCCAAACGCGCCACAATACTTCCCAATCCCCCTCCACTTTCTCGCCGGCGCCACCGCCTCTTTCTCCTCCTTCTCCTTCTTCCGGCCGAAGAATTCTTCGACCGGAAGCGTCTGCATAGTGCAATCAGAGCATATTGACGGCGCATCATCTTCATCATCATCATCTTCTTCGCCATCATCTTCGTCGTTAAAGAAGGCGGCCTTGAGGCGGGCGATCCGCTCATCGATGTCGCGGAATTGGTCGGTGGTGCGCGGGGACTGGTCGGGGCCGCCCTCCGCGGCGCGGATTTTTTCGAGGAAGGCGAAGCGCTCTTTGATGTCGTCGGAGGTGACGTGGTCTGCTGCAGTGGGGTCGATCGGGAGGTCGGATTCGATTTCCTGCAGTTTCTTCTGCAGCATTGCGAATTTCGTCGGTGTTTTTTCTGCACCGGTATTCTCCATGCTTTTGATTTTTGATTTGTTGCAGTTTTGCTATGAATTTTGATGCCTTTTTATCATCAACTGCCAGGATGTAACGGTTTCCTATTGTTTTTTTATTGTTATTCAACTGCTATAGTATTTTTATTTATTTCATTAAATATTTATGGATTTGGATTTCTGTTGCGGCCCAATACGTCAAATATTATGGGCTTGGGTCAATTTCTTTATTTTCTATCTTTTGAAAATATTTCTTCTTCTTTTGAGCACTTATTTTTTGGGAAGAATTACTCCATAAAGTATGGTCAAATTTTAGTCTATCCTGAAAAATTCAGTATCGATCAAAAAATCATAAAGTTTAGCGTTATTTGCAATGGCATAAATGATTTGGTTAGTGCTGGAAATCTGGAATACAACCCACACATGACACGAAGTTGCTAATGACAAAATCCTATTCGTATTGAGCTGGCACAATAACATAGGACCCGACATGAAACGATTCAGGTGTGTTCGGATGAGATATGACCAAACAGTTGTGTGGTGGTCACGATCGTGGTCGTGGTAGTGAAGACAAGGAAAAGGGGTGACGTAGACTTGCTGAATTGGTGGTGAAGGCATGAAATAGAGAACCTAATAAAATAAATATAAAGAAACTAATTAAGAATATTTTTTTGGCAAAAATAAATATTATGTATATTATTGCTTTATTGATAATATGATAATGGAGTACTACTACTTTGCCGAAGCCCAAACTCAATGGCACATGTTCAACGACACCATCTCTCTGAAAATGACTTTCAAGAATGAAAGTTACAAAATTACGAAACTTCCCTTCACTTTCTCTATTACTGCCATTATATGTTATCTTGTCCTCACGATTTATTTTTTTATTTATGTGGTTGTAATTTCTAGTAGTGGATCCATGTTAAGACAAAGAGCCCGACTAAATATTCAGTCTAGAAATTTGTTTTGATATTGCAATATATTCTAAATTTTGATATTCAAATTTCTAAGACAATAAGTATATACTAATAGAAACTTTTGTAGAATGATATATTCATCTAAAATTACCAAAATTCGACGAAGTTATAAGACTATAAAATAATTTTTTTTAACTAGGTAAGGGCTTTAAGCCCTTGATTGAGCCAACATGTATTCAACAATGATATTGGCCATGTCGAGTCACGAAAATAAGAAGGGTCTTTCAAACAAACTCACTCTCAATAACTGAAGATATATATTACGAGATTATTTTTTTATACAAACTAATACATAGAGCCAAAATCGAAGGAATTAAATATGAGAAAAATAATAATAATAATAATAGTAATTAATAAAAGAATAAAATAGAAGAAAAAAATTTATTTCCAATATTACTATATACTTATACTACGTCACGTGAATGAGTCCACAACATCTTATCCAATCATATTATATAATAATTTGATTTGTGATGATATTTCTCGAAACAAAAAGAAAGGTGTGCAAAATTTGTGTAGCCACGTATGTAAAAGAGCGTTTGATTTTTGTGGTGCGTGTCAATACAAAATGATATTCTATTATTCTTGGCCTTGATTTATCTGAATAGACTAATAGGATCGCATTATTCATAGACCAATGCTCATTTTTCTCACATAAAACTATAAAAGAAACTTAAAAAGAACATGGTATTAAGTTTTAATAAAAAAAAAATACTAGTATCAAGAATAACCATTAAAATAGTCTCAATTTAGGATGCAAAATTGAATTTTAACTAAAGAAATAAGAGAAACAAGGTCGCAACAAGATATCAGTAATCTGATCTTAGTTGCCAAACAGCAGTATTTACATAAACAACTAAAAATTAAAATTAGAAGTAGAGCACAGACTAGTGAGGTAAATATCGCAATAATTAACATAACTTTTTGGTATTTGAACATAATTTTAATGGTGGACACTAGCTATAAACCCTGACCACTAACTCACATGTAATGAAGGCTATAAAGTAAAACGATAAAACAACCCTTTTCACGCACAATCAATGTCATCATTATTTTTAACACTCCCACTTCCTTCCTTCATTAAATATTTCAATTTAAGAACTATATAGTATAATACTAATAATATTTTGTTTCATTTCATTTTCTATCATTAAATACTGCGTTTTATCAAGAACTATATCTATTACTACTAATAAATATCTTATTTTATTTTGAATAAAAGCATAAATAATAGCGTGAAAAAAATCACTTAAATTTATAATACTTACATTATTTATGTGCTTATCTGCATTATTCAAAATCATATGCATGCAAAAAAGTTAAATCCAAACACTTACATTATTTACATACTATTTTCTTTCTTATTAGTATAATACTTTCTATTCATAAAAAAAATCTTACTTTTTTTATTTTAATCTTCAATCTCCTCTTTATTTATGAAAACTTTGTGATTATTTTTTCGACTCAATTAATACGCTTTTATATTTTTATTTTATCAATTATGTTAAGTGGGATTGTTTTTATGAATATTTTACATCTTGATGAAGAAGCCGAAATATGGGAACGCAACATAAATGTCGACGTCATGAGGTTTGACGGAGGATTTCGGTGGGTCCCACGCCGGCGAAAATGGGGGCGGAGACATAAACTGTCACGCAAGGAATAATGCTTCCTTATTATGCGAATATCCCCTCACAATATATTTATTGGACTATCCAAAATGACCAGACTGCCCACACCCGCCTCTTCTCACATCCAAATTCGATTGACACTTTTATCCCTAGGTGCAATTTTGGAATTACTAAAATATATTCGTGGTTGCCATACTTAAATAAATTAAAAATGTCAAAAAAGAAAATTGATGTCACTTACTAGGAAATGCAATGAGTAATTTATAGTATTTCAAGTTTTTTTTTATATAGAAAAATGTTCAACTAAAAAATTAGTGCAGAGTAAATGCATAAACATTCCTAACAAAAAATAACAGAAATAATGAAAAGATGTAGTAAGTAGTGCTACTAGTATTTATAATAGCATTCATTCTATCCAAATATATACTCCATTTGTCCACAAAAATAGCCATATTTTGTTATTTTGGTGATTTGGTTTTTCAATCAAAATTAGTTAGCTTCTAAATTTTTTCACCGTACATTACACTATTAAATATTAATGATGCACATTCCATTATTTATTAACACTATTTTAATTAACTTTTCTCTTTCTCACATAGCAATTATAAAATACATAGAACTAAATGGTTCAAGGTGATATATATACCCATGAGTAAAGTAAAGCCTCTAAAAAACTGTGAATGTTCCAGAAGAATGAAGTACGTTTAAAATCGATCATAGATTCATAATCCAATGAATGAAATCTAGAGAAGAGTACATAGTAGTTTTAAAATAACTTGCTCCTAATAATAGAGATTGAGATTGTAAAAAATTTGAAGTTACCATCCATAACTTATTTAGTGTGGAATGTGGAAACAATGTCAACATCTGATTAAATTAATAACCGTACCACTAAGACAATATTAATTAATAATTTAAATATTTTTGCTATGTCATCAATTGGCTTATGTTGATTGATAACTTGTGGTCTGAAATTTTTTAGACTTTAATAAATTTACACTCATAAACGCAGTTGTCAATCAAAATGTTTCTTTTTTTTATAAGCATATACATACGTGCATAACATTTTGATAAAAAGTTCTTAAAGCAAAAAATTGGCAAGTAATTAGTGGCAGTGCAGAAACAGTTTTGGAAAAAACATTAATTAAAAATACAGTGAACACAATAGTATATACATTTAGGGGTGTATTATAATGTTATTTTTTCTTAAATTGCTAACTTGATAGCTCATCAGCGCAATTTATTAAAAATATCAACACGACCACATTAAAATGTCAACACAAAATGTCAACACAAATTTGTGTTAACTTAAAATGTCAACACAAATTTGTGTTAACATTTTAATATATTGTGTTGACATTTTAAATATTAATGTCAACATAATGTATTAGAATATCAACTAAGTTTATGTTGACATTTTAATGTGCATGTTGACATTTTTAATACGCTGCATTGATGAGTTAACAAAGTTAACAACTTTAGAAAGCAATAGATGTAGGGATGTAATCAAATTCAAACTCTAAATATTGTACAAACTACATAGTATGATCTGGATCGTTAAAAAATGTCAACAGATTACAAAAAAATAGCAACAGAAAATATCAACACAGTGTCAACGGTTGACACCATGTTGACATTTTATTGACATTGTGTTGACATAAAACTCTTGAAATTTTACACTGTGTTGACATTGTGTTGACGTTGTGTTGACATTGTGTTGAAAAGTTTAGAATTTATACAATATATAAGTTTGCATTTTATCAGTACTCTATACATGTATGTATTAAATACAATATCAATTTGTGAGGTTAACTATAGTTTCAGCCGCCAAATAACAAATTTAATTAGTTTTCAGCTCTCATGGCCAAAGATGAGAGGTCGGTTTCGATTCTACCTAAACCCGTCATTGACTACATCGATGCACTATTTGTTGATTATTTCTTTCCATTGCTTTTCACGCCATTTTAGTGTAATTAGTCAATATTTGTGGAAGAACATATCAAAAATTTTATTGAGAGTTTACCAAAACAAAAAAAATAAAATGCACTAAACTAAGAAACACAAGGTGTATATTAGTTATATATATGTTCTAACTGCATCAATCGATCATGACTCATGACTTCTTTTTGAAAAATGGAATATTACAATGTACATATATTTAAAGGGAGCCATGAATTATGACTTATATTGATTTGACTTGTAATTTTAAAATCACTGATTTTATTGAATTTTTTCCTCCAAGACTTTTAAGTTATACGAAGTATTAATAATTTATGGGTCTGACTATTTGTATGTTTATTATATTAAATACAAATTCTATTGCAATTATATAATATTAGCTAGGGTAATGTTGTGAACACTCACGAAGAATGATTAAATTTGGATTTAGATAGATGTTCGATATTTTATATTAATTTCCGGCCTAAATCCAATTAACGTGAATCACGGTTGCTACGTAACGTGTTCACCTTATTAGATATAGGCAGGGGCGGACGCAGAAATATATAATGATAGGGGCTGAGATTTATAAATTTTGTTTTAAAGTATATTTTTGAGTAATTTAGATAATTTGTAGGGGCTTTTACATTATAATTTACACTAAATTTGAAGAAATTTTAAAAATAATTAGTAGAAAAAAACTGTAAAAAAATATTCATTGAGGGGCTTAAGCCCCACCCCCAATTCACATGGGTCCGCCCATGGATATAGGCAGATATGGCCTCATTTCTGACGATTATCGAGTGTTCGGTTTCTTTATGTTAATTTTGTATGGCCTTATAAATAACAAAGGCCAGCACTGTAGAAAACGGAATTGGGCCAAAATAAATTCTCAAGAAGGAGTCAATAATTATATCTGCATCGAGAGCGGCGTCAAGAAATGAGGCCAAAATACCTTACTTACCCTTCCAAGAAACGTGAACACGTGTTTTTAAACCAAATGAAGGAGCAATTTTGGCATAACATGATTGTTGGTCAATATAGTATTCAATTAATTATTTTTTCAATGACAAAACTGGATCTATTTATTAAACACTGAACGCATGAGAGTGGTGTTAATTAAGTGGGCCCTACTCCCTCAATTCCAACTCAGTTTTATATCTCACTTTTCCATATCAGGGTAACTAAACACGCCCTTAATGTATAGTTTAACATTTAAATCGAACCAATGTCACTTAAAATTTAGAATAATTGAATGATATGCCACAAAAAGTAGCACACTACGGGCCTGTTTAGTGTTTTAGAAATAGGCAGAAATGAGCTCCTTTCCATGCATTTATGAGCATTCAGTGTTCAAGTATATATTTTGGAGAGCCCTAGACTAATAATAGGCCCGCACTATTCCACTTGGTTTTGGGTTGAAATCAAATCTAATGCTTTAGGTTATATTTGAAACTACAGGGAAGCACGCCCATAAGTGAAATTACTTTTCCTCCATTACCCCTTTCATTTTTCGTTTCCCACTTTTCCCCCTCTTTCTCTCTCTAGATTATGCAAAAAGGTAAGGGGCGTTTCTGTTTTTCCAAGATTAAGATTAAATTAATGCTACTCCATTTAGGTAAATGTCATCTCATTCCAAAAATACTGAACAGAATAAGCAAACTCACATTTGATGGGCTCAACCTCCTCAATTCTAATTCAGAATTATATCTACTGAACCTATATCAAAACCACTGAACATGTTCTACAATTGGAAAATTAACTTGGAAGTTTGAACTGAGACAAACACTTTCGTCGTGACATACATTAGAGTGTCTCCACAATAACGTGGACATGCCCAACAGCCCAAGGCACTGAGGCCACCCGCAATGGGGCGCCCGATGGCGTCCATCGTCCTCGGGTGGACGATGCCCACATTGTGGGTGGCCGCCATCGTCTGCGCCCTACGTCCGCGGCCGATGCATAGGGCGCGCCCTACGTCGCGGACGATGGCCAATCGTCCGCACCATCGTCCACGTCATTGTGGGCTCGGCAGACGATGACGCGTACGATAGGCCATCGTCCGCGCCATCGGGCGCCCCATTGCGAGATCGACGGACGATGACACGCGTTTCCGATTTTTTGTATAAATACCCCTACCCCGCCGAAGCCGAATATCTCCGGGGGTTGATCGATGAGCTACGCCGAAAGTTGGGAATTGCGTAGATTGGCCAATTTGAATCGTGTAACTTTTGTTTAATCAATGCAATCTTCGTCGTTTTTTAGTTAATCGTTGTGTTTTTTAATTAGTTTGCATTCCATATTTGAAAACATTTAAATTAATTAACAAAATAATAGTAAAACATATAGGGCGCGCCTTAGGGTGCCCCATTGCTAATGGTCTGACACAAAAAATTCTTCCACCAGCCACAAAAATTTATCCATAACCACAAAATCTTGTCCAGTCCAGTAGTGGACGTGTCTATAGCCACAAATCAAATTATTTTATCAATTGTTGGTATATTTTAATTGGATTGAAATAAAATTAATTGGAGAAAAATTAATAGAATGGAATATAATGAAAAAAATGATTTGGAAATAAATATTTTATATATAAAAAATTAAAAAAAATCAAAAAATCAAGCGCCGGACACGGCTGTGGCTTTCTCCGATGTGCAATAGACCGCCGCGGTCAGCGCCGCGGCCCATACCACACTGCCCCGTCCACCCCACCCCGCCCGGCCGCCCTTGTCCACCTCAATAGGGAGCCGCTGGCTTGAGATATTAAAACGTGGTGAATAAGAAGAAAACGACGGAAAAAATAACGTGAAAAAGAGGTTTACATAATTGAATTAATCACTCTCCAATATGATAATACGAGTGGATAATGATAATAATGATGATAAAGTCTTCTTCTCATTTACTGAAAAAGTACGAATAAAATTAAGACACTGAATAAAGAAAAAATAAAAAAGAGGAAGTTTGGAGGGAAAAAAGAAACAAATAGAGAGTTAAAGCTTAAAAATGAAAAAAAACATGGATGGAAATAAAAAATAACTAAAGATATATACTACACATGTCCATGAAAAATTCATGTTATTCATTTTAGTTTGTTCATCAAAATTAATCTCTATTTATTTATGACAAAATTTCCTTTTAATGAGTTGAGTTCTATTTTCCTATTAACAATATTCAATTATATTTTTTATTTCTATTTAACTCTCTCACTGTAACCGTTTATTTTTTTTTTTATCAAAATCTGTATCATCTCCTATCAAGACTAATTTTTTATGAACAGGAAATATTACGGTCAAGATTCCAAAATTTTTTCAAAAATTCAAAATAAACATGAAAATCAAGCTACGTAAAGTTAAGAATTTTTTAAATGTCTATTTTCATTATACGGTTAATATTTTTAATCAAATGGCGCTATTTTCTTCATGAATAGACTATCTTATTCAACAAATTGTGATTTCATCAACATATCTGATTTTTTGACTATCATATTATAATTTGATAAAGAAAATGTCATAATATCATTATGAACAAATTCAAATTCCGTAACTTTATTATTCCAACTAGAATGAAATTGAACACATCCAGTGGCAAAATAGTCTTTTTCACAGCTTAACAGTAACAGTCAGATTTCACAGAAGCAGTTGTACAGGGGTAGTTTCGGTAGTCCGAATTATCAGCTTCACATAAATAAACCACTCGTCGTTGCAGTTTCTTCTCAGAGAAGCGTGAGCTCCTTTTGTTCGTCGAATAACCAACTTCACCATTAACGAGATGGATAGAGAGAGAGAGGCGTAAACAATTCCCGACAGCGTTGGCGTGGAAAATCTCGGGTAATGCAGTCTCATCGATTTTCTTATCCAAGTTTTTTTTGGTCTGATTCCGTGTTATTCAGGGCACTGGATAGAGTTTCCTGCTTCTCTATCTCTGTTGATTTTTGATCGCTTAGCTCTAGCGCAGAGCTGTACGAAGATAAATATATGAATCTAGATCAAATTTATGATGTTTCTGTGCTATTGCTAATTTGATGTACCTCTATTGATGATTTAATTATTTATCAGGCTGATGCTCAATTACAGAAAATTTAATTTGGCAAATTTTTTACTGTTTTCGTTGGATTGTGAGCTCTTCTTTTTATCGGTTTAAATATTTGCTATTTTTGGAGAAACGTGTTCACTTATTTGGATTTATTCTTGTTATTTGTATTCTTTTAGAGTTAAATTCGTGTATCATTAGTATGGAGTGGAATAGATGCCGTGTTCGGTAAGCTGATCATTTTCCTGGAATAATGTGAATTTTGTTTCAAATTCAAATTTTTGAGCTGAGAATCCACTTAATTGTCAAACCTAGGACATTTTAATAAAAACTTGATGCACATAAAGAATTTCACATGCCCTGATTGATTGCTCTGTTTGACATTCGTTTGCTTATCTGTACTGATTGTGGAGTTTGAATTTTATATGTATTGGTGTTTGATAATTGAATGGTGTTTGCTAAGCTAGTTATCGAGCTAAGTTGACTGAGATTCATTAGGAAATGTATCTATCTTGAATGGTTCTATCATCTCATTGTTGTTCTTGTGATCTTAATTCAGGTTGGATCTGTTGGTATAATTTATAAGCCGTCATGTGTTCGACTGGAGATCCTGTTCCGGAGGCAAGATACACCAAGCCCCTGGGGATACGGTTCGTTGAGTATGTTAAAGGATCGGCCATCTCATACAAGGCTCATCAAGCCATTGTCCTGATAATAACATTCTTCGCATACTTGGCCTACCACGCTACAAGGAAAACCACCAGTGTGGTGAAAAGTGCACTTGATCCACAGTCTCCTGATGTAGCCTTGAAATCCATCTTCTTTTGGAGACGGGAGCCGCTACAAGGAGCTAGAAATTCGGCTCTTGGAGCTGGATGGGCGCCCTTTAATGGCCCGGATGGTACTGCATTGCTTGGGGAGCTTGATGTTGCTTTTCTATTTGTGTATGCTATTGGGATGTTCTTTTCTGGACATGTGGGAGATAGGATGGATCTTAGGATATTTCTAACCATAGGGATGGTTGGAACCGGTTTATTTACCGCCCTTTATGGAGTTGGATACTGGGCTAGTATTCACTTGTTTTATTACTATTTGATTGTCCAAATGCTTGCTGGATTGTTCCAATCGACTGGATGGCCGTCTGTGGTTGCGGTTGTGGGAAATTGGTTTGGGAAGAAGAAAAGAGGGCTTATAATGGGTGTCTGGAATGCTCATACTTCTCTTGGTAACATTACAGGTAGTGTAGTTGCTTCTGTATTGTTGAAGTATGGCTGGGGTTGGTCCATGGCCATTCCGGGTTTTGGTATTGTGTTTGTTGGCTTGGTGCTGTTTTTTTTCCTACCAGTTAGCCCTGATTCTGTTGGAGCTAGTATTGATGATGATGACGAAGTGTCGTCTCCTAGGAAAGAAGGGGATGAATTGGGAGTACCTTTGTTAAGTGCAAGCTCAGATCATAGAAATGCTGTTGGATTCCTTGAAGCATGGAGAATACCTGGTGTTGCTTCTTTCTCCCTTTGCCTTTTCTTTTCCAAATTGGTGGCCTACACATTCCTCTACTGGCTCCCCTTTTATATTAGTCATACAGGTACATGAACTTCATTTTCGCGTTAATCTTTCGTTGTTTGTGCTGTTAATTCCAGTGTCACTTGAGCCTAATGTCTGTATTCTGAATGGTGCAGCCATTGAGGGCAGATACTTATCAAATGAGGAATCTGGAAACCTGTCTACATTGTTCGACGTTGGAGGTGTGGTTGGAGGGATCTTGGCAGGCCACATCTCCGATCGTTTGGATGCAAGAGCCATAACAGCAGCTAGCTTCATGTACTGTGCCATACCGGCTCTCTTCTTCTACAGAAACTACGGGCACGTGTCCATGACTCTGAACATCGTGCTCATGCTGATCACCGGGATGTTTGTTAACGGGCCATACGCTCTCATAACAACTGCTGTATCTGCTGATCTGGGAACACACAGCTCGTTGAAGGGAAACTCACGGGCTCTAGCCACGGTCACTGCTATAATCGACGGAACAGGGTCAATCGGGGCTGCTGTCGGGCCACTGCTGACAGGATACATATCAACCAGTAGCTGGAGTGCCGTTTTCACAATGCTGATGGGTGCAGCTCTCGTAGCCGGCCTGCTTCTAACGAAGCTCGTCATGGCTGAGGTGGCTTCGAAGATCCAAGGTGCAAGGACGCACGAAGCTCCAAGGCCAACGCCTTCGGATTTGGAGGTATGATCCGAGAAGATCTCCTGCTTCATTGTGCATACTAATCTAGTTGTTGAGGTGCCTTCACCAATCAATATGAAAGAAGGTGGTTAGAAGAGTTTGAGTTTGAAATCTAGAGACAAGCCTTTGCCTAAGGGGAGAGCCGCAGAGGTGGTGATTTTTCTGTATATTATTGTTTGAATTGGGATGATTCATCATAGCCATCCCAAGAAAAAAAAAGCAAGAGGAAATTAGTGATCCTCAAGAAAATGTAAATTTTTCCTGTTATATGTATTGTATGTAATATATATGAAAAAAGGTTCTTTTATTTATTTTATTAGTCATTATGACTTTTTATATGATTGAAAAATTCAGTTTCCTTTTGACTAATTTTCTTACTTTTTTCTCTTTTATTTTACTTTTTTTAAATATTTCTCCACTTTAAAACGATTCAACATTAATGTGTTATTATAGGAGTATTAAAGAAGAAAAAGAAAAAGAAACACTCAAACCAGGAGAGGGTACATATCCCGCACCATTCTAAATTTGAACACAAATTCCCCTTATACGTTTTTATTCTTCAATTTTCGAAATTACTCTATATGGAGTATATTTTAATCTTTTCCAAAATAATTTTCTGAATATGTTCCAACTTCAGCAATTGATGTATTGGCATTTAGGTTGCTGAAGCCTAAATATATGCATATTTGTGTATGTTAATTATATTTATCTCATTCAAAGAGAAGGGTTGACATAAGTAAAGCTAATTTAAATTTCTCTTCTTTTCCATTTAAAATCTATCCTCATTAATATTGCGACTTTTGAGAATATAATGAGAGCTTTTCAAGTGATTTCTATGTGATTACTAGTAATCGTGAGAGTAAATACATGACATTTAAGATTTTTGTTTTTAATTCTGAAAATTGGATTTAATTATTTGTTTTTTGTTTAAATTCTAAAATATTTTTTAATTATGTATATTTTAAATTTAAAACTATGTACTTTTATTACCGAATTATTAATTGTGGTAATGAAATTATTTATTTTTATTTTATTTATTAATCTTAATACTCCTATATATATATAATAAAAAAAGATGTGAATAGCGTAGGTGTTTAAGAGCTGTTGATAGTGCCGATAAGCACGTGAAGTGATGTAGAAATATAATATACAAAGGGAGTATATAGAATAAATCACAGTTAAAAACCAAAGTATTATTCAGATTTGATGCCAAACAAACAATTATCTTCATTCCTTAAACATAAAATCCAATGAAACCCTAACTACCTTATTCATCAAATTTAAAACCTATAAATTAACAAGTGCTCATCTCTGCCATTTCTGGCACAAGAGAGGGCCCTGCGTCTGCTGCAGACACGGCCCGTCCGGCTTCACGATCCAAACGCAGTTGAGCCCGCACTTATCGACGATGAAGCCCTCTGTGTACGCCACGTAGCTACCAGAGCCAAAGTCCGTGTTGATGTTGCAGATGTACTTGGTGTTCCCGAGCACGCTGTAGCGAAACGACCATGCGAAAGACTCGCCAAACCCGAGCTTCTTGAATCCCAGATCGTCGTCGCCAGAGTAGCAGTGGACCGTGATAGGGTTTCCCGTAGCCTGATTCACTATTCCCACCACCGTCTTTTTGTACACAGCATCGCACGAGGCGATCAACACCAAGACGACTGCCACAGAGAGGAGTAGAGCCTTTGCTTCAAACGACTTCATCATCAAATTCTACTTTTAACTTAATTGCGTGTATGGATGCCTCATGCATGGAGATATTTATATGTGTGATTTATTTTGATTTAAATGCGTGATTTATTTTGATTTAATTGCGTGATTTATTTTGATTTAAGGAATAATTAGTGCAAAAATTCCTGTAACTCCTCCCTAATGTACGCACGATCGAGTCCTATTTCCTTTGTTTATGGCACTCTTTTATTGCTGGTTTAATGTGGGAAGTAATACACATTAATTATAAAAAAAAGTTTTTTTTTTCCGTTGGAATTGAGGTTATTATAATTGAGAATAATGACAATTTTTTGTGAATAAAAAATAATTAATTTTATAAATAAAGTTATTGTTGTAATGAATAATGCGAATAAAAATTGTGAATGCAAATTAACTTTGTTGTGAATGAAAATTATTGCTTTAACAAATTAAAGTTATTGTTATTATAAAAACAATTGATATGAATAAAATCTTACTAATACTCATTCAGTCCTCATTCTTTGTCCACTTTTATCATTTTTGTCCATATCCATTTATTGGCCACTTTCCCCTTTTAATATAAATAGTAACTATGTATCATATTCCAATAACTTATTACACTAACTTTTTCAACTCATCTATCTTTCTATAAAGTTGGATCCGACATAAATGGATTAAAAATAAGAGGGAGTACTTTTTTTATGTATAAAAATTTTAATACATATAAAAGTCAATGATTTTCAAATGGTGGAGAGTTGAGGAAAATTTGTTTTTTTATAATTTGTAATTGAAATAAAAAAATTACTCCCGTTCCAAGTTAATAAATGCACTTTTCAGTACGAGATTTTGAAAAACAGTGTTTAATAAGTTAATTGGAGAAACTAATGCAAGAACGGAAGAGAGATCAAAGTAGACAATTGACGACAAACTAAAATTAAAATATGACAGAAAATGAAGTAAGAAGAATAAAAAATGGTTGATTTTTCCACCTGATGAAAAAGTTTAACATAATACATTCTAAAAAAGAATACGACTCAATTAACTTAGGATGAATAAAGTATAATTGCATTAAACTGAAAGCATTCATGATGGATTGGATCACCCTTGCACTTGCACCACCAAAAGAAAGAGTGTTATTCGTCTTCCAGTGCTGCAATCTCATACCGGACTTCTTCCAAGTAAACGATTATAGAAATGACCGCGTCTTGCATGCCTTTAACAGCTTCCTTGAGGGCATTATCGTATTCAGAATCGGGCTCAGCCTCCTTGGTTCCAGATTCCTCAGTTATTTGCTGGATGTGCATGCATTTGTGCCCCGTATATCTGCAGTTTTCATGGCTTACCAAGCGTTCTGAGGGCCGTCTGGCCTTCTTCAGCACTTGAATTGTAGCCGTCTGGGAGAAAAAGGAGCACATGATATTCAATGAAACAGAGCATGTATCAGAAATGGCCTACACAAAAAACCATCAATGGATACTCGAACACAATAGACCTTTGAGCAAGGAAATATGCAAGTATGACCGAACTACTGATGCACTATTTATTAGCACTAAAAATACCTGCAAGTTTACAGGGTAGAACTAGTATAGCTAAAGGTCAGTACTGGGATATCGAACACAGGGAATAAGATTGCAACTGGCTATCATATACTAAGCGTCATATACTATCTAGAGACACGGGGTTTTGGGTTTTGGTTTTATAAACTAGACAAATATATAAACAAAATAAAAACAAAATAATACAAAGCAGGCTAAAGAAAGTAGAGTTTTATGATCCAACTACTACGACCTAGTGATGATTAATCTCACAGAACCCTTACCTTTATGTGTCTCCAGGATTATTAGGAAAGTCGCGATTTTTAGATAAGCCCTCTCTCGAGTGCACTTATCCAGTAGATTAGACTCTAACTATCAAAGTCTCCTTCCAATAGATTAGATTCTAACTCCTTAAGTTCCTAAGACTCAAGCCCTCACAAAGGGTCCCCTCTCTCGAGTGCAGATAAACCTATGTGTTGTACTCGTTCCTTTTACCACGTAAAACTAGCTATCTCTCGATTAATCTAGTTAGACAGACATAGTTCTAAAGTTGGCCAGACAAAAGAACAATAAAAGCACAAGAACAAGCAAAACAATCACAAGAGCTAGAAAAAAGGTTCAATTCAATAAATCAAAACATATTCATAATAGTTTTCACCAAAAAATCTACAAATGATGTTTAACTACTCATAGACAAGTAGTAAAAACAAAAATAAAAGTACTAGACATGAAAGAAATTGATAAAACCCAAGGTTGAATCTTCAATCTTCAGTCTTTTCTTGCCTGGATCTGCAGAGCTCCGCTCCAATGGAAGATGGATGAATTATGTGTGGAAGATGGAATGGAAGAATGTGTAGAGGGGGAAGGATTGGAGGCTCTGAGATGTGGGAGACGAAAACCCTCGGTCTCTTTTATACCCGGGACGGAAATACAGACGTAAAGCCTCGCAGAACACATCGCCCGGTCGGGCGAACTTTCTGGAGTTCGCGACTAAAACGCCCGGTCGGGCGTTTTCCCCATAAAAAACGCCCGGTCGGGCGTTTCCTCTGAAATCCTCCAAAAGCATTGTCTTCGTCTTCGAAAGGGCTTCGCGTGAGTATCTTGCACGCCCCCATCGGAGTCCGGATGAGAGAGTTATGGCTATTATACGAAAGTCGCGCATTGAAGCGCGGATGACTTGAATAATATAGTGGGCGATTCTTCCTTCAAGCTCGTTTTCAAGTCATTTTCACCTGTTTTAGCTCCAAACACTCGACAAACTCGTCAAAACACTAATTAGTGTATGTGTGGATAAAAACCTAAATTAAACACCTTAAATCATCAAAATCACCATCTCATTACCCACAACACCATCCTAAATTATGAGTTTGTCAACTACATAAACATGGACCAAGGAAACAAAAACCACATAAAAAACTCTTAGGACCCGTTAGGTTCCGACTATTGTTCATGCTACTCTTAGGACCCTTTTGGTTCCCACAATTACCGAACTTCCAAGTTACTTCTTACCAGAGACAATGGCATGCTACTCAGTCCCTTCACTCCTCCGAATATTCACCTTATTTAGATGTAGAATATTCACTAATGCACACAATACTTGCATATGTTCATCATCAGAGTGTCACAAAACACAAATATGCAACAACAAAAAAGATGAAATAGTTTGTGTGTAGATTATGGCTTCTATGTTTGAGTTTAAATGCCACAGGAAATGTAGATATGAGCGCATGGATACAACAGAATGGAGTAGTCTCATTTTCGATATCACTAAGCTTGATAAAGCTAAACTATAAATAATGGTAAATCAGAAATATTCCAAGAAAACCATAGAAGCTATGATTCCACACTTGAAATTATTTCCTAGGTAAGAACATAAGAAACATGATCACTTTCAATAGTGCCATGATTCAGTGAGACTGACCTGCTTCGATCAATCATTGAACTCGAGAGTGATCTCTCTGCAAAGCTGCTGGTAAGCCAATTCACCTCCCGAAACTCTATAATCTTCAAAATTCCTGCGTGCAAAAGAAAGGAATTGAGGCGAAATCGAAATGTATTCACTTCTTATCCACATAGGAAAAAATTCTGTACTCTATCACAATCCAGGAATCAGAAATTGGAAACAATACGAGCTCAGTTTGAGGTGGAGAGAGAAAGAATACCGTTTGAGTCGGATAAGCGAAGGCGCTGAGCCTGCTAAACAGCGAGGAATCTACGGAGCAAACCTCGAATTGTTTGAGTCCTTTTATAGTTTCTCTTCAGCTTGAATCTCCATATTTTCTGGTTCAGCGATGGCCACTGGTTCTGATATGGATACCTTCTTCTCAAAATCCTCCATTCCCTCGATCAATTTTCGCAAATTTCTGCTACTTCAGCTATGGCCTGTGATCAAGTGTTGAATGTAGAAGTGAAAGAGAGAGACAAATAGAAGGGTGAAATCAGAAATAAGAAAAAGTTGAGGGGTCAGAAAACGAATTTCGGAAACATAAAACTCCCAAAATCAGAAAAACCCCTAAAACCCTAATGTTCAATCAACTCGACAGAAGCAAACGGACATGAATCCCCAGTTCAATCCTCACCTCCACAACCCAAACAATCAAATTCAGCTCAATGGAGCTAATGCTCCAGCTCAACATCAGGTATCTCTCTCTCTTGGTTTATGTTTGTGCAAATTCAGGGCAAATTTTCATGATTTCTGGTAATATTCGATCAGGTTATGATGAACCAAGGTAATTTAGGGCAAATTAACCCTCAATTTCGGCCGGGAATGCTCAATAACGCTCAGCCGCCAATGCCGCCGTTTAATAACCCAAATCCCTTTTTCGGTCAAAACCAATTTATCCCCTTCCCACAGGGCGCTTTCCACAACCTAAATGCGAACAATTTGCCTCAGCCGTTCGCTCAGAATGCCGTCAACCCTGCTCAGTTCATGCCCAATTGGCCAATGAATGTGCCGAATTTAGTGCAGAATGTCACGCAGCTTTTGCAAATGCAAATGATGAATGGTGCCCCTCAAAATTTGGGTCTTTTCATGAACGCTCAAGCGGCAGCAGGAAGTAACAATGTGGCCTTGTCGCAGCCCGTTGGTGGGAATAGTTTACCCAGTATGAACCATAATAATGCCCCAACCAAAGGTATCGGTGCTCATCACGCACAACGAAATTGGGATGTCTTTGCTCCTGGTGCTGCAAATCCGCAGGTTGCTTATGCTGTTTCCTTTTTTTCTTTAATGGAGTATTGTTATGATGCTGCTTGTGGCCATACCATAGAAAGACTGTTGTTTTCTTTCTTGGTGATATGTAAACCATTCTCCGTATTGTTTTTTTTTGGTCTATTTCTTTCCCAGTGAAAATTATAAAACAAAGGATTTGCATGATTTCGTAATCATACATGTATAGTAGATGTCTTGGTTAATACTGAAAGGGAAGGGAACATGGACAGATACAGAGAGGCTAGAGTAATATGATGTTTGGGGGGGAGGGGGGGGAGGGGGGGGCTTGTCTATTACATTGATGGTTATATTGGAATAGTATAGAATTTTTGAAAAGTTTCATCACTGAAAATGCAAAATACAATGAAACGATGGTTGCAAAACAAATGTAGAGCCTGTTCTCTTGACTGTCTTATAATTTCCGTATAGCAATATTTTCAGGCTCTGTTCTGCTCTTGTGGTATAAAGAGAAATTTCCTGACTTGAAACTAGTAATCGTTACACCTTTTCATGCTGATGGTACAGTCGTCTAGCTATACTTGTTACATCTCGACTCTGCAAGTATGTTTTAGTATTTCCTACCTTAAGGTTTGTAAAACAAAGTTGAATGAATATGGGCTGATTTTTGCATTTTGACTAATAATGTCCTAGGTGTTTACTGTTTAATGCCTGAAATTTCAGAATTAAAACAAATGTTCTATGTTTATATATGAAGACACTTATGTTTTTTTTGTGGAGTGCTGATCTTAAGTTGCATTACTGCAGAGTGATGCTGGAGTAGTTAGTGATGCGAATGACAGAAAGAATAACTG
The DNA here is from genome assembly GCF_004379255.2 of Salvia splendens. Classification (NCBI taxonomy): domain Eukaryota; kingdom Viridiplantae; phylum Streptophyta; class Magnoliopsida; order Lamiales; family Lamiaceae; genus Salvia; species Salvia splendens. Next base: position 27,559,179 of record NC_056050.1, on the reverse strand, counting down.
GAGAAAACCTCGTGAAAAGAACATCACTGGGAACCTCAAACATAACAAATCACAGAGAGGGTGTGGTTTTTTTCTTTCTTTTTACGATTTATTAATTGTTGAAGTCGTGGATGAGAGGATATGCTGCCTCACTGGTTTCAGATGTTTTTTCAGATTTGGCAACAAGCAATTTCATCCTCGCCAAAATGCACAAGGGAACTTCAACTTCAATAATGAAAATCGAGGAAAAGGTGGGCATCCTCAATCTGTCTATGCATACATTACTTAGTTTATATTGAATGTATTGTGACATGGAATCATTAGCCAATAAAGAAACTACTATGTTTCATTGATCTACAAGCTGGCAGTAAACTGTGAGTATATATGGAAATTATATACAAAATTAAAAATGACTGTATATATTGGTGTTTGGACTTACTGTCCAGACTGTTTATATATAGTCTACAAAATGCAATGAGAACTACATGCATAATGTTCTGTGATATTAACTTACTGCTCTGGTGATGTTTTAGGTATAGTAACAGGACTTCTACTATCAACTAAAGACTTCTTTGAATCTCAACTCTAGTCATACCCATCAACAAACTAACTTGCCCCTCGAACTCATAACTAGCATTGAGCCTATATTATTTGAAAGATAACGAAAACTGTTTAAGACCACCTCTGAAAGCATGCCATAGATTTAAACTGTGATTGTCATCTTCTGCATAGACCTTATAGTTTCTTTATTTGATAGAGTGTGATTAGTGATGAAACATGTTTGCTTTATATTGTTTAATTATTAAACTACGTACATGCTATATTACCACCCATACCTTTGATGTTTAGTCCTTTTTAGCTATTCATATGTTCATGGGATGTTTCTTGTATCTGTTTGTAGCGGGACCCCATTGCCTAAGATATTTCTCTGTGTTTAGGTAACAAAAATTTTGCAGGGAAGAACTTTAACGCATCCAGTCATTCTGAGCAAACTCAAATGGGAAAAAAGAGGTGAGCCTGACTGATTTCATAAGTTCGGGCAGAAAAGTACTAGGTCACTGCTCCATTTCTTTTAATTACTAAAATTGGAAGATTGTGGGGAAAATATACATATAATCGTATTGGAAGACCACTCTCAAATGGGAAAGTGCATTAAGGAATGCACAGTACTGTGGCAGTGGGAGTGCCTTTTGTTCTCAGTATCGCTTACTTAATATTTCTTCTTTTGTTTTCTTTATTCTTGGGAATGCTTTTGGTTTTCTGATTTCATCTTCTTTGCCCCAAGGCCTCTCATGTTAAATTATACAGAACAAGAAATTAAACATTGGCATGAAGAGCGCAAGAAAAACTACCCATCACAAGCCAACACGGAGAAGGTTGGTGAATGAGCAATAGCTTAGTAGCATTCTACTTTCTCTGTTGTGATACTGAGAGATTTATTTGCTGCAGAAGTTGAAAAAGAATCCCAAACAGCCTGAGGTTGAAGATGAAACCGCAAAGATAAGACGACAGGTAAATACCATATGGGGGCATGCGGTTTTCTTTGTATTCTATTTTCACCAACATGAAATATGTCCCTGATTATGTATGATGAAACTTGTTGCAGCAACTGAAAGAAATATTGGCAAAACAAGCTGAATTAGGCTGTGAAGTGGCAGAAATACCATCTTGTTACCTATCGGATCCCGAGCAACAGGCAGGTGGTAACAGACAAAATAATAAGCCATTTGGGAAGAGAGACAGATTTCAAACAAGTTTGACAAGAAGGGAAGATTCCAGAAGGGTGGCCGCTTCTCCAAGAGACAAAGATATGAAAACGGTCATTCCACAGATTTGCAAAACCAAACTGGGTGCACGACCAACCCCCCGCACAATGAGAGTAAAAAGGAGCCATCTCTGTTGAAGAAACTACTAAGCTCTGAGATCAAGAAAGATAAGAAACATCTGCTGCAGGTTTTCAGGTTCATGGTTGTGAATAACTTCTTCAAGAATTGGCCCGAAAAACCTCTGGAATTCCCCAAAGTTATTGTCAAAGAATCTGGCAATGAAAGCGAGATTTTAAAACCGGAAACGGACATGATTGAAGGTGACACTTTAGTTCCCTTTCTTACATAAAATATGATAGTAATACTGATTGCTGCAGAATCAAAGCTGATATTTGAACTGCAAAATATGCAGATGGTGAATATGTAGGTGAAACCACCATAACAAGTTGAAGAAATCTTTGGCTCAAAATTTTCAGCTTTTATACATTTTGCCAGTGTTTTTATAATGTGTATATAATCAGGTGCCATGAATTGATGTTTGGATTGTCCTTTGTATTGTAAATTTCCATATTATGCTTTAAAATTTTGACATTATTTTAAAAATCTATTCCAATTTTGGAGAACGATTACTTTGGTTCTTTTACGAGCATCATCTTTTTTGAAGGACACGTCAAATGGCGTTGTTCTCTTTTTACATTGTAAAATTGTGATTTTGCCCCTTAATAAAATTTGAGAAAATGCTTCTCTTCCTATTCATTCATTTCCGAATATTAAATTAAGGGCTATAACATGCCTTTGTCTGTTAAAAAAAAAACATGCCTTTGTCTGTTGTCATGAATAATATGGGCCTTCTTTAAAGTATAAATGTTGATGCAACTTTTTAAAATTTGAATCCATTCCTAGTAATTTAATTGCTACAGCTGTATTCCTATGTTATATCAAAATATAAAATATAGGGTTAATGCATTATAAAATTAGCTTGATTAAATTCTAATTTATTCCACAACTTTCAAAATTTGAATGAAAAATACTTATGAAATATCAATTTTTTTTCAATTGTTCAATTTGATAAAATTTGTGATATTATTTTAGTTTCTTAAGGTCAAAATTACATCATTTAGTCATCTACGTGGTCACATTAATAAATATTTATTCCATTATTATTAACGCCATAATTTATGCATGCGTACTAGTCTAGTATCGAATGTCTCAAAAAAAATTATCATGATAAAATTTGAATTTTTTTTAAACTTTGTAATTTATTATTCAAATTTTGAAAGGTGTGGGCAAATTAGAATTTGACCAAATTTCTTAACTTTATAAGCAACCAATAATAATAATAATAATAATAATAATAATAATAATAATAATAATAATAATAATAATAATAATAATACACAAAATATTCTAATATATCTGCAGCTTCTAGAAGCATTCCAAGCCGAGCAGAGCAAATAATTCCATTCAAAAAACAACAGCTGAAGATTCTTCCAAAAACGACTTTCTTAGCCGTCAATTCCCAAACTAAATAAACTCAAAATTTTCCATTTTAATTTCCATTTTAATTTCCATTTTAGAAAATTATCAATTCAACAACTGCCACCTCTCCACCCATTTCGACTCTGCTGTCTCTGCTTCTGTCACTTCATTCTTTTCCTCATTCCCATCTTCTTGCAGTCTTTCTTTTTCTTTTTCTTTTTCTTTTAATAATATTGTGTTTGACTTTTAAACTTTTCCCACACATAAACGCGTCGGTTTTCAATCACACCGTCCTGTTGAAAAATTCAACTGCTGCTTTCCTTGTCTTAACCAGTTAATTTCACTGCCCCATTTTCAATCAATGCTATCTTCATCATTTACATATCTTCTCGCCCCCAATTTCTCCATTGTTTCATAAAAATCCATTCTTTACTAGATTGTGAAACTGATTCCTTGCTTGAGCTGTGAATTCCGGTTTTCTTGGATTTGGGAATTTTGCACTTTGAAGGATGCTGAGAATCTGAGATGATGAAGGGCTCACACCAGCAGCGGCCTTTGCTGATTCCTTCTCCAAGAACACCGGGTAAAGAAGAGCTCCCTTACACTCCTGTGAATGCTTCTATTGATGCTTCAATTCCTGTTTCTTCCAAGCCTTATTCAGAATCCCAGATTGAAGTGAGTGGTGATTTAGTGAGGAACCCTTCTTCTCAATCGATTCAGTCAAAGTCCTCTAGCAGTTATTCAATTAAGGAGGTGAGCTTTAGGGAGGGGAATGATGTGGTTGTGGATCCTGTTGTTAGGTATGGTAGCTCGGGTTCGAACCCGGTTCGGTATGGCTCTAGGGGGGCTAGCTCTGGGGGGTTTGCTTCATCTTATAAGGAGATCAAGGATGAGGATGCTAGGTTAGTGTATGTGAATGATCCTGTGAGGACTAATGAGAAGAGGTTTAAGTTTGCTGGGAATTCGATTAGGACTTCGAAATACAGTTTTCTCACCTTCTTGCCTAGGAACTTGTTTGAGCAGTTTCATAGGATAGCTTACATATACTTTCTTGTGATTGCCATTCTCAACCAGCTTCCCCAGCTGGCTGTTTTCGGCCGGGGAGCTTCCATTCTGCCGTTGGCGATGGTGCTGTTTGTGACGGCTGTTAAGGACGCGTATGAGGACTTCAGGCGCCATAGGTCGGATAGGATTGAGAATAACCGGGTGGCGTCAGTGTTGGTGAATGGAGAATTTGGGGATAAGAAATGGAAGGACATTTGTGTTGGGGAGGTTGTTAAGATCTCTGAGAATCAGACTCTCCCTTGTGATATGGTGTTGCTCTCGACTAGCGATGCTACTGGCGTGTCGTATGTGCAGACTACGAATTTGGATGGGGAGTCGAATTTGAAGACGCGGTATGCGAAGCAGGAGACTCAGGCGAAAGCCTCGTTGTTGGGGGAGATAGGTGGGCTGCTGATCAAGTGTGAGAAACCGAATAGGAATATATATGGTTTTCAGGCAAATATGGAAATTGAAGGAAAGCGTATTTCTCTTGGGCCGTCTAATATAATCTTACGTGGCTGTGAGCTGAAGAACACGGCTTGGGTGGTTGGTGTTGTGGTTTATGCTGGGAAGGAGACAAAGGCAATGCTTAACAACGCAGGAGCTCCGTCCAAGAGAAGCCGTCTTGAGAAGCACATGAACAAGGAGATCATCATCCTGTCGCTTTTTCTTGTGACGCTGTGTACCGTGGTCTCCATTTGTCACGGTGTTTGGTTAAGACGCCACCGGGAGGAGTTGTATCTGATGCAGTTTTACAGGAAATACGACTACTCGGAGCCTGAAGTTAAGAAATACGAATATTATGGCTGGGGAATGGAGATATTCTTTGTGTTTCTCATGTCTGTGATTGTTTTCCAAATTATGATTCCCATATCGTTGTACATATCCGTGGAGCTTGTTCGTATTGGCCAGGCTTTTTTTATGATCCGAGATGACAGGATGTTTGACAAATCCACCAATTCGAGATTCCAGTGCAGGGCATTGAACATAAATGAAGATTTGGGGCAGATAAAATATGTTTTCTCTGACAAAACTGGCACTCTGACCGAGAACAAGATGGAATTTCAGTGTGCAAGCATTGGAGGAGTAGACTACGACAACGGGAAGGCCATCACTACTGAAGATGGGCAAACCGGATACTCAGTTCAAGGTATGCTGAGATTTCTGTTGCATTGAATTGTTTTCATGCTCACCATTTTGATTTCTTTCTTATATGGTGCCAGTTGACGGAATGGTTTTCAGGCCAAAGATGACGGTGAAAGTTGATCAAGACCTTCTCCACTTGTCAAAAATGAAACATACAGACGAAGGCAAACATCTTTGTGATTTCCTCGTGGCCTTGGCTGCTTGCAACACCATTGTGCCTCTCACTGTTGAGACTTCCGATCCTGCTGTGAAATTGATAGAATATCAGGGGGAGTCTCCTGATGAACAAGCATTGGTCTACGCTGCTGCCTCGTATGGATTTATGCTCGTTGAACGCTCTTCTGGCCACATAGTAATTGACATCCAAGGCGAAAGGCAAAGGTAGCATAGAGTGGCTTTCTGAACTCACTTCTTTTGATTATGGTCCACGATACCATCTTTCAATCAGATATTTTCGTATATTGGAAACCTTTTATATTATCAAATATCGAAACAAAATGAAGGCTGAGGATTGTTAGTATGTATCTGCTCATAAAATTTGATAATGGATATGAAAAGAACCTCAATTCGATATATAGATCGAAAGCTTTTGATTTTTAAATTTTCAGGGTCTCGAGTTACTGCTAACTATACAGCAACTTTAATCTGTGACGTTTTCGTTTTTCCTTTTCATCTCTATCAATTGAAATATTGGTCCTGCTGGTATTTACCTTCGTATGATATCCTTATTGGCAGCACAGGTTCAACGTCTTGGGTTTGCACGAGTTTGATAGTGATCGGAAGAGGATGTCAGTTATCATAGGATGCCCGGATCACTCAGTGAAGGTTTTCGTAAAAGGAGCTGACACAACAATGTTCCAAGTGATAGATAAGTCCTTGAACTTGAACATGGTAAAAGCGACTGAGAGTCATCTTCATGCTTACTCATCAAAGGGATTGCGAACACTTGTCATTGGGATGCGGGAAATGAGCACATCTGAATTCGAGCAATGGCAGTCGTCTTATGATTCAGCAAGCACAGCCTTGATGGGCAGAGCAAATTTACTTCGTAAAGTTGCCAACAACGTGGAGAACAATCTTAAACTATTAGGTGCATCTGGGATCGAGGATAAACTGCAGCAGGGCGTGCCAGAAGCAATTGAGTCTTTAAGAACGGCCGGTATCAAGGTCTGGGTTCTAACCGGTGACAAGCAAGAAACAGCCATCTCGATTGGCTACTCGTCCAAGCTACTGACGAGTAAGATGACACAGATAGTGATAAACAACAAAACTAAGGACTCATGTAGGAAGAGCTTGGATGATGCTTTGCAACTCTATAAGAAGCTCTCGAATGTCTCCAATTCCAACGATGCCGGCAATGGAGCTGGAACTAATCAACTTGCCTTAATTATCGATGGAACGAGCCTTGTGTACATTTTAGAGACTGAACTTGAGGAAAAGGTAACTTTCACATGGAGACGAGAAGCATCCATTCTCATCTTATATTATCATATGTAAAGGTTATTTAATTTCCATATTTGATCTTTTTTGCAGCTTTTCGAGTTATCTAGCAAATGTACTGCAGTATTGTGTTGCCGTGTGGCTCCTCTGCAGAAAGCCGGTATAGTAGCCCTCATAAAGAATAGAACAGACGACATGACCCTCGCCATTGGTGATGGTAAGCATCTTTATACCCGTGTCAAGAAAGAAACAAATGACAATCTGGTTATCGATCAAATGAAACTAAGCTATTGACTCTCACAGGAGCGAATGACGTTTCCATGATTCAAAAGGCTGATGTGGGCATTGGAATCAGCGGCCAAGAAGGAAGGCAAGCCGTCATGGCATCAGATTTCTCGATGGGACAGTTCAGATTTCTGGTCCCGCTATTGTTAATACACGGACACTGGAATTATCAACGGATCAGCTACATGATACTGTACAATTTCTATAGGAATGTAGTTCTTGTTTTCGTTTTGTTCTGGTAAGTGAAAAAAGCTACCCTTTTTTAACCTTAACACGAGCCATGAATTTAGGCTTTTCGCTGATAGTTCGTGTTTCTCTGCAGGTATGTTCTCTTCACTGGATTCACCCTGACAACTGCAATCACCGATTGGAGCTCTGTGCTGTATTCAGTAATATACACGTCATTGCCTACAATAGTCGTGGGAATTCTCGACAAGGACTTAGGTAGAAGTACTCTCCTCAAGTATCCTCAGCTCTACGGTGCTGGACAGAGGGGAGAGAGCTACAACGGGAATTTATTCTGGTTCACAATATTAGACACGTTATGGCAAAGCATAGCTGCCTTCTTCATACCTCTCTTTGCTTACTGGGATAGCACCGTTGGTATTTCCGCCTTGGGAGACCTTTGGATACTCGCAGTCGTGATTCTGGTTAATGTACATCTGGCCATGGACGTGATCAGATGGTACACGATCACTCACATTGCTGTCTGGGGATCTATACTCGCGACTTTCATCTGCGTCATGGTCATCGATGCCTTGCCCTTCCTGCCTGGTTACTGGTAAAGCTTCTCTACCTACTTGTTATATTCAAAATCCAATCGGCTTGTTTAAAAACTACTCCCTCCGCCCACTACACGTTTTGATGAAAATTGGTGAATAGGAGATAGATCGAGAGAAAAAGTGGTTGAAGTATTGTTAGTGAAAAATGGGGCCCACCAAAAACAGAAGCTGTGACTAATTTTTATGGACAGCCCAAAATGGAAAAATACGACTCAAACTTTATAGCCTTTTTCCAGTAATGATCTGGACTTTTGTTTAATTTTTTGAAAATCTCGAACTTTGCTGAAAGTTTCAATTTTTTCCCACGTCCCATATCGAAAATGTGAAGTAGAAAGAGATCAACTTCATACCATAAATTTTACCTCACCCCAAGTTAAACAGATCGCATGAATGCATTATATCTCTTGAAAGGAGGTAGAAGTGATCCATATACGAATATTTATGCAGGGCCTTCTTCATGATCGCGAAGACGAAGCTATTCTGGATGTGCTTGCTTGGCATCGTGGTATCAGGACTGGTTCCTCGTTTCGTCGTGAAAGTGTTCGTACAGCATTGTAAGCCAAACGATATTCAGATCGCCAGAGCAGCGGAGAAATTTGGATATTTGCAAGGAGATTCAGAAACAGAGATGAATCCCATTTTTGATCTTCCACAGAGAACTGCCACTACTTAGATATTTTCTTGTTCATATTTTTTGTAATTTATCATGTTTGTTTATGCAGCTCAATCCATTTTTTCCAATCAGTATATAGTCTGCACATAGGCTGTAAATTGTGTATTACAGTTTACAATACGAGTAAAAAATTATTACAATACAAGTAAGAAATATATGCAATGGCTTATTTATTTTATTTCTTGATTCTTGATTCTATTTGCATCATATCTCAAATGTAGCAACCTCAAGTATTTCCACACACTCCTCCTCATTCAAGATTACATTTTTAACCCAATCATAAGTTATAAAAGTAAACTAGGACTTCAAAATTCACAGCTGCAGTTAACTAAACACCATCAGAGCAATTATAGAAAAGCAAAATTTAAAGAATTACTTAGTGGTATTCGTAATCCCATTCATATGTCATTCTTTTGTGAAAATCGCCAAAAGCCCATAAAAAAATTGTAATTAACAAAAATGAAATATGTCAAGTAAATCACGAACGAATCATAAATTGGAGAAAATTATTCACTAGTTTAGAAATATTTCTAATTAATGATTTTTTGACGAACAGATTTATGGAAGAACTACATATGGAAATTAAATCTTAAAACTATCATAATTCTAAAATATGGAAACTTACCACAAAATTGTAATCCTCTTAATATACACATGAAAATTTTAAAAATATAAATCTCTAGAAAAATAATTTTTTATTTAATTAGGTACTTTATCAAGATTGGTGATAATGTGTTAATTTTTTTTTATCTATCTGTCTATACATAATATAGACACGAAATAAATCAAAACTAATGATGAAGTGTACCATAACTTAAATTTTGTAAGAGTACTAAGGTATGATATAGAAATACTCACAAAATCAAGGACTACTAACAAAAGATGGTAGAAGTATTTATTCAACAATTAAAATTCACATCTTGGATTACTATTAGATTTTGAAGCAATCACGTTTCCTCTTTGTATTTACCTTAGATTAATTACCATCGTTATCAGTTGATTATTTTGGTAAAACTCTGTCGAATTTGGTGTGTATATAAAATAACTCCAAATTTTACCCAAAATCCGATTTCCACACTCCACCCCTTTTGCCGCTCACTCTCTTCAATTCAGACCCCACTGATTGTTTCCCGCAATGGGTTCGTGTTGAAGTTGTGTTTACGCCTCAGAAATTCGTAAATTGGTTAAACCCAGGAGCAAATTTTGAATCTTTCGGTGCGCAATGAACGCTCCAATTATAGCTAAACACCTCTCTCTTTCAATCTAATGAACCCCTTTTCTTCCTTTTTTATGCTTTCACAAACGTCGTCGCTCGTCGGTTTCTGGGTGCATGCAGACCCGCTGCAGGGGGACTTTCCCCAAGTGATAGAGGAGTATTTGGAGGGGTAATTATTACACGTTTCATGTTTTACATTTAGTATAAAAATATTACCTTTACATATTTCATGCAAAAAGTTGCATAGTGTTTTAAATTAATAACTTCCGTTAAATATTTTAAATATCCACTCCGTCACTTTGCCTAGCTTGTCCTCTGTCATCGGCGCCCATGATCATCGACTTGCTCACTGGGCTTCCTGTGTCATTGTCTGATACAGGGGATGGTAAATAAAATTTCAGACGGATCTGCTTCATATACACCTACTGCTGCGTGCTTCAATTTGATATATGTAGGAAATTCCAATGGAGAGATACTGATAATTGATAGTAAACGCCTTGAAATGCTCAGTATAGTTTCTGGCTGTCATAAAGAATATCGTATTTAATAGAAGTGGACGATATCTTCTGACAAACTCAAGTGATAGAATCATCAGAATCTACGAAAACCTTTTGCCACTCAAAGGTGGACTTGAAGCGCTGGGTAAAGCTAACCATGAATCTGGTGAGCATGATGAAGATGAAAAGTTAAAAGCTGCAGGATCAAGGTCTCTGGCTCTTTTCCAATAGTTTCAAGATTCGATCACCAGAGTGCACTGGAAAGCACCATGCTTTAGTCTCCTTGACTGGCTTGGTCTATATCTGGGCAAAGGATTATACGGAGAACTGGAGTGCATTTGCTCCTTATTTTAAAGAGCTTGAAGAAACCGAGGAGTATGTGGAGCGAGAAGATGAGATTGACTTGGTGCCTGAAACAGAAAAGGTGAGTATGCTTTGGTTTTTTTTCCATTTTCGTTTTCTCTTGTTTGTTCCTAACTGAGATGTTAATATGTTTCCAGGTAAAAGATTTAGGTATGAATGAAGATGAAGACATTGATATTATGAACACCGAGGGGGATTCTGCCTTCAGTGATTCAGACATGTCCCAGGGAGAAATACGCTTCTTACCCCCTGATCCATGGCCCGATGTTCCTGAGATTGAAGACGGGCTTGTTGTAAATACTTCGAAGGAAGGGGAAATCAGTGAGACTGAATCTCCTCTTTCCGATGAGGCAGGCCAAAATGGCCATCTAACAAATCATGAATCCAGTCGCCTTGAAGGTAAGCTTTTTTAATGCCTTATCATTTATGTCGTGTAACATATATCTAAGCAATTACGATTTTATTCTTCCCGACTTCAATTCAACAGAAGACACAGGAGGAATGCGCTTAAAAAGAAAGAGGATGCCTTCAGAGAAGTTTCTGGATTTTGAAACTGAAAGTATTAAGAAGCCACCTCCAAAGTCGAAACCATAATTTAATTTACTTGCAGCTCTAAGATGTCTTGTAGTTTTAGGTTTCTAGTCTTAGTAGTTGTGAGGGATGCTAATTTTGACTTGCATCATACCTTCACTTATTGTCTTCTGCTTCCACATAAGGCAAGATTCTTATATTTGAAGTTATGTTCATTAGAAAATATATCCAATTTACCTCAATATTATTATAATCTGCTGCAATTTCTTTTATATCTTTATTCCGAAGTTCAAAGAAAGTTCCATCGTAGAAAGACAACTATTGTTGTTGTTTACAGATAGACTTTGCGGGTTCCACTGCACTGATGCTTGGGTCATGGTTTTTTCGTCTTTCCCTTTTAATTTATCGATATTAATGGTTTTTCAATGAGGATTTAATGCAAAATGACCTCTTTGTTGATTTTGATGGTTACTGTGATTTATATTTCTTGTTTGTCTGGTAGAGTATGCATAGAGATTGAGCCATGTATATATACGTTTCAGGTTTATTCTTTCTTATCACAGGAATTTGTGCATTCGATTTTCAGTCTCTCCGGTTGTTCTTGCATATTGGAATTTCCATCCGCCATCCTCATTAATACGGTAAGTTAGTGATTTCCTTCTGATATGGTTGTGTAAAGACTAAAGAGCATACATCTAAACACATTAAGGTATGCCCGAATTGAGGAAAATGAAATTTATTTCTTTACCACTTTTCATATTCTCTGTCTATTTTATCTGTCAAGTTCCTCACATTCTTGTGTAGTATACAAATTGAATCATAAAGAAACTATTTTTTTTATCTTTTGCAGATACGAAGCTGTAGGTGACATAAGCAGTGAGTGCGACGATGACGAGCATAGCCGTCCCCATATTCTCCAGCAACTGCCTTTCTTCATTGAGCTCTCGGCCTCATTGCCATTTCCTCTGCAACTAGTTTTTTTCTCAATGTGGTAGGGCCTATTTTGAACTAGACAACAGCAACTGTGTGTGTGTGTGTGTTTGTGACTGCCTTATGCATTGATTTTACATGTATATGTGCACACACATGAGTTTCTTGATATGAATGAAAAACCATTGCTTTGCATTAGGGTTACTTGTATTGCTTTGTTGGGATTTGGATTGGTGAAGATGCAATGTTGAAAGAATTTCTTTTCCTCAAAGATATGACTAAACTCTGAAAAAGTGATTACTTTTCAGAAGGGATGAAAACTGGTGATATTACTTGACCTTCTATCCCAAGTAAGAATTTTCCTATATTTGATTCTTTGCCTTTTTCTGTATCTCTTTGAGAATTGTGATGACTCAAACCTGTATTACAATTACATCATGTTAAGATATATTCACATGTGAGTTATCCCGCATCAAAAATGTGTTGTAAAGAGATATACCTCGTGAGTTACTATTCCCGTCACCGATCAACACGCTCATCTACAATCAAGATGATTTCAAGTTGTGTATGAAAGCCTAAAAACTCTTATTCACAATTAAGTGTTTTTGAGTTGCGAATGACAATCAAAATCTCTCACTCACAACCAAGAATATTCGGATGGGTACGAAGATAGAGCTTATTATCATGTGTGTGAACACCCGTTATCACAAAAGTAATCATTTCGGGTATTCGGCTACTTGATTAACCGAGTCGGATGGTTACATAGATATCTGATATGGTTTTATTTCAATTAGCGAATTCGGATTAAATTTAGATCCAGGTATCTGGTGAATCGATTGATCCGATGGGTGTGCATAATCCTGTTTGATTTTTGGTGACTCGACTAACCGAATCGGATGGGTATGCAAATATCCAATTAACGAATACAGTACTAAATAATTCGGCAAAATTTAGGTACAACAAACCAAAATCTAGGTTAGCAAATTCTTGCATAACTTTTAATAAGATTCGATTAACGCGTACATTATTGCAAAAAATTTAGTACGATTTGATTAACGCGTAAAATATCAGCCTTGGGCCCTCGCCTAGGACAAGATCCACTCACCGACACACCGCACGCACGCACGCACGCACGCGCGCAAAAGAAGTCATTTTAATAACTATGTTGTCGTGGGGATGACCTAAGAGGAATTGTGAATATTTATTTATGTTATAAATATGAATTTAAAATGTTGGCATAACTATTGTTGACCCACTTTCTTTCCAATAATTTTTTATTCCTCATTATTGTCATGGATTTTAATTGAATTTAATGCCATATTCATTACTTTTTACAATTTTCATAAATTAGTTTCTAAATTGTACGTTCAATAACTTTATTTATTCATATTACTCCATATTAAATAACAATTAAGAAATTTAAAATAAAAATTCGAATGATAATCAAAATCTCTCACTCACAACCAAGAATATTCCGGTATCTAGTGACTCGATGATCCGAGGGTGTGCATATCCGTTTGATTTTTGGTGACTCGACTAACCGAATCGGATGGGTATGCCAAATATCCAATTAACGCATAAAGTACTAAATAATTCGGCAAATTTAGGTACAACAAACTGAAATCTAGGTTAGCAAATTCTTGCCATAACTTTTAGTAAGATTCGATTAACGCGTACATTATTGCAAAAAATTTAGTACGATTTGATTACGCCGTAAAATATCAGCCTTGGGCCCTCGCCTAGGACACGATCCACTCACCGACACCACCGCACGCACCGCATGCACGCACGCAAAAGAAGTCATTTTAATAACTATGTTGTCGGTGGGGATGACCTAAGAGGAATTGTGAATATTTATTTATGTTATAAATATGAATTTAAATGTTGGCATAACTATTGTTGACCCACTTCTTTTCCAATAATTTTTTTATTCCTCATTATTGTCATGGATTTTAATTGAATTTAATGCCATATTCATTACTTTTTACAATTTTCATAAATTAGTTTATAAATTGTACGTTCAATAACTTTATTTATTCATATTACTCCATATGAAATAACAATTAAGAAATTTAAAATAAAAATATAATTGACTTCAGAGGAGTATGAAACATGAATCTTGCTTTTAATAAAATAAAATGCGAGGAAAAACAATGAAATGATCACAAGAATATTGTATTAGACGTGAATAATTTTTTTTCATTACTATCAACTATTAGTAGTCTAATTTCTATAGAGATTATGGTGCGTAAATCAATATAAGTTAATCTATGTAATTTTTAATATTTTTATTTTTTTGATCTGTAGTTTGATACGAGAGCTATAAACAATTAGACATGCTTATGAATGAATATGTGAAAATGGAATTTGGATTTTATTAATATAAATCCAAAAGAAAAACACTATTTCAACGAACTTCATCAACTAACTTTTTAGCTCTAACAAACTAATACATGATTCCGATGCTAATGATTATTTAATCCATGTAGCTTGCATAATAGTATCATCCAAAAGAAAATTAATGATATGTGATACATCAAGTTTGGACTTTTATTAATATAATGATAATATAATCCAAGTGGGGTGTGAAATTTTTAATCTATACGCATATTAGCATAATGTGTATGACTATCTGATTTATATACTTAATTAATAAAATAATAAAACGTGAACGAAATTGCTACACTTCATCTATTGTTTTTTTTTGTTATCTACTCTATTTGGAGTAAATAATAGTAATGCAATATATTACAGTCGATCATAAATTATTTATCACTTTAATATTTTAAATATGGTTTTCGTTCTCTAATTATTTAATTTTACTATATAAATTTATTTATTAAATTACAAAAATATCTTGTTATAACTGATGATGTTATGGCCAAATATCAATTTTCAATAATAATAATAGTAGTATGACTTAATTGAAGCCGGGGCAATAAAGTATGAAAAGTTGGAGTGCAACACATAAATTCAAATTCCAATTTCTCACTTTTTTGACTTATCTTTTTATATTTGAAATTTCATTGAAAATTAAAAACCTTCAGCCTCATCCACGTTACTTGACGGCGTTATTACAAGAAAGTAAATCAAATTTATTCGTATTGTCAGTTGGATGCTAAACTAACAAAAGGTTAGATGGTTGTAAAATATTTAAATGCATCAAGTTAGAGGGATATGAAAGTTAGTACTAACACCGTTAGTACAAAAAATATTAAATTTACATATTTCATACAAAAAGTTTAGTTAATGTTACAAAATAATGCATTCTGTTAAATCCCTACTAACACCGTTACTTCCAATTGCATCATAAATACAAAAAGTTTCATCAATGTTTCAAATTTGTGCAAAAAGTTTAAAATTAAAACTTTCCATTAATTATTTCAAACACAGTTATTTTTATTACTCACAAATATGAAAAACACATAGAAAAAAAATCACCACTCTTCACCATCAAATTTGCGAATTGCATTTTATTATCGAAGTTTTCTCATGTAACAATGGAGAATACAACTAAAAACATATTGAATCTTTTTTGAAATAATTAAATATTGATTTACTGACTATTTGAAGCTCAAATTAGCCATTTTGTAAAGATGAAATATGAACTTATTTTATACTGTGTTCTATAAAGAACGCAATAAAAATAGAGTATATTGATTGTTATTTTTTTTGAGTGATTAATTGTATTAAATCTCTAATTATTCTTTTATTATGATGATAAATTAGACAAATTATAAACTAACTAACGGTGTTTAAAATATTTAACGGAATGTATTAATTTAAAAAACTAATATAACTTTTTATATGAAATATGTAAATTTAATATTTTTTTATTAAATTAAAATAAAGGTAAAACATTTTGTATGAAATATGTAATTATCGCACCCATTTATTGAAAATATAGAATTTAAATACATTTGTCTTAAAAAAAGGAAAATATTCCCATGAATAAATAAAAAAAGAAAAAGGCAAATAAATCAGCAGCAACGGCCCGACATTAGCGGCTTCGAGATTCGAGAGAGAGGGCTCAAAACCTCCATTGGTTGAGAGAGAGAGAGAGAGCGCTGCGAGTTGCGCCCACGTCTGCTCGTCGTGGATTGTGGCAGCGGTGAAGGAGGTGTTTGTTATCCAATTCATTCGAAGATCTTGCCACTCAGATCGGGAGCAGAAAGGGGAGGAAATTGAATCACATTTGTGAGAAATCTCTCTTGTTTTTAAACAAATTAAGCTCTGTTTGTTTGAGAATCATTTGGATAGTGATATTTGGCTCGATCCGTTTGTTTTTTGCTAGTAATCTGTTGATTTTAGCTGCGGTTGAGCTGTTTTTTAGTGTTTCTGTTTTATCTTTCACTAAATTTAAAGAGATTTAGGGGTTTTAGCTTTCTGCATTTATGCAATTAACATATTTTGTGTGAAGTGTTCTTTCCGTTCCTTTTCTTTTTTGAATAATGCCTAAAAATGAATTTGATTTTGCAGCATTGTTGAGCAATTTCACAACCAATTAGCTTTTTCTTGGAGTTGTTTTCTGGCTGTTAGCTATCGTAATCAGTTGTGAAAGATAGAATTTTTTTTGTTGAAAATTAGGTATTTGGTTGACAGCCTTAGCTTTATGTTGGTGCAGGCAAATGGGGAGAGGTGTTGTAGGTCTTCGTATTGATAAGAAGACGAACGCGGTGAATGAAAGATCGAATGGCACCGTCCGTGTTGCTCCGAAAGCAGTACCGGAGAAATCTGGAAAGAATGATTATGAGGTGAAGGATAATAACACGAAAGCTAGAGTTCCAGACGGCTTCGACGAGAAACAAGACGTGCTAGGGGTGAAAAGCACCAATCACCAACCCGAGGAGAAGATTATTAAGGCTGATGTTCACAAGTCTTGGTGTGGATAATACTGGTTTGTAAAACAAATCAATTTCGCACGCAAGTTCAATTTAATTACCCAAATATTATCACTAACTGCAAGAATACAGCTTCGTGTGTAGTATTTTAGGTGTCGATCCACAGGGAAGGGAATGATTATTAAAACTCAACGCTAAACAAAGCATAAAAAGGTTCGATTTTTGGTTTTGATGATTAATGACACTAAGTTAACAAACTAACTACGCAAGGATTTTAAACACGAGAAAAACAGGTCACTCCAAGTTGCTCCTTAGACTCGAATCATTCTACACATTTATCACACACAAATTTGGGATTAACTTATCAACCTAATCGCGTGCACTGAACATGTCTACGACGTATAGTTCACAGTCAGCTGAACACTTGTTCCATGAACCAACTTTCAACGACATTTAATTCCTGCAGATGCGCGGGAACGAACGTCGTCTACTATAATCACTTACCTAATCCACTATCAATTTATCCCCTGAACAGTTCTAATTTGATAGCAAACAATTGATTAATCCATCCATGTCTATGTTAAAGAGACAATAAACAAGGATTAGATATCTATCACAAAAGATGCCTCTAAAGTAATAGAATTACGCATTAAACACAATCAATGATATCAAACATGAGTTCAAAAGTGTAGAAGCATTCTAACGAGTCTAATTCACAACTTGGAGCAACAAATGAGCCTAGCCTTGATACATGATAAATTCAATGATTAAAACCGTAGAAGGCATGCTCTTTCGGAGTAGAATTGGATGGCGGAGTCGGATCGTCGGAGTGTCGGGTAGATTTTCCTCCTTCTCTTCTCTTCTTCCTTCTTCTCCGTTCTGTCCCCCCTTCTCTGTAAATTCCTTTCTATTTTTATTTCCCCAGCAAAACTGCCGAGAAAACTGCTGAAATGCAGTTGAACCACCAAACGCCCGACCGGGCGAAATTAGAAGGGATAATCGCCCGACCGGGCGAAAGGCTTCTGGAGGTATCGTGGGGAAACGCCCGACCGGGCATTTTGTGTCGTCAATAATCGCCCGACCGGGCGAACTTTCTGGAATCCTCATGCGTAACGCCCGACCGGGCGAACTTAGAAGGACCAATCGCCCGACCGGGCGATATGCTTCTGCATGGCTTCGCGGGAGACGCCCGACCGGGCGTTTAGTTGAAATCAGAACGCCCGACCGGGCGAACTTTCTGGACTCCGCATGCACAAAATGGAAACGCCCGATCGGGCGTTTAGCAACATCAAAACGCCCGACCGGGCGAACTCTCTGGAATCTCAGCTATGCATTTCCGACGAACTTCCAGCTTCTAACACCCGAAACTACACTCAAAGCACGACTTGGTGAGTTATAATTAACATGAAATCCGGGGTAAAGAATAGGAAATAAGCTTCGCATCAAATACCCCCAAACTTAAGCTCTTGCTCGCCCCGAGCAAGGTACATTTTTTAGCACAAAAACTCAACGCAAGTCTACCCCGCAGAGAAATTTTCATCACAAAGAATCATGTAGGGACGTGAGTGACAAAATCTAAACCCCCAACATTTCCAATCGAGATTTCCCACTCTCAAGAACAATCACTCATCCCCCTAGAACGTCAAGTTAAGGTGCACTTCAAAATAAGTCCAAGCATGCGATCAAACAACTCAAACCATCATCATTGACTCATTAAGCAATACTAACCACATAGACTCACAGATTTCAAATCGAACCTCTTTAACTCTACCAAGTTCTTTACACAACATCCACAAGCATCAACGATAAGGTCCAAGGTCTTATTTCAAGGTTGTAATGGGGCTAGGGACGAGGTAGGATAAGTATGGATAGTGAGCTCAAAGGCTACACATTTGAGTGCCAAAATCTTCCCTCCTACAACATCCTTCCAAAGATCGAACAACACAAAATTACAACCAAACCCACACTCCCCCAAACTTGAGATCTATTCCAGACGAGATTACACAAACAAATATAGAAGCTCTATCTTTATTTCATCAACTTATTTTTTTTTTTTTTTTTTTTTTTTTTTGTAAAGACCTCGACTTTTGTGAATTTGGAGGTCGTCTTTTTCTTTTTCTTGTTTTTTTTTTTTCTCTTAGAACTTCATTCTTTTCACCTTCTATCAAGTCTAGAAATGTCTACACTTTTGCAATACACCACCCAACACTCAACATTCAACCACCAAGCTCAAACTAGTATTTAGCACCCAAACAGTAGCAAGGTCTTTCGATGAGGCTAAAATTAGGCTTATTTCAGTGGCTAAGTGTTTGGCTAAGTGTTTACACAAATAATAGGAAATTAAGCTCAAAGTGGCTTCTAGGGGATCATGTGTAGGACTAGGCATGTGATCATTTGGCCATGGAGTTCATCCTAGTGCCTTGTCCTCCCATATCGTTAACACAAACGAACGCAAGCACTTCACTCGATAAAACAAATCAATCCAAAATAATTTCCACAAGTCATGCGATTTTCATACTCTCCTCAACTTAAGAAATCGGATGTAATCACAACATGCTTTTTCAAATAGATTCATGCACCCATTCCATTCATCCTAAGCTTCAAAGATGAAGTAAAATCAAGTAAGATTTCCTAACCAGAAAGCCGAAGATAAAGCATGCACCCGTCAACTACATAGATTCAAAACATCTTTATCACGCAAAACACCCAAAAAACATACATCACAAATCAATCATAACCCCCCAAACTTGAATGCATCATTGTCCTCAATGCATGCAAAGAAGACAAATAAAGTAAAGGGAAAGGAAACTCCCCCAAACTTGGCATGACGTCCATAGTGCATTCGGGTGGGAGGGTGGGTGTAAAAATCCTTTGCAGGTGTGCTTCCTCCTAAGCTCCAATCCTAACTCCCAATTGCTCCTACAAAAAAAACAAAAACTACAAAAAGAACACTCAATTCAAAATAAATGTTGGAGGAAAGAATTGAGCAAACAAAACCTCCAACATATGAAACCAAAAGATAAAAGAAAGATAAAAACTTGGGTTGCCTCCCAATCAGCGCCTTTGTTTATAGTCGTTGGCTCGACCTTCTTCATCTTTGGTCTACACTTTCGGATTCTCTAGTGTGACCACCTCTTCTGTCTCCGTGCCACTTTCAACTCCAACATAGGCCTTCAAGCGTTGGCCATTCACCTTCCAAATGCTACCATTCTTCTGATCCCGAACATCCACAGCACCATAGGGGTATACCTTGTGCACCACATAGGGACCCCACCATCTTGACTTGAGCTTGCCCGGAAACAGTCTAAGCCGAGAGTTGTACAAAAGGACCAGTTGTCCCTCATGGAATTGACGAGGCTTAATGGCTGCATCATGTACCCTCTTAGCACGCTCTTTGTAGAGATCAACGCTCTCATATGCATGAAGCCTAAACTCATCCATCTCATTCATATCGCACATCCTCTTCTCGGCTGCAGCATCATAATCCAAATTAAGCTTTTGCAAAGCCCAAAAAGCTTTATGCTCAAGCTCTACCGGCAAATGGCAAGCCTTCCCAAATACCAATTTGTATGGTGAAGTTCCAATCGGGGTCTTATACGCCGTTCGATAGGCCCACAGAGCATCATCTAGCTTTTGAGCCCAATCCTTCCGAGACGGCCTTACAACTTTCTCAAGCACCCGCTTTATCTCACGATTGGAGACTTCAACTTGACCACTTGTTTGGGGATGATAAGGGGTAGCAACCTTGTGTTGGACACCATACTTTCCTAGGAGGTTTTCAAACAATTTGTTGCAAAAATGAGTTCCTCCATCACTGATAATGGCTCGTGGTGTCCCAAAGCGGTTAAAGATGTGATTCTTGATAAATTTCAACACCACTTTGGCATCATTGGTTGCCGAGGCCACTGCCTCTACCCACTTAGATACGTAGTCGACAGCAACGAGAATGTATTGCTGCCCATTAGACTTGGGAAACGGTCCCATGAAGTCTATTCCCCAAACATCGAAAAGTTCTACCTCGTGAATATTATTCATCGGCATTTCATTTCTCCACGAGATATTGCCGGCTCTTTGGCAACTGTCACATCGTTCTACATAGGCTTTTGCATCCTTGAAGATCGATGGCCAAAAGAATCCGGACTGAAGCACTTTAAAAGCAGTTCGTCGTGCTCCAAAGTGGCCGCCATACAACGAATCATGGCATGCAGACAAAATCTGAAGGTGCTCATGCTCTCCAACGCACCTTCGAATCACTCCATCACTACAAATCCGGAAGAGAAACGGATCTTCCCAAACATATGTGCGAGTGTCACTCAAAAACTTCTTCTTTTGGTTAGATGACAACCCTTCTGGTATAATGCCCGTGACAAGGTAGTTTGCCAAATTGGCAAACCACGGCACATATGTTTCCCGAGCCTCCACTTGCAACACTTGCTCGTCGGGAAATTTCTCATTTATCCTTTTCTTTCTTTCATCTTCCGTCTCTTCCAATCCCTCTAATCTAGACAGATGATCGGCTACCAAATTCTCGGTCCCCTTTTTGTCTTTGATTTCCACATCAAACTCTTGTAGTAAAAGGATCCACCTCACCAACCGAGGCTTTGCATCTTTCTTGTTCATCAAGTACTTGATAGCCGAATGATCCGTAAACACTACCACCTTCGTGCCAAGTAAGTAAGCACGAAACTTCTCAAAAGCATACACTACTGCTAGCATTTCCTTCTCTGTCGTGGTGTAATTCAGTTGAGCTTCGTTGAGTACTTTGCTAGCATAGTAGACAGCGTGTAGAACCTTGTCTCTCCTTTGGCCTAGAACGGCCCCCACAGCATAGTCCGAAGCATCACACATCAGCTCAAACGGCTTTGACCAGTCGGGTGTGATAATAATAGGAGCTTCGACTAGCTTTTTCTTCAGCAATTCAAATGCCTCAAGGCATTTCCCATCAAAGACGAACTTGGCATCCTTTTCAAGCAAGTTGCAAAGTGGCTTTGCAATCTTTGAAAAATCCTTTATAAAACGTCGGTAGAATCCCGCGTGTCCAAGGAAACTACGGATGCCCTTCACATTCGTTGGGGGAGGTAACTTTGAGATCACATCAATCTTCGCCTTATCCATCTCCAACCCCAACTCTGACACCTTGTGTCCCAACACTATGCCTTCCTTGACCATGAACTGACACTTTTCCCAATTGAGCACGAGATTTGATTCTTCACATCTTTGTAGGACCCGTCTCAAGTTTTCTAAGCAAAAGTCAAATGAGGATCCAAAGACGGAGAAATCATCCATGAAGATCTCCATGATGTCTTCATTCATATCAGAAAAAATTGCCATCATGCAACGTTGGAATGTAGCCGGTGCATTACACAAACCAAAAGGCATCCGACGGAAGGCATAAGTTCCAATAGGACATGTGAATGTCGTCTTTTCTTGATCTTCCGGGGCAATTGCAATCTGATTGTACCCCGAATATCCATCTAGAAAGCAATAATGGAAATAACCCGCAATCCTATCGAGCAACTGATCCAGAAATGGCAACGGGAAGTGATCTTTTCTCGTCGCCGTATTCAACTTTCTATAATCCATGCAAACTCTCCATGAGTTCACCAATCGAGTTGCCAAAACCTCATTCTTCTCATTGACGGTCACGGTTATTCCCCCTTTCTTTGGTACACATTGTACCGGGCTAACCCACTCACTATCGGAAATGGGATAGATCATCCCATATTTCAGCAATTTCTTCACTTCTTTTTCAACCACTTCCTGCATAAGTGGGTTCAACCTCCTTTGTCTCTCTCTTACCGGCTTAGCTCCATCTTCCATCAAGATTTTATGCATGCATATTGCGGGGCTAATTCCTTTGATGTCGGCAATGGACCAACCTAGAGCTTTCTTGTGTGACTTCAGTAGCTCTATCAACTTCAACTCCTCTTCATCATTCAACATCGCCGATATCACAACCGGTAAAGATTCATCCTCACCAAGGAATGCGTATTTCAGATTTGTCGGGAGTGGCTTCAATTCTAGCTTTGGTGGTACTTCAATTGAGGGCTGCACATCCGCCACGAAAGTATCCACCACACATTCATTCTCTAGACTTGGTTGATCAATTTGAGCATCCTCACTTTCATCAAAATCAAAATCAACTTTAATTGTCGAACCAAAGTCTCTTTCCAAGCTCCCCTTATCATAAACGCTTCCTTCTATACTTGCCGAGCAACGCATCTTGTCAAAGATACACTTGTCGAGGACATCAACTCTAAAGCACGCTTTTGCATCACTAGGATGCTTCATCGCTTTCTCCACATTAATGGTCACTTGCTCACCATTAATTCTAAACGTGACCGAGTTGTCCTTTGCTCCTAGCAACACGTCCCCTGTGGCAAGAAACGGTCTGCCAAACAGAATTGGCACCTCTTTGTCCTCGGGCATATCCAATACTATGAAATCAACGGGGATGACGAACTTGTCTACCTTGACCAAGACATCCTCTACTATTCCAGTGGGCTTCACAATGGAATGATCAGCCAGTTGTAGGGCAATGTCGATGGGCTCCATTCTGTTCTCCAGTCCAATGGCACGTGCTGTTTTCAATGCCATCAGTGAGATCCCCGATCCTTGATCCAATAGACATTTGGTGAAAATTGTGTTGCCTATCTCACAAGGAATCACACAACTTCCCGGATCCCTCTTCTTCATGGGCATCATTCCCGAAATCAATTGTGAGCAATTCATGCTCAATGCCACTATTCCCTCGTCTTGAAGTTTCTCCTTGTTTGCCATCATGTCCTTAAAGAACTTGGAGAACTTGGGGAAATTAGTGAAGAGGTCCACCAACGATACATCCACATTCACTTTTCGAATCACGTTCATCATCCACTCGAAGCTTTTCTCCTTTGGAGCTCTCTTCTTCCTCTTCGGTGGATATGGTGGAGGAGGAATGTGATCAGGGAAGTTGAACTTGCTTTTCGGGTCTAATGCCGGACTTGTCATCAGCTGTCCATTTGATCCCATCTCTACTTTCTGCTTTCCCTTCTTTTCTGCCAAAAACTTCTCACTTAACTCGGCTTCTACACCATTTTCCTTGCTGCCGGATGCAGCCTGTTCTTGACCATGTTGGGCACCCTGCACCAACGCGGGACTTCCCTTACATGCCTCGTCCGCCCCTGCGTGCGAGGAATGCAAGCCTAACATCTCATCCGCCCCTGCGTGTGAGATGCCGGAAGTACCTTGGCCGTCCATTGATGGTGTCGAATCCAACTCACGACCACTTCTCAAGACCACTGCCTTACACTGTTCATTGCCTCTCGGATTAGGTACGGTATTGCTCGGGATGGTGTTAGGAATCCTCGTGTGTGATGCCGTGGCAAGCTGCCCTATCTGCGTCTCAAGATTCCTCATTGTCGCATCCATCTGCCCAAACTTTTCCACCGTCCTTTCCTTGAAAATTTCGTTCTCCTTTTGACTCTTAGTCATGAAAGAGAGAATCTGCCCCAACTGATCCTCGACGGTTGGCTTCTTCTCATAACCCGGCGGTTGAGTGTTGTTCCTCCATTGATTTCCCGAGTTGTTGCTAGGACCAGCCTGATTCCATCCCGTTTGTTGAGGTCTCCAATTTTGCTGATTGTTGAATTGGTTGCCTTGATTGAACCCTTGGCGATTGTTGCCAATATAGTTCACATCTTCCACAGGTGGTCCTTGAAGACTTGGGCACTGATCAGTATGATGCCCGCCTTGGCACAACCCACATCTCATCACCGTCACAGCTTGGGGTTGAGGAGTCAGTTGAAGAGATTTAACTGCCTTTGTCATCGACGACATTTGAGTGCTAATGTCCGCCAGTTGAGCCTCAATTGCGGTCACTCTTTCCGCATCCTTGGTAGCACCAAATGTATCTCCCGCTCTATCAGCCCCTCGCCTTGGATTGTGCCAATTCCGTTGATTGTTGGCCAGCCTTTGAAACAAAGCCCTCACCTCATCGTGAGTTAGATCATCTAGGTTCCCATTCGAACCTGCAGTCACCAATCCCGTGCCTTCACTGTTGAGTCCCTTGTAGAATTTCAAAAGGTCATGCCCCGGAGCTAGTCCGTGACTTGGGCATTTCCTTATCAATTCCGTGAATCTCTTCCATGCTTCCGCGAAGGACTCGTCATACTTTTGTCGGAAAGAGGTGATCTCCTCTCTCAACTTCTCAATCTTCATAGGAGAATTGTATTCCAAGAGGAACAACGTCTTCAACTCTTGGAACGTTGCTATGTTGTAGCCCGGGATAGAGTCATACCAAGCTCTTGCTTTCTCCCTCAGAGAGAATGGGAATAAGACCCTCTTGATTAGATTGTGTTCCACATTCGGGGGTCTGTGAGAGTTCGTCAACTCGTAGAAGGCATTGAGGTGGCTCACCGGGTCCTCATCATCCCGTCCATGGAAAAGATTCCCCCCATTCACCAAACTAATATAGTGAGGTGGAATGTTGATGTTGTTGTTCGCATAAGCAAACTCTCCGGGGTACTCAATTCCCGATCTCAGTGTATCGCCAAACCTCACAACAGGTGGTGGTATCTCATTGTTATCTGCCATCTCACTTTCTGATTCTGAATCTCTTTCTGTACTCGGCTCGCTGAACAAGTTGCCTCTGATTGGAC
Organism: Salvia splendens; assembly: GCF_004379255.2. Taxonomy (NCBI): domain Eukaryota; kingdom Viridiplantae; phylum Streptophyta; class Magnoliopsida; order Lamiales; family Lamiaceae; genus Salvia; species Salvia splendens. The sequence continues at coordinate 27,533,568 of NC_056050.1, read as the reverse complement.
TCGGATAGTCCGGGAAGATTTCAGTAGGCGATCCTCTAACTCTTCTTCTTTGATAACAGAGCAACCCAAACGGTGGTGTACCCTGTGATCGCGTGTGCATTCACTTTTTTTATTTTTATTTTTTTTATTTTTACCTACACAACAGAAAATACACCAAGCACAAGCATAAAATATTTCCTAATTACCGAAAGCGAGACCTCTCGACAACTTCGGGGTAAGTCCTATAAAACGTGTGTGCTAGTGTGCGAACAAAACTACCTAAAACTAAACTAAGAGTTAGCTAAATATTACCTAAAATAATACACTCCTTCGTCTTCAAGTCCGGACGTGGTAGATGGCTATCACACCGTAGAACACGAACAAGGTACCTAAAAAACTCAAAAAGAAAAATCAAACAAAATAAAAACAAACAAAAACTATAAGCTAAATAATCGATTGCCTTCCCCGGCAACGGCGCCAAAACTTGGTGTGGATAATACTGGTTTGTAAAACAAATCAATTTCGCACGCAAGTTCAATTTAATTACCCAAATATTATCACTAACTGCAAGAATACAGCTTCGTGTGTAGTATTTTAGGTGTCGATCCACAGGGAAGGGAATGATTATTAAAACTCAACGCTAAACAAAGCATAAAAAGGTTCGATTTTTGGTTTTGATGATTAATGACACTAAGTTAACAAACTAACTACGCAAGGATTTTAAACACGAGAAAAACAGGTCACTCCAAGTTGCTCCTTAGACTCGAATCATTCTACACATTTATCACACACAAATTTGGGATTAACTTATCAACCTAATCGCGTGCACTGAACATGTCTACGACGTATAGTTCACAGTCAGCTGAACACTTGTTCCATGAACCAACTTTCAACGACATTTAATTCCTGCAGATGCGCGGGAACGAACGTCGTCTACTATAATCACTTACCTAATCCACTATCAATTTATCCCCTGAACAGTTCTAATTTGATAGCAAACAATTGATTAATCCATCCATGTCTATGTTAAAGAGACAATAAACAAGGATTAGATATCTATCACAAAAGATGCCTCTAAAGTAATAGAATTACGCATTAAACACAATCAATGATATCAAACATGAGTTCAAAAGTGTAGAAGCATTCTAACGAGTCTAATTCACAACTTGGAGCAACAAATGAGCCTAGCCTTGATACATGATAAATTCAATGATTAAAACCGTAGAAGGCATGCTCTTTCGGAGTAGAATTGGATGGCGGAGTCGGATCGTCGGAGTGTCGGGTAGATTTTCCTCCTTCTCTTCTCTTCTTCCTTCTTCTCCGTTCTGTCCCCCCTTCTCTGTAAATTCCTTTCTATTTTTATTTCCCCAGCAAAACTGCCGAGAAAACTGCTGAAATGCAGTTGAACCACCAAACGCCCGACCGGGCGAAATTAGAAGGGATAATCGCCCGACCGGGCGAAAGGCTTCTGGAGGTATCGTGGGGAAACGCCCGACCGGGCATTTTGTGTCGTCAATAATCGCCCGACCGGGCGAACTTTCTGGAATCCTCATGCGTAACGCCCGACCGGGCGAACTTAGAAGGACCAATCGCCCGACCGGGCGATATGCTTCTGCATGGCTTCGCGGGAGACGCCCGACCGGGCGTTTAGTTGAAATCAGAACGCCCGACCGGGCGAACTTTCTGGACTCCGCATGCACAAAATGGAAACGCCCGATCGGGCGTTTAGCAACATCAAAACGCCCGACCGGGCGAACTCTCTGGAATCTCAGCTATGCATTTCCGACGAACTTCCAGCTTCTAACACCCGAAACTACACTCAAAGCACGACTTGGTGAGTTATAATTAACATGAAATCCGGGGTAAAGAATAGGAAATAAGCTTCGCATCAAGTCTCTTGAGAAATCGCCAGCAAAACCTGCATCTGCTAATGGGTCTGAAAGCAATGATTCGGTTACAGAAGTTTTGCCCAAGTCTCGCGATTCACTTTCTCCAGGATCAGCAAAGGTGAGTCTTTCCCTCCTTAAGTATCACATTAGTTTTGTATGTATCTTCCCAGTTATGTCTTTGGACTTTGTTATGCATTGTAGTATCTTTTTTTGATATGGAGGATGTCCACACTAAATCAAGTGGTTTCCGATTGTTTGCATCGTGATTGACATGCTAGTCGTTTTGTTGTGGCTTAGAGTCTCTAGCAAGTGTCGCTTGTTGGATGTATGTTCCACATAGTTATCGTAATTTTCCTTGTTGGTGTTCTATATATGCTATGTAAGTATAATATTGATTGCGGAGATTCAACTTTCTTGGTGATGATGGCTGTTCCTGTTCCAGCCAATTGCTCATTTGTCTTCAAGGAAGCTGATGCAGCCTCATTGCAAAAATTATAACGATGAAGAAGATAATTGGTCTTTGGCTTCCTCGTATCCTATGGCTGCATTTTTCTTTTTGCTTGATTGGTTTTGCACGCACTTTCTTTTCCTTATTTGAAATTTAGCAGTAATCTTGCTTTTATGTTAGTTCCTTAGCATTTGTAGTACTGCAACTTCTGTAAGGACGAGGGTCACAGTTCCGGTTGCTCCGAGATTCAATTGTGTAAACCGTTTAGAGAGGCGTAAGGAGGTACTTTTCATACTGAATGAAGTCCAATGTCGTATTGTTTCTAATTCCTTTCTTATCATTTCTCCTCATATTTCATTCTTAGTTTTACACTAAGTTAGAAGAGAAGCACAAAGCCTTGGAGAAAGAGAAACTTGACTATGAAGCTAGAACCAAGGTATGGCTTTCCTCTGTATTGTATTCCTTTTCTCGTCTCTCTTATTCGGGATTTGTACAAAATTCATGTTATAACCTACATCTGAATATGTAGGAAGAAGAACAAGCAGCAGTAAAGCAGCTTAGGAGGAACATGATGTACAAAGCAAATCCTGTTCCTAGCTTCTATCGTGAAGGTCCTCCACCGAAAGTTGAGCTAAAAAAGGTATTCATTTTCCTACAGAGCTTTTGCTTGTTCTACATAAAATGACTGATTCATGTATATTATGCCAAGGTAAATCGTTTTTGCATCTTGCAAGTTCGTGTCATTTTGGACTAAATATGTTTATACGCAGCTGCCTGTCACCCGTGCCAAATCACCAAATCTAAGCAGGAGAAAGAGCTGCGGTGATGCAGTCAAACCGACTCCTGAGGACAAGGTATCCAGTGGACGAGCATCTCGTCACAGTGTAGGCGTCTACAGAGAAGGCAGAGCTTCTCCTCTTCAGAAAAAGGCCTCTCCTGTCACCCCTAAGGGTAAGGATCAAACTTATGTGCGAAAGGTGAATGGATCGAACAAAGCCAAGATTCCTACGAAGCAATCAAAAGAGATGGTAGAAGATTCTCAAGCAGAAGAGCAGGGGAATGCTGAAATTGCAGCTCAATCTTGAACTTGTATTGGTAGTTGATAGATTTATAATTAGCTGGAAAACTCTTTTCTGTTTCCTTATGTTTGATCAAAATGTTTGTATGTTTGTGCAAGTCAACTTTGTTACATGCAGTGACTTGCCAAAGGCGATGCCTAAATTCTGAGTTGTATATTTTGTGTAATTTATTACTACATCCTATGCAGCTATGCCCTTACATGCAACACAATTCAGTTAAAAGTGAAAATGTGTCTCTAAGACCTATAGTTGAAAAATCAACAAAATCAAAACTAAGATGAAGCAAACCTACAACACAACCAAAGTAAACCAAATCCACAATTTACTAGAATTCAAAAACTTATGCTGCAGCAATGCAGCACCTACTAGAAAATTTAAAATCCGAAGAGAATTTAACCAATTCACATAAAATTTCGACAATCATTATATCTCAATCAAACAAAGTGAATTCCTCTTGCCAAACAACCCTACAAAATCACCATAAGAATAAAAATCTCCAACACACGATACAATACCACGATGCAAAATAGGTTGTGCTTCAGACTCGATTGATTTGGCTCTGTGCTACTATAAGGAGTACACGAGTAAGCAAAACGGGTAGTAATAAAGTTTACGCAGCACCAGACTCCTTGAACTGAGTGGTGCACACAAAGGAAGCAGGAGCACAAGTAGCAAGACGATGAAAGATGTACTCATGGCTAGCATAGTGATTTGGAGCCACCTTAGTTTGTTAAGAATTATGGTAACTCCAGCTGTGAAAGCCATGGACATCATGATCAGAGCCACCCCGAGCAAAGGTGCCGCTACTTGAAGGGCAATGACAACAAAGGTAGTATCACCTAACTGAGCCCAGATCAAAGCAGTGACTGCAAGGATTGAACTATACATGCCTATAGTGTCGCATAGAACAAAAATTTGGAACACCGCGTCTCTCCACATCGTTGCCATGCCCAAATCAGTGCCAGTTTCAGAGCTAATGTAGCCACCGGGCATGGTGAAACCAGCTGCAAAAGTTACTGTTGCGACCAAAGTTGCCACGACCAAGAGAGTATTTACTCTTTCCTTATAGACTTCCATGTGGCCACTCACCATTCTAGTTGAACCTTTTCTGTAGGAGATAGGTTGAGGAACAGATACAGCTTTTAGGGCAGCCCAAATCAAACGCTGTAACCACACAGACAAATACGATTAATATCTGAGTAAAGGTCAATTTTGGTTCAAAACATTCACTTTTTGAAAAACAGGTCCATAACAAATGAAAATGTCGCCGAAATAGTCATTTTTTGACGGTTCCATAAAAAAACTAACGATCAATGCTAATTGCACGGCGGCATGACCGTTAGTTTTATTTTTTTGACGGAACCGTCAAAAAAGGACCACTTCGACAAGGATTTCATTTGTTATGGACCTGTTTTTCAAAAAGTGAATGTTTTGGACCAAATTCGTATTTTGGTCTTATGTTTAGGACCAAATTAACCTTTACTCTTAATATTTTAAGAATGTTGTTGTGATAGAATAGAGCAATTGTGTAATCGAGACTTTATATCTTCCACTCCGAGCAGCGATATGTAGAATGTTACGACCAGACTTGTCAAGCAGATCATCTGCTTCGGGGATATCTTGAAGCAACGCGCAAATGATATCGACGTGGCCTTCCAGTGCTGCCAAATGAATAGGTAGTTTACCTTTTTTGTCTCTTCTAGTTGCATTGAAAGGATAGATTTGTAGCAAGTAATGTGCTGCTTTTAGGTGACCCAAAGATGCAGCAAAATGAAGAGGATTTCTTCCTTCATTGTCTCTCATTTGGATTAATCTCGGCTTAGCGTTGATTATTGCTTCTAAAACAACTGATGCACACAAAAAATAAGAACTATAAATAACCAATCTAACCATTATATTTTACATTTACCAAGCAAAGATGGAATGGAATCATTATTAATGAATACATACCTATGTCCTTTCTCTCAATTGCTGCTTGGATGGAAGATTTATTCTTGAAAAGCAGGTTTAGACGGTTGTCATCCGTGCATTGTACAAGAATAGAAGAGATGCATTCTACAAGACCAGCTTTAGCTGCCAAATAAAGGGCAGATTCTCCATGCTTGTTTAGATGATATGACAGCTCAGAATCTTGTTGGATAAAAAAACTTGCAACTGATTCCCAACCACTGATTAATGCTTGATCCAAGGCTGTGTTTCCCATCTCATTTTCTGCCATAAGCAAAGCACTCTTCTCTGTCTCATTATGAGATAGAATTCCAACAAGGGCTTCTACCATTGCTTCATGTCCACCCTTTGCTGCAAGATGCAACACCGTCTCTCCACAAATATTCTTGACTGAGACAAGAGATGGTTTAGTACTAGCTATGAATTTCACTATATCTTGGTTTCCATGTTTGGCTGCTACATGAAGAAATGTGTTTCCAATAAGGCTTAACCTTGACAAAAGATCATCTTCAGAATCTCCCGTTGAAATTCGATGAATAATTCTTTTGAAGTCAGCAAGATCACCATTTTTGGCTGATAGATACAAGTCAAGATCCTTGTACATATTTGCATGCACGTACTCTTCTTCATGGATCTAAAGTTTGAAAATCCAAAATTAAAATTATGAAAAATATGCATGGATATAAATATTTAAATAAAGTATTATAGGACTAATTGTTAAATAAATGGTGAAAGATGGTCAACTTTTGGTCAGTCTCACGAAAGAGGTCAACTTTTGGTTCGTCTCACACTACTTAAAAACCGAATTATAAATCACGAAGTTTGTTATTTTTACAATCATCACATCTATCTCTTTTTCGGTGAAATACACGAAGATGTGACAACGAATTTTAAACAAATAACCATTCATATAAACAAGTATCACCCTAAGAAGAATACGACTTAACATTCCTAACATAGTCATAATACTGTAACATGTTTAAAATTGGTTCCAACAACATCATGTAATTCGCCAGACAGGAGACGAATGAGATCATTGTGAAAAAAATTACAAACTTCATGATTTATAATTATGATTTTTGATTTATAATTAAGATTTGCTAAAAGTGTGGAACGGACCATAATTTGAACATCTTTCATGATTTATTTGGCAATTTGTCTTATATTATAATTATAATTCATTTTTTTAAATAAAAATCGGGTTTATGCAAAGGGAAAATTGTTAAAAAAAATCATAAAGTTTGGTCAATTCTGGTTCGGAAAATTTAAAGTTCAACTTGAAAATTCATGAAATGAATTCGTTCTCAATCACCCCTGGATAAAAATTTATGGTCACCTACATGTAATAATGTTCATATTTTGCAACCAAACAATATTGGTTTCTTTATGAATAGACAATATTGTTTAATTCATTAGCGGTGACACCGTGTCGATTTTTTCGGCTATCATATTTCATACAATTTCACCAAAAAGTTTCATCATTGAATATTGAGAACAAATCCAAACATTATGATTTTTTGGCTGATTTTCAAGATGCCTAGACGGATTAAAATTTGACCAAACTTCATGATATTTTTTCAGAAATTTGCCTAAGATAACTAATGGATAACCTAAGGAGCGGTTCAACACCTAGCTTGGTCTACGTTGCGGATGTCCAGGCCGGACCGATGAGGTTATTGGGGTGGGTTTGATAATCAAATTTTAAATTCCATAAATATATATCAACATTTTTTTAATTTAATGGAGTAATTTTATTATTTGTTGTGTATTTATTTATTGCAAAAAATAAAATAAAATTTGTTAGAGTAGAGATATAAGGATAGGTATATAGTTGTAGGAGTTGTTGCATGCGGTGGAGGACATGTATGGGGTAATGGGGTGTGGGTTATGGATGGTTTTAGTTCACGTGATCAGAATAAACGCATTTTTAAAATATTTTCTTCGATAAAATTTTTAAATTTATCTAAATTTTTCTCATTTTTAAAAATATTTTCTAATTTTATCTAAATTTTATATAAGTTGTTATGCAAAAGCCTTATTATTAATCTAAATCACTTAAAAATACATCTTTAATTAATATTTGGTAAGCGTAGCCCCCTACACGAGCTTTTTTCTGCATCTGCCCTTGAGCATAAATAAATATGTGACCCTATTCTATCAAAGACATAAATCAACAAGAAAAATTGTACTATGTGCTTACTCTTGGGTCGGGTGAGTTCATGGTTGATTCCGACCTATGCCATTCATGTTCAACCTCTGATTCGATTTTATATGAAGATTCCTCCTCTTCGATCAGATACTCGTTCTGCTTCGACAAGCTTTTCATCCTTTCTACTTCTTGTTCGTTTGGCATGAAAGAAGAAGATGAAACTCGATGAAGCAGAATATATTTCCCTTGAATTTAAAGCGCAGGGACTGGACTGAGATATATAAGAGTAAACAAAATTTCAAGTAACAAAATAGGTAACCGATCAAGAGATAATAATTGATTAATATGATTGAATTTCATCATGACATAATTTTCGGGTTTATTAAGAAACATGATTGTATCTTTGAAAATGAATGTGTATTTGAAATAAACATGAATTAAAAGGCCATGCAGCGTATAAGAGAAAAAAGGGAGTGTTGCTAAATTTGTTTATAATAATACTGAAATGATAAAAAGGAGAGAGGGAGAAGATGAAACCTGATGAAGCAGAATTACCCTAGCCTGTGCTTGCTTCAAATATATAAGGACCAAAATTTCCAAGAAAAAACTTTGGAATTGGTCATGGTGTTTGCACCTTTTATTTTCCTAAATTTGAAAAACCTGCATCATGTCTCTGAAAAAACGCAAAAAAAATCTTTTGAACTTTGGAGTCATTTTTTTTTTCTTTTTTTTTATCCCTCAGCCTTAAAATGGCATAAGTGTCTTTCTTTTTCCCTTTTTTATTGCCGTTACTTTTTGTATTTATAAAATCTCTCTCTTCTCTTAAATATACACTCTCTATTCACGAAAACTAGTCTTATTTTGACATTTTGGAGACGAAAAATAGTCTCATTTCAAAAATCAAAAGTTTCCCTCATATTATTACTCTTGCATTCCTATTTATTTACAATTAAAACCTACTTAATTATCTTCATTTTCTCATTCATACTTTATCTATTTTTTCTCATTTTATTTTTTTATTTTACCAAATTTTCATTAAAATTGAATTATCTAATATATTTTTTGGTATTAAATTTACATTAAAATGTGTGTTGAATGAATCTGTAACATATAATGTTCACGTAACAAAAACAATAAAAATAAAATAAAATACTTAATAGTGGACCGACCAAAAAGAAATACTATATGGAACATTTAACTTTGTATGGAGAGAGTATGTATGCTTTGGAACGTTCAGTGACTATTGATGTGAATCAAAAGTGTAGCCATTGCATTGTTTTAAACCTTTTTTATTGGGTAGAATGAACTCATTTTGACCCATTGTCGGATAAAAAGATGAGTGAACTCACATTGTCGGATAAAAAAAGACAAGAAAAAGAAAAGGGAAGGAGGGTGTAATAATTTCCCACCCTGTACTGTCCTCACATTCAATATTGAATGAGCCTTTGTTGAAGGATAGTTTGGAAAGCATAATATGAATCCTCAGGTTTGCCTATAACATGTTCATTATTTTCATATCATATGCCAACATATCCTTAAGGCCATCAGCAACTCATACCGTAAATCAAGCCTCAAAAAATATTATAGGATTGCTTTGACACCTCATCTTGTCGTGTTATCCTGAAATATTTCATGTCACAACCCCAACTGTTGGAAAAGAAGATGACATGTGTTGGAAAAGAAGACCACATTAATATGCCGCCCACATTAAGTAGTGTAGAGTTCCTAAGTGTTGTAAAGTACCAACTACATTTATTGGTGTACTAGAATGTTCTCATTCACCCTATAAATACTAGGGTGAATGAACATTTGAAAGATATGGAAAACAAACATTGAAATATTTCTCTATACACTTCTTCCTATCAAATGACTAACCAATCTTTCTCCACCTCTCTCGATTACCATCTTTAAGATGGTATCAAAGCAGGAAATTTTTATTTGGGGACTCAGAGCAATGTCATCATAGTCCCATACCCTTCTCGGCCTTTCCTTCATTATCCCTGCAAAACGAAAACCAAAGATGTCAGATTCTGACACAGAAAATACCAAACCACACTCTGCCGATACTATGGCAGATTTTGCGGCACAATTTGCCGAATTCATGAAGTTCATGAATAAAACCGGAAACAAACCAGAAAACCCTCCAAAACAGTCACCACAAAACCTGGAGTCTTTGGGAGAAATCCGCTTAGAAGACAAACTCAATGGGGATAATTATCCCCTTTGGATAAATCTGATGGAACGAGCTATAGGTGGAAAGGGACTGATTTCTCACATTTCTGGAGGATCAGAACCCCCCACCGCCAACGATCCCGGCTACGCGATATGGCAACAACGGGATCATTGTTGCTTCAATTGGATCATCAACAACATTGAATCCAGTTTGAGGAATGAAGTTTCACAGTATAAAACAGCCCGAGACCTATGGGAAGGTCTGGCAATCACCTATGGAAGTGGAGCTGACCCCTTTCAAGTACATGATCTACACAGGCAGGCGATGACAATTAAGCAAGGAGATATGAGCCTGGAATCCCTCTGGAATAAATTCCAGGACCTATGGATCTCAATAGATGCAAGAGATCCTAATCCCATGGAAAGCCCCAAAAGCATCGAGAAGTACAACAAACATACACAGAGGCATCGACTCTACCAATTCATATGGGCTTTAGACGACAAATACGACAAGATCAGACGGGAAATACTAAATACAGATCCGTTACCATCTGTTCGCAGAGCATATGGTATGGTGAGAAGGGAAGCTGTCAATGAGAAGGTTCTCAAACCCGAACCAGACTCATCTGGAATCGCAGCCGGCCTAGGAGCTTTCCACAGAAACCGCCCAACTCCAGCGGCGCAAACCCCACCGGAAATCTGCACACCATTCCCACCAAATCGAAAACAAGATGAAGACAAAAACAAGCTTATTTGCTCACACTGCGGAGGAAAAAAACACACACGGGATACATGCTTCCACCTCCACGGATACCCCGAATGGTGGCAAGAGATGAAGAGAACTCGCCAAAGTGGAAAACGAGGTGGCACCGGGAATGGAAGGGCAGCAGCCGCCATTCTGATCGGAGGAGACCGAGCCACCTACACCGGAGGACCGGCGGGCGGCTTCGGCAAACCCACGGTCAACGGCGGAGGCGGCGGCTTCGGCAACTCCACAGGCACCGGCGGCTTCGGCAATCCCTCATCCAGCGGCGGCAACGTCGTCACTCCACCACCACAATACCCTAACAGCGGCGCAGCACCAGGGGGTGGCGGAGGCGGCGCAAACCAAGTCAACGTGGCCAAAGCATCAATTGCATCGACTCAAACGTGGATGGAAGGTAAAATTAATGAGGGGGAAGGAGGGACCGGTGACCACCGGTCTCCGATCTCGGCTGGGAAGGCCGACCGTGAGAGGGAGTCGACGGGTGTGGGAGCAGAAATGGAGCGGGAGAGTGAAAGGGGGGGACGGCTAGGGTTTTTTAGGAGAAGAACACTCCTTTTGCAAAATAGTCCCCCAATCCCACATCAATCCTATAAAACACCCCACCCCACAAATATTTTCGAAACCCCACCCCTACTTATACCTGAATTCCAAAAACCCACCCCAGAAAATCACAATATTTCCAAATATTTCCCCAACTTTCGGAAAATGCACAATCACACCCGAAAGTTTGAATTTCCACCTTCCACACCATATACAAACTTGGTCCAAGCTCTGGCATATTCGTCATCCTCAAAAATAGGACCAAAAGACTCCCATTGGATTTTTGATTGTGGTGCAACTGACACAATGACATTCGATAAATCCGATTTTTTAGATATATCCAAATCAAAAAAACCTTTTGTCCAAACAGCCAGTGGGGAGTTAGCACAGGTCGAAGGGGCAGGAACTATATATATATCACCAACCCTTCGTCTCTCCAATTGTCTTTATGTTCCGTCCTTGTCCCACAAATTATTGTCTGTGAGTCACGTCACGAAAGAACTTAACTGCAAACTCCTAATGCAGCCTCGTTTTTGCATGTTACAGGATATCAAGACGGGAACGATAGTTGGGCGTGGCACTGAGCGACATGGACTGTACTACGTTGATGAGATCGCCCAACATAGTACTGCACTGCTAAGTCGTGGACTGAATGAAAGACAGATATGGCTCCTACACCGTCGGTTAGGGCACCCATCTATAGGATATCTCCGTTTACTCTTTCCCAAATTAGTTTCTTCTTCATATGTTTTGAATTGTGAAACGTGTGTTTTGGCTAAAAGTCATAGACATTCCTTCAAATTGAACAAAACTAGAGAAAAAACTCCTTTTGCTTTAGTTCACTCTGATGTTTGTGGCCCTGCGCCCGTTACCGGGGGTCAAGGATTTTGATATTTTTTGCTTTTTGTTGATGATTTTTCTCGTATGACTTGGATTTATTTTTTGAAATCAAAATCAGAAGTCTTTGGAAAATTCACTGAGTTCTATAACCTTGTCCAAACCCAGTACAACACCAAAATCCAAGTCCTTAGATCTGATAATGGGAGAGAATATGTGAACTCTAGCATGAAAACCTTCTTTACCGAAAAAGGTCTCCTTCACCAAACAACATGTGCCTACACGCCAGAACAAAATGGGGTGGCTGAGCGAAAAAACCGGTATATTTTGGAGATCACCCGTGCACTTCTGATAGAATCCCACATCCCTAAAACCTTCTGGCCTGAAGCCATAGCCACATCTGTTTACCTCCTAAATCGTCTTCCCACAGGAATCCTAAACTTCAAAACCCCTTTAGAGGTATTCTCTAACAAACACTCAATTCCCTCTTCTCTCATTCTTGAACCCAAAGTTTTTGACTGCACTGTCTTTGCTCACATACCCAAAAATGATCGCGATAAATTCTCACCATGTGCTGTCAAATGTGTTTTCTTGGGGTATGGAAAAAATCAGAAAGGGTATAGATGTTATGACCCATCAACAGATCGCATGTATGTAACTATGAACTGTGACTTCGTTGAAAGTGAATATTTCTATAGCCAATCTAGTGGTCAGGGGGAGAGTGAGCCAGGTAACCCGAATAGTGACGCACTCAATTAGCTACCTCTATGGGGAGAAACCATTCAGGGGGAGGAAAATCCTATCATAATTGAGAGTCCAACAGCGCCAATTCCTCATGAACAGAACATGTCGCCTCAGGACCCAGCCAAACTATCGAACCAGTCTTTGAGACCCGAGGTAAAAACTTTTGATCCCAACATTGGTACTCTGCCCGAAATTGCTAACAGTGGCAGGGAAAATATAAGTGATACAGAAGAGCCACCTACAGAACAAGAGACAGGACATGGCAGATTACCCCACATGAGTACGAGGGGCATTCCTCCTCGACGATATTCTCCAGACTGGAAAGGACGAAAATCAAGGTACTCAGTTGCAAATTTCACCCAGGGACACCTTACTGAAATGGCTAGAGCGTTTGAAGCTGCTCTCTATGAAGAAGAAGAGATTCCACAATCCTTCGAGATGGCAATGCAACACAAGCACTGGAGGGAAGCCATGAAGAAGGAGATTGATGCCCTGAAAAAGAATGAAACATGGGAGATATGTACTCTACCTCCGGGAAAGAAACCAGTAGCTTGTCGGTGGATCTTCACCATAAAACGACGTGCAGATGGTTCAATCGAGAGATACAAGGCAAGATTGGTTGCTAAAGGATACACTCAAGTGTATGGAGTAGACTATGAGGAAACGTTCTCCCCGGTGGCCAAACTAAATACAGTAAGAACTCTTCTTTCTGTGGCTGCATGCAAAGAATGGCCATTATACCAGTTGGATGTGACAAATGCCTTTCTTCATGGTGAACTTGAGAAGACCAAGGAAGTCTATATGGAGGTCCCACCAGGTCTGTACGAAGAATTTGGAAAAGGGCAGGTATGCAGATTGAAAAAGACCCTCTATGGGTTAAAGCAATCACCCAGAGTATGGTTCGGAAGATTTTGTCAGGCAATGTTCAAACATGGCTTTAAACAGAGCCATTCAGATCACACACTATTTCTGAAAGAAAGGAATGGAAAAATGACATGCTTGATTATTTATGTTGATGACATGATCATAACAGGAGATGATATTGAAGAAATCCAGAATTTGAAAGAGAATCTCTTCAAAGAATTTGAAATGAAGGACTTAGGAGCTTTGAAGTACTTCCTTGGGATCGAAGTGTTGAGATCCAAGCACGGAATCTTCTTAAGGCAGAAGAAGTATATACTTGACATGCTCACCGAAATAGGTATGCTTGACTGCAAGCCTGCTGAAACTCCAATGGTACCCAACCATGGGTTGAAAATTGTAGATGGAGCTAAACCTACAGATCGTGAAAGATACCAACGGCTAGTAGGAAAACTCATCTACCCTTCTCATACCAGGCCAGACATCGCATATGCCGTTGGAGTTGTGAGCCAATTCATGCATCAGCCTCAAGAAGATCACATGGATGCTGTCACAAGAATTGTGAGATACTTAAAAGGAACATCTAGTTATGGGATATTCCTAGAGAAAAAGGAAGATTTGGAAATTGATGGGTACACAGATGCAGATTGGGCAAGCAATCCAGTCGATAGAAAATCAACTGGAGGGTATTTTACCTTTGTTGGGGGCAATTTAGTCACGTGGAGGAGTAAGAAGCAGAAAGTGGTTGCCTTGTCAAGTGCGGAAGCTGAATTCCGAGGGATCAGGAGCGATCTTATGGAGATACTTTGGCTTCAAAGATTATTAACAGAAATTGGATTCCCACCGACACGGAGAAGTCAACTTTTCTGTGACAATAAAGCTGCAATTAGCATTTCAGAAAATCCCGTACAGCATGATAGGACCAAACATGTGGAGGTCGATCGTCACTTTATCAAAGAGAAACTTGAAAGCGGAATTATTGAGTTCCCATTTGTCCGATCTGAGGAACAACTGGCAGACATTCTCACCAAGGCGTTGAGTCCTACAAAATTCAAAGAATTCATTGGCAAGTTAAGTATCGGGGATACCGTTACTCAACTTGAGGGGGAGTGTTGGAAAAGAAGATGACATGTGTTGGAAAAGAAGACCACATTAATATGCCGCCCACATTAAGTAGTGTAGAGTTCCTAAGTGTTGTAAAGTACCAACTACATTTATTGGTGTACTAGAATGTTCTCATTCACCCTATAAATACTAGGGTGAATGAACATTTGAAAGATATGGAAAACAAACATTGAAATATTTCTCTATACACTTCTTCCTATCAAATGACTAACCAATCTTTCTCCACCTCTCTCGATTACCATCTTTAAGACCAACAATTAATATCTATTTCAAACCTCAAATAATAACACAACTTTATTATTTTATTTCAGTTTTTTAAAATAACTATGCAAATTCATGTATAATATTTATAATTATATTTCATCTTTTAATATTTTACAATTTTATTTCATCTTTTTAAAATTACTATCCTAAAAAAGTGAAAACTATGATTTGATCTGTTTCCAAAACAGATTCTAAGAAAATAAAGTTTCCAGCACCAAAGAAGATATTCTAACTACAATGCTAGCCCAAATAGAAAAAGAAATATGCTCTTGATAAAGGAGATGATATTAGGAACAATATTTACAAACATAAAAAAACAACTTGAATGAAGGATTATACACTAAAATCAAAACACTTTGCTCAAACAACATCTCAAGCCGCAAATTCATATCCTAGCGTGACGATCGTTTCATTACACAAGATAATAGTGACAATATAAATTAAATTAGTCACATGATGTGGTATGAGTAGTCATAAGATACAGACATACAATGTAATCTTATTACCGTTGAGATGGGCAGATATGCATTGCCCTAGGCTAAGTTTTTGAGCAAAAGCCAACTACACAATAAACATAACTTCAACTAAATATTTTCTAGAGGAATTTAGAAATGTATATGAAGTGACAACTTTCTTTAAAGAGTCATTATTAAGTAGAATTATGACACTACTCATTAGTTGTCTAACATGTTTTTCCATTTCCTATAGAAGTTACCTATCAAGTCAACTTTGTGAAGAAGGGATCAATATCATTTTATTAGTGGAATAAAAGGCAATCAATTTCAAAAAAAATTGAAAACTAGTCAATCTCATCCCAAAACAGCTTCTAAAAACATAAAGTTTCCAACACCATTTACCTCAATTAAACAAAGTGAAACCCTCATATCAAACAATCCTACAAAATACGTGCAATGCTTAATATTCTAATAACACATATAAATACGACATATAGATAATAGTAAGACAGTAATGTATTTTCTAATACAAGAAGTGTTTTTACCTCACTATTAGTAGATTAAAGTGCATACCAACACAAATAACTAGAGACGACATAATCTGGAATTATTAAAAGTGCAAACCAACATATAAATACCTAGATACAATACAATGCCACAATTTGGTGTCTGAGACTTCAATGATTCGGCGCTGTGCTCGGCTTTGTGCTACTAACGAGTACAAGCAAGCAAAATGGGTAGTAAGAAAGATACCGTAGTATCCGACTCCTTGAAGTGAGTGGTGCACACAAGGGAAGCAGTAGCAGAAGCAATAGGGCGATGAATGATGTACTCATGGCCAGCATAGTGATTTGGAGCCACCTGAGTTTGGTAACAACTATGGTAACTCCCGCTGTGAAAGCAATGGACATCATGATCAGAGCAACTCCGAGCAAAGGTGCCGCAAGCTCAAGGGCATAGATGACTAAGGTGGTATCACCTAGTTGAGCCCAGATGAGAGCTGTGACAACGACGAGTGAAGTGTACATGGCTATTGTGTCGCATAAAACAAAAACATGGAACACCGTGTCCTTCCACAATGTTGCCTTGCCCAAATCAGTGCCAGTTTCAGAGCTAATGTAGCCACCAGGCATGGTGAAACCAGCTGCAAAAGCTACTGTGGCGACCAGAGTTGCCACAACCAAGAGAGTGCTTACTCTTTCCTTATAGACATCCAAGTTGACATTCACATTCCTATATGAATCTGAATTTTGAGGAACAGATGCAGATTTCAGAGCAGCCCAAGTCAAACGCTGAAACGCATACCGTGATATCAATACATGTATTCTACTGTATTCCATCATAAGATAGTTAACTAACTGTACATACATACCTTTGCAAAAGAAGGATTATCTATCCTTTTTTCATAAGCAACATCAAGGGCTGTCATTTCATTGTTGTTAACCGCCTTAATGTCGACCCGCTGGTCCCAGGTTAAGGTACTGACTATCTTAGCATGATCATTCCTGGTGGCAATATGCAGGGGCGTGTCTCCGGATTTATTTTTCATGTTTATGAGGGAGTTGAGATTTGGATTCTTGAGAATGAAACGGAACACATTATATTTTCCACTCCGGGCAGCAATGTGTAGAATATTTTGACCAGAGTTGTCGAGCAGCTCCTCTGCTTCGGGGGGGTATAGGAGCAAAGTGTGAATGACGTCAACATGGCCTTCAAGTGCTGCCAAATGAATAGGCAGTTCACCTCTTTTGTCTCTTCTAGTTGCATTTCTCTTACATTTTTGTAGCAGGTATTGTGTTGCTTCTAGGTTACCCAAATATGCAGCGAAATGAAGCGGATTTCTTTCTTCACTGTCACTCATCTGGATTAATTTTGGCTCCGCCTTGATTATGGCTTCTAAAACAACTGATGCATGAAAAAAAACCAATGAGTTTTACCATTTTCCAGTTTCCAACCAAGTGGGAAATCGAATCGCTATCGCATACCTATTTCATCCCTCTCAATTGCTGCTTGAAAGGGTGATTTATTCTGGAAAAGCAGATTTAGGCGGCTCTCATCCGTGCACTGAGCAAGAATAGAAGAGACGCATTCTACAAGACCAGCTTTAACCGCCAAATAAATGGCAGATTCTCCATGCTTGTTTAGGTGATATGATAGCTCAGGTTCTTGCTGGATCAAAAAACTAGCAATTGATATTTGATCATTAAATAATGCTTGATGCAAGGCTGTGTTTCCCATATCATTCTCTGCTATCAGTAGATTACGCTTCTCCGTGTGATTATGAGAGAGATCTCGCACAAGGGCTCTTACAATAGGTTCATCTCCACCTTTTGCTGCGAGATGCAACACAGTGTCTCCATTGAAGTTCTTGGCCAAGACGAGAGATGGTTTTGTACTGGCTATGAATTTCACTATATCTAGGTTTCTATGTTTGGCTGCAACATGAAGAAATGTGTTTTGAATAGGGCTCAGCCAAGATAAAATATCACCTTCAGGATCTATATTCAAAATTGTTTTGACCTGGTCGAGATCACCACTTATGGTTGCTAGATATAAGTCAGATTCCTTGTCCATCTCTGCACTCACAAGCTCATCTTCTTCATAGCTTTGATTAGGGATTAATTTTACCTCTCGCTGCCTCTGGGTCATCTTCATATCATCAGATATTACGCTCTGGAGTTATTCCAAAAAAAGAAAAAATCCTAAGTCAAAATATATAAAATTAGTTCCATATCAAAACTAAGGTCGACCGCAAAGTGACGGATTTATAAGACAGCTTATTTAATCCAGTAAAGGTGAATTAGAGAATCAAATTTTTGTAGTTATTGAATAATCGACAATGTTGTAGTTCAATGTAGATAATAAACTCGATGCGTTGTTATAATACTTTACATATTTCGAATCTTGAGTGTCACGTGTCAGTTCGGTTTGAGCTGGGCAAAAGACTGAACCGAAACCCGAATGCTCACCCCTAAATACGAGAGCAAGAATTATAGAGAGAGGATATATGGTATGACGTGAGTGTGGAAGAAACTACTAAATCGGATAGAGAAAATATTGAGGGATAAAAATTAAAAAGTTAATGGTGATATTGCCATGTAACCATAGGCGCCTACAAGTCGCTCAATTAGCAATCACCTCTCATGTTTGAGTTACCTGATAGGAGGAGTATGATGGAGTACGTACTAAACAAGCCCAACAGCAGTAAAGCCCAAGACAGAGTATCAGTTCGGCATGACTAAAGAGTATCAGTCCGGCGTGACTAAAGAGTTCAGTTCGGCACAACCAAAGAGTTCGGCCCCAGCCTACAGCTCGGTGAAAGCCAACTCATCAAGCTCTGCTCTCAGGTCGGCATCAAGCTCTACTCTCAGATCGGCAAAAGCTGCTCGGCAATAATTCAGCAGTTCGGTCTCAGTATTCGACCGAACTAGGAGATAGTGGACTCATGCAAGATTTCCACCTCCACTACACCGACGATCTATTTAGTGGTGTCAAGCAGTCATTAACTCATGCAGGATAGTGGACCCATGCAAGGTCGCCACGATCTCCACGACATCCACTACCTAATAAATGCTGCATGCCACGATCTTGGTTCACTGTATAAATAGAACCTAGGTCAGATAGATAAGGGCTTCTTCTTCGGTTAAATTCTAAGAATCTCTCTAGAGAAATAATCATATAGCAAGTCTGTGTTGTAAGCTGTAATTCGCAGATCAAGCAATACAAACCTGCCCCCATTTCTCCCCGTGGACGTAGATTTACCTCAGTAAATCGAACCACGTAAAATTCTCTGTGTCGTAATTTATTTTTACGAGCATTTATCATCATCAAAAATTCGCTGATTCATCACTGGCGCCGTCTGTGGGAAACAGAGAACCAAATTTGTGATAAAGCGAATTTTTGACCCTTTTTCCACCCCAAAAAAAAAAAAAAAAATGCATACCAGATCACATACCACCCGTAATACCGTTCGTGATCACCGTGAGGAAGCTAGTCCAGCTCGCAGGTCTGAAAAACGGCCTCGGGAGACATCTACCTCCGGTTCTCACGAAGGAGGAACAAGCCACTCCAGGAGTCATCGCACCGAGTCTTCCCAGCAGCCCGATTTAAATGAAGCTGTCAAGCTGTTCTTGGCCGAGAAGCAGGAGGAGTTCTTAACCTTCCTGCAGAAGAGCCAACAGCCGGAGAAGACAACGACGGATTCTCCCTCCTCATCCAGACATGAAAGTCACTACCGCAGTAGTGACGTGTCTTCCAGGAGAAAGAATCCTCAACCCCGACATGTTCCTGTTCCTCCTCGGTACCGGAACCACAGGAGAACTCCATCTCCTCCGTACCGAAGAGATGTCGGGTTCGCCATGTACGGAGCATTAAAGACTCCGTTCTCGGACGACATCACCCGAACTCCTTTGCCGCGGAACTACCGGACACCGTCAATGACTTATGACGGGCTAGAGGATCCTCATGATTTCTTGGGACGCTATCAATATAATATGGCGAACCAGGGTCTCAATGAGGTCCACATGTGCAAGCTGTTTCCCGAGCTGCTCGTCGGGAACGCCAGAAGATGGTTCGACAGCCTTCCTCAAGGCAGCATTAGATCCTACCGAGATCTAATGGATGCTTTCCACAGGAGGTTCTTTCAGAAAGCGGAAGCCCGGATCACTTCGGCTCAGCTGCTTTCCATTCGTCAAGGTCGCGACGAAAAAATCAGCGACTTCATGACAAGATTCCACAAGGAATGCCTGCAAGTAGACGATCTCAACGATCTGCTTGTCATCTCGGCATTCCAAAATGGAATCCTGCCCGGAGCTCTCTACAGGAAGCTCGTTGAGTGCGGTCCGCAGACAGCTCAGGAAATGTGGGACATTGCGGACCAGTACTCCCGGGCCGATGAGGCAGACCGTCTCAAACGGTCGTTAGACAGCTCATCGTCCCGAGAAGACAGAAGGAAGCCCGATCATAGCGATCGCGGGCATCCTCGCCGGACTCCATTTGAAAGAATTCAAAGGGCTCCGGTGCAAGACAGATTGGGACCCCGTCTCAATCCCGAGAAGCCGCCCGCTCAGTTCGTACCACTGAACAAGTCAAGAGCGGAAATTTTCGAACTACATTCCGATATGTTCGAAAGACCAAAGCGAATGACGAAATCAGCCGCGCGGCGACCTCAGGATCAATATTGCTCCTTCCATCACACCCACGGTCACGATACCGAGGAGTGCCGAGATTTGGCTGCAGGTATTGATGTTCTTGTGAAAACAGGAACGTTAAAAAAATACCAAAGCAAGCAGCCGAAAAAGAACAAAAAGCAGAAAGGTGCGAACTGCAATCCTCAGGATCCGAAAAGGCATGAGGATCCCGAAGACGACGACGAGCCGCAATATGATGGAGTAATCCTGACTATTGATGCTCTCCCTGCCGGGAAGACCAAGTCGTCCCTAAAAGCAGAACGCAGAGGTTCCAATCAAGAGGAGCCAACACATAAAAGGCTGAAGAAAGACGAAATGATTACATTTTCAGACGCCGATCCCGTCCCAGCCATCTCTCCTCACCAAGACGCTATTGTCATTCAAGCCGGAGTGGCAAACAAACTGATCCACAGAGTATTTGTGGATACAGGAGCGTCAGTCAGCATTCTTTTTAAAGAATGTTTCGATAAAATGGAAGTGGATCCAGCTCGGCTCAATCCGGCTCCACTTCCTCTGAAAAGTTTCGCCCAGGAGGACACCCGCCCAGAAGGTATTATCAGCCTTCCGATCACGGTGGGAAAAGCGCCTACAAGCTCCAATACGATGATCGAGTTCTTTGTGGTGAAAGCTCGGTCCCCGTACAACATCATCCTGGGGAGAGACTGGCTCAACACAGTTCGGGCCGTTTGCTCTACTTATCACCTCACCATCAAGATCCCCACTAAAGGTGGGATAGCGGTCATCCGAGGTGATCAAAAGAGAGCAAAAGAATGTCTGCAGATTGCGCTTAAAAGTGCCGAGCAATCAGTTCGGCACCATCAAGCATAGCAATCACAGCAACCGGAGTCAGAGGCAAGCGAGATGACCGAAGTCACTTCAGAGCCGAACTCAATGACCGTTCAGTTATACGAAGATGATCCATCCAGAACGGTCAAGGTCGGCTTCGCAGGAACGCCTTTACTCCGGGAAAAGACCATTCAGCTCCTCAAGGAGTACAAAGATGTCTTTGCATGGTCTCCGTTGGACATGACCGGAGTGCCCCCCGAGGTAATCACTCATCGGTTAAATATTGATCCTTCGGTCCGGCCGATAAAACAGAAGCAAAGACTCTTTGCGGCAGAAAGAAGCCAAGTCATCCATGACGAAGTCCGCCAATTACTAAAAGCGGATGTACTATTCGAGGTGAAATATCCTTCCTGGGTGGCCAATCCTGTGATGATCAAGAAAAAAGAAGGAGGATGGCGGATGTGCATAGATTTTACCGATCTAAACAAGCACTGTCCTAAAGATTGCTATCCCCTTCCGAATATAGATAAAAAAGTAGAAGCTTTGATCGGCTTCGAAATTTTCTGTTTTCTTGATTTATACAAAGGATATCACCAAGTGTTGATGGATGAGAGTGACGCTCCGAAAACAGCTTTCATTACCGATTTCGGCATTTTCGCTTATAAAAAGATGCCATTCGGTTTAAAGAATGCCGGAGCCACTTATCAAAGGATGGTAGACAAGCTTTTTCGGCACCTGATTGGAAAGGAGGTCGAAGTGTATGTTGACGATATAGTCGTCAAAAGCAAAAGCACTTCGGAGTACGAGCACAACCTCAAGTCCACTCTCAACGTGCTCAAGAAAGCCAACCTCAAACTTAATCCCCAAAAGTGTACCTTTTTGGTAGATTCGGGAAAGTTTCTGGGTTGTTGGGTTTCGAAGGACGGACTCAAGGCAAACCCCTCAAAAGTTCAAGTCGTTCAGAACATGGCAATGCCGAAGTCCATACATGACGTGCAAAGGCTAACCGGATGTCTAGCCGCACTGAATCGATTCCTTTCCCAAGCAGCCGAAAAGCAACTGCCGTTCTTCAAGGTGTTGAAAAAGGCACCAAAGTTCGAGTGGGGAGCCGAGCAGAAAAAGGCCTTTGACGAGCTCAAAAGTTATCTAGCCGAGCTTCCTATTCTCTCTGTTCCAACCGAAGCCGAAGTAATATTCTTATACTTAGCGGCATCAGATCAAACCATCAGCGCGGTGCTTGTACGAGAAGAAGGCCTAAAGCAGTTTCCCATCTACTTTACAAGCCGAGCATTAAGAGGTCCAGAAACAAGGTATCAACCTCTGGAAAAAATTGCTCTGGCGTTAGTAAATGCAGCAAGGAGACTGCGGCCATACTTCTATGCTCACAAGGTATGTGTCTTAACCGATCTGCCTCTTCGGCAAGTTTTGACCAAGCCAGAAGCATCAGGCAGAATCGCCAAATGGGCCATAGAGCTGGGAGAACACTCAATCGAGTACCTACCTCGGAAAGCCATCAAGGGACAAGCCTTGGCAGATTTTCTTACAGAGGCCAAGTTCGATCAAGCAATCCCTGTTATTGCCGAACAAAAAAATTCTGCCAATGCCGAACTAACACAGCCCTTGGAATCCGAAGTAGAGCCGCCAGACTGCTGGAGCGGATTCGTAGATGGAGCTTCAAACAAGATGGGAAGTGGAGCTGGTATTTTACTCGTCGCTCCCGACGGACACGAGGTAACCTACTCACTTCGGTTCCTATTCCCCACTACTAATAATGAAGCCGAGTACGAAGCCCTCCTTGCCGGACTCCAGTTAGCGCAAAGTCTGCTCGTCAAATCTCTCAAAGTCCATTGTGATTCACAAGTCATAGTAAATCACATGTTGAGTACAAGTGAAGCTCGTGACGAGAGAATGAAGAAGTATTTGGACAAAGCGCAAAGCATCAGCCGAAGTTTCTCCTATTTTCGGATAATCCGCGTTCCCAGAGCGGAAAATAGCCGAGCAGATACCTTAAGTAAGTTGGCCTCAGATCCGAGCTCAAAGGCGGAAGAATTAATGCATCGAAGCATTGATGAAGCCGAGGTACATTCAGTATCCAGCTCGCCGAACTGGATGACATCGATCTTGCAGTATCTGGATCAAGGACAGTTGCCCGAGGATAAGAGAGAAGCTCGGAAGATCACGTGCCGAGCACTTCGGTACGAACTTCATGAAGGAGTCCTCTTTAGAAAGTCTTACCTCCAGCCGTTATTGCGGTGCGTAGGACCAGAAGAGACGGACTACATCCTCAGAGAAGTTCATGAAGGATCGTGCGGCAGCCACATCGGAGCTAGAGCTTTAGCTAAAAAAGTTCTAAGATGGGGATATTATTGGCCAACCTTGGTACAAGAAGCAGTGCAGCTCGTCAAGACATGCCCGAAGTGCCAAATCCATGCAAATATCCCAAGAATGCCGCAGACCGATCTATCCACTATGCAAAGCCCTTGGCCTTTCATGCAATGGGGCATAGACATAGTGGGACCACTTCCTCAAGCTCCTCGGCAAATGAAATTCCTAATCGTTGCCGTGGACTACTTTACGAAGTGGGTGGAAGCTGAACCATTAGCTACGATAACGAGCTCGAAGGCATTGGATTTCGTCTGGAAGAACATAGTGTGCCGATTCGGCATACCCCACATCCTCATCTCGGATAACGGGACTCAGTTCACCGACAAGACGTTCAAGAATTGGTGCCAAGAGCTGAATATTCAACAGCGGTTCACTTCGGTCTCTCATCCACAAGCAAACGGACAAACGGAGGTAACAAATCGTATCCTGGTGAAAGGGTTAAAAGCTCGGTTAGAACAAGCCAAAGGACAATGGGTAGAAAATCTCCCTCAAGTCCTATGGTCCTACCGAACTACACCCACAACCTCCAACGGTGAAACTCCGTACAGTCTGGTATACGGCACTGAAGCCGTGATTCCGGTGGAGATCGGCGTACCCAGTCCCCGAACTCTAAATTTCTCCTCAGAAATGAATGACGACGGACTGAGAGCCGAGCTAGATCTTGCCGAAGAAAGAAGAGAATTGGCATGCATAAAAGCAGCCAAGTACAAGGAGCAAGTAGCCCGGTATTACAACCAAAGGGTGAAGAAGCTGCAATTTCAAGTGGGAGATCTCGTCCTGAGGAACAACGAAGTAAGCCGAGCAGAAAAGCTGGGCAAGCTCGAACCCACATGGGAAGGTCCGTATCGGGTATCAGAAGTCCTCGGCAAAGGGTCTTACAAATTGGCTCACATGTCAGGAGAACAGGTACCCCGAACATGGCACATTTCCAACCTCAAAAAGTTCCATTTGTAAGAGACAGTCCGGTCAGTCAGTCTTGAGTCCTGTTTGCTCAATGTGCTTTATTTGGTTTGTTTAGTCTTTATTTGTCTCTGTGCGTTTTGTCTGTATGTTTTGTCTGTCTCTGTGCGTGTCGTCTCTTACAAATGTTACTGAGGTATCTTGTTCTTCGAAGGCTGATCCCCTTCTTAGAACATATACAAGCACACGATTGTGAGTCAAAGCTTCTACAGAAGATACAAGACCACAATTCAGCTTAAACAAGCAGTTCGTCTGAAACGAGCTGCAACAAGCCAACAATTGTGAGTCAAAGCTTCTACAGAAGATACAAGACCACAATTCAGCTTAAACAAGCAGTTCGTCTGAAACGAGCTGCAACAAGCCAACGATTGCGAGTCAAAGCTTCTACAGAAGATACAAGACCACAATTCGGCTTAAGAATCAAGCACTTCGTCTGAAACGAACTGCAACAAAAGTCTGATTCTCGCGATAAAACTTGCCTGAATTACGACTAGGGAAAGTCCGATCCACGCGATAAAACTCGCCGAATTAGGACAAGGGAAAGTCCGATCCCCAAATTAGGACAACGGAAAGTTCGATCCGAGCGATAAAACTCGCCAAATTAGGACACAAACCAAGTCCGGTCAAAGAAGAGTTCACTTCATGAGACCGTGGACAAACATCAACTTACCCCATACTTTTATCCAGAATGCCGAAGTGATTCACTTCGCTTTTCGGGGGGGGTAGTGATGGAGTACGTACTAAACAAGCCCAACAGCAGTAAAGCCCAAGACAGAGTATCAGTTCGGCATGACTAAAGAGTATCAGTCCGGCGTGACTAAAGAGTTCAGTTCGGCACAACCAAAGAGTTCGGCCCCAGCCTACAGCTCGGTGAAAGCCAACTCATCAAGCTCTGCTCTCAGGTCGGCATCGAGCTCTACTCTCAGATCGGCAAAAGCTGCTCGGCAAAGTTCAGCAGTTCGGTCTCAGTATTCGACCGAACGAGGAGATAGTGGACTCATGCAAGATTTCCACCTCCACTACACCCACGATCTATTTAGTGGTGTCAAGCAGTCATTAACTCATGCAGGATAGTGGACCCATGCAAGGTCGCCACGATCTCCACGACATCCACTACCTAATAAATGCTGCATGCCACGATCTTGGTTCACTGTATAAATAGAACCTAGGTCAGATAGATAAGGGCTTCTTCTTCGGTTAAATTCTAAGAATCTCTCTAGAGAAATAATCATATAGCAAGTCTGTGTTGTAAGCTGTAATTCGCAGATCAAGCAATACAAACCTGCCCCCATTTCTCCCCGTGGACGTAGATTTACCTCAGTAAATCGAACCACGTAAAATTCTCTGTGTCGTAATTTATTTTTACGAGCATTTATCATCATCAAAAATTCGCTGATTCATCAGAGTACATACTACAACCGCGGTAGTCGGTGAAAGGATCATTATTTGCAATATTTGATTTGTTGTCTGATTCAACATTTTTTTATCTGTGGGTGCATATGGTATAAAAAATACTTCATCCTAAAAGATTATTCAATTTTAAAGTTAGACATTTTTTACAAAAAAAAAAATTGTATAACATCTAACACTATAGAAAGTTATTCGTTTAAACCAAAGTTATGATTCAGCAGCCAACAAATCGACATCAATAATGTTAATAATTTTAAATATTTTCACAATGTTAACTTAAAAAAAACTCTACACCATACTAAGACCATAAGAACTCAACTTCTTTCTTTTCTGATTACCTTCCTCAAGCATGTATAAGTGAAAATAGTGGTAATATCTAAACTCCAAAAACCAGCTAATAATTAAGAGTAAAGGTCAATTTTTGTTCTAAATATATGATCAAAATACGAACTTAGTCCAAAACATTCACTTTTTGAAAAACAGGTTCATAACAAATGAAATTCTTATCGGAGTGGTCCTTTTTTGACGGTGCCATAAAAAAAACTAACGGTCATACCACCGTGCAATTAGCATTGACCGTAAGTTTTTTTACGGAACCATTGAAAAAGGACTAATTCGGCGATACTTTTAGGAGCCGTTCAGATTCATAGATATACCAAGAATTGGGGTTAATTCTTGAGAAATTCTCCCGTTCAGTTTCATATATTTATTACTTCAAAGCCCTAGAAAAGACAAAAGCCCGCACTATTCACTCATGAAATGACCAATTTTAAAACACGGCTCCGAGGTAGTTTTTGTATCTGGGAAAGTTTCCCACAACCAGAATTGAAGGTAAAATTACATTTCTACCAATGTGATACGTGGCCAAAACTTGTTCCGTGAACATGGAAATTGAATTCTTTAGTGGTGGGTCCTACCTCCAAATTCTAGCCAAGATTTATTTCCTGGCTTTAACATATAGGAGAATGTGAACACGCCCTTATTTGTTATGGACCTGTTTTTTAAAAAGCGAATGTTTTGGACCAAATTCGTATTTTGATCATATGTTTAGTACCAAAATTAACCTTTATTTTTATCAATAAAGTAATAATAATAGTAATAAAATATTTATAACCTTTGGTACGTGCCATACTGATGGTGGTGACGGTTGTGGCTTTGGTTTAAGCTCCTCAAATGTGAAGGAATCTTTAATCTCAGCTTCCCCCTTCAGATCTAGGGCCAGATTCGACACACTTTTCATCTTCTCTTCTTCTTGTTTGTTTTCCATGAAAGAAGATACTACGTCCGATCTTACCTCAAATAGAAACGATGAATGATCCTGATAAAGGAGATGGTATTGGTAACAATATTTACAAACATAAAAATAACAAATTGAATGAAGGATTATGTACATATATACTAAAATAAAACAGACTTTAATTTGCTCAAACAACATCTCAGGACTGCAAACTCATAAACTAAGACAACGTTTCGTTTCATTAGATAAAATAATATAGCGAGATTAGTCGTGGATCAAAAATCCGGAAACGAAGGAGCGAAATTAAATATTTATAGTTATGTATAATTAATATATCTTTTAATTATAAATAAATGATAGTATATTTATACTCAAATAGGAGGTGTAATAATAATAATAATAATAATAATAATAATAATAATAATAATAATAATAATAATAATTACCTATCTCTGGTAAAGTATAAACATGTATTAGGTTGCACATACATGTTATTCATCTAAAAACTATATATAAACTTAAATTGTAATGATTTGATCATTTTTTGGTTATAGGTAATTGATTTTAAAAGATGTATGAATACAGATCCATTATTACTCCTTATTATATTACAAGAAATAAAGTATTTTATAATTGTAAACAGGTAATTATATCACTACCTATTAAGTATAAGAAATTAAGGATTCATCGGTGAGGTTTGTACAATAAGTGAGTGAAGCACCTAAATCTATAAAATCCAAAATCATTTCAAATATTACACAATTATATTTACTAAGATAAATAATTAGACTTTTTAAAATAAACAAAACATGTAATATGTAAACTAGTAAAGGTTTAGATTTTACGAAGTATTTTAAAAGTTTATTTTGGTAATAAAAATTAATATTAATTGATAAAATAAAGAAAGAAAGAATGGATAAAAAAAGTGAAAATATAAGTTTATGAAATATGTACTTCACTTTTATATATTTGTTTATTAGATTGTAAATGTAATGATTTAGTTGAATGGTTGATTCACCTATCTAAATTGGAAAAAAAAGTAAATGGAACTTCAAATCTCGAACATCTCAAAATGGAAAAATGAGCTTCACATTGCAGACAGAAAATAATATTTAATTTTAAAGTTAGACATTTGAAAAAAATTGCATAATATCATGAACATCCCAAAA
This sequence comes from Salvia splendens, assembly GCF_004379255.2. Classification (NCBI taxonomy): domain Eukaryota; kingdom Viridiplantae; phylum Streptophyta; class Magnoliopsida; order Lamiales; family Lamiaceae; genus Salvia; species Salvia splendens. The sequence goes on along the minus strand of NC_056050.1, from coordinate 27,505,177 downwards.
TAGAAAAATGAGCTTTACATCGCAGACAGAGAATAATATTTAATTTTAAAGTTAGACATTTAAAAAAAAATTGCATAATATCTACTACCTCTGTCCTTGAAAGTTTGACCTATTTTTCTATTTTCATCCGTCCCTAAAGTTTGTTTCATTTCACTTTTTACCATTTTTGTAGTGGACCTCATATTCCACTAACTCATTTCTACTTACATTTTATTATAAAACTAATATATAAATGTAGGACTCACATTCCACTAACTTTTTCAACTCATTTTCCATTACATTTTTTAAACCCGTGCCGAGTCAAAGTGGGACAATATTTGGGGGAGCGTGGTAGTAATTTTTTTTTCTTATCTTTATTTTCTTCTTAAAAGACCAAATATCTCATAATCGAAAACTTATAAATAAAGTTACTCCATATATAATTTAGCATCCAACAAATCGACACCAATTTTAATAACATTAATCTTTTCACAAAGTTAACTTAAGAAAATTTGACATAAGCCACCGCCTTTAAATTAAATAAATGTGGATAAGCGGTAGTTTTCCAGGTTTATTAAGAAACAAGATTGTATCTTTAAAAGTTCCTAGATATATAACAGCAAATGCGGTAGTTCTTATCACCATAGTTACCAACACATCATTATGATCCTTCAAAGTAATGCATACAGCTTGACGAAGAAAGATTGATCGTTGGGGAAATACTATATGTTATCCACTATTTTTTATTTTGATTTAAAAGAAACAAAATTATAAAGGCCCTGCTGCGTATAACAGAAGAAGAGTGTTGCTAAATTTGTTTAAAAAGTTACTGAAATGAAAAAAGAGAGAAGAAGTTGAAACCTTGATGAAGCAGAATTCCCTTGAATTGAAAGTAAAATGACTCAGGAGAGAGATGGACTTAAAACCTGTGCTGCCTTCAAGTATAAGCAGGACCGAAATTTCCAAGAAATTCTCATTAGAATTTTAGTTTTTATTTTTTGTTTTTTTGAATTAGTGTGTTGTCAAAATCAATAGTACTGTAGTTGTGAATGGTAGAATTAGGGATGTCAATGTAGCCCGCAACCTGTGGGCTGGTCCGAATAGCCCGCCAAATTTATAGGGTTAGGGCTGGAAATTTCTAGCCCGATAAAATCAAAACCCGATTAGCCTGCACCCGATTAACCCGCAACCCGTTAGGGCCAGACCCTAAAACCCGATGGGCTGGCCCGAAAACCCGATAAAATTTCTACTATTCTATTTTTTACTACTAATTCGACACTTTATTGATTAATTTTATAATATAGATAGCTAAAAAACAACATTCAATTTTATATTAAATATACAAATTATATATTGAATTTTTATTAATATATTAATTGATAAATAAATTAAAATTTTCAATAAAAAAATATTATAATTTCTAAAACATGCATTAAAATTTCACGAAATATCTCAAATATTGATATTCGATCTTGTTTATGATTGAGTTTCAGCATATATCTCAAATATATCATAATTAAATGTTTTACATTGTATAAATATAAATAATATTAATCATTATTTATTGGATTGATCGCATGTCAATATTATCGGCAGTAACCCGATTAACCCGCTGGGCTAGCCCGAAACCCGAGCTTTTAGGGTTAGGGTTGAACTTTTATAACCCAAAAGAAATCACAACCCGATTAGCCCGCACCCGATTGACCCGCAACCCGAGTAGGGTTGGCCCGAAACCCGACGGGCTGGCCCGATTGACATCCCTAGGTAGAATCATCATTCATATCTACCTGTCTGCGAGCTCATTAAATTTTGTACTCCCTCCGTCCGCGAATTGGAATGCCGTTTTTCAATTTCGGTCAGTCCCCGAATAGGAGTCTTGGTTCATAATTACCATAAATAGTAAAGAGGTCTCACATTCAACTCACATATCATTTAAAATTAATATATATATATATATATAAGTGGAACCTCTATTCCACTAACTTTCTTCCACCCACTTTTCTTAACATTTCTTAAAACTCGTGCCAGAAATAAATGAGACTCCTATTTACGGACAGAGGGAGTATGACATAAGATAAAACAAAGTGAGGAGATGACTAAGTGAAACTTTAAGTCCCCACAAAAAATGCTACTACATCCGTCCGCGAATAGGAGTCTCATTTTCATCCGGCACAGATTTTAAGAAATGTTAAGAAAAGTGTGTGGAAGAAAGTTAGTAGAATATGAGTCTCACTTGTATATATTAATTTTAAATGATATGTGAGTGGAATGAGTTAGTGGAATGTGGGAGTCTCTTACTGTTCATAGTAATAATGAACTGGGACTCCTATTCGCAGTCGGACTAAAATGAAAAAACTTTGGAATTGGTCATGGTGTTTGCACCTTTTATTTTCCTAAATTTGAAAAACCTGCATCATGTCTCTGAAAAAACACAAAAAAATAGTAGTATCATTTAACTTTGAAGTCATTTTTTTTCTTTTTTTATCCCTCAGCCTTAAAAGGGCATAAGTGTCTTTCTTTTTCCATCTTTTATTGCCATTACTTTTTGTATTTATAAAATCTCTCTTCTCGTAAATATACACTCTCTGTTCACGAAAAATGGTCTCATTTTGACATTTTGGAGACGAAAAATAATCTCATTTCAAAAATCAAAAGTTTCCCTCATATTATTACTCTTGCATTCCTAATTATTTACAATTAAAACCTACTTTATTATCTTCATTTTCTCATTCATACTTTATCTATTTTTTCTCATTTTATTTTTTTATTTTACCAATTTTTCATTAAAATTGAATTATCTAATATATTTTTTGGTATTAAATTTACATTAAAATGTGTGTTGAATGAATCTGTAACATATAATGTTCACGTAACAAAAACAATAAAAATAAAATAAAATATTTAAAAGTGGACCGACCAAAAAAGAAATACTATATGGAACATTTAACTTTGTATGGAGAGAGTATGTATGCTTTGGAACGTTCAGTGACTATTGATGTGAATCAAAAGTGTAGCCATTGCATTGTTTTAAACCTTTTTTATTGGGTAGAATGAACTCATTTTGACCCATTGTCGGATAAAAAAAGACAAGAAAAAGAAAAGGGAAGGAGGGTGTAATAATTTCCCACCCTGTACTGTCCTCACATTCAATATTGAATGAGCCTTTGTTGAAGGATAGTTTGGAAAGCATAATATGAATCCTCAGGTTTGCCTATAACATGTTCATTATTTTCATATCATATGCCAACATATCCTTAAGGCCATCAGCAACTCATACCGTAAATCAAGCCTCAAAAAATATTATAGGATTGCTTTGACACCTCATCTTGTCGTGTTATCCTGAAATATTTCATGCAAGTCACAACTCCAACAATTAATATCTATTTCAAACCTCAAATAATAACACAACTTAATTATTTTATTTCATTTTTTTAAATAACTATCCAAATTCATATATAATATTTATAATTATATTTCATCTTTTACGATTTTATTTCATCCTTTTAAAATTACTATCCTAAAAAAGTGAAAACTATGATTTGATCTGTTTCCAAAACAGATTATAAGAAAATAAAGTTTCCAGCACCAAAGAAGATATTCTAACTACAATGCTAGCCCAAATAGAAAAGAAAAATGCTCTTGATAAAGGAGATGATATTAGGAACAATATTTACAAACATAAAAAAAAAACAACTTGAATGAAGGATTATACACTAAAATCTAAACACTTTGCTCAAACAACATCTCAAGCCGCAAATTCATATCCTAGCGTGACGATCGTTTCATTACACAAGATAATAGTGACAATATAAATTAAATTAGTCACATGATGTGGTATGAGTAGTCATAAGATACAGACATACAATGTAATCTTATTACCGTTGAGATGGGCAGATATGCATTGCCCTAGGCTAAGGTTTTGAGCAAAAGCCAACTACACAATAAACATAACTTCAACTAAATATTTTCTAGAGGAATTTAGAAATGTTTATGAAGTGACAACTTTCTTTAAAGAGTCATTATTAAGTAGAATTATGACACTACTCATTAGTTGTCTAACATGTTTTTCCATTTCCTATAGAAGTTACCTATCAAGTCAACTTTGTGAAGAAGGGATCAATATCATTTTATTAGTGGAATAAAAGGCAATCAATTTCAAAAAAAATTGAAAACTAGTCAATCTCATCCCAAAACAGCTTCTAAAAACATAAAGTTTCCAACACCATTTACCTCAATTAAACAAAGTGAAACCCTCATATCAAACAATCCTACAAAATACGTGCAATGCTTAATATTCTAATAACACATTTAAATACGACATATCCATACTAATCTAAAGGTCCAGTTGCTTGAAAAGAACATTTTGCCCTTTTTGGCGGGAGAAGGCGTGTTGTGTGGTGGTGGAGGAGGGAGTCATTGGTGGCGGTGGAGGAGGATGTAATCGGCGGAATGTTTGCGCCGCTAGGGTTTCGGGTGTGGTGTCGGCGGTGATTTCTGAATAATGAAAATTTTCTTTTATACTCTGTTATATTATAAGTATTGTTAAAAACCTAAGTTAAGATTAGTTAATTTAATTTTCACAATTTTTTTTAGCTTGATGATATTGGATTAAATATAGGGCAACGTCTGAGCCTGCAATTTCTTATTTGGGCTGTTTTTTAGTTTACAGATGGGCCATTCTTTTAATCTATTTGGACCGTTTTTTAAGTTTTGTAACTTAATGAATATTTGAGCTATTGTTTTTATTTTATTTGATTTGCAGTCTGATATCTTAAGGCCGTAGAACCATTTTTTGGGCCTGTTTTTATATAATGTGTTTATATTAGATAATAATAACTTGAGAAAAACAAAATTAAATTTTTAATTGTTATATTCATTTTAATGAAATTGTTGTATGGTAAATTTAATTATATCTTGAATCATATTTCGTTTTGTTTGATCTTACTTTTTTTTTGTCTATCAAATGTTGGTATATTCGTTCAAAGTTCAATAGCAACGAGTTATGTTGTTCTTGATCAACCTAATTCATGTATTGTGAATGATAGTATTATTTGTAGTAATGAGAGTATTATTTGTAGTATGTTGTAAATCAAACTGGAGTAATGTATTTTTTTAAAAATTATAAAATTTTAAAATATTGATCAGGAATTCTTTTATATATTAATTCGCTTGATAAATTCATTTGACTTCTTCTTTTTAATATAGTATATGTCTATTTTGTTAATATTTCTATTGGGATATTGGTGATGCTTGGTTATATTGTTCACATTGTGGTGCTTTTTTTGGATTATTTTTAAGAAAATCAGTTTTCAGTGCTATATCTAGAGTTACAAGTTGTGGAGACCTGAAGATTTTAGTCATGCGGCATGTGATAATTATTGTATTGTGATTTCATTGTTAATATTGTTTACAAAGAAGTGTTTTAAAACTTATGAACTACTGGGTTGTTGTTTTACTAAGTTTTGGTTCCTATATTTGAACATTTATGTTTTGTTGATCACATTTGTTGATCACATTTGTTGAGCTCTTTGTTTATTCCAACTATGTAATTTTTACTCTTTGATCTTTTCTCATTCACATTTTCTTTATTTGCATAACTTATTCTATTTAACTCATACTCTTTGATCATTAGCGTACATCTTCTCTGTCATTTATTTTATTTTTTTGTTACTCCACTTAGATCATAAATTAAAATTGTATAAGTTATTAGCATAGTTTGAAATGTTTCATCCATTAGACAATATTAAATTCTACACAATGTAAGTACACGTCTATTGTGTAAATCTTCACATTGATTCAAGTTCTTATTTTCTATAAATTCATTGATAATTGTATTCATTTTTTGAAACTCTTATGTCCCGTGCATAGCACGGGTGTTAATACTAGTAGATAATAGTAAGACAGTAATGTATTTTCTAATACAAGAAGTGTTTTTACCTCACTATTAGTAGATTAAAGTGCATACCAACACAAATAACTAGAGACGACATAGTGCTCCAATCTGGAATTATTAAAAGTACATACCAACATAAATAACTAGATACGATACAGTGCCACAATGTGGAATAGGTGGTGCTTCAGACTTCAATGATTCGGCTTTGTGCTCGGCTTTGTGCTAGTAACTAATACGAGCAAGCAAAATGGGTAGTAAGAAAGATACCGTAGTATCCGACTCCTTGAAGTAAGTGGTGTACACAAAGGAAGCAGGAGCACAAGCAATAAGGCGATGCAAGATGTGCTCATGGCAACCACAGTGATTTGGAGCCACCTGAGTTTGGTAACAACTGCGGTAACTCCAGCTGTGAAAGCCATGGACATCATGATCATAGCAACGCCGAGCAAAGGTGCCGCAAGCTCAAGGCAACGGATGACTAAGGTGGTATCACCTAACTGAGCCCAGATGAGAGCAGTGACAACAAGGATTGAAGTATACATGGCTATAGTGTCGCATAAAACAAAAACATGGAATACCGTGTCCTTCCACAATGTTGCCATGCCCAAATCAGTGCCAGTTTCAGAGCTAATGTAGCCACCAGGCATGGTGAAACCAGCTGCAAAAGTTACCGTGGCGACCAGAGTTGCCACAACCAGGAGTGTGTTTACTCTTTCCTTATAGACATTTAAGTTGACATTCACCTTTCTACCTAATTCTAAATTTTGAGGAACAGATGCAGATTTCAGAGCAGCCCATGTCAAACGCTGAAACGCATACCATGATATCAATACATGTATTCTACTGTATTCCATCATAAGATAGTTAACTAACTGTACATACATACCTTTGCAAAAGAAGGATTATGAATCCTTTCTTCATAAGCAACATCAAGTGCTGTCATGTCCTTGTTGTTAACCGCCTTTGTTTCGACACGCTGGTCCCATGTTAAGGTACTGACTATCTTAGCATGATCATTCCTGGTGGCAATATGCAGGGGCGTGTCTCCGGAATTATTTTTCATGTTTATGAGGGAGTTGAGATTTGGATTCTTGAGAACGAAACGGAACACATTATATCTTCCACTCCGAGCAGCAATATGTAGAATATTATTGCCAGACTTGTCGAGCAGCTCCTCTGCTTCGGTGGGATGTTGAAGCAAAACGCGAATGACGTCAACATGGCCTTCAAGTGCTGCCAAATGAATAGGCAGTTCACCTCTTTCGTCTCTTCTAGTTGCATTTCTCTTACATTTTGTTAGCAGGTAATGTGTTGCTTCTAGGTGACCCAAAGATGCAGCATAATGAAGCGGATTTCTTCCTTCACTGTCGCTCATTAGGATTAATTCTGGCTTCGCTTCGATTATGGCTTCTAAAACAACTGATGCATGACAAAAAAATAATAATAATAAGTACAAGAAACCAATCTAACCATTTTTCAGATAATTGAATCATAATTCAATACCAATTTTCTTCCTCTCAACTGCTGCTTGAATGGGAGATTTACTCTCGAAAAGCAGTTTTACGAGGTTCTCATCCGTGCACTGTGCAAGAATAGAAGACGCGCATTCTACAAGACCAGCTTTCGATGCCAAGTAAACGGTAGATTCTCCACGCTTGTTTAGGACATATGATAGCTCAGAGTCTTGCTGGATCAAAAAACTAGCAATTGATTCACAACCAATGAGTAATGCTTCATGCAAGGCTGTGTTTCCCATCCCATTCTCTGCTCTCAGCAGATTACGCTTCTCAGTCTCATTATGAGAGAGATGTCCCACAAGGGCTTTTACCATTGACTCGTCTCCACCTTTCGCTGCGAGATGCAACACAGTGTCTCCATTGAAATTCTTGGCCAAGACAAGTGATGGTTTCGTAGTGGCTATGAATACCACTATATCTAGTTTTCCATGTTTGGCGGCTACATGAAGAAATGTGTTTTGAGTAGGGCTCAGCCTAGACAAAATATCATCTACAGAATCACTCGATGAAATTCTATAAAGAATTATTTTGAAGTGATCGAGATCGCCATTTATAGCTGCTAGATACAAGTCAAGATCATTGTACATCTCTGCATCCACAAGCTTATCTTCTTCATAGCTTTGATTAGGGATTAATTTTACCTCTAGCTGCCTCTGGGTCATCGTCATATCATCAGATATCACGCTAGTGATACGACAGAAAAGCTATTCCAAGAAATATAAAAAATCCCAAGTCAAAATTATGAAATATAGGGGTGTGATAAAAAAATACTTCGTCCGTTCTTTTTAGTTTGTCTCACCCAAATGACCCATTACTAAAAATAGAATTCCTTTTATCTTTATTTTATTATCTCGATTTAACAAAAAAATACGCATAAAATCTCATGTCATCCAAGGAATAAGTCATCTTCCTTGTGACATATATAAAAGAGTACTAATTTCCAATAAGAACTGTCTCGATTAAAAATATTAATATAATAACATAAATATATCAACATTATGTTAATATTTTTAATACACAAAATTGAGATAGTAATTAGTTCTATATTGGAAGTTAATTAGCATTATAATGTAACCTATGTATGGATTAAAATAAAATCAATTTTTATATCAAAACTAAGCCAAACTAGATCCCTTAGATTACGGTGATCAACCATCTGGATTACGACGGATTTAAAAGGTTTATTTATCGCAATAAGAGTAAATTAGAGAATCAATCTTTTGTAGTTATATATAGAATAATCGTCGATGTTGTAGATGCATAGTGAATTGTAGATAATGAATTTGATGGCTTGCTATAATGCTTTACATATATATTTCGAATCTTGAGTATCATGTGTCACTTTCAATGACAATTTTAAAGTTAGATATTCCATAGAAAAAAATTGCAATAATACTCCCTCCGTCCCTTGTTATTTGAGAGTTTCTTTTCAGCATAAGATTTAAGTAAATTGTATTTAATAGGTTAAATCATCATAAAATAAGATAAGATAAATGATAAAGTATGAGAGAGAAGAGAGAGATTAAAGTAAGATAACAAAAAGTAATTGAGATTAAATACACCCTCCGTCCCATAGAAATAGACCATTTATGGTTGGCATGGGTTTTAAGGTGAAATTAGCATAGTAAGAGAGAATGAGAAAAAATAGTTGAAATTGTGCAGTGGATGGTGGGACCCATAAATAATAAAGAAAAAGAGAAGGAGAAAAAAGTTGCTATAAATAGATATGGACTATTTGTATGGGACGAATGAAAAAGGAAATATGACATATTTCTATGGGACGGATGGAGTATTTGTTTTTTAGTCATAAAAGGAAAATTACTAATATAACTTGGGAAAACTCAAAATGAAATGCGGCTCAAATAATTTGGGATAAAAGGAGTATTTATATTTGGGCTAATCTTAATTTCTTCTTCAAAGTGTCCGACTATCTCATCATCGAAAAAACTTATAGAAAGTCATTCATTTATATAAAGTTATACTTACAGTGGTCAACAAATCGACACCTATGTTAATAACTTAAATTTTTTTCACAACGTTAACTTAAAAAAACTTCACATCATAGTAACACAGTAGAAAATCGGCATTGATGTTAACAGGGCAGTTGATTATTGTCAAATTTATACCTCATCCCATTCCAAACCCTATGATGGGGTGCGTACTAAATAAGCCCAACAGCAATGACGGCCCATCAGCCCAAAGCCCAAGGAAGAGTATGAGTTCGGCATTACCAAAGAGTTCGGCCTCAGCCTACAGCTCGGTTGGCTCCTGCTCTCAGGTCGGCATCAAGCTCTACTCTCAGATCGGCTACCAAAGCAGTTCGGTCTCAGTATTCGACCGAACAAGGAGTTCGGCCTCAGCCTACAGCTCGGTAAAAGCCAACCAATCAAGCTCTGCTCTCAGGTCGGCATCAAGCTCTACTCTCAGATCGGCAACCAAAGCAGTTCGGTCTCAGCATTCGACCGAACAAGGAGTTATTGGACCCATACTGGATTTCCACAACTTCCAACACACCCACTACCACGTGGTGTCAACTCAGGCCACGATCGTAGGCCATGACCTACACTACATCCACGATCTTAGGCCATGACCTACACGACATCCACGACTTAGTGGTGATGCAAGCCACGATCTTAGTTCAATGTATAAATAGAACTTAGATCAGATAGAAAAAGGGTAAGCTCTCTAGAGATAAAATCATATAGCAAGTCTGTGTTGTAAGCTGTAATCCCAGATCAAGCAATACCATCTTGCCCTCCCTTCTTCCCGTGGACGTAGATTTACTTCAGTAAATCGAACCACGTAAATTCTGTGTGTTGTAGTTTTCATTCTCTACCAGCATTTACTAACATCAGAAATTCGCGGATCCATCACTGGCGCCGTCTGTGGGAACCAGAGAACAAAATTTGTGATAAAGCGAATTTTTGATCCATTTTTTCCACCCAAAAAATGCATACCAGATCGCAGAGTACCCGTATTCCTGCCCGTGAGAACCATGAGGAAGCCAATCCATCCCATAGGTCTGGAAAACAGCCTAGGGATAAATCCACCACCAGTTCTCATGGCGAAGGAACAGGCCGCTCCAAAAATCGTCCCACTGAGTCTTCCCAGCAGCCTGATTTGAATGAGGCTGTCAAGCTGTTCTTGGCTGAGAAGCAGGATGAGTTCTTAGCCTTCCTGCAAAAGAGCCAAGAGCCGAAGACGAAAACGGAGGATTCTCCTTCCTCATCCAGACATGAAAGTCACTACCGCAGTAGTAGTGCCGTGTCTTCCAGGAAGAAGAATCCTCAACCCCGACATATTCCTGTTCCTCCTCGGTACCGGAATCACAGGAGAACTCAATCTCCTCCATACCGACGAGATATCGGATTCGCCGTGTACGGAGCACTGAAGACTCCGTTCTCGGACGACATCACCCGAACTCCCCTACCACAGAACTACCGAACTCCGTCGATGACTTACGACGGGCTCGTGGACCCTCACGATTTCTTGGGACGCTATCAATATAACATGGCGAACCAGGGTCTCAACGAGGTCCACATGTGCAAGCTGTTTCCCGAGCTGCTCATCGGGAACGCGAGAAGGTGGTTCGATAGCCTCCCCCAGGGCAGCATCAGATCTTACCGAGATCTAATGGATGTCTTCCACAGGAGGTTCTTTCAGAAAGCGGAAGCCCGAATCACTTCGGCTCAGCTGCTTTCCATTCGTCAAGGTCGCGACGAAAAAATCAGCGACTTTATGACAAGATTCCACAAGGAATGCTTGCAAGTAGACGATCTCAACGATCTGCTTGTCATCTCGGCATTCCAAAATGGAATCCTGCCCGGAGCTCTCTACAGGAAGCTCGTTGAGTGCGGTCCGCAGACAGCTCAGGAAATGTGGGACATTGCGGACCAGTACTCCCGGGCCGATGAGGCAGACCGTCGCAAACGGTCGTTAGACAGCTCATCGTCCCGAGGAGACAGGAGGAAGCCCGATCATAGCGATCAGGGACATCCTCGCCGAACTCCTTTTGGCGATCAGGGACATCCTCGCCGAACTCCTTTTGAAAGGATTCAAAGGACTCCGGTGCAAGACAGATTGGGACCCCGTCTCAATCCCGAGAAGCCGCCCGCTCAGTTCGTACCGCTGAACAAGCCGAGAGCGGAAATTTTCGAACTGCACTCTGACCTGTTCGAAAAGCCAAAGCGGATGACGAAATCAGCCGCGCGCCGACCCCAGGATAACTACTGCTCCTACCATCAAGACCACGGTCACGATACCGAGGAGTGCAGAAACTTGGCTGCAGGTATCGATGTTCTTGTGAGGGCAGGGACATTGAAAAAATACCAAAGCAAGCAGTCAAAGAAGAATAAGAAGCAGAGAGGTGCGAACTGCGCTCCTCAGGATCCGAAAAGGCAGCCGGATCCCGAAGACGATGACGAGCCGCAATATGATGGAGTAATCCTGACTATTGACGCTCTCCCTGTCGGGAAGACCAAGTCGTCCCTGAAGTCAGAGCGCAGGGGCTCCAATCGAGAGGAGCCAACGCATAAAAGGCTGAAGCAGGACGAAGTGATTACGTTCTCGGATGCTGATCCCGTCCCGGCCATCTCTCCTCACCAAGACGCCATTGTCATCCAAGCCGGAGTGGCAAACAAACTGATCCACAGGGTGTTTGTGGATACAGGAGCGTCAGTCAGCATTCTTTTTAAAGAGTGCTTCGACAAACTAGAAGTGGACCCAGCTCGGCTCAGCCCGGCTCCGCTTCCCCTGAAGAGCTTCGCCCAGGAGGACACCCGCCCTGAAGGTATTATCAGCCTTCCGATCACGGTGGGGAAAGCGCCTACTAGCTCCAGTACGATGATTGAGTTTTTCGTGGTGAAAGCTCGGTCCCCGTACAACGTCATCCTGGGAAGAGACTGGCTCAACACAGTTCGGGCCATTTGCTCCACTTATCACCTCACCATCAAGATCCCTACTAAAGGAGGGATAGCGGTCATCCGAGGTGACCAAAAGAGAGCAAAGGAGTGTCTGCAAATTGCGCTTAGAAGTGCCGAGCATTCAGATCGGCACCACCAAGCATAGCAATCACAGCAGCCGGAGTCAGAGGCAATGACCGAAGTCATACCGGAGCCGAATTCGATGACAGTTCAGCTGTACGAAGACGATCCATCCAGAACGGTTAAGATCGGCTTCGCGGGAACGCCTCTACTTCGGGAAAAAACCATCCAGCTCCTCAAGGAGTACAAAGACGTCTTTGCATGGTCTCCGTTGGACATGACCGGAGTGCCCCCCGAGGTAATCACTCATCGTTTAAATATTGATCCTTCGGTCCGGCCGATAAAACAGAAGCAAAGACTCTTTGCGGCAGAACGAAGTCAAGTCATCCATGACGAAGTCCGTCAATTATTGAAGGCGGATGTGTTATTCGAAGTGAAGTATCCTTCGTGGGTGGCCAATCCTGTCATGATCAAGAAAAAGGAAGGAGGATGGCGGATGTGCATAGATTTCACCGATCTAAATAAGCACTGTCCCAAAGATTGCTATCCCCTTCCGAACATAGATAAAAAAGTAGAAGCTCTGATAGGCTTTGAAATTTTTTGTTTTCTTGATCTATACAAAGGATACCATCAGGTTTTAATGGATGAGATTGACGCTTCAAAAACGGCCTTCATTACTGATTTCGGCATTTTCGCTTATAAAAAGATGCCATTCGGTTTAAAGAATGCCGGAGCCACTTATCAAAGGATGGTAGACAAGCTTTTTCGGCACCTGATTGGAAAGGAGGTCGAAGTGTATGTTGACGATATAGTCGTCAAGAGCAAAAGCACCTCGGAGTACGAGCACAACCTCAAGTCCACTCTCAACGTGCTCAAGAAAGCCAACCTCAAACTTAATCCCCAAAAGTGTACATTTTTGGTAGATTCGGGAAAGTTTCTGGGTTGTTGGGTTTCAAAGGACGGACTCAAGGCAAACCCCTCAAAAGTTCAAGTCGTTCAGAACATGGCAATGCCGAAGTCCATACATGACGTGCAAAGGCTAACCGGATGTCTAGCCGCACTGAATCGATTCCTTTCCCAAGCAGCCGAAAAGCAACTGCCGTTCTTCAAGGTGTTGAAAAAGGCACCAAAGTTCGAGTGGGGAGCCGAGCAGAAAAAGGCCTTTGACGAGCTCAAAAGTTATCTAGCCGAGCTTCCTATTCTCTCTGCTCCAACCGAAGCCGAAGTAATATTCTTATACTTAGCGGCATCGGATCAAACCATCAGCGCGGTGCTTGTACGAGAAGAAGGCCTAAAGCAGCTTCCCATCTATTTTACAAGCCGAGCATTAAGAGGTCCAGAAACCAGGTATCAACCTCTGGAAAAGATTGCTCTAGCATTAGTAAATGCAGCAAGGAGACTGCGGCCATACTTCTATGCTCACAAGGTATGCGTCTTAACTGATCTGCCACTTCGGCAAGTGTTGACCAAACCAGAAGCATCAGGCAGAATCGCCAAGTGGGCTATAGAGTTGGGAGAGCACACAATTGAATATCTACCTCGGAAAGCCATCAAGGGACAAGCCTTGGCAGATTTTCTTGCAGAAGCAAAGTTCGATCAAGCAATTCCTGTTATTGCCGAACAGAAGAATTCTGCCAATGCCGAACTAGCACAGCCCTTGGAATCCGAAGTAGAGCCGCCGGACTGCTGGAGCGGATTCGTAGATGGAGCTTCAAACAAGATGGGAAGTGGAGCTGGTATTCTACTTGTCGCTCCCGACGGACTCCAGTTAGCGCAAAGTCTGCTCGTCAAATCTCTCAAAGTCCATTGTGATTCACAAGTCATAGTAAATCACATGTTGGGTACAAGTGAAGCTCGTGACGAGAGAATGAAGAAGTATTTGGACAAAGCGCAAAGCATCAGCCGAAGTTTCTCCTATTTTCGGATAATCCGCATTCCCAGAGCGGAAAATAGCCGAGCAGATACCTTAAGTAAGTTGGCCTCAGATCCGAGCTCAAAGGCGGAAGAATTAATGCATCGAAGCATTGATGAAGCCGAGGTACATTCAGTATCCAGCTCGCCGAACTGGATGACGCCGATCTTGCAGTATCTGGATCAAGGACAATTGCCCGAGGATAAGAGAGAAGCTCGGAAGATCACGTGCCGAGCACTTCGGTACGAACTTCATGAAGGAGTCCTCTTTAGAAAGTCTTACCTCCAGCCGTTATTGCGGTGCGTAGGACCAGAAGAGACGGACTACATCCTCAGAGAAGTTCATGAAGGATCGTGCGGTAGCCACATCGGAGCCAGAGCTTTAGCTAAAAAAGTTCTGAGATGGGGATATTATTGGCCAACCATGGTACAAGAGGCAGTGCAGCTCGTCAAGAAGTGTACGAAGTGCCAAATTCATGCAAATGTCCCAAGGATGCCGCAGACCGATCTATACACTATGCAAAGCCCTTGGCCTTTCATGCAATGGGGCATAGACATAGTGGGACCACTTCCTCAAGCTCCTCGGCAAATGAAATTCCTTATCGTTGCCGTGGACTACTTCACGAAGTGGGTGGAGGCTGAACCATTAGCTACGATAACGAGCTCAAAGGCATTGGACTTCGTCTGGAAGAACATAGTATGCCGATTTGGCATACCCCACATCCTCATCTCGGATAATGGGACTCAGTTCACCGACAAGACGTTCAAGAATTGGTGCCAAGAGCTGAACATTCAACAGCGGTTCACTTCGGTCTCCCATCCCCAAGCAAACGGACAAACGGAAGTAACGAACCGGATTCTGGTGAAAGGGTTAAAAGCTCGGTTAGAACAAGCCAAAGGACAATGGGTAGAAAATCTCCCTCAAGTCCTATGGTCCTACCGAACTACACCCAAAACCTCCAACGGTGAAACTCCGTATAGTCTGGTGTACGGCACTGAAGCCGTAATTCCGGTGGAGATCGGCGTACCCAGTCCCCGAACTCTAAATTTCTCCTCAGAAATGAATGACGACGGACTGAGAGCAGAACTAGATCTCGCCGAAGAAAGAAGAGAATTGGCGTGCATAAAAGCAGCCAAGTATAAGGAGCAAGTAGCCCGGTATTATAACCAAAGGGTGAAAAAGCTTCAATTTCAAGTGGGAGATCTCGTCTTGAGAAACAACGAAGTAAGCCGAGCAGAAAAGCTGGGCAAACTCGAGCCCACATGGGAGGGTCCGTATCGGGTGTCAGAAGTCCTCGGCAAAGGGTCTTATAAATTGACTCACATGTCAGGAGAACAAGTACCCCGAACATGGCACGTCTCCAACCTCAAGAAGTTCCACTTGTAAGAGACAAGGTCCGGTCAGTCTGTCTTGTGTCTAGTTCGGTCATAGGGGTACATGTTTTTATTTGTTTGTTTTTTACTTGTAAAAAGTTTAAAGTTTTTTTTCTTTCATCTTTTTCATTTTTCTCTATGTGTTTTGTCTCTATGTGCTTGTCGTCTCTTACAAATGGTACCAAGGTATATCGTTCTTTAAAGACTGATCCCCTTTTTAGATCGATTATTAAAGACTATTGTGAGTCCAAGCTTCTAAGGAGGATATAAGACCACAATTCAGCTTAACAAGCAGTCCGTCTGAAACGAACTGCAATAAGCCAACGATTGTGAGTCCAAGCTTCCAAGGAGGATACAAGACCGCAATTCAGCTTAACAAGCACTTCGTCTGAAACGAACTGCAATAAGGGAAAGTCCGAT
Source organism: Salvia splendens (assembly GCF_004379255.2). Lineage (NCBI taxonomy): Eukaryota > Viridiplantae > Streptophyta > Magnoliopsida > Lamiales > Lamiaceae > Salvia > Salvia splendens. The sequence continues at coordinate 27,489,101 of NC_056050.1, read as the reverse complement.
CCACGCGATAAACCTCGCCGAATTAGGACGACCAAGTTCGGTCAAAGAAGTTTACCTCATAAGACCGGGGACGACCATGTCTAGTCAAAGAGGTTTACTGCATAAGACCACTTCGGTTAACTGGGAAAGTCCGATCCACGCGATAAAACTCGCCGAATTAGGACAAGGGAAAGTTCGATCCCGGCGACAAAAATCGCCAAATTAGAACACAAACCAAGTCCGGTCAAAGATGTTTATTTCATCAGACCAAAGACGAGTCCGGTCTAAGATGTTTATTTCATCAGACCAAAGACGAGTCCGGTCAAAGATGTTTATTTCATCAGACCAAAGACGAGTCCGGTCAAAGATGTTTATTTCATCAGACCAAGGACCAAGTCCGGTCAAAGAAGTTTACTTCATAAGACCAAGGACCAAGTCCGGTCAAAGAAGTTTACTTCATAAGACCGAGGACGAGTACGATGAAATTTTTTCGCTAAGCTGTAAATACACAGTGTTAGAAGCGAAAACAAAATTTCATTTTTTCAAATCTTGTTCGGCATACAACTCCGCTACCCTACAAAATGGCGTTACGCTATTACAAAGGACTATTCTACTGTCCGGGGTTGCTAAAGTTGAGCCACCTATTCACAAAATCCTCTGGAAGCCGAGTTCGGTTGTTCCGAGCAGATGAAGAATAAGCAGGTCGACGAGATGCTATCCTCGACCCAACACCTCTTCCGCGAGCCCCAGAAGCTCTAACCCCTCGGCGATGAAGAGTCTCTGCAATAAGCATCTGCTGATCTTGCTCGCTCATAGTCACAACTCCTCGGCGAATTTCAGTCCGTCCCTGTCTTGACGATTCCGGTTGCTCCTGAGCCCGTTCTCGTCTTGACGTTTCCGGCTGATCCGGAGTTCGTTGTTGACTTGGAGTAGGATTTTGAACAAGGGAACCAGAGGCTTGATCTGGAGTGCGAGCATCTGTTGGCGGGAAATGCCTAAGGAATCTCTCGATTGCGGGACGCCGGGAAAGAATGATGTCGTACCGAGAAGCCCAGCGCCGTAAGGATTTCACAACTTGTTGGCAAGCCGAGCTCTCCAGCGCATTGTTCCTCCGGAGTACATGATATTCCTCCCACAGTTCGTCAACTCGACTCTGAATATCTGATATGGTCACTCCCCCGCGCACACGGATGTAATCCTCGTACGCAGTCCTCTCAGCAATAGTCGTATTCAGCTCGGCCTCCAGATCCTTCTTATCGGACTCTAAGTCCTTATTATCGGCCTCCAGCTTCACTAAACGAGCCAGAAGCTCGTCATTCTTCGTCTGATCGGCTATAGCTCTTTTCTCAGCTTCGTCTAAAGCCGAAGAGTACAGCCGTTTCCAGTGAAGTATATCCATCTCCTTGAGTACAAAGCAGCTATATTAGTTCGGCAGCTGTACCGAGCAGATAGTAAAATACAACAAGAATAAAGGCGAGTATGAAAAGCTATACGAAGACAAGTGTAGAGAAGAATTTTTTCATTCACAAGGAAAATTTTTTACACTAGGAGGGCTTCAAGGCCATTTTACAAAGAAGAAACTAGACTAAGAGAAGGGAGACGAAATCATACTCCGCCAGCTTCGTCTCCGGCTCCCTGGTCTGGTTCAGCTTCTTTCTCCTGAGCTACCTCAGCCTCGGCCTCGCATCCTGCCGGCCTCGCCTCCGCCTCCTGATCGGCTTCCTTCTCCGGATGCCCGGCCCGCTCGACTTCGGCCTCCAGCTCCAGCGGCTCGGCCTCACCCTCTCCGTTGTAAGTCGAAGCGGGTGAAACGGGTCCCACGGAGGCAAAGATAGCCTCCAGGTTCTCGTCCCGATCAGCTCGACAACTCCGGACTCGGTCTGCAGAAAGCAGGACCGAGGATGAAGCGAGCTCCTCAAGGAGCGGCAGATTCTGAAGCCGAGCTGCTATCTCTCGGCTGTACAGAGGCAGCACGACGTCGGCCCCCTGCTCGCCCTTATCGGTAATTAGCCTTACCAGACTACCGACAAAGGCCGAGAACTGGCTGCTCAAAAAGAGTTTCTCCGTGTAAACACGGAGAGCCTCCCCCTGGGCAGCCACGGCGGCAGCCTCCTTCTGAGCTTCCCGGTGCTTCGTCTGCTCTTGCAGGATGATGAGCTGGTTTTTGGCTGACCGGGCTTCATCCTGAGCCGAGATCCTAGCAGCTCGGGCCCTCTCAAATTTGGCCTCAGCCTGTTCGGCCACACTACGAGCAAGATGCAACTCCTTCTGCATCTCCTCGTAGTCGTGGGATGCTTTGGAGAGCTCCACGGAGACGAGCTTGGCTCTCTGAAGATGAACAAGGAAAAAACTCAACAGAATGGCCATCAAAAAATGTGGAAAAGAAGCCAAGTCAGAAAGCTTACCTCCACAAAATTCGTCGGCCATTGAAAAGGCTCGGGGACGTGTTCCGGGATGTCTGCAACCACCTCGGAGATGACCAGGTCTTTCCCCGGCACTCTTGGGGACTCATGAAATTTCCCCTTCCCTTTAGCCGAACACGACTCCGGCTCTTTCGGATCCGAAGAAGAGGTTCTTTGCCTCTTCGGATTCTTCTCGGCTTCAGACGCCGAGCGAGGGGCTCTCTGCCTCTCCGGCTCCACAAGCTCGGAGGACTTTCGGATAGCCTTGTTCAGCATATACACTGCCAAAAAGCAAGAAAGCAAGGTTAGTTTTCTTCGTTAAAGCAGTAGAGCATAAAGATAAAGAGAAATCCTCACCCTCGGCCTCTTCGTCCGAAGACGAGATGTCGAACACGACGTCGCCCTTGACGAGCTCAGACTCCGTGTATTGTTTCCTAACTATGGGAATCTTGTTGAGCTCGCCATCGAGCTCGTCCAACGGTTCAGGCCGAGGATGACGGATAACGGACTTCGGCCCTCTCCAGGGAAAACTAGGAGCCGCGGTCCTATCATAGTAGAAGAAGCGGTTTTGCCACTTCGGCCACTTCGTTTTACAAAAGGCCCTAAAGGGCTGTACAGGGATCAAGTAAAACCAAGACCCCTTCCTCTTAAATTGAAAGAATTTAAGGATCGCCTTCAAAGACAAATCCCTTCCTAACCTACGGAGTTCGGCAGCGAAGGCCGACAAGTGCCTCCAAGAGTTCGGAGTCACCTGGCCTAAAGGAAGCTGAAAAAAATCTAGTAAATCTATAAAGGCAGAAGGGAGGGGGAAACGAAGCCCGCATTCTAAGCAGGCCTCGTACACGGTGGCATAACCCTCCGGCGGGGAGTCAGCCCTATGATCACCGTCAGGTACCACCGCCTTCCCCCCAGGAAAAAAGTATTTTTCGGGTAGGGATATCACAGTATCCTTACTCAAAATACTATGGAAATACTCTACGGTCTTCTCCCCGGACTCTTTCCGGCCAGAAGACCCCTTACCGCCTCTCCTAACGCTACCCGACTCCGAAGAAGAAGAAGAAGAAGACATTTTTCTTACTTTTTGAAGGTGAAGAAAGTCTGAAGAAATTCTTGAAATCGGAGAGAGAATTTTCGCAAAAAAGAGAGAGTGCAGAAGAAGCAGTCGCAAAAGTGCTTCAATGATGAAGAAAGAGCGTATTTATCAGATTCGGCGAAGATTTCAAAATCGTCGCACCGTTTCGAATCCCACCTTTTCAGGATTCAACGGCCGGATTTTACTGTCGCATTTAATGCAAGGCACGTCCCCTGACATCAGCCTCCCCCTTGCCTTTATCCAGAATGCCGAAGTGACTCACTTCGCCGAAGTGAATCACTTCGCCCTTCGGGGGGGGGTAGTGATGGGGTGCGTACTAAATAAGCCCAACAGCAATGACGGCCCATCAGCCCAAAGCCCAAGGAAGAGTATGAGTTCGGCATTACCAAAGAGTTCGGCCTCAGCCTACAGCTCGGTTGGCTCCTGCTCTCAGGTCGGCATCAAGCTCTACTCTCAGATCGGCTACCAAAGCAGTTCGGTCTCAGTATTCGACCGAACAAGGAGTTCGGCCTCAGCCTACAGCTCGGTAAAAGCCAACCAATCAAGCTCTGCTCTCAGGTCGGCATCAAGCTCTACTCTCAGATCGGCAACCAAAGCAGTTCGGTCTCAGCATTCGACCGAACAAGGAGTTATTGGACCCATACTGGATTTCCACAACTTCCAACACACCCACTACCACGTGGTGTCAACTCAGGCCACGATCGTAGGCCATGACCTACACTACATCCACGATCTTAGGCCATGACCTACACGACATCCACGACTTAGTGGTGATGCAAGCCACGATCTTAGTTCAATGTATAAATAGAACTTAGATCAGATAGAAAAAGGTTAAGCTCTCTAGAGATAAAATCATATAGCAAGTCTGTGTTGTAAGCTGTAATCCCAGATCAAGCAATACCATCTTGCCCTCCCTTCTTCCCGTGGACGTAGATTTACTTCAGTAAATCGAACCACGTAAATTCTGTGTGTTGTAGTTTTCATTCTCTACCAGCATTTACTAACATCAGAAATTCGCGGATCCATCACCCTAATAAATAAATAATTATTTATACCAGCACGAAAATAGAACATTTTGTACTATCATTCACTAAAACTTCAATTTTTTTACCACGACATGAAACAAGATATTTTTTATAAATAGTGTATTGACTTTAAGTTATGTAATTGTGCCGAAATCGGAAGATGGTCTTTCCTAGGGTTTACATTTCCATTAATTTTTATTTGTGATAAATACGCTAAAGGCAAATTATCTAATTTGTGATATTAGCGTATTCAAATTGAGGAATAGTTATTGGTAAGACCGTCAACAACTGATAACTCAATTCATACAACAACTCACCTTTCAACTATAATGTCAACATATCACTCAAATCTCAAACTATACTAATTTCTTAAAATTAAATTAATTAAACATCCACAATTACATAATTTCAATTTCTTAAATTAAAATTTTAAAGAGTTTACAAATAAAGGTAAATTTGATTGGTTGGTGTTATTTGGTGATGTATTTATGTAAGAAAATTGAATAAGATATATAAAATGAATTTCACTCTTTAAATATATTCATTATGTTTATTTCATACGGAGTACTATATTAATATTAACTCAACCAAACACATACATGCACATGGAAAATGCACGCTAGGTAGTTAATGAGTAGTGTCATATCATAATCCTATAAAATGACTCTTTAAATTAGAGAATTTCTTTTCTGCACATTAACTAAAGATTTCCTTATGCAATTTTGTGTATTAGAATGAGATTTCTCGAAACATATACTACTAGTAAAAAATTATTCTTTTAAACAAGTTATAATTCAGCAGCCGACAAATCGACACCAATGTTAATAACATTAAATTTTTTGACAAAGTTAACATAAAAACTTCGCAGCATATTAAGACAGTAGAAAATCAACATTCATGTTATAAACAGGACAGTTGATTATTGTCTAATTTATTAATATCTCATCTCGTTCCAAACCCATGAAAGTAGTTGTAATATAGTACTACTGTACTATCGAAACTCCAAAAATCAAATAATAATAGTAGTAATAAAAATATTCTAACCTCTGAAATATCGTCCCGCTGTGATTCCTGGTCATATTCGGTAAGCTCCTCTACAATTGAGGAATCTTTCATCTCATCTTCCCCCTTGGGATCTTGGACCACATTCCCTTCAGACACACTTTCCATATTTTCTTCTTCTTGTTTGTTTTCCATGAAAGAAGATACTGCGTGATGTGAATCAAATTGTACATTTTTATTCCCCTAACTTTACATGATTTATATAGTTTGATGCTTGCAAAAAGTATGTTTTGTGGTGTAGGAAGATGAATGAATGGAGAAGCAAGGAATGAAGCTCGGATGGTGAAAAAGTTGTGCGAAAATTCCAGCAAATACAAGAAATTGGCCACCCTGCCGGGTGATTTTGTAGTTGTAAAATTCTACCGGCCGGGTAGTTCATTCTAACTGCAATTTCAGCAGTTTCTCGGGCAGTTTCATGATGGAAAAAAGAAAGAAAAGAAAAGGTTGCAGAGGTGAAGGGACATAGAGGAAAGGAGGAGAAAAAGAAAGGTGGGGAGAGAGAGTGAGGTGACGTTTTTTAGGGAGAAGAAAGGTGACGTGAGGGGGCATTAATTATTCAATAAAAATTGAGGAAAGAGATTTGACTTGGGCGGCGACAAATTCAGAGAGGAGGAAGACGAATTCAAAGAAGTTTCGGCCATCATTCCGACGTTCCATTTCCGAATCCCAATTCCACTCAACGAGAGCATGCTTCCTACGGTTTTTGTTGCATATTTCACCATGTTTTTAGGCTAAGCTCTCTATGTTGCTCCAAGTTGTAATCTAGGCTTTGTATGAATGTTTTTACACCATTGAACTCATTTGTTTGATACCAACAATGTGCTTAATGTTATTCACTATGTTTTTGGCTAACAATGTAGTGTTATTATTTCCTTTGCTATTGTCTCTTTAACATAGTTTAGGATTGTACGATTGTTGGTATGCTATTGAATTAGAATTGTTCAGAGGATAATTTGATAGTGGATTAAGTATGTGATTATAGTAGATGTTTATTTCTCTAGCGCTTCCGTAGGAGTTGGTAAACATTGAAGATTAGTTCATGGAACAAGTGTTCAGCTGACTTTGAACTATACGTCGCAAACATGTTCAGTGCAAGCGATTAGGTTGATTAAGTAATCCCGAAAATGTGCTTTTGATATAGGTGTAGATCCATACAAACTTAGTGAGCAACTTGGAGTGACATTTTTTCCCATTCAAAGAGTCCGTCTTTCGTTAACTAGTAGCTTTATTTTATTATTAGCTTATAGAAGTCAAAACCTTTCGATCAAAATCCATTTTAGTATGTCTTTTACTTGTGTTGGAGTTAAATAAACTTTACCTTCCCTGTGGATCGACACTCGAAATACTACATTCGATTCTGTATTCTTGCAGATTCGTGGTAATATTAGAGTCAATTTATTAAACTTGTGTGAACTTTACCATTAATATTTGAACTCGAAAATTACACATCACTGCGCCCAATGTTAGCCCAAATACAAAAGAAGTAGTATGATCCTAAATTTAAAACACTTTGCTCAAACAACATCTTAGGTCCGCAAATTCATATCCTAAAGTGCTGTTCGTTTCATTACACAAGATAATAGTGTGATACGATATGAATTAAATTAGTCATATGGGGTGGTACGAGTAGTCGGGAGATACAGTATTATCTTGGTACAGTTGAGACGTGCAGAGATACGTTGTCCCTAGACTAAGCTTTTGAGAAAAATGACAACTAAAAAAGATACTAACATAAATTCAAGTAAGAAAATGGGCAATCAATCAAGAGATAAGAATAAACATAATTTTAAGACGACCCCAATTAAGAAACAAGATTGTATCTTTAAAACTTCTTAATTATCACCATAGTGATGAAACAAAATGTTGCCACTTTTTATTCGAAATAAACAAAAATTCTAAAGGTTGTGTTGCGTATAAGAGAAAAAAAAAAGGGGTGTTGCTGAATTTGTTTATAAAATTACTGAAATGTTAAAAAAGAGAGGGAGAAGAAATGAAACCTTGATGAAGCAGAATTTCCCTTGAATTGAAAGTAGATGGACTGAAAAACTGTGATGGCTTCAAATATAAAAGCAGGAATTTAGTTTCTTTGCAGCAACAAAAACGACTGTGAATTAAATGTTGTCAAAATCAATAGCAAATGCAAGCTGTACATCAATTTTGTGACTCAAAATTTTTGGTCCATGATGGTAATTGCACTTATCAAAATATTGAATTGTTAATTTGTTATTCATATTGATACAAAAAAGTTCAGATATAATAGTACAAAAAGTTCACATTTATTTTAATATATATATTTCTTTGTCTAAGTAAAGTACAAAATAGTATAAAGTAATAATAAAATTGTTTATACCAACATGAAATCATATGAAATTTTTTTATATTAATATAAAATAATGATAAAATATTTGATATAAATAGTGTAATGACCCCAGATCTCATGACTGTTATTGTTCAGAAATCGAATGATGGTTGTTCCTAGGGTTTACGTTTCCATTAATTTTTTGTGTTAACTGGTCTTTGTTTGAGTTGAAAATAAAATAGTTTTGTAAAATGATTTTCACTCCTTCAATATTTTCATTATGTTTATTTCGTATATTTATATTAACTCAACTACACACATACATGGAAATGGAAATGCTAACAGTAGGCAATTAATGAGTAGTGTTTTCAGTGACGGCGAAGCTAGGATTAATATATTGGTGGCTCAAATTAATGTTAACGATCGTCGATAAATTTAGGTGTTTCGAAGTAGCCCTGAGTGGATATTTTCAATGTCTTTGTTGCCTAAGTAGCTCTGATCACGAGTGAAAGATGGATAATGATTAATGAGGAAGACATGTTTTTTATATCTACTAAATCATATACTAGTAATTTCTTAATTTTCTAGTTATATATTACATTTATATAACTAAAGGATTAATTTTTATTATAGAGACGATTATTTATATAAATTTATAAAACGTGATTTAACGTAAATTATTAACAAATACAACTTGTGAAAAAACAATAAATATAGACGATAAATAGAACTAAAACAAATGTATAAATTGATGGAGGACCATGTACCCCTGGCCCACACGTGAGTGTCAGACTATGTTTTTCGTTGGCCTGGTCTCCTGAGTCTTGCCAAGTCATTTTCAAAATTAAAAAAAAAAAAGAAAAACTCATCCAACCGACACAGACCAACGACCCGCCTAATTAATCTCATTAGGTTAGGCAATACTATCCTCACCCACGATAGAAGTCCACGTTTAATTTGACACGAATTTTAAGAAATATAAAAAAAAGTGAGTTGAAAATATTGATGAAGTAAGAGTCTCACTTTTATTTATTAGTAGTTTCATAATGAATGTGATAGGAATTAAATAGTGGAATATGTGACCTACTTACCATTTATAGTAAAAGTAAAAGTAGACTGTTATTGTGGAACATATTAAAATGACAAAAATGGACTCTTATTGTGGGACAGAGGTAGTAATTTATTTAAATTTACACATACAAAAATTTATACCAAAATTTATAATTTTTCTTCCTGTATAATCTTTTTCTATAATATAACTTCTTAGTATTTTTTAAAATATCATTCATTGTTAACTATATAGGATAATGAAAATTATTTATTGTTATAAAATTTTATATTGTCATTTACTATGTTACTTATAAGTTTTACTGTACAATAATAAAATATTTCAAATAATTATATTATTATCAAAAAATTATATATAAAAACAAATTTATAATAAATGGTGTAGTTGAATAGTTATTGATAAACCATAAAAAAGTGTACATGCTATTAATAACATAGACCTCACAATCTATTAACATACTTACGCTCTCTTTTCCCTCTCTCTCTTACTCCATACTTTTTTTTGATCTCTCTCTATAACTTTACCGATGGTACATTAAAACTAATTCAATTTACAAGTTTGTTTATTTTTTTAAGGACGAGGAGCGTATAGAAAAAGTGACTGTTTGGGTGATTGTTGACTAACATTGTCCTATTGTCACTATTTTGTGTATTGGACATTTATCGAACATGAAAGCGAGTATATATAGTACTACTCCTAGTATATAAAATCAATACCTAGCTAGCATGAAACTATATCTCTCTTAAATTGTAATACTATCTTGTCCATAAAATATTCTTATTTTTCATTTTGGATTATTCACTTAAATTAATCCCTGGCTAATTATATTAAGTTTTTCTCAAATAAGGTAAGTCATTTATTTACTGATAATATTTTAAGCACTTTTTTAATATTTATATAATTATTTTTGTATTAAAACTCGTATTATAAGACTATTTTTTTTCCGAAGTCAATAATAGTTTTTGTTAGAGAAAGGGATGGGTGTATTTGTCCAAAAACCAAATAATTAATATAGTTAGTTAGAAAGTCTTCTATCTGCATCAACATTTGTTCAAAAGAATGTAGCAATCGATCATTCGATTTGCACATATTCTCTGGCTTCGCCAAAAAAAGACCGATTCAAAAATTTCGGTCAACACGCTTATCGCTTGCCGTGTTGATAAACTTTCCCAATACAATCAGACTTAGAGATGAGAGAGTAAAGTCTTTTAACTATTATATTTGTCTTCATTTTATGAAAAATCATTTATTCAAAGGAGAAGGTTTTGAGAAGGTATCATACTCTTTTTACATTTTTAAGAGGTATTTTACCTTTCTATTAATAGATAGGTAAAATCTTATAATTATCATATTTACCTTCTTTTCATGAAAAATCATTCTCTATATGTAAAGGCATTTGAGAAGGCATTATACCTTTAGGTTTTGAAATACATCTTGTGTTTATTTTATTTTACCTTTCTATATAGCTTTTGCCTATGGAATATGCTACTTTTTATAAGAATATATTCTCCTTTTGAGAAGGTAAATGGATGATATACCTTTTCTATATGAGTAAAAGTTCATTTTGGTCCTTAACATATGGCCGAAATATGAATTTCGTCCAAAACATTCACTTTTTGAAAAACAAGTCCATAACAAATGAAATTCGTGTCGATCCGGTCCTTTTTTAACGGCGCCGTCAATTTTCGATGGTCAACCGTTAATTAGTGTTTTGTTGACCGGATTAGGCCTAATTATTTTCTAATTATTTTGTTAAAAAATCAATTTTTCTTATTTCAAAATCAATTAAAAAAACAAATATCGCGGCTTTTTGTCTCTACCAAATCAAACCAACCGATTTCTTCTCTCTCGCCGTTCTCGACGAAACCCTAAATCCGTCGTTCGATTCCGACCAAATTCAAGTAACTATTGTTGGAGATAAGTTGGGACTAGCCGAATCTTTACTTCCGGTCCAACGACGGACTTGTCGAAGTTTGATTGTGATGGTTTGATTTCTCCTCCTCTGAAGCAAATGGAAGAAGTCCCGTCGCCGATGTCGCCGAACCCTAGTTTCGACGCTGCGGAAGTGGAAGCGGCGATGACGGTTGCCGGCTGCGAAGTCCCACAGGAAGAAGATGAAGCAAGGAGGACGGCTACGAACCCTAGTTCATATTACTCTAACTTGTTTTTGTCGTTGGCTACTTTTTTTTATAATGGGTGCTGGTTTGTGGATGGTAGGTACCTGTTTTTTTATGGTGGATACTTTTTGCCATAGGGCTTTTTGACATCAATCGGCACTGGCCATGCTTAGAATTACAAATGTTCAGGACGTATTTGATATTGATAATGAATATGTTGGACTAGTTTGACGGTATTTTATTCTATTTTTCCGCTTCATCTTCGACGAAATAGCAGTCCATAAAGCTTTGTGGATGTTTCAAATTCAGTTTCAAAACCTTAATATGCATTTCAACATTGTCGGAATTCATGGACATAGATTCAGTGACTTACATTCAAGATTCAAAATTTGGACCAAGTTGCAGAGAAAGAAAATTAGGTTCTTGGTGGTTTGGGGAAGAAGAAATGAAAGAGATGGAGAATTAAAAAAAATTGATTTTGATTCATGTTTTCCATGTTTTTATTTTTAAGGATTTTCTATTTTACAAATATTTCAGAAATTTTAATAAAATAAAATAAAATAAAATAAGCTAAAGTAATAAAAAAATGGCTAATCTGGTCAACAAAATACTAATTAACAGTTGACCGTCGGAAATTGACGGCGCCGTTAAAAAAGGACCGGATCGACACAAATTTCATTTGTTATGGACCCGGTTTTCAAAAAGTGAATGTTTTGGATCAAATTCGTATTTCGGTCATATGTTTAGGACCAAAATTGAACAATATTTTTTGTATATTAGAACAATGATTTTATTATTAAAATAAAACTTTTTATAAATAAGACCAATATTTATAAGGAATAATAGTAACTTTTATTCATTATAACAATAACTTAAGATATATTAGAACAATATTCTTTTATTTTATACCATAATAACTTTTGTACATGAGAATGATAACTTTTAGAATTAATATGTCGATCTAGCACATTCATTAGAGTCAAACATAAAAATTAGTCGAAGACTTATAAAGCTAATCTATACCCGACTTTCAGAATTTCGCCTGCGGCCATTTCTGACAAACTAGGAGTATTGATTTGTTACAAAATACTCCCTGGATACCATGTTATTTGTATTATTTTCTATTTCGATCAATCTCAAACTATTTGTACCATGTTAGATTTAATTAAGTGTTTATTTATTAAGTATTTACTTATTACATTTAAATTATTAATTTCATTACACTAATTACTCAATTTTTAATTTACGGATTATAATGAAAAGTGTAAGTTGCATTGGAAAGAGGGAGCATTAGTTTCTAATATACTCAGTATTAAAGAGGTACTCTATAATCGCCACTAACGCCCTAAACAATAATTTCTATTCACGTTTATGTTTAGCCATTTGAAAATTTGAATCAATTTAAAAATTACAAATCTAATCAAGATTCACTGAAAAGTTAAAAACAGAAGATGAATCATTTCTAAATAATTGAAGTTAAAATTGGGTAGTTGGAAACCTATATTACTCTGAAGGATGGGCTTAGAAACGGCCCATTTAAACACATATATGGCCTGATCGGAGGCCCATTTAAAGCTAAAGCAAGGGCCAATAATTATCTTATTAGTTGGGAGCTATTTCCTAACCAAATTAATACTACCAAACAGCCTAGGTATTAAAATCTCCAAAGAGCATGAACTATTTCCTTTTCCGTCCGTCCATGAAAAATATGAACTTTCTAATTTTAATAAAGTCAAATAACATATTACCATTACACATCATTTTATTTACAACTTATATCATTACCATTATCAACTTATACCATTACAATAATGTGAATCCCACTATCACTAACATTATTTCACTACCCTTGCTCTCTCTCTCTTACTTTTTCCCTTATTTATTAAAACACGTGCCGAACCCATTTTTCATACTCATTAGGACGGAGGGAGTACAATTTTAGCCAATCTCGATCTTATTTTGTCCAACATTTTGAAAAAGCCTACATAAAATTGTAAACATTTCATAAGGTGTGAAGCAAACAAACTCAACTGACATAAAGAAAATGGCTTTCTCACTGATTTTCGGTTCAATTGTTATCCAATTTCATTTATAATATTTTTAATTTCATTATTTGCAAAAGTAAAATTCAAATAAAATAATTTTAAATTACATTAATCTAACAACGAAATGACATTAAAATTCAATGTTGGAATCTTTTGGTAGTGACCACATTTCTTTGATAAAATCTTGTCGGAGGCAGCCATGTGCTTGTTCTTCACGCATACAAACATGTCAACCCTCAAAATTGATTTCGGGGTTTGCTTGTGAAACCAGACTAGAACCGACTTCTTCGTATGCGCAATCAGTTACGTTTTTTCTTTCATAAAAATAATCATATTTTGCAATATACTGCATGCACATTTCTAGAGGAATTTAGAAATGTATATGAAGAGACAACTACATTTAAAGTCATTTAGTAGGACCATGAAACTACTTATTAGTTTTCTAACATGCATGGTTTTCCAATTCCTATGGAAGCTACATATCAAGTCAACGTTGCGCAGAAGGGATCAATAATCATTTTATTATAAGCGGAATAAATTCCAATCAATTCAAATAAAATAAATTAAAATTAAGATTTGAACTCTTTCCAAAACTGCTTCTAAAATGTACAAAGTTTCCAGCACCATTATCTCAATCAAACAATGTGAAATGCTCATACCAACCAATCCTACAAAATACCTACAAGAATCAAAATCAGCAACACCAACACACATGCAATGCTTAATATTCTAATTCCACACATAAATACCACATAATAAAAATCAATAGTAAGACAACAATTTATCTTCTAATACAAGAAGTGTTTTACATCACTATTAGTAGATTAAAGTACATACCAACATAAATAACTAGATACTATATAGTGCCATAATCTGGAATAATTGAAAGTACATACCAACATAGATAACTAGATACGATACAGTGCCACAATGTGGTGCCTCAGACTTCAGTGATTCGGCTTTGTGCTCGTAACTAATACGAGCAAGCAAAATGGGTAGTAAGAAAGATACCGTAGTATCCGACTCCTTGAAGTAAGTGGTGTACACAAAGGAAGCAGGAGCACAAGCAATAAGGCGATGGCAGATGTGCTCATGGCAACCACAGTGATTTGGAGCCACCTGAGTTTGGTAACAACTGCGGTAACTCCAGCTGTGAAAGCCATGGACATCATGACCAGAGAGCAAAGGTGCTGCGAGTTTGAGGACATTGAAGACTAAGGTGTCATCACCTAACTGAGTCCAGATGAGAGTTGTGACAACAAGGATTGAAGTATACATGGCTATAGTGTCGCATAAAACAAGAACGTGGAATATTGTGTCTCTCCACATCGTTGCCATGCCCAAACCAGCTGCAAAAGTTATTGTAGCGACCAGAGTTGCCACAACCAAGAGAGTGTTCACTCTTTCTTTATAGTCTTCCATGTTGATAATCAACAATCTACCAAAATCTGACCTTTGAGGAACAGATGCAGCTTTTAGACAGCCCAAGTCAAATGCTGAAACCCAGACGGAGATATCAATATATTAGGATTGTGTCATTTGCAAATATACCATAAGAAACTGAGGAATAAGAAAAAGATGGGGAAAAAGGGAAATTTTCTGAACATGTGAAAATATACGTATTCCACTGTTTCTCATCAAAGTAAACACGTTGTAACATAGTTAACTAACTGCACATACATACCGTTGTAAAAGAAGGATGATTAGAAACGCAGTTTTCACATCCATTTGGTGAATCTCAAGATTGTGCAAAGCAGCAATCGCAAGAAGCACTCGAATGGAAGTGATTCTCGTAACAGGTGAATATGTATCAAAAAAGTCATACCCTTCTTCCTGCTTAAAGCCTTGGACAACTAGGCGAGCTTTGTACTTATCTATAGTACCATCGGGCTTATATTTCCTTTTCAGAATCCACTTGCACCCTAAAGGCTTACAGCCTTCAGGCAAGTCTACCAACACACAAGTATTATTTCTCATGATGGATTCAATTTCACTGTTGATAGCTTCTTGCCACCATGCTGCGTCTGGGCCAGACAGAGCTTCCGCCAATGACTTTGGTTCGTCATCCAACATAAAAGTTATGAAGTCGGGACCAAATGTTTTAGCAACTTTAACTCTTTTACCACGTCTTGGTTCAACATCCTCAGGACTTGACCTCGTCCTTTTTAGAGGATTAGAACTAGTGGATTCATCTATCATTCTTTCACTAGAATGATCCTCTTGCCTCTTGCAAGGGTAAACATTCTCAAAGAATATAGCATTCCTTGACTCAATCGTTGTTCCTTCAGCCACGCCAGGCACATCTGATCTATGGACTAGGAAACGATAGGCACTACTATTAAGTGCATGGCAAATAAAGATGCAATCGACTGTTTTATGGCACATTGCAATTTGTTTCGGAGGTGGCACTTCTACCTTCGCTAAACACCCCCACACTTTGAGGTATGAATACGAAGATTTTTTCCCTTTCCACAACTCATAAGGAGTCACATCCCTATTTTTTAGTGGAATTTTGTTCAGGATATGATTCACTGTTAACACAGTCTCCCCCCACATGTTCTGGGATAAACCAGAATTAATCAACAGAGCATTCATCATCTCTTTAAGTGTTCGATTTTTTCGTTCAGCAACTCCATTTGACTGGTGAGAATATGGAGCCGTTGTTTGATGAATTATACCACTTGCATGACATAATTCTGCAAACGGGGCAACATACTCATCACCTCTATCACTTCGAACACACTTAATTCGACAATTAAGTTGATTTTCGGCTTCATTTTTGAAGTCTTTAAACGCTTCAATTGTCTCATCTTTACTTCTTAATAAGTAAAGGTAACAATACCTTGTGCAATCATCTATAAATGTGATGAAGTACTTTTTACCACCTCTAGTTTGCATAAATTTTAAATCACATGCGTCTGTATGGATTAACTCTAGAGGTTTTGTGCTCCGTTCTACCGAGCGAAACGGTAGCTTGGTCATTTTTGCTTCAACACAGACTTCACATTTTTCTTGTGAGTTAAACTTATCTACTTTTAGTAAATTAAGATTTACTAATCATTTTATAGCATTTAGATTTACATGTCCCAATCTTTATGCCATAAATCAGAGCACTCAAGCAAATAAGAGGATGTGTCATATTCCTTATTGCTTAATCCTTTTCCACGGTGAATGACCGTAACATTCAGCTCAAAAATCTCATTCACTAGGTGACCTTCACCTATGAACTTTCCATACTTGGTCAATATAACCTTTTCACACTCAAATTCTAGAGAAAATCCATGATTTACTAGTAGTGAGCCTGACACCAAATTATTTCGGATGTCTGGGACATGCAGTACATCCCTAAGGGTAAGAACTTTTCCAGATCCTAATTTTAGGAACACATTACCCACACCAACCACCTTAGAAGATGCTTGGTTTCCCATACGTACTTTTCTACCTCCAACAGATTTGTAGGTAGAAAAAACGCTTCTTTCAGAGCACACATGACATGTGGCACCTGTATCAACAAACCATTCATTTGGATTGTTACTATGGTTCACATCGGAGACCATTGCGACCACCTCATGATCATTGTAGTTTATAACAACACGTTCAAATAATTTGCACAATATTGTCTCCACCAATAAGTACACAATTATATTGAACCTTATGTGCAATGGTATATTCAACAACTCATGTATCCCAATTACTACTACCAAGTCTAAATTGGTCTTACTTGTCAGATGACAAACGATAACCATCATTCTCAAGAGAATAGATCTCAAGGAATTAACCACTCCATGGCGCATTGACATTGCGACCGTTCGTTGCTTTATTCCAGCTTTGAATTTCATGTTTCCTCCAGCTTCGGTCGACATGATTTCAACAAGAGTACAATATTTCGTCTTGCGATTGTTGGAAATATTGCAGCCTTTACATGGGCAACCCTTGCTATTACAAAAGAACATAAAACTGGAAGGTAAATAAAACAAAGTAAATACAATAAAATGAACAAGATGCAAACTATAGTCTTCTTAAGTCGAGTCGAGGTGACCCACTCTCCGCAAGACGAAATATGCTCCGGCTAGTGCTCACGGATTGGCGTAATGTCCCCAAAGATGAAACGACTTTCCTCCTATCGAGTTGAAGCACCTCAAACTCGTAGGCTCCGGCGAACTTGAATTGGAGGCGAGAACCGAGCAATGCGATGCTCCTAAGATGCACACTAGAATGTTTGAGCTAGAGATAAGAGAGAACGTTTGTTGTTGGTCTTTTTCCTCCTAAAACTCTATCTATTTGTAGGATATGTGAGCCTACATGGAGAGTCATGGTATTAAGGCATCACATAATGCATTTGGAGAAGAAAGACCAAAGGCTTAGCCTTTTCAAATTTTACACGTTTTCAACGGTTCCGCGGGAGGAAACCAGCTCTCGGCTGCTCTATATCTCTCTCATCACCCTCATCTTCCTCCTCCACCACCTCATCAATCACCGCCGCTGCTTCTTCATTTTCCTCTCAAGACTCATCTAATTCCTCACCGCATCCGTCGCCGCACCGCTGGCACGGCCTCGATCTGCTGGTGAAGGCGATCCACCAAGTCACGGCCGGATCGGCCGTCGGCGTGCCTTACACCCAGCGCCGCGTCACCATCCGGAGGAGGAGAAGGCGCGGCTTGGACTCCGCCCCCTTCGTGTTCGAAGAATTGCCCCAGAGAAAAAGCTCCAAGAGAGTTTCCAACAGAAATGAGAAGAGGAAGAATAAGATGATGGAGAAGAAGGGATTCACGGTTGAGGTTAAAGATTCGGTTTTGCATTCATGGGTTGCGAGATCTGAGCTTGTTGGTGGTCAAATCGGATTGTGAGTTTCATTTGAGTGAAGCTTTCTCTCTGCTTTTGAATTTTTAGCATTGAGATAAGGAGTTTGGAAGGTAGAGGTGATAAATTCTTGTATCTTAGGTAATTTTTCTTCTTGTTTAGCTGATAGAAACAATCATTACTATTATTTATTAAATTTACAGAGATTATTACTATAGAGTTTCTCTTTACACTCGGTTCTTGATAATAGTTGAATTGGGCATCTTGAGAATTCAAATTCAATCATCAAATATTTTTACTGATTTGGAGTTGAGAGATGTGCTGCTTTGAGATCTTAATCGATATTGGGAGATATGATTCTTCCACAATACTGATATGTTGCTGATGAATTAGATTGTACTACAAAATCTTTTGTTTGGAACAGAAGTAGATTGTGTTTTTTTGTATGCCACTAATTTCATATGCAGAATTTGAATAACAAGTAATGGTGTTAGCAAGGAACGGGGATGGGCTGTGAAGAATTGATGATGATTCGTGGCCGGACTATGCTCCTCCCCCGGTGATTTGGTTAGTCCTGTACGAAGCTGTTTGCTTTTCATGATTGAAATGAACTATTTTTATCTTCATTACTAGAATTTCTCGAAGGGTTTTAGGACATTGGAAAGTTCGAACTAGAGCGTTTCGTTCGTTGTAGTTTTTGCTCCATTGACATATGTGAGGCCTCTTCGTTTCCTACTCTATTCTCATTCTAATATTCGCGAAAATTCTATAGAACATGTAGCTGTAGCACACACCTCCTCGTGTAAAAGGTGCTTACTACTCGTACATGTTCTAATGAATTCCTCTTCGTGAGGTCGAGCCAATTCCACATTCACGTTTCTAGAAGCAAACATATCACCGCAAGAGTACGAAATATATTTACTATGATAAATTTGAAAGGAAGCCCTATAATTAATTGCCATTGTATATCATTACCTCTTCACTTTGTGACATACATAAAAAAACCCAAGAAACAAAAAACAGTTAAAAATGGAGGGTAAGAAGCCGCGAAATAACCGCTTTTCCCTTCCCACACTTCCCATATAACCTCCCCAAACCCATATTTGCTCCAGTTGGTGGTGCCATTTCCCTAACCTTCATAAACATATAATTATATTTATTAAATAATAAAAAAATAAAAAGAAACAACCCTTATTTCCCCAGGCCACCACCCCTCCACGGCGGTCTAAGGCGGCTCCCCCACCTTCCACCGCCATGGTTGCCACCTCACCACCGTTGTTTCTTCACGGCTAACACTACATTTTAACTAATTTAATTCCTCATTAACAAAATTAATTAACTGAGCATGAGAGAGACACCGGAGATAACCCATCCCTCGCCGGAGTCGTTGTCTCCGCCCTCGTCCGACGAGAGCGAGGAGCTGCAGCGGCTGGAGCACGCGCCGCCGTTCTGGCAGAACAAGCGGCGCCTGTCGAAGCAGCTGTCGATGTGCGAGCTCCCGCGCAACATCGTGTGGGAGAGGCGGCGGCGGCGCCAGCAGGAGCGGCGGAGGGCGTAGGATCTGACCGACGAGGACCTGCACGAGCTGAAGGGGTGCATCGAGCTGGGGTTCGGGTTTGATGAGGAGAACGGGCAGCGTCTGTGTATGACGCTGCCCGCGCTCGACCTTTATTTGGCAGTGAACCGGCAGTTCGTGATCAGCCCCATCTCTAGCCCCGGAAGCAACTCCTCCGCGCCTAGCCCCGGGTCCGAAGGGCTCGGGACCCGATCCTCCTCGTGCGGTAGCGATTCTGATTCGTGGAAGATATGCAACCCGGGTACGTACGTACACTTGTCGCTTAAGTGGTTAATTGTCTATAAAATCACAAAAAATGGGTCATTTATGTAGTATTCCACAAGTTTCAAAATTTGAATGATACATAATGATGTTTCAAAATTTCTCAATTGTCCATTTATCAAAGAGTAAAGTGTTGGAATTTATTTATCATAATATATTCAAGAATACATAATTGAATATGAATAAAGCAAGATCTTTGAACATCATGTATCTCACGTATTAACCATAAACATAATGGATCAGAAACTTACCTTTATGATCCATAGCGGAAGCGATTGGGGAAGACAGAGAGAACTTCCTCGGACTTTGGTGTAGTGGCGTAACTCCAAGGATTTGTTTCTCTCTCTTTCCCTCGTTTATGTGTTCTCTGTAATGTGTGTGATTTGATGGGATCACTACACTTGTATTTATAGGCAGAGAGAGGACAAACCCTAATTATCAATCATTAATGCCCTTTCCATCAAAGTGGCTATTAAAATAATTAATATAGACGTTTCTTATTGACCAAGAATATAATCTTCCATCAATTGATACTACTAATTGATCACAATCAATTCTAATATAATCATAATAATATGTACGAAAGTTTCTTTCCTTAATAGCCAAAGAATGAAATATTCATTCCATAACGACTATGTAATCTATCGGCACATACATATAAATCCAATTCATTATAATTGGAGAAATATAATATGATTATTTAATTAATTGATAAATGACAATAATTAATTGATAGTCAATTAATTAGGATAAAATGTGTCTTATACCAAGTTAATGTATTACATTCAAAACCCAATTCTATTTAGGATTCTATCACATGTCACATATGTGTGACACAAAACTTACATTCTCCTACTTGGCGAACACGTGGGACACAAAGTTTTCGATTCTCCCACTTGTCACACTTGACAGAGCCACAGTAAAATAGACATAATAAACATAAGGCGCGCATAATATTGGACTTTATAAATACTTTCATCATTGGCAAACATAAGTATTATATCAGAGAGACTACTAATGCGGGTCATGGCGGGCGTATATCATTCAATCGACATAGTTCCTTCCATGTACTACATCACCAATAACCGCACTAATATAATCTATAAGCGACACAATGTCCATAATTGTCTTATTTCAAGACCTCCTGCATTAATGCTAAAAACGTATATATGCATATCAATAATAAGTTTATGCAGGAAAAATAGAAACAACTTTATTGAATTCAAAATATCCATAACTTAAGTGTCTGAACCAACATGGATACATAAAGATTAGACATCTCCATACCCAAGACCCATGCTGTTAACATTTCCATAAATGTCTTAGGCGGTAATGCCTTAGTCAATGGATCAGCAACCATAAGTTGTGTGCTTATATGTTCTATAGATATTCTTTGTTCCTGAACTTCATCTTTCACGACAAGAAACTTTAATTCCATGTGTTTAGCTCCTTTGAATACTTGTCATTCTTACAGAAAGATACGATTGCACTATTATCACAATACAATTTCAAGGACATTGATATTGAGGAGACAATACCAAGGCCTGAAATAAAATTTTGCAATCATTAATGCTTCAAAGCAAGCCATAAATTCAGCTTTAATGGTGAATGTTGAATTAGAACTTTGCTTTACACTTTTCCATGATATAGCTCCTCCAGCCATAAGAAGAATGTAATCAAAAGTTGATTTTCTAAAGTCAACACATCAATCATAATCTGAATTGGAATATCCAATCACTTCTAATTGATCAGATTTCCTAAATGTGAGCATACCATCTTTTGTCCCCTTTAAGTATCTCAATTCATCTTTGCAGCTCTCCAGTGTTCAATGTCATGGTTACTTTGGTAACGACCTAACATTTCGAGTGCAAAGCTAATGTCTGGTATACAGACTTGAGCATACATCAAACTTCCCACAATAGATGCATAAGGAATATTTTCCATCTCTTTACGTTCCAATTCAGCTTTTGGACATTGATCCAAACTGAATTTGTCGCCTTTATGAATTGGAACAACACTTGGAGAACATGCACTCATCCCATATCTCTCTAAAATTTGATCTATGTAGCTTTTCTGAGACAATCCTAACATTCCACGTGAGCGATCACGTGATATTTCTAAACCAATGACGTAGAATGTCTCACACATATCTTTTATGTTGGAATTTTTAGAGAGATAATTTTAGTGGCATGTAGTAATCCAATGTCACTACTAGCAAGCAATATATCATCAACATACAGAACTAAAAATATGAACTTGCTCCCACTAACCTTGAGGTATATGCACCGATCAACGGTGTTTTCTTTAAAACCAAAAGCAGTAATAGTGTCATGGAATTTAAAATACCATTGTCTAGAAGCTTGTTTCAGTCCATAAATTGATGTCTTAAGTTTGCAGACTAAATTTTCATTCCATTTCTTAATGAAGTCTTCAAGTCGTTTCATGTAGACTTCTTCCAAATCATCATTTAGAAAAGCAGTTTTCACATCCATTTAATGTAGTTCCAAGTCAAAATGGGCTACAAGTGTCAAAATGATTCTAAGTGAGTCCTTCTTTGATACAGGAGAGAAGGTCTCTTTATAATCAACACCATCTTTCTGAGTGTAACCTTTGGCAACAAGTCTGGCTTTAAATCGTTCGATTAAACCGTTCATGTCGAATTTGGTCTTGAAGACCCATTTACACCCAATGCACTTGTGTCCATCAGGCAATGCGACAAGGTCCCAGACTTCATTAAAATCCATAGATTTCAACTCTTCTATCATGGCATCAACCCATTTATTAGAATTATGACTTTTAATGGCTAGTGAATATGAAACTGGATCGTTGCGTATTCCTATATCACATTCAGATTCTTGGAGATAAACCAAATAGTCATCAGAAATGGCCGATCTTCGTTCTCGTTGAGAACGCCTTAGTGGCACTTCTGGAGGTGGCTCTACCACACCTGTTTCAATGACTTCGGCATCATCATTAAGTGGTTGGTCATTCAAGTGTTCAGTATTGTTAGGTTGTTCAACAATATTTGGCACACTTGATTCTTGATGAATTAAGGGAAGAGAGAATTCTACCCTTATTTCACTAATGACCGCATTACGAGTGTTAGTACTCCCACTGATCTCACCTTCTCAAAGAATCTTGCATTTCCAGTTTCAACAATTCTCATGCTATGATCAGGACAATAAAACCTATACCCTTTGGATTTTTCTGGGTAACCAATAAAGTAACCACTAACTGTTCTAAAATCCAATTTCTTTTCTTACGGGGAGTATACTCTAGCTTCAGCTGGATAGCCCCAAACATGAAGGTGCTATAAACTGGGTTTCCTACATGTCCAAAGTTCAAAGGGAGTCTTTGGCACAACCTTACTAGAAACCTGGTTTAATACATAAATAGCGGTTCTAAGAGCATAAATTCACAACGTTATGGGTAAGGTAGAATTATCATACTTCTAACCATTTCCATGAGAGTTCGGTTTCGTCTCTCAGCAACATCATTCTGCTGAGGCGTACTTGGCATAGTATATTAAGCATAAATGCCATGCTTTTCTAAGTATTTGGCAAAAGGTTCATGTAATTGACTTATTTTAGTGGTACGACCATAAAATTCACCACCTCTATCAGATCGAATAATTTTCACATTTCTATTTAATTGCCTTTCAACCTCAGTCATAAAATGTTCAACTGTGCCTGAGATTTTTCTTGCAATAAATAAATCCATAACGCGAAAAAAACATCAATAAATGTGATAAAATATTTTTTCTCCACCAAAAGTCGAAATACCAAAAGGTCTGCAAATATTTGTATGTATAATTTTAAGGAGCTCATTGCTTCTTGTGGCATTTACAGTATTGTGTTTGGTTTGTTTATATTTAATACAATCCTCACAGACGGTAATGCTTGTAAAGTCTAAATTCGAATGAATATTATCCTTTATAAGCCTCTTAATTCTTTCACTAGAAATATGATCCAGTTCCTTTATGCCATAAGAATGATAAATTCGAATGAATATTATTCTTTAGATGCTCCTTCGGTTGCAATGTGAGCATGAGATGCACGCTCAAAGAAGTTAGTTCCATTAAGTTGGGGAACGATTGAGGTAAACATACTAGTAGGAAAAAAATATGTTTTTACATTATAGGAGCAATTAAGAGATGAATGCTCACATATAAAAGCTTTGAATAATAACACGAACATTAATTTGAAAACCCATATCATGAGGCAATTATGAAAACTCCTTTGGGTAGTCTTCATACAATAATAAAAAACATGCTTTTAATATTCATATCTTAGTTCAACAATTGAGTAATAATAAATTGACGTTACCTTTGGGTAATCGACACCAATTTAAATTATTAACTCCATTAGTGTTCATTATGTCGCAAAGACTATTTCCTTTGGGAATCTAGACCTTTTATGACAAACAAACTATTTAGATAATGAATAGCCATAACAAGCATGATGATTAATTGCATACATAGATTTTCATATTAACTTGATTATAAACTCTTCTTATTTTACCTCACTTTGGTGATTGTAAAATAAATATTATATAATCAATAATGTATAATGATTAATTGTTTAAGCAGATTTTTACTTAATTTGATTATAAACTTCTATTATTTTACCTCACTTTGGTGATTGTAAAATAAACATAATATAATCATAAATGTATAGTGATTAATTGCTTAAACAAATTTTCATATGAATTTAATTATAGACTTTACTTATTTTGCCTCACTTTGGTGATTGCAAAATAAACATAATATAATCATGATTGTATACATTAAAACATAAATTGAATTATGTAATCATTTATTCCACCGTCTCGATAGATTCATAATCTTGAAACATTTAATTGAAATCTCAATTCACCCATACACACATTCAAACATAATTTGCATATAGTATACACAATCAATATACCCAAATCAATTCCATATAGATAAATAGAATCAATTTGGGAACAAATATTTCAAACATGGAAACCATTGATTCTCGGTAGTGAGCATACAAATATGAATTGACAATTCATCAATTAAAAAAATATCCAAAACCTATGATGCCGTGCACAACAAGATTCAAAACATACACCTAATGTATAACATATTCTCTCGAATCTATGGCATCAAATAACCATCATTCAGTTTAATAGCCATTTTTAATTGTAAGTATACACTACTACATACGCATATTTCATGTAATTTCATAATCACACAAAATAAACAACCTTCAATTGATAAAGTAATTAAACCAATACAATTCACAAACAAATTATGCGAACAAAATAAATAAACTGAAATACCAAATCTTTCATCCACTGTCTCAAAAAAGCATGCGTAACAATTTTCCACAACAACAGCCGATCAGTAAATAAACATTCAGTTTGATAAGTGTGTATAACTAGTCATTTGCATTCATTAAATACGCAATAGTAAAAAAAAGATTTACTAATTTGATTACACAATTCATTAAATTTCTTGACGAAAGAGCAATACCGAAAGTCGAATAAACCGAGATCCAAATATACACAAACACGATTTTAAAGTTAATCAATAATTTATCAAAAATAAGTTCAAAAAATTATGGTTTTCCATAATACGAAAATACATGAGTTCTCAACCATGCTCTGATACCACATGTTGGAATTTATTTATCATAATATATTCAAGAATACATAATTGAATATGAATAAAGCAAGATCTTTGAACATCATGTATCTCACGTATTAACCATAAACATAATGGATCAGAAACTTACCTTTATGATCCATAGCGGAAGCGATTGGGGAAGACGGAGAGAACTTCCTCGGACTTTGGTGTAGTGGCGTAACTCCAAGGATTTGTTTCTCTCTCTTTCCCTCGTTTATGTGTTCTCTGTAATGTGTGTGATTTGATGGGATCACTACATTTGTATTTATAGGCAGAGAGAGGACAAACCCTAATTATCAGTCATTAATGCCCTTTCCATCAAAGTGGCTATTAAAATAATTAATATAGACGTTTCTTATTGACCAAGAATATAATCTCCCATCAATTGATACTACTAATTGATCACAATCAATTCTAATATAATCATAATAATATGTACGAAAGTTTCTTTCCTTAATAGCCAAAGAATGAAATATTCATTCCATAACGACTATGTAATCTATCGACACATACATATAAATCCAATTCATTATAATTGGAGAAATATAATATGATTATTTAATTAATTGATAAATGACAATAATTAATTGATAGTCAATTAATTAGGATAAAATGTGTCTTATACCAAGTTAATGTATTACATTCAAAATCCAATTCTATTTAGGATTCTATCACATGTCACATATGTGAGACATAAAACTTACATAAAGGTGTTCTAAAACATATGGCCAAAATATGAATTTGATCCAAAAATATTCATTTTTTGAAAAACAGGTCCATAGCAACTGAAATCCTTATCGGAGTGGTCTTTTTTTTACGGTTCCGTCAAAAAACTAATGGTCATGCCACTGTGTAATGTTTTGGACCAAATTTCATTTGTTGTGGACCTGTTTTTTGACGGAACCGTAAAAAGGACTACTTCGTCGACATTTTCATTTGTTGTGGACCTGTTTTTCAAAAAGTGAATGTTTTTGACCAAATTCGTATTTTGGTCATATGTTTAAAACCAAAAGTGACCTTTACTCTTTACCAAATTTGTTTATTAACGAAGTCGTATAGTCCATATTGTCATATTAATACATGCTTATGTCACTATTCATCAACATCATTGAAATTTTACTACACTTAGTCACTAAAAAATCATCGTGGAACAATTAAGAATTTTTTAAACTTTGTAATTTATTATTTAAATTTTAAAAAGTGTGTGATAAACTAGAATTTGACCACATTTTATGATTTTACATACAATTAATCTTAAAATTTCTTCATCCATCCATCCACTAATAAAAATCCATTTTGGCAATTCAGGCCTCCACCAATAAAAGCATCATTATCATTATCATTTCATTTTAACTACTTTCATAAAACTATAACTAGGTCATGCATTTCATTATCTCATTTTCGTGGAAAATTTTTCAATTTCACATTTATGTCGAAAGAAATGAGACTCGTTTTCATGGAAAATCAAGAAAATGAATAGTTCATAAGCATCATTTTTAATTGAGTAGCAAAATCAACTTTTAATTAGAATTGCAATATAAAACAAACAATTAAAAATAATTTCATATGACGCAGGTGATGATCCTCAGCATGTGAAAACAAAGCTAAGGCATTGGGCACTCGCCGTTGCTTGTTCTGTGAAGCAATCCTCTTAAAAAGGGATGAATCATTTACCAGAGAGAGAGAAGCTTGCTGTGATTATCAAAAGAAGTAAGCTATTTAGGTCATCATATATTGTGAAGTCAATAATTTCTTTAAAGATTGGAACGACCATATTATTTACATTTACATCATGGTTAGACCCTTAGGCAATTTTGTTCTCCATAAATTGTTTTAATTTTTTTTCCATATTTTTAACATGGAAAAAAACGTAATCACACAATGAAAATATGGACTTCTTGGAGTAATTTCATAAGAAGTGGCTAGTTATAATATGGGCATATTTTTGTAACATGCCCATTTCTATCTACTATATTGTATGTTTTTGTACTACTATTCCTTCTATGTGATGTGAGGATTTCTCTTTTATCAAAACATTGTGTCCGCCGAATTTGTAAAGAATGGATAAATAAATTAAAATTTAAAATGCTTATATTAGCAACGAGACAATAGTCATTGACTCATTATAGCACGGTTTTATGCTCGATCTTTGTTAATTGTATCAATTATAGTAGTATATTAGGCTTTTCAATGTATAATTGCAATAAATTGCTTGAAAAATCATGAATTATTTAGCCTTTGAAAAAAATATTAAAATTCTTAATTTTTTCGACCTATTATTAAAGTCGCAAGACATCCTAGAATTCATCAAATTTTCATAATTTCTACTAATCTAATTAATTGATTTTAGATAATTGTTTCATATAGATAAAATTAATTACTTAGTATTTTCGTACACAACTTATTTTTGAAAAAAATAGATCATCTTCTGTATTCGCGATCTCACTGTTGGATTGAGGTCCAATGAACGAACTTGATACGATTTTAAAAAGATTGGGATAAATTTGAAAATTGTAAAAATGAAATATATAATTGATAGTATTATTAAAAGTTAGAGATTTTTAATTGAGATAAAATTTAAAAAATCACAAAAGAAATACAAATTTTTTGGATTGAGGAAAGTGGCAAAAATTGTCTTTTATGAGATTTTATGGAGTAATAAATTCCTTATAATAAAAGAAAATTAGAAAAAGTTTTCGAATTGGAATTTGGCTTGCTTGAGCTCAGATTGTTAATTCGAACATTTTGGAATTCAGTTGAGCAATCTCCGTTAACTACTGTAGCTATGGCGATGAGATCGATTTACCGGGGCTTGAGGCGGAACGATTTGCGTTTGTGCTCTTATTTGCACTCTCATGCTACTAGCTTCGGCAAGTCTTCCTATCCCTCTAAGTTTTACCCCTTTTTTGCGAAATTTGTCATTTTACTTTATTGTTATATGATTATAATATGATAAAACGTGTGATTATGTGCAAATCAACTCTTATTATTTTAGAATTACGTGAAAATTACAATCTTTGATTGTGCCTTTCCCCTTCTGCTTTAGGATTTAAGGAAGTTAGGGAGGATGAGAAGAGCCAGATGGTTGGAAATGTGTTTACAAGTGTAGCTTCGAGTTATGATGTGATGAATGATTTAATGAGTGGTGGGCTGCATAGATTGTGGAAAGAAAGGTTGGTTTTTCATTTATTTGCTTACTGATTTTCCATTTCCTGAGCTGGATTGGATCATGAGGTGATTTTCATGTGTTGTTTATCTGTTTTCGAATTTGTGTAGGTTGGTTTCGAAGCTGAATCCGTTCCCGGGAATGAAGCATCTTGATGTGGCTGGTGGCACAGGTGATCTATAAGTATGGAATTGAGTTTGATGAGTGTGAGTTCAGTTTATGAAATTCCATCCAAAACGTATGTATATGCCATAAGAGCGGGGCAGTAAAATTCGAGTCATATCTGTTATTGTTAGATTGTTCTTTTTCATTTCTTTCCTCTATCATTTCTAGTTCCCAATATTATCTGATTGATAGATTTTGCTGCCAAAGCTTGCACATTCTACTGTCAAAGAGTTCATTGTAATATTTTTCGTTCGTTCTGGTCTATTTGAGGTACCGTAAAAAGGACTATGACAATCATTAATCAATGATTTCTCCCTAGATGGTAGTTTTTTACGAATAAAATGTTTTCTTCTACATGTATTATCGATATAGGTCATGTATTTACACTTAAAAGGAAGAATACCAGTGCATACCTTGGAGCCATTTAGTCAATGTCAAAACTCAAAAGCTATTTAACTCTTCACCTTATAAATTGATATGCTTTCTCGCTATCTCTTTTCTGTTTTCATTTTAGTGTAGGGGAACGCAATTTCATGGGTATCATTCTTTTGATAGTTAGGCCTGTTTGGTCTATTATCATCTGCTTAGGTAACGAGACTCTGTAATTTCACAGGGGATGTTGGTTTCAGAATCTTCGACAGTATCCATAGTGTTGCTCATAGGGCTGTAAGAGATGGTCATGATGATAATCTCCTTGGAGAAACTCAAATTTTTGTCTGTGATATTAACCCCAATATGTTACGTGTTGGCAGAAAGAGGGCCGAAGACAGAGGTATGGCGATACTTTATTTTCTGTACTCCACTTACGCAAAATGAAATCTCATATTCCGATATCCCACACATAGTGTTTCTCAAAATATCAATTCTGATTCATTCTCTTAATGGAGTGTTTTCCTGTATCACTGTCAGGGTTGGGAGACAATAAATCTCTCGTTTGGGTTGAAGGAGATGCGGAAAAATTAACATTTGGTGATGCTACAATGGATGGTTACACAATTGCATTTGGAATAAGGAATGTAACACATATAGAAAAAGCTCTTGCAGAAGCTTACAGGTTACATTCCGATTCTATATTGGCCTTCCTTTCTTTTATATGTTTTTGTTTACAACATTATACTGCATTTTCCCTTCACTACATTTCTTATTATTGACTATTTGTTTAGTATATGATTCTTTAAGGATATCATTTTATATTCTGATTGCAATTTGAGAAATCGTTTTGACATTTTACATGTAATACTTTGGATATCATAAACTTGAGTTCCCTTTTTTATTTTTCTACATGATTGAAGCTAGTTTGGACACTCTAACCTGTGCTTATTGCACTTCGAAGGGTGCTTAAACCAGGGGGGAGATTTCTCTGTCTCGGACTCAGCCATGTGGAACTTCCAATTTTCAAAGATTTGTAAGTGTTACCGATATACCCTATGATACAACCTATATTCAGTTCATGCTGTTTGCTATATGCTATGTAGCATTGCCATAGTCATTACCATGGAATTATACTTAAACATCAATGTAATCTTTATGTGGAGTCAAACTCTTCGTCTCTTATACCCAGATATAGCAACCTATGATTGCACCCCTTTGACGGTAAATGGTAGATGGTTCAGTGAGATTGTATCTTGAATCATAGGTGGCATTTCATTGATAATCACTAGTCTTATCGTGAATTTATTGGTCAAGGCAACTGAACTCGATGATTCTTTCTCACATATTTTAAATAAATGGATGTGAATTATAGATGCACTATTCTACTGTTTAGGCAAGATTTTGGCCTCTGATCTATATCCTCTCATAGTTACTGATCAATGTTTGTCTTTCAGATATGATTATTACTCATTTGCAGTCATCCCGAAAGTGGGAGAGCTGGTTGCAGGTGATCGTGAATCTTATCAGTATCTGGTAGAGAGTATCCGCCGCTTCCCCAAACAGGTAAAGTGCTTTTACAGATTCAGAAAACCCGCCGAATTTCTTCAGGCATTGTAACAGCCTTATTTCATTGTTTTTTACTTTTTCATTGTTGTGTTAATGATAGTTAATACTTTCCTGATCGATAATTGCTGGAAAATTCTCATTGTCTGCAACTGCAGGAGAGATTTGCGACAATGATCGAAGAAGCTGGTTTTCAAAAGGTCGAGTATGAAAACCTTGTGGGAGGTGTCGTCGCCATCCATTCGGGACTCAAGTTTTAGGTTCTGTTCATTTCTGTTTGCTTTTGATTACTACTGTTTTGGTTCTTAGATGAAGTAGAATAGCTCACAGATGTTGTGTAGATAGTATAATTTACTACTACTTATGTTTGAAATGGTTAAACAATATGTTCATTTACCAGGAAATATAAAAACTTGAAATATTGCCTTTTCTTGGTTGATTTGATCATGTTGAGCTGAAATGGAGGATGGAAGGCTACCAAATCTAATGTAAGGCTCAGCTAAAATTGGAATTTCACAACAAAAGTTCAAAAAAAAAAATCTAAAAAAAGACATCGGTATACAACTTCTTCAACAAAACTGCAGATAGGGGGGCGGCCCGAGGTCTAGGCTAACCCGAAGGGAAATTAGGCCCTCCTAGCGATATGGGGAGCTTACCTATCGAGCAACACTAATATCTATCGAGCAGATGAGCTTTACCTGTCCTATGGTAAAAAAACGAGCATAGCATTTTTCACTTGAAATACATATTAGGATCGAGATATCTCTGCCTTCTCGTCATTGTATCCCGAAGCCTTACCACTTCTCCCAGCCAAAAATTTCCCCGGGAGCAAATCCGTGCTGTTTATATCTAGACCGTGATATGACCTGCTGGCAAAATATTCAGCCCCTGACTTGGCCGTATTCTTCATGACTGACCGGGATTCTTCATCTCGCACTTGCAAAGCTTTCTCCGTGACGTTCACCAGAGAGAGGATTTCATCCTTCTCTACCTCATCATCATCTTCTCAACAAACATTAGGTAAAATCCATCAGACTGCGGACTTAAATGGCTGGGAAATCCAGATACAAGGAAACTCGACTAAGGAATAATCGAGCTTTTAAGTTTCCGAATTCAAGTTCCAATTGGAAGCCTGACATAGATGATTTGACTTTGGTATCAACTCAAGTTCTCATTTTATAGCTCGAACTCAGTCGGCTTTACCTCAAGCTAGAATTAAGCATCCCTCAGAAGCATAATTACGTTACTCTAAGCCAGCTCAACCCTTCTTTTTAAACCCCTAAAGTCATCTCTACGTTTTCATGTATATGATTGTGTCAAAAGCATCAGACGGCATGTTTGCAATTACCACTCACACGCTCTATTTATTTGGCGAGAAAATTTTGGGTTGGCTCCATTATTACGACCTTGACCTCATCAGAGACAAGTAAGTTGAAAAGAAGTAAAAGAATAGGCACCTTGCTGATCCAAATCTTCAACATAACCACCCTGGATGAAAGAAAACCGTGCTTCCTTAGATTGTTCCCTTTCTACCGGAGTTGAAGCTATCAAATCTCTGAATTCCATTACGTACGCTCCGGTCCATTGACTTCCCCTGGAAATTAAAAATAAAACGTGTGTGATCACCCATAGAATGTCAATGAATAGGACAGGAAACTGATCGGTGCATTCTTAAATATGAACATTGCATTCATAGAATCAATTGTTTTTTTCTGATTTTTAACTAGCATGAAGTTCTTTCATGAAGCATCACAGGATATTACAGCAATTTATTAAAATTAGAAATGAAAATGTGATACTTCGAGATGGAAACCCGATATCCATATTATTTCCATAATGCATCCCTTTGTTTCTTTATCTGGACTTAGGTCAGACAGGTTACCTAATAGAGTACTCCATGGTTAAAATTTATGAACTACTAAAGCTTCGGATATAGATTAGCTTACCCAGAGAGGCAAGAATGATAGAAAACCACCAATGAATATGACATAACAAACATTTCAACTAAAATTAGTTAATAATGAAGCGATCAAAAATCAGTAAGTTGCAGTGAATTGATACCTGTCAAAAGCAAGTATGGCTTCAAACGGAGTAATTATAGGAGCTAAGAACTCCTTACTATCCAACAGAGCTGTTTGTGCACAAGAGATATTAATGAAGACGTCACACTGCAAGGTCAAAATGGCATAACAGCATTACCACTACAAGGTAGGGAAATAAGCAATAATGTCAGCATGCACAAACGAGGTTTACCTCAGGAAAATTGGCCAATTTTGCAGGATTTGGTCTGCCCATTACAAAAGTATAAGACTTTTTTCCAGCTTGTGTTATCAAATCCCGCATTTGATGAATCATATGTAGATAACCAGCTGAAATAACAGTTGCAGGGGAATGCTTTAGCTTTTTGGAATGAATCATGCACTAGATCAAGATATAGGAAGCAAAACAAGATGCAAGACATCATAAACGTATAGTAATGTAATCCTGACAGAAGGATATTGACTATGGCATCTAAAAGACATCATGGACACTTATACAAGAGTAACTCAAATCTGAGTTGTGTGTCAAGGAAAACCAGTTACTTTAGGACAAGGAAAGCGCATGAATGTCTGCACACAATATACTATACCTGCTCCAAGTGTTCCAACCAATATTCCAATCATGTTGGCATCCTTCGCTTTCTCAACCAGATAATACCTACGCCGAAGGATTTTTTTTGATTGAGATACATCAGTCACCAAGCCACCTTCTGTTGCATAATATCTGACTAAAAACAAAGCAAAACATCAGTTTGGGAACAATACCACAACATGATATAGTATGGAAAGCAGATAAAGGCATTGGCAAGAGCGTAATGGTCCCAATTATCAATTCGAGCAAGAAGAAAAGATGTTCCTGGAATCATCTACTAAATGAGGTCTCCTAAACGAAAACTTCATTACTCCAACCACTATGAATATAATTTTCCTGACTAATTTGACAGGAAAAACACAGTAATGTTGCATGGTGCAGAGTTCATGGTCCTTTTTCCTTATCGAGATCGTGAACAAGCTAATAAGGATTATTACCGATTTCACAGTTATTGAAAGTCAATACAACATTTGCAAATGCTGGACCGTCTGAACCAATCCAGAAAACCAAATAATCCTCCATTTTCTGTCCTTGAGGAATCTTCCAGCTCAAACCTCCTATATTATAACTTTGGCCAGATTCATCAGCAGGGCATTCTTGTACAACTTGGCTACCAGCTCCAATTTGGTTTGCAGATGTACAGGTCTCAGATGGGGTAACTACCGAACAGCATACATCAGCATAAAGGAGTTCTAACATGGATGTGGATCCAGATATGCTTGAAACATCAGACGCCACCATTTTTTTAATTTCTGGTATTGCATGTGCATACTCCAGTCCACTTAGAACCTAGTTAGCATAAGCAACAGATCAAAAATCGATATCCATGCAAAGTAGATTAGTAAAAATTATACATTATGCCTTCGTGAACTTCTGACTCATTGGGCACATATAAACTAGCTATCAGCAAGACTATGACCAAGCTAGCAATTATATGCTGTGTAGTCAGAACAGATCAAATAAGATGCTGAAGAATTGATATAACACTTTTATATGATGTTATAAACTTATAGTACAACAGGGTTTAATAATCAGACATATATGTTGTCTTTAATATTATTGAAATGGTCAAAAAATGAGCAGAGAATCTTAAGTTTCTAGGGATGGGACAGGAGTCACTTAACACCTTCTATTTTTAATTCCACGTTTTAGCCATTCTAACACACTGTAGATACAGTCATGCAGTAAACCAAATGGTGAGGCATCACTAGCGTACCAAAATGGGCTTGCCACTTTTCAGGCCATGATCAAGCAAACTCCTTGCACAATCTGATGGACTGATCGAAGCTTTATCAAAAATGAATAACGCAGGAATAGTTGATGTCCTGAGAAGAAGAAGAAGAAGAAGAACATGGCGATCACAAATTACATAAGCTTTATAAAAAATGAATAACACAGGAATAGTTGATGTCCTGAAAAGAAGAACATGGAGATCACAAATTACATAACTAAGTTAAAAGAAAACCTCATACTAACACAATATTTCCCAGACAAGTTTGTATATCAGAAGCCTAAGGATAAAGCAACCAACTTGCAACCTCAATCAATCATAGAAGGACTGATCAAATTATAGCTTAACGTTCACAACTTCTAATGTAAGAAACTTCTTAGCCCAAATTACCGTGGAAATAGAAAGTTAAAGTCATTAATGTCGAAATATCACTGAGCATAGTAGGTACAGAGCTGAAATTTGAAATGCAAAATCATTTCACTGGCTAACACTCAGTTATTTCTATATACAGAACCAATCATATAAACATCCCATGACTACCAAATGACAAATCATTCAAGTGAAAATCGAATCCCAGAGTAATTTTTGGGCATAGCAAGCACAAACACACAACACTCTTACTGCTGCAATTAAGTAAAAAAAAACACGACTTGGCATCAAAACGTTACTAACGAGCTGAGGCAAGTATGGCCATAATGAATGACGCATTCAGCACCAACATGCGCGGCCCCAACTTCATCGACACAGCAGCTTCCGTAAGTAGTGTCAGCCATTACATACAACTTCACTGATGAATCGAGCTCCTGGCGCAGAGCTCTAACCACCTTCATAGAATCCTTGAGTAGCTCATCCGGGAACTTTTATCACCCAAGCAAACATAAAACAACAATTCAAAACAACACATGAAAAAACTCATCAAACAGAACAATTTGAGAAAAACACACACACTCAACGTGTATAGATATGAGAGGTGTCAGTGTATTGCTACCTGCAGAGCTACTCTAGTGAAACCACCACTACAAACGAACTCCGCTACTCGAGCTATTTCGTAATTGCGGTACAACTCCATGGCCAGAATAACTTAAGAGATAATTAAGAGAGAGATTAATCGCAGCAACCCTGTCGAAGAAAAAGATTCGAAATTTCCTTCGGAAATTAGGTCTAGAAATCACGAACTTCGCTTAAAAGAAGCTAGAACACATTACGCAACAAATTCAACTTAAAGACGTGAAATTTGCACCTGATAATGCAGATTCTCAATTTCCACTATCTAGGGAATTCGTGTGGGGCTGGGCGGAGACTGGATTTGGATGATGTGGCGGCGGCTCGGTTAGAGGCGGCACGGTGGTGGTCGGCTGTGCTAGAGAAGATGAGTTTTGCTGTTTCTTTTATTCTATTCTTATACCAATTTAATATTGAAATAAATACTTTTTTCCAAAAATATGATAAAAAAGGAAAATTAATTTTAATTTGCAAAGTTAAATAAGTGGTTAGAATAATTAGTGTATCTGTGTATAGCGTAAATATATATATTTATTTTGAAGGGTTTATAGTGTAGTACGAGTACAATTTTTTATTAAGTATGAATAAAGAGGGAACCTCTTTTTTTATTACATCAACTATTCTAAATGAACAAATTTGGTCCGTAACATTTCATAATATATTTTGAGGTTCATCAACTATAAGTTAATATCAATTCAAATATTTTTTGACTATTTCTAATATTTTCATGACCAAAGTACCTTTAAGGCCATGAGGACAATTCAATCTATTTACCCTCTTATTTTTATTAAAGTATATAATTTTGGATAATTGATTTACCAAAAAAGATATTCCCTTTAATTTTAATTTCAAAATAAAAATATCTTAATAATATTAATATTCTATTACTATTAATTATTTACGTTTAGTTTTACTTATTTGTAATATTTTAAATCATTGTAATATAGTATTTAATATTAATAGTGAAATAACATAGGTATAAATATATGTAAACATTATACTTATACAATATTTGTATATAAAAGTAGTTCAATTTTTTAGATGGAATATTAATTTTTCAATCTTAAAGCTATACATAAAAAATATGTTACTTTTTTAGTGAAATACAAAATTGACAATTAAAAATAAATTAAAATTCATTAACATACACAAAATCTTAAATAATTCAAAGAGCTAAGTTTTATTTTATCTATTCTTATGTACTAATTGTAGTCTAAAAAAATTAGTTGAAATTATCAATAATCAATTTAATAAAAAAGACAATGGCTTCCTTAGTTGAATATGTGATTAATTTAAATCTATGATTGTTTAATTAAATAAAAATTAATAGTTGTTATCAATTGTTTAATATCACAATGTCGTGTCTTATTATTATCATTAGGCCATTTAAAACAACATTATGAAAACTGTTCATAGTTCTCATATCTATTCCCTTGACTATCCATGAATCATATTTTTTCTACTTTATTAAATTTTTATTTCAATGTAGTATATATTATGATTAACTTAAATTTTCAAAAAGAAGAAAATGGATGAATAAAGAAAGAAAAATAAATTAATACTTTAATGAAAATGATAGGGTAAATAGATTGAATTGCCCTTCATGGCCTTAAGGGTACTTTGGTCATGAAAATATTGAAAATAGCTAAAAAGTACTTGAATTGATATTAACTTATAGTTGATTGATCTCAAAAGATATTATGAAATGTTACGAACCAAATTTGCTCATTTAGGATAGTTGATGTACTAAAAAAGATGTTCCCTAAAATAAATGAAAGTGACCTATTGATTATAAAGTACGATATCAAATTTCGTTTATTTGGTATAATTGATAGTTGATGCTACTAATTGATAGTAGACATTAATAACATATATACTAGTAAGCAATCAGCAAAGTGATTAGTAAAAAATCAACAAAAGATAAGTTGTTAATTAATGTACTAGTGATTGATTGGTGATGATATAATATATAGATGGTTGTTAGAACAATAGTGATTTGTTGTTGATACAAGAAAATGAGAAGTAGAGAGATTGCTAACAAATCAGTAAAACGTTTTCAATAGATTGATTGTCACTGTTACAAGAGTTTTTGATACTAACAAGTATAGTTAGTTGTAACGGTCACGTTTGTATATAACAATCGTCCATAGTATTTTTGCTTAGAGGGAACATCATTTTTGGTTTACGAACTTTGCCAAAGTATCATTTTAGGTCCGTGAACTTTGAAAATATCATTTTAGGTCCGTGAACTTTGAGTTAGTATCATTTGAGGTACTTTTTACTATTTCCAAGTTTTTTTTGGACAAAAATACCCTCAATACCTTAAAGTGTATATATTTTTAATAAATTTATTATATACTCATAATTTTTTATAAATATCTTTACAATATATTTTTGACAAATTTTCTAAATATAATTTGACCTTAAATATTATCACTTAAAATTGAATAAAGAACT
Source organism: Salvia splendens (assembly GCF_004379255.2). Classification (NCBI taxonomy): domain Eukaryota; kingdom Viridiplantae; phylum Streptophyta; class Magnoliopsida; order Lamiales; family Lamiaceae; genus Salvia; species Salvia splendens. The sequence goes on along the minus strand of NC_056050.1, from coordinate 27,451,136 downwards.
TTTTTTTAATAATAAAAAATTGAATAAAGATCTTTTCTTGCATGTCACAAAATTAAATGATAATATTGAAGGTCAAATTATATTTAGAAATTTTGTCAAAAATATATTGCAAAGATATTTATAAAAAGATCTTTATTCAATTTTTTATTATTAAAGAAAGTTCTTTATTCAATTTTTTTAAAAAATAATATAAAAAATTGAATAAGCAATTTTACTTGCATGTCACAAAATTAAGTGATAATATTTAAGGTCAAATTAGATTGAGAAAATTTGTCAAAAATATATTGTAAAGATATTTATAAAAAAATATGAGTATATGATAAATTTATTAAAAATATATATACTTTAAGGTATTGAGGGTATTTTCGTCTAAAAAAACTTGGAAATAGTAAAAAGTACCTCAAATGATACTAACTCAAAGTTCACGGACCTAAAATGATATTTTCAAAGTTCACGGACCTAAAATGATACTTTGGCAAAGTTCGTGAACCTAAAATGATGTTCCCTCTTCTGCTTAATGAGTTGTAGTCTATTTTTTATTGTTGTACATGAAAATAGAATGCTAGATACTACAAAACAAAAGGATTTGAGAGATGAAAGTGTTTGCATTATATGATTAGTTAGTCTATGCCGTACATAGCAAAATATAAACCAGTCGAGACTTTATCAATATTTTTTCTTACGTTCATAGTTGCATAAAAGTCGAGATACATAAATATTGCGGATATTCTTGGATGCTAAAGCTAAACAATGGGCGACGCATCATAATTCCTAATTCATAAATCCTTGATGCTAAAGCTAAACAAAGGGTGGTCTCAAGACCTAGAGCATCATAAGAGTTGAGATCTACAACTACATTACCTTAACTAATGCTTCAAGCATAGCAACCCTCATCTTGAAGACTACGATTTTGAAAGATCGCGGGCAGAGCGGGCTGGGTAAGGTAGGGATAATCCCAACCGTCATGAAGAATACCCGTAATAACGGGGAGAGATAAGCCCAATACTAGGAGAAGATCCTGTAGATTCGAAGGCCAGGCTTCGCCATCTCCAGCAGCACCAGCCCCACAGTGTTGGGCGAGGGGTGGCCGGCCACGATCATAACACAGCTGGCCCTTCCTAAGATAAGCCCCAGCTGCAGCTGACAAGCATCATGACCAGCAGAACACGGAGTATATCGCCGCACACCTCTTCACCGCCTTGTCATCCATCACAAAATCTGGCACCAGAAACAATACGATTATCGCTACTGTCACCAACATAAACGTGAAATGTAACAAACAACATGGGTCGATCTCCATACCCGACTGACGTACGTGGCATTTCTAATTACTCATGGCTTTTTCAAAGCCTACTTAGCAAAATGGATTTATCTTGACCTTTTCATTTTCACACTTTATTCTTATCATCATTCTCATTTTCCAGCCCTAAGCGACAAAATTTCAGGCGATGATCACCCACAGAAACATAAGGCGGTATTTCTATTTCTTCACACTGTAGTCATCATGATCGTTCTATTTTCTTTGCCATTAATGGATTTGCTGGTTTCATTTTAAGTTCTCGACTTTAAATCCCTATGAATACTTTTACATAAAAATTAATCACTTGTTACAGATTACGAGGCATTATACACAGCTTTGACTTTCCAATTCGAATCAAAAGTTCAAACCCTACGCCTCTATTACCCAGAATCATCACAGCATAATCTACAGATTTTTCAAAGGTTTATACGGCTAAAATCTACACATTTCTGAGTTTACGCAGTTCCAAATCTGAAATGCAGCTGAGGGACTCGAATTCCGGCTAGGAACGGCGGTGCGGTGGCGGAGGCGGAGGGAGCGTTTGCTGAATTTGGTTGTGAATTCGCGGGAAAATTGATTTCAATTGAAGCCTATCAGTGTGTAAACATAGTAAATAAAATATACAGTCGTGTGGAGTAGTATAATATTATTGGGCCTAAGGCTTTGGGCTTTAAAATATAAATGTGAAGCCCAAATTGTAGGCCCATTAAGTATTTTGGAGTATTATTTTAATCTATATGAAGTTGCGTAGTTAATATTGTTAATAATTCTAACAAAAATTTCTCCACATATTTTATTCGCAAAAGGAGTGCTTAAAAAGAAACGTCTAGCTTATGGTAGAACGGAAGGAGGGAGTAAGTGATTAGAAGATTTTTTTTTTCAAATGTCACTAGAGAGGCGCATATTAAAGACGCATCTCTCAAAGTACAAATAACGGGATTGCCAAATTCAAACTCACATCAACGCTTAGGAACTTAAGCCTGAATTATTGGTATATCATGATTTAGGAGTATAAAATTATGACTTAATAGATCTTTATGAATCGTGTAGATCTCGTATCCTTTTGATTCTTCAATTCCATAATTTAAATTGACATGTTGTCTTCATCGTTTACACCACACTTTTCCTTTACAATTGGCACTATATATGGGAACTGAATCACCTCGATGGCATTAACATAATTCAAAACAATGAAGTTTACCAATAAGAATGATCTCACTAAAAGGAGATGAAAACAAGGAGATCATCCTATTGAATACTCTGCCTGCCTGATTTTCTTTTAGCGTTTTAGAGATGCAACTCAAACAAATATGCAACTCAAAAATCGAGATCGATTTTTGCTTCGAAAAGTACAAATGGATTATTAATATTGTATGTTTGAAATCGCTTTGTATACTATTGACTATCATAATACTCTAGTACATCAGAAATACATTTCAAGTCGAAGAAAAACAAACATTGCTTCGACAAATCCTAAGGGGATAAAAAACAAAACATCTCCTATAAGAAAGGGTTAACCTCGAACAAAACTTCTATATTACATGCTCCTTGTAGTTCGAACTATACTTTGTCAAAGAATTAGAAGAAATCGAAAACCATGTTCTTCAGCTATACCTGTCTGACTGTCGTGATGGCAAAATTGTGAAGGATCGATCACTGAGAAAATGATCAAGAGAGCTGGAGGGCGATCTCTTGCAGAAGTAACTTCTTCTGCGAGGCGTTTATAACTCCCTTACATTCTGCATCCACCAACACCTCCGTCATTATGGCAGCTGCATGACCTCTAGGTCCATCCACCCCAGATGCTCTTCGAAGCATAAACACCTAACGACAAAGGAGTTTTGAGTCTTTTCAGTTCAAAGAAAATAACAGTGTTCGTGCTAGATATGCAGGACTCGTACAGACCATAAAGCATGACTCGAATTTCAGGTGAAGTTTGCAAGGTGTAAATATCCACTCTTAGCAACATTATTCGCGAAGATATTTAACATTCTATAAATGATCACAGTTTGGATTATAATAAGAGTTGCGAGACTACACAGCTGACCTCTGTATACTTCAAATGGAGGACGAAATTCCAACCATCTACATCTGGCGTTCTAATGAAGCTACTTCGTCGTACTCAAATCCAAATATATTGTGTATAAGTATATCATAGCATTGCTAAGAGTATATGAACATCATATTTCTCGATCCATGTCTATATATTGTATCATATGCATATGGAGCTGATGAGTAGATGCAGGAACTCATAACGTCCGCATTTTGCACACAAGAATCAGATAAAGGATCATCAAATAGTTCTCGATAAAGCGGATTAAATACCTGTCCATGATGTGTTATTTCTAAGCATCCAGGTTGCTGAATAAAAGGTTCCCCGTCGATTTGTACAGGAAAAGGACTGGACACATGTAACCTTACAAGTTTCCCTTGTGCTAGCCTAGTTGCCTGTGAAAGTCCAACCTGCAAGTACAAATTAAGCGTTAGTTGATCTTATGCAAAATATATATCACACATTCAGCAAGTATTTAAGACCATATTTAATGCATTAACGTACAATGCCGATATAATCACAAATGGCATAACTTCAGAGATAAGTGATGACTAGACGACAATCAATCAACTATAAAACTCAGACTAAGGTTAATAGACACGTGCGATTAAGTAAACATTCAAACCTGAAGTTTTCCCAGGTGCCATGATCCAGTAACACAGACAACTTCAAGCGTTTTGTCATGCATGTACTGGTGATTGAAATTGTCATCGTATTCATAATCATTTTGCCAAAGGTCAACTCCACCCATATAGCTACCAATGTTCAGCACAATTAAACCCTCAGCATCCTGAGGGGACAAAAATCAATATAAGAAATTTCTTGAGAACGTGGAGAAATGAACATAAGAAATTATATCAAACACACGAGAATAGGAATTTGATAAAAAGGAGATGGCTTTACTTTTGGTATCTCAATATCTTTCCCGTCAACTTCAAGCCAGACTTGCCATGGCAAGTCTGCACAAGCTCTGCCCATCATATCCCTAGCACCTTCTTTGGCATACCTAAGTTTATTTAAAAACTGTTCCAAAATGTACGTTAGCCATCTTTGAGAAACTTAATTCAAGGTCTGTATAAAGTTGCCAGTGCATATTTTAACAAAATATACGTAGGCAAGAGGTTACAAACTTCATGCCTGGCTGTAAAACTTTGCTGGATTTTCTTCCCTATCTGTATGAAACTCATATGCAACCTTTGCATCACATCCAATACCTGTAGATTAAGAACCACAAAATTAGTCAAATTAAATGATAGAACAAAAACCCTAGATAAAACAAAACATTTGATAACTTAAAAAAATCTGGACCCAGCAAAGAAACAAGTCAAAACAATTTACTCTTTGCATCTGCCATAACAGAAATGGTGAAGGCTCTTCTACCTCAAACCAAAAGAAGTAGTACTAAAAAGAAAATAATTGCACATTACCTAAGTAATTCATCATGAACTTTGATTTTACGGTACTTGGTGACTTTTCTTCAGTTATGTTGACTTTCCAGCGATCAAGCATTGTCACTGCCGCATTTTCAACGTCGGTCAAGAAAGTGCTTAAGGTACCTTGTCCTTCGACAACAGAAAACCCCCCACCCCAGTGCAGGACCCTTGACAAATCATTTCCAGTTCCTAAAGGCAGAACTGCAACTGGTGGAGGTGACTCATAATTGTACTTCTCTATTGCATCAAGGACCCAAGCAACTGTTCCATCACCACCACAAACCAAAACCCTGAAGTATTGCAAATTTCTGAACAGCTCTAAGCCAGCCTCTGGACCTTGAGAGGAACTGAGTTCAACTACCTGGAAAAGAACAACCAATCATAAGCCAAGAAACCAACTACACGTTAAAGTGCACTTTGAAATAGTGAGAGGCACAATTTAACCTTTCACATTAAGTCTATAATTCTAAACTCCACATCCTAAAGGAAAACTTTAACTACGTAATAAATTAGTAACAGTTCTTATAAAGTCAATATATTATAATTTTCAGATTCATAACTGAATACTCCACAAATTACATTATAATAATTATATTTTAATCTTCATTTTTGTTGAGCTAAATACACTAACACCTAAAAAGATTAATTTGGTCTTTAAAATTTGTCCTCTTTGATAACTTTTCTGAAACATTACTGAAATACACTATACACCTACTAAAATCTAAAGTTTCAAGAGAGGCGGCATACTCATGGACTTGGGCATACACATTCTTGCTGAGAAGGTAGCAGATACAAAGATGATGTACTAATCACATGGTATAGTTCAGTTAGAGTGAGGTTACTAGACTAAAATAATCCATCTAAATTTCACGTTCACTAAAACTTTCGTTCATTTCCTTCTTACTCACGAGTTTTCTTTCGCAATATTTTATCATGTGTTCTAATTTGGTACTCTTATAGAAATACTTCAGTGTACACAATGCCAAACTTACCATTCTTCATAACTAAAACAAATTAATATTAACAAAGGAGAATGGGAGAATTATAAGTCATGGCAATATGAAACTTCTACCTGTATAGGGTTTAATAGCATGTTCAACCTTCTGTGCAGGAGAGGCCCGTTTCGTGCTCCACTTTTGGCATTAATGAAGACCAGAAGGGGTCTTGCATCTGAAGGTAAATCCAGAATAGTATAGTTTTTTAATCTGTGACAAGCATCAACTGATTTCTTCTTATTGACTGATGCTTTCGTTGTGCTTTTCTTATTAAGACCCTTGCTAACGTTCAAAGAATGATCATTATCATCTTCACTGCTAGAAGTCTGGATTCCAACAAGACCCTTAAGGACAGTAAGAACTGCTGTTTGGGCAGTTGGATTTTCTGGTTGCTTACCATTAGTGAACCGATTTCCATGCCTATTCCGATGCCTCTTTTTTCTGGCCTGTCCATGGACTGTAGAAGCAATAATTTCTTCAGTAATGGAACTTAATGTCTCAGTTTCAACACCTTTGACATATAGGGGAGAAAGAATGATTCTTCTGTGAGCACCTAGATCACAAACATCGCCACATTCCTCGGACATTTTCACTTGGCACTTAACATGTATAATCCGTTGACACCACAAGCAATACCAAGCTGGAGATGCATCAATAAAAGGGATGGCACAAGGTTCATCACAGTAAAAACAAAAGGCTGACATCTCGGGATTGTCGTCAAGATTAAACCATCTCTCTGACCAGTGGTGCTGAACTTTACCATAACCAGCTTGTGCAACACATTTACAATCTTTTGCTGCAAACTGAGAACAATGAAAATGAGCTGCCACACCACAAACACGACATCTATGTATTGGCGACCTTGATATAGGTTTTGCTCCTTTATTCTGAGGGTAGATTAGAGAAGTTAGGCACACACAGCATGTGGATGGCAGGCTACCAGAAGAAACATCTTCCACCCATGTATGATGCGATAGGGGAACTTTTAGATTCTTCCACGCTTGCTTTTTTGCCCGGGAAGCAGCTTTAAGCCAATTAAGAGACATCGATCTCTGCCATTTCAGGAAGGCATAAACAATAGCTAAAAGTCCAAAAGACCCTGTAATCAGCCATCCAAAGATATATCCAGAATCCAGACTCGAACTAGCAAGGAACCGAAGAAGAGGAATACTCAGTTCATTCATTGTGAATGACACTTCATTATTCTTCAAAATTCCAAAGGGAGCTCCACAGTTTCTGTAGAAAAATAAATTCTACAAGTCCTTACCTACAGAAACTACCAAAACCAAATGACACATCAAAATCAACATCCCCTAAAAGAATGACCAAAAACAGCACAAAACGAGGCAACCATTATTTCCAGAAACCTAGCAATTACCAAAAATGCTATACTTGTATTTAATCAATATTCAGATAATCACATGCATAAACATGGTAAATCTACTCATTCAAACCCTAAAATTGAAGACCAGATTCTCGCGCTCAATCCAATTCAATGGATCAGACAGCTAATTATGAACAAACATAGTAAATTCCACCAAATTGCACGGCGCACATCTCTAAATCGAGCAGAAACAATGATTTCCAATAGTTACCCGCGGATCATCGCAACGCAAAAAGAAAACGATGAAATTCAAAAATTTCGCATATCTCGAGAGAGAGAATTCACCTGCGTAGAAAGAATTGGACGAAAAGAGAGATCGAGATTGAAGGAAGGGGAGGAGAAACCAAGATTTACGGCGGTGGGAGGGAGATCTTGGGCGATATTAAAGAATGAATAAAGTAAGGAGGGAAGATTGATGAGGAAGGAAGGAAGGAAGCTGTCGCTTTGAGTATTGAGGAGAGAGAAAGTACGTGGCGGGACTTTCCTACGCGAAAAACACGGCGGACCTACCCATAACTGTATGCTTTCTTGTCGTTTTTCTATGCCCAATCAAAATGGCGCACATTGCCAACACATGATCGAATACAGGTGTAGCAGATCGGGTTCGTATTTAAGCTTAATACGTGCTTTTTTTTTTAATTTTGGCACATTAGGTTCGGTGATTATTATGTCAACATGATAATACCTCAACTCGTATGATTTATCATAGAGACTAGTTCGTGATTTCCTATATGATTGATTTTTAATTAATTATGAACGTTTTTGTTGTTTTATGTTAGTTATATGTGTTTTGCTTATGTATTTATAATACGATGTTTTAATTTATAAATTAAAATTAATCTATAATTAATTATGTGTAAATCATAGATTTATAGATATTGTGCAATGGTTTTTCATTATTTTAAACCGTGTTTGTTATCTTAGCAAAAATATGTAATGACTTCCTAATTTAGTATTGTTCGTATGGATTCATCGAGCACGAGAAAAGTAAACAAGACATTTAATATATATTTATAAAAGCATGTGAGGATTATGTGTCTAAATTGTATTGATAATGGAATTTATGTAATTTTAAGATTTTAATAATTAAATTAGATGCTTAATTGAATTATTTGACATTTCATAAATTTAAGAAAATATAATTATTACCAAATAAAAGAGATATACGAGATATTGATAACATACAAGATGTATTTAAGATCTCTAAGCCGACTATATTTACATCCATCGTCACCAACCTTGACTCGCCCGGATTCACTACAGACCATGTCACACACCGTCAACACCAAACCCAACGCATCGAGCCAAGCTCGATCGACTTCGACCGAGTACCCGATCCCCATTCCCCCAAATGACTCGGCCATGAAACAAAAAAACTCGAGAAAAACATGATCTTAATTCTATCGCAAATCCAACCATTCATTCTCAGCCGTTCATTCTTCTCTGCCACACCAAAATACTGGTGGTCAAGATCACTACTCAACAAAAAACAAATACGGAAAAAAAAAAAATCTAAACCAACTATAATGACAGTTGAACTGTTTGAAGCACACGCATAGAGAGAGAAAGAGTGACTGAGAGAGAGAGTGATAGAGAGATACATCTCCATGATCACCACTTCATCACACTGTTTAAGCTTCTCTTCCAACAAAATCTACAATCCAAACTTCGCCGCATTGCATCGCCACAGCAAGTATAACTGCATTGGCAACCTCAGCGTAGCCGCTTTCTCTTCATTCGCTAGTGCAGAGACGCCAAAATGGGACTGTAGGATCGCTTCTCAATCTTCCAATGGGAACCCTAACAATCTCGCAACCGGGAAGAAAATCAAGGAGGAGGAAGAGGAAGAGGAAGAAGGAGCTGAAGTAGATCGAGAAACCGAGGTGGTTCTAGGAGAGCGGAAGGTCAAGTGTGAAGTGGAAGTGTTGTCGTGGAGGGAACGCAGAATCAGAGGTGAGATTCCAGTTAATGCTGATGTTGAATCGGTTTGGTCTGCTCTCACTGACTACGAAAGGCTTGCTGATTTCATCCCCAATCTCGTTAAAAGGTAGAATTCTTCCATCTCCCAGTTTTTGAGAAGTGAGAATCCCTAGGTAGGTTAGAAATTGGGGAAATTTTCGACTGTGGTGTAGTTGAATTAGATTGACTACGTCGAAGTCGGCAGCTAATTTGTTGATTTGTGCCTTGGTTTTTAGCTTATGCTTGATTAGGGATTGTGATGGTGTCATTTTGATGCATATTTCAGTGGGAGGATTCCTTGTCCATATCCAGGGAGGATATGGTTGGAGCAGAGAGGGTTGCAGAGGGCTCTGTATTGGCATATAGAAGCCCGGGTCGTGTTGGATCTTCGAGAACTTATCAACTCTGTACGCACTTTTAACTCGAACAACTGCTTTTCGACTTTTCGTTGTTCTTGGTTTACTAGCTTGTTGTAACTTTGTGAGGAAGAAGACATGGTAATTGGAGAAGAGATGTCTCAGTCTTGAGTCAAAATAGATTAGGCTGTTGGTTAGTTCAAAGAAGATTATATCTTGGAAAGAATAGGCTATCAATTGAGAGCAGTGGTGAACATGATAAAACTGAAATAAGTTACTGTTGAAAAGAGAGGTGTAGCATGTTTATATTGCAAATCCCAGTCGACATTCGTATTACACAACTATTTTACTTAATGTATGTTAGTACAATTGGATGGTTTTTTTTTCATTTTTCAGTTTTTTCCATCTTACCTTTGATGTGATTCAGGAGAATAACCGCGAGCTTCACTTCTCTATGGTTGATGGAGATTTCAAGAAATTTGAAGGCAAATGGTCAGTGAAGTCTCAGAAAGGGTATGATACGGTTCTTTTATTTTTATTGCCACCAAGATAGTTCAACTTAATTTGATTCTTTTGGTTTCGCTGATAAGAAGTTGTACTGGAAGTGAAGTGGACTCATTACTAATTTTGTCCATGATTTTCCATGCCTTGATCCTTCATATTTGTAGGTCACCAACAGCTACCTTGGGCTATGAAGTGAATGTTATACCTAGGTTCAACTTCCCAGCAATATTTCTGGAGAGGATTATCAGATCAGATCTTCCTGTAAATCTCCTAGCTTTAGCATGCCGATCTGAAAGCAGCTTCGAAGGAAACCAGAGTGTAGTCTCTTTAAGCACATTACCTTCACAAGCACTTCACCTTGGAGGTGAGGAGACTGAAGTTGCAAGTGCATTGAACAACAAAGACGAAGATGTCAAGGAAAACTTTGTCAAAGCTGCTTTTGGTCCTTTGTCTCCTTCGACTGGAGAGTTGACCTGTAATTGGGGAATATTTGGCAAATCTTGTCCGCTTGACAGGCCGTGCTTGGTAGATGAAGTTCATCTCCGTAGATTTGATGGATTATTGGTAACTGCTCGACTCTGCTCTATATCTTTCCCTTCTTGGGGAAGTCGTTTCATATTTGGTTGGTTCATTTTGTGGTGAAGGAAAATGGGGGCGTTCACAGATGTGTTATTGCCAGCATAACAGTAAAAGCTCCTGTTCGTGAAGTCTGGAATATTCTCACAGCTTATGAAAGACTTCCCGAGTAAGTTATTTAGGCGCTGATTGTGTGCCGCTTACTGAGATTTTCTAACGTCTTAAATCTGTTTTTCAGCAAGGTTGATCTCCAACGTCTATAATTTTTTCATATTGATAGGTTTAAAATGTGTAAATTTGATGTGAAAGCTGTTTTCATGCATGCCTCTAAATTTCTATATATACTGTTTGGGGTCTAATGCATAGAACCTTTACCAAGATGTCGATGGAGCTCTGTCACTATATCAGATGTTATCTGTTTCGTTAATTGTTTTTTAAATATTTTTTTTCCTGAAACTACTGCAGGTTTGTTCCTAATTTAGCTATAAGCAAGATCTTATCTCGAGAAAGCAATAAAGTCCGCATTCTTCAGGTACAAATTTCTTTGTTTGGTATAATGATCCTTGAATGGAGCAAGAACAAAATTATCAATTTTGCAGAATTAAAATGATATTTAAATTTTCTCTAACATGAACTAATGACTAACGTTGCAGGAAGGATGCAAGGGTCTGTTGTATATGGTTCTCCATGCTCGTGTCATCCTTGATTTATGTGAGCATTTTGAACAAGAGATCAGATTTGAGCAGGTCGAAGGAGACTTTGATTCATTTCGAGGGAAATGGATCCTAGAGAAACTAGGTAGCCATCACACGCTGTTGAAGTATTCAGTGGAGTCGAAAATGCATAAAAACTCCTTTCTTTCCGAAGCTATCATGGAAGAGGTTAGTAATCACTTCCATTAGTCCATTTCATCAATGAATGTCTAGTTGTCTTTGCTTATACTCGTGTAGTTATACAGTTGGACTCATTTCTACATTCAAAGTTCTGCACTTCTGCTTAGAGCTCGTAAACAACAATTCTCTGAAATTATGACACCTATTTTCATGTCATTGAGACAAAATCATCTGGTTTTGCATTTGCAGGTCATTTACGAGGATCTTCCTTCAAACTTATGTGCTATTCGAGATTACATGGAAAAAAGAGAAACCGAAAATAATCAGGAGGTCGTTAGTAATGACAGCTGTGACAAGGGAGAGAAAGCTACAGAAAAAAACTGTAGCTCCTTCAAATGCAGTTCAGAGGCCAAAGACTATGATAGTGTCTCAAGCTCTAACAGACAAAGGCCAAAGGTCCCTGGCCTGCAGAGAAACATTGAGGTTCTTAAATCTGAGCTCTTAAACTTCATTTCCGAGCATGGACAGGAAGGATTCATGCCAATGAGAAAGCAGCTAAGGAAGCATGGGCGAGTGGATATTGAGAAGGCCATTACACGCATGGGTGGATTTAGGCGAATCGCGTCGTTGATGGATCTGTCCCTTGCATACAAACAACGCAAACCCAAGGGTTATTGGGATAATCTTGAAAACTTGCAAGATGAGGTTAGTTTCTTGCATCTCATTCTGTTATAAAACAAGCCATCACCATCATCTATCAACTTTGCTCTTTCAGATTAAACGGTTCCAAAGGAATTGGGGTATGGATCCATCTTACATGCCCAGCAGAAAATCCTTTGAACGTGCAGGTACTCGACATCCATCTCATTTTCTCGATTGAATGTCATGCTATATATCATCCAAAGACAACTTTTTCTTTACATTTGCATCGAGTGGATTCTTGAAAACAGCCATGGTCTGGTGCAGGGCGCTACGACATAGCTCGTGCTCTGGAGAAATGGGGAGGGCTGCACGAAGTGTCCCGTCTCCTGTCACTCAAGGTGAGGCACCCAAGAGAGAGGAAAGCCGAGTCTTTGGCGTGCAACAGTGTAAATGGACAGGAGAAGATACCTACGAAAGCCTATGTTTCACAAGATGCACACGAGTGGCTACTCAAGTTCAAGGACTTTGACATAAACTGGGTAGAATGATCTGAACTTTACACTACTAACCTCACCTCTACACAATAGTAGTAGTAGTAGTAGTTCTATGTAGATATCACTTCTCTACTTAGTCATCTTGGGACTAAACAGATCCTTCCACTATGGTAACTACTACTATTAATTTAGAGATAACTATACAAAAAAATGGCTCGTGCAAAATATATCCTAGCTTCCTCTATGGTTCTAGCACTTGAGCTAGGCCTCAAAAGATGGTGCTCGGGGTGGTGCAATGGTGATTGGTGACTGCGACGAGAGAGTCATCGGTGGTGGCTGTATGAAGGAGATGAGTGTGTGTGGCTAATGGCTACGGTTGTTGATTGCCCACCTCGAGGGAGAGCTTGAGGCCCGGCTTGGCCCAGGCCCATGAGAAATTTTAAATATATTATAACTCGGTTATTTTTCAGAAAATTGGATTGTAAAGAATTTATTTGAAAATTATAAATTAATATTCTCTCCGTCCGTTATTAATCATCTCAGTTTGCATCTTCGTCCGCTATGAATAATTGTCTCATTTGCCAGCCTTATCTTAAATTGAGTTGGTTGAATTTCTGCTGAGCCTAGACTTGAATTGAAAAATGGCCCAATTGAAACCAATTTTTATTATTAATGAGCTCATTCCAAGCCTCCATTGTTTCATTAATTGGCCGGAAATGGAAAAATGGAATGGATGCATTTCAAAAACATAAAATTATTTACTCCTACAGTCCTACTACATGAATATATTATATATTAATACTCTCTCTCTTAATGAGGTCTCTCTTAATGAGGTGAGACTTAATTTTCACTAATACACATTTCTTCTATATCACTATTACGATACCAATTTACACTAAGACTCGTGTTATTCAAAAGTTTATATTTTTAGGGGATAAAGGGAGTAATGCATAATTGAAAATTAATTTCATTCTGAAAAATTGAATATAATAAAATTGAAATAAGTGATGGTATAAAATTCAATTATTACAACATACGAAATGAATATGTATATAATAATACACACAACATATAAATTTTCTTAGATTCAGAATTTAAATCCAAAGTAGTCCGAATTTTTGGACGTGATACATGCAATTTAGATTTGTTTGTTTGACTTTAGAAAACCCCAAATCATTAATACAAAAAATTGGTCTACGGCATTCTTTTGCAGAACCTTCAACTTCAACAATAATTGCAACATGCCATTTTTTATTTATTGGAAAAGAAATCGGTGACTATTTAAAAAAAAAAACTTTTACCACTTGTATATCAAATAATAATAATAATAGTATTATTATTATTATTATTATTATTATTATTATTATTATTATTATTATTATTATTATTATTATTATTCTCAAACCAACTAACTAATCTAACTTCATATAAGAAAAAATGTAGACGCATTATTGTATGAATCAAGGTGTTTAATTCTTACTGATATACGTGGCCATCATTTCAATCATCCTTGACACAAATTTAAGCAGGCGCGCAAATATCGCAATCTTGGTTTGAAAAAGAAAACAATATTTGCTTCCATAATTCAACCATGTCTTTGTCTGCTTCTCCCCACCTCCGCAACACTCCAAAACACCATTACAAAAAGGCTTTTTCAATTCAAGTAAATCTACATTATTCCCTCAAATAAAAATAATAAATCATCCCCCATCAATATAATAATCCCTAACCAGAAAATTGCGAACTATTCTGTTTGCTGCTCAGCAATTATTTGAACTCCCTTTTTTGTCAGTGTATTTCAAGTTCTTTTTGAGGTCTCTCTCTCTCTACATTCTCTTTTCTTTGCTATATGAATTGGCTGTGTAAAGAAATTCAAGAAAGGTACTTTTTTTAGTAGGGAGGTTTTAGTATGTGATGTATTTCTAGAAAATCAAGAAAGGTGCTTTTTTTTATCAGCGAGGTTTCATATTTGCTGTATTTCTGTTTGTGGGTCGTGGTCGTCTAGTATTTAGAGGATAAAGTAGATAATTTTATGTGGGTCATGCCTATAAATTTTTGCCATCTTTTTCATGGATATTTAAAGGGGAATACCCAAATTTCGAGTGTTAATTAAAATTTTTGATACCCTCTTCAGTTGGTGGTGGTGGGGGGAAATGAAAGGTGCCCATCAGAGTTGTTGTCTGAAAGTTTTGTGATTGAAGTTTTTGGATATGTATGGTTTTATATTCCAAGATGGCTCTATGCCTTATTCTTGTTGTGTTTCTTTCAGCTTCAAATGAGGTTGGTTGGTTAAGGATTGATTGTATTCTAAGTAAAGATTGACTCTTTACCAGAATTTTAAATCCTATTTCTGTTGCAATTTGCTCTGAGTTTAATAATCTCTCTGTTGCTTCTGATTGATTTCTTTATTTATATGTGCATTTTGAGTTATGAGACTGGCTTTGCTGATGTTATGTTTCTGTAGTTTTGATTAGGGAGAGGTGGGATGCTGTTGGAGGGCTTGTGTGTTTAGGATTGTGGTTTAAGGTGGCTGTATTCAGATGTAAATGAGGTTAGTGTGAGAGGTGGGGAGTGCATTTAGATGGACAGGAGGAGTTGGCTATGGCGGCGAAAGTCTTCGGAGAAAAGTCCCAGTGGGGAAACGGAGAGCTTAGGGTCAGTGTCATCGCACTCCGAAAGATTCTCTGATGATCAGGTTTGTATGTTAATGTATAGCTGTGTAGTGTGTACTAATTGCCTCATTCTTACTTGTGTTTGAACTTTGAATTCCAATATGATTGAGATTTATAGAGTATGAAACTAACATTTTTGTTGTTATGTTGTTTGGAAATTGATCTTTTTTATGCTACTGTTTCTGGTTGTTTATGAGTTTAAAGAAAATAAATTAGGTTGAAACGTATAAGAAAACACCCCTAAGATGAACTTTGCTGAATTCATACTTGAGTGTATCGTTTTGTTCTCTACAAAGGTCATCTCATGTTCTGGATTTAAACTGTTTTATGGTCTTTACATGACCTTTTGTAGCCATGGAACTGCAAATTGGTATGCTTTCATTTCTCACCATCAGTTATTATTCGGAAAAGTTTGGTCGTTAGCATCCATGTCGTGTTTCTTTCCTGAATCACTCACATTTCTGATGGATCAAGAACAAGTGAGTAACTGATATTCGGGAAAGGCTTGGGGTTCGAAATCTTAAGTTCCAGAAAGTTGCAACGAGATTAATTAAGGCCTGGTGTTTGAAATCTTGCGTGTTTAAGATATAATCAGCCTCGGAAAGATCTGGCACGATAGTAGCTTTATCCCTGTTCGGATTTTGCAAGAATGGTGAAACTCCATTCACATGCTGGTTTATCATCAACTAAGATGGACCACATTGTGTGGATATCCAGTACAGTTGGTCCACAACTGACAGCCTACCACTTTCCACTCTGAAAAGCACTATTTTCCAGCTCCTTTTACAAATGTCTACCTCCAATTATAGGAGGGGTGTGACGATTCTCTCTCTCTCGGTCGCCATCAATTTTCGTGCTTCAATATCAGTGATCAGTATACATATTTATTAAAATGCATAACCTCAGCCTAATAATTTAGTAGAGACATCATTTTCGCTAGTTGCCTTTAGACATCATGTGCTGATGAGTCGAGAACAAAATGTGAACCGGTGTTCTAGAAAGACCCCGCCTAACGCCTCCTAGGCCTTCGTCTGCCTCCACTCTTTTCTGAACTTGCACATGTGTAACCCCATGTGGGTCCCACCCAACCTGCTTGTGCGTGCTAGGCTGTAGGCGCTTGCTGTCCCGCCTCCCGTCATTAGTGTTTAAGACATGATCAAATTACTGCGATAAGATGCATAAGTAAGTCCGATACCAGTGATGCATTTGCTCGTAGAAAAGAGCTAATGCACAGGTTTAGTATTACCAATTGCAGTCTCCACTTGTTTTAATCATAACATTGGTCATTTATCTGTCACCTTCCTTCAATATGTCTGGGTTGAATTGTGGCTTTCGAATTAAATGAACGAGAGAGATTACCCAATGTGCTATAATTGGGAGACGAGAAGAATGACTATGACAATTAGGTGTTCATGAGGTTAAATATGGTTGTTCCATTTGTGCAGATTCCATCAAATCATAACATTCAGTCCCCCGAAGTCACATCTAAAGCTGCACCGGACGATGAACTTAATGATAGCGTGAAGACTCTCTCGGAGAAACTATCTGCAGCTCTTCTCAATATCGGTGCTAAGGAAGACTTGGTTAAGCAACATGCAAAAGTAGCAGAGGAAGCTGTCTCAGGTATTCCTCGGTGTAAGTCTCTGTAAATGAATAGTGTGTGTGTGTGTATGATTTTAGAAGACTGGTTTCGTTTTAGTTTTTAGTCTTCGTTTACTACTTCTAAAACAAACCTTTACTTGCCCTCATATGCTAGGATGGGAGACGGCTGAGAATGAAGTCTTGGTCCTAAAGAAACAGAATGATTCCCTAACTCAGAAGAATTCAGCCCTCGAGGAACGTGTTGATCATCTCGATGGAGCCCTTAAGGAGTGTTTGAGACAGCTTAGGCAAGCAAGAGAAGATCAAGAAGAGAAAATTTATGGAGCCCTTGCCAATAGGAGTAGTGAATGGGAATCGAAGAAGTCTGAGCTCGAGAGCCAGCTATCCGAGCTCCGTGACCAACTTCGAGATGCTAAATCAGACGCGAGTGTGCTTGCTGATGTTCGCTCCAAACTTGAAGCCGCGGAGAAAGAGAACTCGATGCTAAAGATGAAGCTACTTTCGAAAGAGGAAGAACTGGAGCTAAGGATCACCGAGAGCGATATGAGTGTTTACACTGCTGAGAATGCTAGCAAGCAGCATCTTGACAGCAAAAAAAAGGTGGCTAAGCTCGAAGCAGAATGTCGGAGGCTGAAGGCACTGGTTAAGAAAGCAACACTCGCCAACGATCACCAATCGGTTACCACATCATCGGTATATGTTGAATCTTTCACAGACAGTCAATCGGATAACGGAGAGAGAGTGCTGTTTATGGAAAATGACAGCTGCAGAATGAGTGGATTTGAGTCGATTGATAAGGACTTGGAACAATCTAAGCACGAAAAAGTGCTTGGAAGAAGTCTCATCGTCCCTTCAGTTGAGATTGATCTAATGGATGATTTTCTCGAGATGGAGAGGCTTGCAGCGCTGCCTGAAACGCGTAGTGGGAGCGGACCTGGTTCAGGGATCGATGGTGAAGAGAGTCTGTTGAGGATTGAGCTGGATGAAATGACGAAACGTGCAGCTGAACTCGAGGATAGCTTGAAGAAGATAACATCAGAGAAAGTGAATTTAGAGATAGCTCTTTACGAAAGCCAAATTAAGCTTGTGGCATCGGAGAGTCAGCTCCAGCAAACAGAGGTGACATTAGAGGACCTGAAAAAGCAGCTTGTTCTGGCTGATGAAACTAAGAAAGACGCACGCAAACAAGTCGAGTATTCTAATGTGAAGCTCGAGAACACAACGAAACTCTTAGATGAAGCAGAAGGGAAACTGATCAAGGTTCGGGATAAGTTAAGTGAAGTGGAAGAACTGAAGAGCAAACTCGAGTTGCAACTCGAAGATGCCAATTTAAAGCAAGCGGAATCAGAGACAAAACTCAAAGCGATGGAGCACGATCTGAAAACCTTGCGTTCGAGCATTAGTATGCTAGAAAAAGAAGTTGAGAAAGAAAAAATTCATTCAAGGGAAGCTGTTGCTAAGTGTGAGACACTGGAAGCTGAGCTCTCGGGAACGAAATCCAGCTCTCTGTCACAGAGATCAGCAATCATCGAGGAGTTCAGAGCTAATCAGGTCCGTTGGTAGACATTACTTATTGGTTACTACACCCTCTGTCCACCATTAAATGTCTCATTTTGCCATTTCGGGATGGCTATCACATGTCTCGTTTCACTTTTATTATATATAGTAAGTAGGTCTCACGTTCCACTAACTTATGTGCTGATCCCGAAATGAGACAAGTAATGAATGGAGGGAGTTTTTTCGTTTAACTCGTGCATTGATATTGAATCTCTGCCTAGTTTACCTATCTGCGGGTTCAACCTTGATGCAGGATAAGGAGTTGGCAGAAGCTGCTGGTCGATTCGCTGAGTGTCAGAAGACGATAGCTTCCCTCGGCCGCCAGCTGAAAACTCTCGCCACGTTGGATGATTTCTTGATCGACTCTGAAACAGCAACTGCGGTCGATTGAGAAAGCAGTTGCGTGTTCCAAGCTCGGCGAGGGCCCTGAGATCGCGTTTTTAAGTGCTCAACCGATGGTGAGAGGGTAATCCCGAGCTTCTGCACCGGCTATGAGATGTTGAGGCTGCTGCTATGGAGTGGAGAGCATTGATCTGTACCTTACAAAGGTGTGAATGAGGCTGCAAAATTTTCTTCTTGTATTTTTAGTTCACCATCGATTGATTGTTTATAATTGCCATGAATAATTTAATTATGTTATAAAAATTATAATATGATAGAATGATAGTACTACAAGGCAAGTATTCAACTTGTGATTTTGCCTTCCATTTTGCATGGCACCATTTGTATAAAAGCTCTATATATCTCAAGGGAAAAAGCTCAATAATAAAATATGATAATTTCATTTCAAATTCTGACAAAAGTTGTGGAGCTCGTGAGGCTTACATAGTGTTGTGGGTCATTAAAAGATTATCTTTCACACAATTAAATCGTCAAAATTAAGAAAAATAAAAGATCCAATTAGTAATGTTGTCTTTTTGATTAAATTCTTTAATTTTAGTCGAGTAATAAAATGACTCGAATAATATTAGAAAATGATCCAAAAATACTCAAACTCGTTGGATCAGAGGGAAGAGCGTTTACATAAAACAAAATATTTCATTAGAAATTCATGAAATACACACTTTTCAAATTCATAATTTTACATGTATGCATAAACTTACAATTTAGCTACTATGCTTCGAAACACTTTTCAATGAACAATGATTACACTAAACCTTATATACCTTCAAGAGAGACAAGCCTGCCTTCTACGACCCAGAAAGCATTTTGGTGAAGGTATCTTGCAGTAATGCAGTAGACTCTACAGCAGATTTTGCTAGCCAACTTATACCTACTTTAACCCGGTGCTCGTCTGTCGGTAACCTTAGTAGATAAGCGATTTTCCTAGCTGCAGCAATATCGAATTCAGAGTGAGAAGGATATGGAAGGGTTACAGATGATTAATTGATCCGATAAAAGCAAGGGTCTCCATACCAGTGTGTCCAACTGGACCCTCCAACGTAAGGCCCTCGATGAAACTTGGTGTTATAGCAGCATCGTATCTCCCAAGAGTCATCATCTCACCTAAATTCTGGAATCTGTGACAAGAAAATCGATGTTAGACTGCTGTTATACGCATTTATAGAGATTCTGTTGACAGAGAAAACCATAAGGTAGCTCGGAGTCCAGATAAGATATATGATTGAGTATTTGTATCCTCGTTAATACGATTTCTCTAGTTCTATCCTTACAATGAGATATGAATCAAACAAAATTAGTTCGAATGGAGGGCCTTGAGATTTCCCAATGTTCCATCTATTTTAGTAAAGAGTGGAGTAGCCTATACTATTTTCATCTATCTAAACTAATCCTCAAAAGTAAACACCTTCTAGAACTATGCAACGACCAACGACCCATTGTTGGAATATTGATTAGCCGTTTGCAAAAACTTGATTACACTAAACCATCTCTAGCACCAAACAGGTATTCTTCTGGCATGGTGCTTGTGATACAATTTTCGTGCTACCGTTTTATGCAACATCAATGAACGTGTCTCGTTTAACTCATTTATGACAAACCTAAATGGCAGTAGCGGTCGGTCATTTATCGCAGCCCAGAGATTCCAGCCTGCAAAATCCGCCTGCTGAAATGCCACCTAATCGAAATATGGCAGCAGAAAGTCCAATCAGGGGAAGTAAAAAATTTCCGAGCCGAAAATAAAAGAATCATAGAGTACCTGAGCAGTGCCTGGAAGCAATTTTCCCTGTTTGTCCTTTACAGCAGATGAGTCGCCAATGGCAAATGTGCGTAGATGGCCCTTAACGCGAAGAGTTTCATCTGTTTCGGCTTGTCCCCTACCATTAAGAGGAAGACCAATGGGTCTATCACTGGTTGTTACTTCTGGAAGTAGAGGTTTAGACCCGACAGTCCACAAAACTAGATCTGCTTCGACAATTTGACTTTCTATGCCCCTTTCGGTAGGCTGCAACTCCAGTATAAATCTTTCATGATCATGTTCTGTTGTATCATGAGCAGCTTGAGCATTTTCAAGTTCAGGTGAGCTCCTGAGCTCGGAAGCTCTCCTCATACAACGGACAAAGTAACCCAACAAAAGCTCGACTTTTCTTGATAGGAGAACCTACAACAAAGGTTTTATGTTTCAATTAACTAGGAGTAGGAGGACTTACTATGAAGAGCTTGTCAATCTCATTTTTTGTTCACTAACAAATCAAGTAATATCAGAATCATCAACTGACCTATTCTCGCCAATCAGCATAACGATATAATAATACGCATGGCAGGTGCTCGAACATAAGATCATGCAACTATATACTAATTTAACTATACGAAATATCTAAGATGACGAAAGTGATCGTAGAAGATATGTTCAACTATGCTTACTTTTAATGCTGATTCTCTGTTACTGGGTGGAGCATTAGGCAAGATCATTTTGTCAACATTGATAGCTTGTACAACTCCCCTGTCTCGCAGTCTTTCAGATACTGTGGCAGCCAACTCAACACCAGAGTAACCACATCCTACAACGGCAACACGAATTGGAGAATCTTTGCCAAAATACTTCCGTTCCAGTGCTGTTAGCTTCTCATTAACCCTCTGCACAAGACAATTATAAAAAAACAGAAGTGGCGGTTAGCCTATACACAGAATTTTATTCAAGATAAAATTTGTAGGGGGCAGTCGAATCCTAACACGAGCATCCTCAAGGGTGGAAAATGGTAATGCATATTCCATTGCACCTGGCACAACATCGAGTTTGGCATCAGATCCAAGCGCCAGTACCAACCTGGCTGGCAGATCAGTATGAATGATATCAGAAGAAGCCAATAATGGAAAGGAATATTTTATTTCAAGATATCGAGTAATCGAACTTCAGGAATACAAGCAATATTCTACATACTTTATATTAACAACGAAATCTGGTAAAGCATTCCGTCTCTTTGGACAGTTATGGAATAATAAGTTGAAAACAAGAAAAAACATGCATCTTTATACAAGAAAAACATCGAATAAGTATTTTGAGTGCTTCACAGCTACTCAGTTTCACTAGAGTCTGATGCAAATTTTGATGGATTCAGGCTAAAAATTTTCATTGCATTTTTGTTGGACCGTATTTATGTTATCTAAGACGAAAATAAGATTTATATGAATGACATGGAAGTTTACCAGTCATATTCAATAAGAAGGCCACTTTCAAGATGAACAGTTCCGGCAGATTGAGACAATGCAGCGGCATCCATTCCCAAATGATCAGAAGGATGTAAAGCCTGCACCCTATCTTTGAAAAACTGCACTGTGGTGCTTGACAGCAAGTCCGAGAAGTAAGGGGCTATTTCCCATTCATCTACTTCTGCACTTGGAAAAATCAGTGTAACAACGTCATCATAAAGAACTATGCTTGTCTAGCTTGAGTACCAAAATTCGTCTGCTGCATCAAATCAAAATATACCTCCAGAGAGGAGTTCATAAAGTAAAGGCTTGAACACAAAGCGTTCAGATTGATCAACAAGGACTACCTGTTGCATTATCAAAAAACACTTATTTTATAGACAACATGTAACAAATTGAAAATACACAAGACCAAGAAGATCTTGGTACACGACCAAGTTGGTAGAGATAGACATCTAAATTTCCTTTTCAAAACCAGAGACTGTGTTGTTGTTTTATAAAAAGATACTTGATGTATTCTTTAAAACTGCCAAGTTACCTGTGGTTTCTTTCCATCAGGCCACTCAAGCGATTCCAATCTCAATGCAGTGTAGAGCCCTCCAAAACCACCACCCAGTATACACACCTTTGGCCTCTGTAATCAATAACCGTGTTAGTGTCCCTATCATCTGTATTGCTTTAAAGCATAAGCCATTGTGCTTATGGAGAAAATATATGTGTGGAGAGAATATCATTAAGAAGCATTTAAATGGAATTCACATATTAGGAAAGAAAAAATCAATCATAGCAGACTGAAAAGAGTACCAGATTAACAGGCACACATATATTACTTGTAAAAGCAGAATACATTATTCAGTATTCCCTTCATGAAAATTCAAAATAGGTTTATTCTTAAATTATACTCCTAGAATGGACTTTAGCTGAGAATGGAACCTGAAAGAAAGTTAACTAGTCCACCACCACCACGACATTTTGGGCGTCCGTACAGTTTATATTTAGGCCCAACACAGTTCTACTGTGATTTGTGGATATGATCAGAGTTCTTTTTCTGCCTATATACCTCTCTCTTAATGTAAATTGCATCCGAAAAGTGTATAGGGAAATTCAGCTTTGGCATCGCCCACGTAGATACATCTCGTATTGAATTAGGTAAACAATTAATGTGTTTATTTTGTTTATGCCCGTGATTATCTGTGTTGATTACTTTGACCCGTGATGATATATTGTAAAGGTTATACATTTGCTAATCTCCGTTATTCACTAAATAGCCGAGTCAAAATCTACAATGCATCAAAACCAGTAATATGCCAACAAACAAGCTGAAATGCTTTTACAACTGCCGAAAAACCAAAGAAAAATCTATTAACTTGAAAAGCACAGTATTTGGGAAATACCTTGTTCTTTTCCGGCCATGCGTAATTGGACGGCTGAGATTGCTTTTCAGAGACTTCAGAAACGGCGCCGTATCCGCCGCCTGAGATCGAACCGTGAACTCGGAGTCCTTGCCTTGGGACGGAGCTCGAAAAGAGCCCGGAATTAGCTCGATAGCTACGCGAATTCCGCTGGAAAGGGTTTCGGCAGTGGAGCTGATCGCCTGAAATTCATCGTCGGTTACAGAAAGCAATGAGAATTGTGAGCTCAAATTGAGTGAAGTTAGATACTACAGTAGAGAGAGAGAGCGCTTACGATTGAAAAGCATAGATGATGCAAGAGAAGAAATCGCGTGCGCCATTGTAGTACGACGACGGAGGAATGGAGAGGAGAAGTGGTAATGTGGCTGTTTTTGGTTCCACGATTACCAGAGTTTTGTTGAGCTATGAAAGAGCGCAAGATTGGATTTTTATCACGTGAAGTTATATTTATATTTCCATTTCACTTTTAATAATTAAATAATTACACAATTGATAAATTCAATGTGGGAGTATATTTAGTTTGTCACATTTTGAAAATGTCTTCTATTCCATTTTGGGTTGTCTTTGTGTTTTTATAACCAAATACTGCGAAATAATTGTGCCCAAAAGAAATGAGGCTAAGCAAGGTCTTTGTGTTTTTATAACCAAATACTGCGAAATAATTGTGCCCAAAAAATGTGGTACAACTCTTGATACACAATAAAGTTACAACATGCTTTATGCTTTTATAAACCTCATAAACAGAATCAGATTGCTACAATCACAAATCTTTCACATTTACTTTTCATCTCTCTTTATTCTCTATTTATAGACATGTAAATGATATTTGATGTAAAATAATCAGATTTTCACTAAATCCATGGAAAACTTCAGCAGACTGACCTGAACCTGTATATTCTGCTTCAGCATGATTTGGAGGTTTCAATGAACCTTCGAATGGTAAACAACAACAAAATATCCCTTCAAGATCTCGCGAAGATAAGCACGGGACGTCCCGTTCTGTGAAACGACTTAATTTGTCGATTCAAACAAGCCAGCAGTGTGATTGAATCCGCAAGATACGTCTAAAGCTTTGACGCTCTTATGGAAGTCGAGCAGCCTTGGTTTGACGTAGTCCATGTCATCACCTTGACCCTGGAAAAGTAGGTTACAGCGATTGACTAAGAACCGAAAAAAAATCAACACAAGAAAGGAATTTAAACTAACCAACTGTCCTCCCGGTGAATGGCCATCGTCTTGAAAAGTTCCATTCGAACCACCCCATCCCCACGTGTAGACATGGCCATCTGTTTTTCAGCAACAAGTTTGACAAATGGACACCGAAAACATGCAATCACACGACCAAATCTAACTTTGTTCAGCAGACTAATATTCGAGAATTCGTGAACCCATAGCGGGCCAGGGATAACAAGGAAGTCGAAGCAAATTTCAACAATGAATCAAATAAATTTCCACTTTTGCATAATAGGTTCTCATCTTTCAATAGTTGTGATAACGTCTTTATGTAAACGAAGATTAAAAACCATACTTAGATCGCATATGAAAAGACATACGACGAGAAAACACGGTACTAGTCAGAAATCTCTTACCAGAAACTGCTGCTGTGTGTTTCCAGCCACAGGACACCTGTTTACGGAAAAAAAATGTAAACTTTATACATATGCGACAGTATTTACACGAATCAAGTGCGTATGTAGCGACTGTGTATAAAATTATCATTGCAAACCTTGATAACTGGTTGTGTCGACAACGAGCCTTGGACTCTTTCAGGCGAATAACTGACATTTGTGCAACTGAAATGTATGTCGATTAAATGAAGTAATATGAGTCTGCAGAAAGAATGATACGAAACAAGTACTAGTAACTCTTGCATAAGCAATTTTGTGAAGAGATATACCCGATGCCTAGACATCCATTCTCGTTGGTTCCCCATGAGTACAGTTCCCCACCATCTTTGTAATAAAAGAGTCGTAAAAAGAAATTAGCTGATGGCAGAAAGAATCTTTAATATGAAAATGTAATCACATAAAAGATTACTTGTAATTACACAGGTATGATAAGCACCACAAGCAACTTCATCCGAATATGGCATGGCGTCAATCGTAGATGGTGTTGTCGCATTCTTTGCTTTTCCAAAACCCTGATATTTTGGAAGATAGACCATGGTATGAGATGGAAAATGACCAAGTATAATACTCCCTCCGTCCCAAGTTCATCGGAACATTTCTTTCCGGCACGGGATTTAAGTAAGTGTTGTTTAGTGAGTTAAGTGAAGAGAGAACTAAGCAAGAGAGACTGAAGGGTTATTTTTTGCCAAAACTGAAATGACTCATTTAGCTTGGACGTCCCGAAGGAATACGATTGATTAACTTGGGACAGAGGGAGTAAATCTGAAGCAAAGTTCTAATATGAAGAATTCAAATCATACCCATTTTCCTAATTCTTTTTCACCGAAAACATAAACAGAGCCATCTTCTGTAACATCCAAAGAAAGGGTTAAGTTAGGAAGCTATTGTTATCAAATCCAACAAAAAGCACATTGTTGATCGATGCCTAAGGATCATACCGGAAATACACGCAGAGTGCAGCATTCCAGCTGAAACACTTTTGACCTAATATTACAGAACCGAAATTCTCACCATTCTGATAAAAGATGAAGTGATAAGTTTAAGACGGCCCAAGTAATGTACCTGGATTCCCTCTAGACTTTTAATCAGACGTGGGGTATACTCACTGTATTTAACACCACCAACAAAATGATCAATAAAGGATCCAAGCGAACGGTTATGAGCTATCGAAATTTGTTAATTAGCATTGGATGATTATATCCATTTAGTTGATTAAAAAAACCTGCTGGTCTTTTGAAACCCCAAAATGCTCGATCCATGCCCATGACCAAGCCGTCCAGACTCTCCATCTCCCCAACTCAGAGCTTCACCGTTGTCTGGATATAAAGGATCAAGGAAAGCAACTAGTCAATGAAACAATATAGGATGATAGATCATGAACTTGGGGTAAGATTATCGATTGGAGAAAGATCACACCAACCTGTGATAGCAATTGAGTGTTCGAACCCCAAAGATATCGCTCTTACTGCGACTCCTTCCAAGCATTCAACCTTACAGGGAATAGGAATAATCTTTTGTGCCTCTGCAGATTCATGCAAAGGGTAAGTGTCGATTTTAAAAAATTATTCATTTGACAGTTAAAAAATACTCCCTCCGTTCGCCATCAAATATCTCATTTTTCCATTTCGGGATGTTCACCATTACATGTCTCATTTTGGTGACGGAGGGAGTGTTACAGAACAAGAATATTATAATTTTAGCACTAGAACTCCTTAAACACCGCTTCTTTAATGCCCGTGCCAGAAAGAAATGCATCACTCAAGTCCGGATGGAGGGAGTAATAAGTTCATTACTGTAATAGAGCCAATTCACTTACTTTTTCCAAGGCCAAGTTGCCCATTTGCATTCTTTCCCCATAAATAGAGTTCACCATCCTCTGCAAAACGAGAGACGGCATATATATTATGGAAGTTGAAGGTTCTGAACCACATTAAGATTTAACAAACTATCCCATCTAGTAATAAATTAAGATCTACTTATAAATACTTTAATACATCATTATATGAAATGGGACTCTTCCATTATTCATGCACAAAATCGTTCAAGAAATGGAGAGAGCTAATCTCTGTATGCTTGCTCATAAACTCCTTAGATAAACAAAACAAGATGGATGTCCAAACTCTCAGTGCAAGATAAGAAAGTCGAAAACTTCAGGAGATTACAGACAAAAAAAATAACTCTTGTTAACAAAGGAAAAGATTAATACTAAACCTGTAATGGCAGCTGAGTGGTGGTAGCCAGCTGAGATTTTAACAATTCTCTTGGGAATACTGGAAACCCGGCGAGGCTCCTGTATTGTGGGCAACAAAATCAAATTTTCATGAAATATTATGCAGTAATCTCGAATAAAGCGATATGCACACAATCAATATTATTCTTGTAGATTTTAAATAAGGACAAAATCAAAATTCATAATGGACGGAACAAGTGGCTTAAACATCTCCATCAAATTTGAGAAAACATACGGTCGAATAATCTTGTGTCTCTGATATGCCTAGCTGTCCAAAGTCATTGAGTCCAGTAGCATAAACATCTCCATTTTCTGCAGAACCAAGATACTTTGTACATGAGCATCAATATATGCAAATTTTTTTCAATATCATCTGAACATCTTAGCATTTATTCTACATCTACAAAGACCACATAAGTTTTTTGATAGTATGAATGAGCAACCTAGCAAAATAAGAAAGCAGTTATCCAAAAAAACCATTATGGCAATTCACAAGAAGCAACCATTCCTACAATTACGATTCCCTCTCTGAATACACACGATGTTTGAGTGCAGAACCGGAAGTGACTTCCAAAAAAATTAACCAACACATAAGAACCAATGAAAAGGTAAGCTTTGTCTCTCCTTCAAAACTTCTCCAAGTCAGAATGCAAAACCAATGTTTTGAAAGTCACCATTTTCGGATAGGCTAGGTCGTAATGATCAAGGACAAAGGAGTTCCAAGGCATGACATATTTACTCAGAAAGAAAACAGTCGGTACAGTTTACACAGTTTACACTATTCATACAAAATATTTCACCATTGTTTCATATTGGTACAAAAGTTTGAAGATTGCATAACTGATACAAGAAGTTTCATTCGTGTTCCATTTTATTCCGTCATCTGAGTTTCAACTCTTTACCTACGTGAGTACAAATCATGAAACAACGATGAAATCTTTTGTACCCGAAGTAGGCAAAGAGTCGACAACGTCTAAAAACAGATGACAAATGTACTAAAATGACACACTAATCAAACCTCATGAACCAATGGTGAAACGTTTTGTATGAATAGTGCAATTATCGAAAACACATCCTTTCATTTCCACTTTCTCCACAAGAAAAAAGGTTACTGCAGTTTCTAACAAGAACTCATCCCTCCATTTCATCGAAATCATTAACTAAACATACACCAATCATTCACAGATTAATCCCAAATCAGAGAAACACCACACAGTCAATCCCCATAAACTCAAAAACCAAAATCAGATGCTAAATTCGAGAGTATGCAACATCACCAGTGAGGAAAAGTGTGTGGGCCCCACCACAAGCGACCTCCTTCAAACTCTGATCCCCAAAAGCAGATGGTGAAATTGGCTTAGGTCTCCACTTTGACTCCAAATTGCCCAATCCTAGCCTCCCAAAATCCCCATTGCCCCAAACAGCTGCGAACCTCTTCCCTCTGCTCAACACCTCATCGAAACCATCGCGCCTGCCGCTTGCAACACAGAACAATCTTGACCCAGAGGCTTTCTTGCTCACCAAATTCGATAAAAATGCGATCTTTTTCATGCAAGCATGAGTTCTTGAAATCCCCATTGTTCTTGAAGAGTGTAGAACCGATTGGGCTCATGTCAATGCCGAGAATCTCGATTCCAGTTTGTGATTTCTCGGTGGTGGTGGAATTTAATGAAGTTGCAGTTGATGGTCTGAAATAGAGTTACGAAGGATGGAGCAAGTGATGATTCGTGTCTTAATCCATTCACTTTCTATAGTAATCTTGCATCTTTAGCAAAATAACCGAAAATATGAATAATCAATTAGAACTAAATCGAAATATAAAATTTGATTTAGAATTTTCAATTTTTGAATCCATTCAGATTTCCTTTTCTTCAAAATGTGAGTTTTCGATTCAGCTCCGACCAATTTTTCTTGAAAAAAAGTGTGCGAAATAAAAATAATTGATTAGAACCGAATCAAAATAATTAAATTCGGTTCGAATTTTTTTTATTTTCACCTCAAATCAGATTTATTTTTCTTCAAAATCAAATTTCCGGTTCCTTTAGGATGAGAATTCATTTAATTAAAATTTTGTAAAATCTAGAAAATAATGAGTTCGCACACATTATATATGCCCGCGTGCGTGAGTGCATGCATCAGCCTTAGTTTCCAAGGAAAGATGAATGATTAAAGGTCTTTTGTTAGACGTTTCCAACCATAATAACCAACCTTGAAAAAATAATCTATCCAAGTTCGAACAAGATCGGACCGCGGTCTAACCGCGGGCACAGTGTCCGAGCCCATACGGAGTGTGGGTTTTAATAGAGTGTGAGCCACTAGTGAAAGAGCCTCAAAGACTTTTTCTAACATTAAAGCATTGTTAACATAATCTATAAATTATAATGTTATTTTACATAGTACTTTACAATTGCCGCATACAACAAAGTTACATACTTTCTTGAAAAGATTAGGAGGAATAGTAGAAAAACATAACACAAGTTAAGCATGCAAGCCTTGCTAGCAAGCAGGGACGAACCTAGGTGGGGTTATATGTCAGCCAAATAGTACTGCTAGAAAACTCGTCCTTCGACCCCACATAGCTCTGCCTCCGCCTCCACCCTTTTCTTTCTTTTGTATGATATCATGATTCAGATAGCTACGAAAAGAAAACATGTTTCCCCAGTGCTGAAGTTTTGACTACACGAGTTTTGTTTCGCGGATCCGTTAGCAAGAATTGAATGATAGGGATCCTGCGCGGTGGTAGAGGTGGTGGTGTTGATGGAAGTGGTGGCGATAGCCGTTTGACTCCTTCTCGATCTGCCACCGGAGATGGTGGAAGTCTTCGACCGAGCAAGGGAGCTTTAGAGGGCCGACGTCGTTGTACCCATAAGCCTCATGAGCTTTCTCAAGAAATCTCTTGAAGAAAGGATGGCTTAAGTATGATATTGGAATTGTGAATCTTTGAAACTCTTCCTCTTCTAAACCAACTTTGATTGCTACCCATCCCCTCTTAACCTTCATCTTCTTACTCTCATGAATTAATCCTTCCATTTGTATAAATATGTATATGAGACTTTGACGTTTTGCTTCTGTGGAATGTGTATGTTATCACAAGTCATTCACAATGTATATATACAAACACATGTTGGTCTTATTGCCATTTGATAAAGAAGTACTGTCCTTTTTTTTTGCAAACTTTATTGGGGATAAAGTATTTGGAAAAGATTTGTTAAAGATTTGCAAAAAGATAGTGGATGCCCTTTAGAAAAATTTGGGGATGTGATGATAATAAAGAGTGAGTTTGACTAGAAAAGTTATTTTGGCCTTAAGAGGCATACACTTCCCACTATCATGTTAATCCATGCGTTTCATTTTAGTACGAGATTTAAGAAAATGATAATAATATATTAAATAGAGAGAAAATAAAATATGAGAAAAGATAAGTAGATAAGTAGAGATAGAATAAAGTATATAACTTAAAAGAATTGATTTTGCCAGAAAATGGTAATAATACGTTATGAATAGGCTTGTTATGTTGTTATGTGTATCCTGGATAAGTTTTCTTTCGTGTTATCTCATATTTTTGTTTCCCAGAAATGGTCCCATTTTGCTGTTTGGGAGTAATCGCTCTCGGTTATGAATAGGCTTATTATGTTGTTACGTGTATCCGAGATAAGTTGATCTTTAGTATCTAGACCTTGTTTGTGCTTGTTGTATGTCATTTACTGCGTGACTTTTGCACCCGTTTCAGATTCTTGCTCGTTCGTTTTGTCAAAAAAAGATGGCATTATCTCGTACCAAACGGGACCTCCTAACAAGTGGGTACAATTTTGGACCAATCAATTACCGTTTAAGTTGACAAAAAACATAGATAAGTAATTAGTGGACTTCCACATCTATCTTTTGCTCTATTCAAAATCACATCTTTACTGCTTATTCTAATCATGATCTATAGAATTTCCCATTTCTTTTATAAAAAAATTGAATCTTGTTAACTAGAAAAATCAGAGGGAAAATTTGATTTCTTGATGCGTTGAATATGCCACAAAAATTCCAAATCGATAAAATTTAAATGAATTTAGCTTATAAATAACCATGGACATTGGACAATATTCCCCATTAATAACTTTTTTGTAAAATATTTGTTTCAATGATAGAATTCTTAAATAGACCGTCAATTGCTCAGTTGTTATGCCACTCACAAAATTGACCTACAAATTATAAATTAATGCATCGGATAATTTTAAATAGAATGGGACACAATCCGTACTCAATTGCGGTACATATATGTAGAACATATTTTATCATTTTCGTTGTGAAGATTAATTTTTTTTTAATCAAAAGTTACTTTTGTAATTTTGACCTTTTCATTTAATGGTGATAAAATGATACTATAAAAAAAGAGAGGAAATTTAAGATTGTACACCAAGAGAAGCATAATAGATATTGCCTTTACAGCCACTATTCCATTCACTTTGGTCAGCTACAAAAATTTTGTTTGTTTGCACTAGTTGGCATGTGATGCGTGGTGGCGACGGCCACCACCGGAATCGAACGAAAAGAAGCACACGTAGACGTAGGGGGCGTCGAAAAGGATGAATAGCTCGACAACGAGGGGCTAATCAGTCAATAACACCGAAACCATTGCACCATTTGTGTCCGTAAACTCAAAAGGCGATCATTGTTAGCGACTCTATCAGCGTGCAGCCAAGCAAAGGAAGAGCAGTTGAATCGGATGAAGCTGCAATATCGGGTTTTCCAGGCGTTTAACAAATGCAGTTTCGTATATGTTTACAAATGCAAATCACGATGTTTGTTCAAATTCTTATATGTCTCATAACTTTATAAATCAGCCCGAAAAACCATGAAGATTGGATTTGTTCGCAGTTATCCCATGACAAACAAATCCGGTCAATATATTGTTGACGTTTCTCAATCAAATGACATTGTTAAACAACAATCACAATAAAATCAAGGGGGATATGGGGTATAAAAAAGCTTAGACCCAAACAACATGGATTTATGATCAAACAACAATACCTGTGATTAGGAAAGCACCGTCTACTGAGAAAACACAGTCCCAAACCCAGCGCTGATGACCTGAAAGTATACCGGGAGACTGCACTTCACTACGCGATACGCAAAAGCAAGCACGATCAAGACCCTATTATACGGGTAAAATCACATACCTACTAGTGTTTTTTCCAACGTAAAGTCATCCGCGTTCCATATTTTGACAGTATTATCCGAAGATGCAGTAGCCAGATACCTAAAACCGACCATTTTCAAATGATAATCTATCCATCTGAATAGCTAAAAACGAAGACAACGTAAAATGCTGGCGATAGGAGGTTGCCTCCTGACCGATTAGGCTCGCACAGCTCTGGTGAAAGTAGACACTTGAGTATGTATTGATCGTGAGCTTGAAGTTTGTGAAGCGGCACGAAGTTGGTCATAGTCTGCACAGCAAGAGGATCTGTGAATATACTAAACTAGACGAGGAATGAATTCGTGTACGCCTCACCTGTGTTCCTTTCATTAAGCGCCACACGTAGCATGTCCCACGGTTATTTGCTGCAACCACCAAGCTTCCATCCCACATCACAGTTAAGGATGGAAGCAAGCTGCACACCAACTTTGCTGTACCTAAATTATGCAATCGTGCGAATCTTGTTCAATTATCGTCAAACTTTACCAAAGAATAGTGAACAAGCAAGCTACACACCAACTCACATTATTAATGTGTGAATCGTAGCTCATCACCTGACATTCAAACAGATGACTTAGCTGATTAGGCTGAAGATACCTAAGTAAGAGTTGAAACTCTCTTCAAAGGAGAGACGTTGAAATTAATGAGTAACTTGTAACTTTGTATGAAGAAAGGCAAGAAACATACAGGCTGAGGGCTGTTCGCATTGACATCAAACAGCCGAATATGAGGATTCCCAGCTGCAGCCAGCGTTTATCAGGTGTAATCTCGAGCCGGTTCACTTGCTACCAAGAGGGAACAAAATCACAAATCATCACAAGCTAGATAAATTTCAAACGTATCTTTGCTTAACACGACATGTATATACAGCTCGAAGGCGGATTAGACAACACTAAAATAGTCCATCCAACATTTCCTTCCCTAAACTTTGGCAGCAATGCATATCACATTCTACAGGATGAACTCAGATCAAATCATCACATGCTGTATAAAATTTTAAACGTATCTTTGCCCAACGGGACACTTTTATATACTGCTGAAAGGTGGATTAGACAGCACTAAAAGTCTAAAATAGTCCATTCAACATTTCCTCCCTAAATTTTGCCAGCAATACATTTCCTCCTAGTTCAAGAATATTTTGAATTCTCACCTCCAACGAGCTAACTCTTTTCACTCAAATCCTGAGTTTGCACATCATCAAACATTTTAGGGAAAACCCAAACCTCCCTAATTCAAGAATCTATCAAATTCTCACCTCCAACGAGCTAACTCTTTTCACTCAAATCCCGAGTTTGCACATCACCAAACATTTTAGGAAAAATCTCAAACCTATCCTCACTAAATGGGGCAATTATATGGGATATTGGTCCTAAAACCATGAACTTTGGCCAAAATTTGGTATTTCCCACAAACTTTAAAATTGGCATAGAATATCACAAACTTTGCACTTTGGTATTTCCCAAACTGACCCAAGTAAGATATTTTCATCAAAATCTTATTTTACGTGGGCAACCGTGATACATTTTATGATATTTTAAACAATTTTTTAGATTTAATAACAAGTAGGATAAAAATTCACGTAGAAAAACACATTGGTTTAATTTTGTCAAGTATGATAAAAAAGCCTCATAAGTTAGTCAAATATGGTGATAGACATGCCGTGGAAAATACCAAACAAAGTGCAAAGTTTGTGATATTCTAGACCAATTTTAAAGTTAGTGGGAATACCAAATTTTGGGCCAAAGCTCATGGTTTTAGGGACCAATATTCCGAAATATATACTACCTAATGTGGATGACAAACTCTTTAAATAGCCCATCAAAATGCATTCTATTCTAAAGCAACTCACATCAAAATTCCCAAATTCAATGCTTAGTGGTTTTTAGTGGCATTTGCTTTGGTTAAAAGTTCACCCTAACCATTTATTCTATTATTATTAGCGAAGATTAGTAAATAAAGGAATTGACTCAAATGAATGAAGAATGGAAAAATGAATTGATATTAAACCATGCATGTTGAAATTATCTTTCATTTTTTTATTGAAGCTATCTAGATAAAATTGGGTGATCTTGCATGTATAATACTAAAATTGGTTAATGATTGAATCTATACCGACTTTTAATTATTTTAGTATTAATTTTATCTCAAACTCTGAATTTATCAATTTTATTTATAGTCTTTTTAATTATTAATTATACCCCATTCTTTTCGACATGTATCAATTTAATCAAACATTTTCAGATAATTTTTTAAAAAAATAAAATAATTATATTCTTGTATACAACTTATTTTTTAGTGAAAAATAATACTAGGCCATTAACCAACACCCCGTGAATTACTGTTAGAGCGACAATAAAAATTGAAAACATTGAGATATATTTTGATTAGTTGGAAAAACATAAATTAATGCAATTATTAAAGGCAAGAGATAAAAATTAATGAATTTCAAAATATGGGATAAATTTGATAAAATCGCTAAAGATTGTAATAGATTATATAGTTAATTTTAAATATCGGTGAAACTTTTCAATTTTGTTATAATCAATACTTAAAATATTACGATCAATTCATTGGCCTTGGGCCATCAAACCTTCTATATGTAAGAATTGAACGTGCGACAAGATTACGAGGCCCATGACTACAGACAAGGAGGATCTTTAAGGAATTCTTCATCTAACGAGCACCGGAAATTGCATACAAGAATAACATATCTATATTCATAATAGATATTGCACGTTGAGCATGTAAAACACAACGGAATTAAATCTTACTTGTTATGTTGTTTTCTTCAATTGATTGAATCCTGCAAGTTGAATTCACTACTATCGAGGTCCACTTGCAATCCAATCCGATGCAGGAACTATCCCGGTGCAATTGCTATGTAAAAGAAAACTATGAATTTTCTCTACAAAGCTTTGCGTATTTTCTACCTTGTGTCTCTTCTCTTCCCTCCACTTTCACCACTTTATTCATTCTCCACAATGAAGATTAAATAATCATTATTAAGTAGATGAAGAGTCATGCAATTGAAAAGTTACTTGGGCTCTATGATTATTGGGCTCATGAATCAATATAATTGTAGCCCAACTATAATTACTTAATCCATATTAACTAATTCTAGCTCATTTTCTTTCAGGATCTAATAGACATGTACATTGAAATTTGAAATTAAAGGAAATATTGATACCAAGCATGTGTAATTACAGCAATTTTAGGGCAATATTGATACCAAGCATGTGTAATTACAGCAAATTAATAGTACTCCGTATGTATTTTCATATAGTATTTTATTGTCTTTAGGATTCAATTGGTAGTTAAGTTTCACTAGGATAATGCGGGTTAATTATAGCTTCGCATATTGTTTGGTAGGTGAGTTAAATAAAAAATTTATAAAATTTAAAAATTATATAATTGTATGTAATTGATATAAGAATATTAAAAGTGATAAAAAAAATAATTAATTTTCAACTTTAATATAAAGATAGTTTGAAGTTGAATTTAAAATATTAACTAAATTAAATTTTTAAAAGTATTATTCTCATGCAATAAGAATAACAATTTTTTACAAATACCATAACACTAAAAAATGTGATAACTCTAAAACACAGGTTAGAATGCTCAAAACTACCATAATAAAAATCATTTGTATTACACAAGGGCGCACAAGTTTTCATCTTTTTATGGAGGTCGTAGATTGAATTCGAGCCGCACAACACTCAACGGTGAAAAACAACTCACAACCCATCATCGATATAGGAAAACAAAGTCTGAACGAACGTAACTATAACCGATGATCCACAATTCACATCTCTCGTCACAACATCATTCTCCTCATTTATGCGTTGGTCATAACTTCTACATTTGGGCGCCTCTCCCACGCCCTCCTTTTACACATCTCACAGGTTAATCTACACTATTTATTGCAAATATATAAAATAATAATAAATCAATTTTATTCCCAATCATAATCTCATCTAATAATTTAAAATATATTTATGCATGGAATAATTATTAATGAAGCAGTTTCACCAATTTTTCCTAGTTAAAAAAATAGTAATTAACATAATTATTCTAATAACTGCACAAAATTATTCATATAATTAACACAACTATTCCCATAAATATAATACACAAAATAATTCCATAATATTATAGATTTTAAATTTTTTTTCTTTAAGAAGGAAAAATTGGTTTCCTCCGCGCCGCACCGGCGTCGCGGCACCACTTTCCGGGTGGTTGTGATGCTCTAAACACACCCTCTTTTCTCCCGATGAACAGTGAAGTAAACAGCAGATCTGCGAAAGCGACAAAATCCTACAGATCCACCCACTATATTCCATCACTCACAAGACACACGCCTAATAAATCCCACATTCCACTCTCTCTCTCTCTCTCTCTCTCTCTCTCGTTCATCCATACCTCCTCCCAATCCCATGCGTGTAGTGCTCCTCTATCCCACCGTCCACTCCACTCCCGTGACTCCATTTCCATCTTCCCAAATCCCACCAATCAAATCCCTAATCTCAACCAATCATTCATTAATAATCTAATCCATCTCCATAATTATGCAGCTCAGACGCCCTATAAAACACCCCCCAAATCCAAAGCACAACCAATTCCCCAATCTCAAATCCCTATTCCTCATTCCCATGGCCGCTCTAATCTCCTTCGCCCTCCTCTCCCTCCTCCTCCTCCCCTCCCTCTCCGCCCGCCGCCACCCCCCAAACCCCCACCTTTCCGCCACCAACATTCTCGTCACTGACCTCTGCAAGGCCTCACTCGATCCCCAAAAATGCCAATCCTACTTCCCCCAATTACCCCCCGGCGCCACCCTCATTGACGGAATCCAATCCGCTCTCAAACTCTCCTCTCAGAATCTCAATTTAGGCCGGGGAATGGTCCAGCACATCCTCGATTCCTCCGCCGCCAGCAGCAACCGCACCGCCGCATCCAAAACCTGCCTCGAACTCCTCCGCTACGCCGATCACCGCACCAATTTAGCATCAACAGACGCCCTGCCGCGGGGGAGGAACAAGGACGCCCGGGCGTGGCTCAGCGCCGCGCTCGTCTACCAATACGACTGCTGGTCGACGCTCAAATACGCCAACGACACCTCCCTCGTCGACAAAACGATGGCGTTTTTCCACTCCTCCGTGATCGCCACCGGCAGCGACGCCCTCTCCATGGGGTTAAATTACGACTTTTTTGGCGATAAAACTGGGCTCTGGGGCCCGGCAAGGACGGAGCGGGACGGGTTCTGGGAACCCGCGCTGGCTCCGGGCGGGCCCGGCCCGGCCGGAGGCGTGCCTCGGGATTTGAAGGCGGATGTGGCGGTGTGTGAGAAGGGGTGTGAGTATGTGAGTGTGCAGAAGGCGGTGGATGCTGCGCCGGATAATGCCGGGCCGGGGGCCCGGTTCGTGATATGGATCAAGGAGGGAGTGTATGAGGAGACTGTGCGGGTGCCGCTGGAGAAGAGGAACGTGGTTTTCATGGGGGATGGGATGGGCAAAACCGTCATTTCCGGGTCGTTGAATGTTGGGAAGCAAGGCATTTCTACATACAACTCAGCTACAGTTGGTGAGTTTGTTTTGTTTTGTTTTGTTTATTCATTGCTGTTTTGTGGTGTTTATTAGCTGCTACGTCACGTGATTTGTTTGTTTATTGTCGGAAGGATTTGAATTGAATATGAAATGGGAGGAAAAGAGTGATCTTTATTGCATAAGTGAAGAAAAGATTGATCTTTATTGGCATATTGTATTGAAAGAGTTGATTTTTGGCAAATAGGGAAATGATTTGTTTAGCTTGGAATATTACAAAAAGAATATACGAATGGATTAACCTGAGACTGAGTGGTATGAGTATCTTTGTAGTTATCTGGTTTTAGCTATTTCTAGATTATATGGAAATTTAAGAAAGTGATGTTTATTCAAGAGAGAAATAAAATAGATAGGTGAAAGAGACAATAATAGAAAGAGTAAAGAATTGGTTTTTTGCCCAAAAATGATTCATTTAGCTTGGAATGTCTCCAAATAATACAAATTGATTAACTTCAGACTGAGGGAGTATACAGAATCTTTGCTTTGAGGGGAGTTTCATGTTTAGAGGCATTGCCTTACATATTAACTGGAGAAAGGTTAAAGGCTAACTGTTGTTATCTGGTTTTAGCTGTTTAGAGATGACATTAACTGGGGAAATTTAGCACCGGGTTTGAAGTTTGGAGGTAGATAAAGTATATGAAATGGGTATGGGGATGGAAAGACTGATCTTTATTGCGTATTTCGTAGATTTTCAGTATCTTTGGTTCGAGGTGACTTTGTGTATCCGTTCCTATGAAGGTTGTGAGTTCGAGTCGCTATGGCGATAAATGGAGGATCATTGTTGATCTGTAGTAATCTGGTTTGAGTTGTTTGTCTTCTAACATGTTTTTTGGGTTCATACAGCTGTTGTTGGCGACGGATTTATGGCGACTGGTCTCACCATCCAGAACACAGCAGGCCCGGAAGCTCATCAAGCAGTAGCTTTCCGATCCGGCAGCGACCTCTCCGTGGTGGAAAACTGCGAATTCCTCGGCAATCAAGACACCCTCTACGCGCACAGCCTGCGTCAGTACTACAAGTCGTGCCGCATCCAGGGCAATGTCGATTTCATATTTGGAAATTCGGCTGCGTTCTTCCAAGACTGCCTCATCCTTGTCGCCCCTCGCCAGTTGAACCCAGAGAAGGGCGAGAACAATGCAGTGCCAAGGAAGGATAAACCCTGCCCAATCAATGGGGTTCGTCTTCCAAGACTGCGTGATCAATGGCACGGATGCGTACATGGCGCTGTACTACAGCAAGCCCAAGGCGCACAAGAACTACCTCGGTAGGCCGTGGAAAGAGTACTCGAGGACTGTTTTCATCCATTGCACGCTCGAGGCTCTCATCATGTCGGATGGATATATGCCTTGGAGTGGCGACTTCGCGCTCAAGACCTTGTATTATGGTGAATTCGAAAACCGGGGACCCGGGTCGGATACGGCGAAGCGAGTGAGCTGGAGCAGCCAGATTCCGGCCGAGCATGCGGGCTCGTTTTCGGTGGGGAATTTCATCCAAGGGAATGAATGGATCCCTGCGTTGTTGCCGTGAAATCGACCTCTCCTACTGCAGATGCAGGTATCGTGCTTATACATTGTGAAGAGAGGAAGATTGAGTGACAATGTAAATTGGAGGAACTACCATGATTTTAGTTATGGATTAACTAAACTTGATTAGGAAAAAGAATTTGGTTAAGCATACCTAAGTTGAGCATAGTTGGGCTAAAAACCAAGTTTAATAGTGGTTATACTCCTCCGTTAGACTATTTCCATTGTGACCCTCTTTAAACCATCTAATCATCTAATGATACAGGGCAAAAAAGTATAGATCTAGATTCGTGATTGATGATATGTGCATTGTGTAGTGAAAACACATGTAGAAAATACTTGGTTGCCTGTGAGAGTTAGCCAAACGGTAGAGAGGTACTGCCTGAAGCCAAATATTTTGGGTTTGAGTCCTCCGTAGCACGATCTTTAAATTTAAATTCATTTATATATAAAAAAAATACTTGGTTGCATTATTCATGTACCAATTGGTATACTACATGTATGTGGATACCAAAAGTAATTTATTCATTGATCATCTTGGATAAGTTCTAGGATTATCCGTCATGGCACCGCCTCCGGCAACGTCCCTTAATCGCACCAGCCATCCCCACACACAGTCACAATGGCGAGTCATCCCGGGTGGCCCGGCCCGGCGCTGAGCTTCCTCGGGCAAGCCTCTGGAAGCGCGGCGGCTTAAAGCACTAAATTCTATTTGTGCCCAACACGGCAACGCTAAATTTTATTTCATGCGGCGCAACTCAACAAACAACACTCACATTTAGGGCTGTCAAAATGGATATCGGGAATTGGATATCTGATATCCGAACCCGAAATATCGGATAATTGGATACCCAATACCCGATTTTTTGATTTTTGGATTATTGGGTATTGGGTATACCCAAATTACCCGATTTTTTTAATTTCTTTTAAATTTAATAAATTATGTATCTATTTTATTATGGATTAATGATATGAATTTTTTTATTTCTAATAATTTGTAGTTGTTTTTTTTTATCTTAAACTCGAACTACTTTAAGTTTGTATCAAATTCGAACTACAAGTTTGTATTTCTAAAATTTTGTAGTTAATTTTCTTTAAAAAGTAATTAAAAAATATTTAAAAAAATCACAATCGGGACTCGATACCCGAAATCATTTTCGGATCGGGTATCGAATATTAGATTTTGGAAAATTCGGGATCGGGTATCCAATTTGACAGGCCTACTCACATTTTATCAGAGTACTACTATTATTTATAATCCTCAATCTTTGATTTTTTATATTCATTTCTTATTTTATTTAATTTAAATTCATATTAATAAAAAATATGTAGTTAATTAAAATTTAAAAATCACATAAATAAAATTCCAAAATTAAACATTACTGAAACCTGGTAAATACATAGTTGAGATTATTAAAAGTCTGAAAATTACATATTAAAAAATATATAATGCATTGAAAATTTAATTCAATTTAACTCAAAGATAATAGTACTACTATTTTTCTTAAATTAATATAATAGTTAAATTTTTACTGATAATAATTTACACATATTTTTTTTAATGCAAAACATTTAAAAAGCAAAAATAACAAAAGAAAACAAAAATAAGCGAAATTATTATTAGAAAAACGTAAAAAGTTCAAGTGATGGTTTGAGTCCCACGACAGACGTAGATAAAAAATTACTCCTATTGATATTTTTCTAAAATAAAATTATGTGAAAAATGAAATGTTTCTCTGTTCTGGGTTCACATGAACCGCAAACGCACAATTAACATTCAAAGACAAAAACACCGAAATCTGGAAACCGAGTTATGATCGAATCAGTTTCAGTAGCAATTGAAGCAGAGATCTACCGATGAATGCAAAGAATGGTTAATCGGCGAGGGCACCATCACCTTCCCTTATCCAGACACAGAAAATCCTCCTTTTTCTCAATCACTTTGTACGTGATCCTCATTTTTTCACTCTCAATCTTCACTTTCCTGCTCTACAGCAGCTACGTTTTGCAAGAAGACAATAAGGTGCCGCTTCTGAGAGTTGAGAAGCCCAAAATCAACAAGGTTTGGGATGCTTTTCGATGTTATTGAGGTTTAGTATTTCAGTATATTTATAATTGGTTTTTGCCATGGATTTGTTCCCGATTATGTGGATTTAGCAAATGTTGGTGTATGTGAGGTGTTTGATGTTAGTCGCTAGGTCATGAGTTTTGTAGCTGAAGCCTTAGTACATTAGATTTTGGATTTTGAGAGTTTATGTGAAAGCAAATGTTTGTTTCCATTAAGAAGATTTAGGCAGCTTCTGTATGAAGGATGAAGGTGGATTTGAAAGCTTTACTAGAAGTATAGATCATGAGCAAAATACTCAAATGTGATAGCTAGATAATCCATTTAAATTGAAAGTATATATTGTCATTTAGCTGCTACAGAAGTACGAATTACTATAAGTAAACATTTCAGGTGATCTTTGGTTTCGGCTTGGTAATAGTGTATGGGATAGGCTAGGGAAACTACATCGTATTCTAAACTGAATATTAATAAAAAAAAGTGATGTTGTGGGCAATGGGCATGTTTGAAGTGGTTTATAGTCTACTATAGTACGTTTTTTGTTTATTGACGATGAGTTAACAGTTTGGTAGAAATTATGTGTAGTTAATGTGGTAAAAGGTGGACGAGTAAGTGATCTAAAATGCGATGCTATTAGCTGCTTTTGATCTGATTCTACAACATGGCATACGTAACATAAGCCCATTACTGAAATTTGAACTCATTGAAAGTTCCGATATTACATGATGAGGTCTTATATACCACATGATGATCCACATATTTGGTCATATTCTGCAGTTATTAGATGATCAACTTTGGAAAACTCCTTCTGGTCTTGGTTTGCGGCAGTGTGTCAAGCGAACAAGTAGATATAGAGGTAATTATCTGTTTGGGCTAATGAGCATTATTCATACTGCTTTACTTATACGTGAGTTTGCTTCTGTTTCCCCTCATCTACGTCCTTTGTTTTTGCTCCCCCTTCCTGTTTCTTACAAAATGTGATCCCTATTTTGCATGCGCAGCTACTCCAGTCTCAGATCACTACATAACTGTAAAAAGTAATGGAGGACTAAATCAAATGCGCACTGGGGTGAGGATTTTATTTATTCTGTCGTTTGTTTGGTAGGCATACATGCTGTCACTTTCTGTGCTGGTTGCTGCTAGCAGTAGGTCAAATTAGTTTTTTTTTTGTTCATTTTTAAAATTTTGAATTCTGAGCGACTTCTATGTTGCTGTTAGAGATAATCTGACTTTTTAGAGATTCGTTTGTCAATAATGTCATGCTTGTAGATAGCTGATATGGTGGCTGTGGCACACATTATGAATGCTACACTAGTGATTCCTCAACTTGACAAGAGTTCATTCTGGCAGGATAGCAGGTAAATTAATTTACATCATGTCACAAATGGTTCTATTCCTGATATCTCTACTTATCAGAGCTATGCTCATGGGCATAGTTGACATTTGGCTTAATTTTCATGTTGTTGATGTACAGTACATTCTCTAATATATTCGACGAAACCCATTTCATCAAATCCCTGGAAAAGGATGTGAGGATTGTGAAGAAGCTTCCTAAAGAATTAGAATCTCTACCTCGTGCTAGGAAACACTTCACCTCATGGGGTGGTTTGGGCTACTATGAAGAAATGACTACATTATGGAAGGAATATCAGGCAAGTTACTTTGTTTAGTAGGAAAACTGAAATGCTTGATTATATGATGGCGTGGCCAGTATTTGTTGATTTGTATTTGAATGGTTCTGCAATAAGGCACAAGTTGGGAAAATATGGAACTCCAAACAATGAAACTATGAAGGAATTATTTTGAGTTGTAGACTCTAAACACAGGCCAGGAACAGAAGTCAAAAGCTCAAACAATAAAACAACCGTGCTAAGAAAAAATGAAAAAGAATTTGCATGCTGAATGAACCAAATTAGCTCCAACGAATGCTCTGTAGAACTTATAGCCAGAAAAAATTGATTGACCTATTTCTTCTTATCTACAGATAATTCATGTTGCAAAATCAGATTCTAGACTTGCAAACAATGATCTGCCCCTTGACATTCAGAGATTGAGATGCCGTGCTTTGTATCACGCTCTTCGTTTTTCTCCATCTATTGAGAGTCTAGGAAAGGTAAAAATCATAATCTTGGTTTTCTTAATTCGTACTCCTTGTATATGGACATAGAGGATGCAATTATCATACAAGGTTATTCATCCTTTAAGTGGAAATATCAACTCGCTTCTGCTGAAGTAATCAGATCAAAACTGTCAAAATTCATTTTTTTCCCTGCTAGATACCAGTAAATTTATTAGAGAAAAAGTTGAAAAATATGTAGGTCACTTATGAGATTTCGTGTTTCTGCTGTTGCATTTAAGTGGTCTTGTATGGGACTTTACTTTATATTAGGGTCTGAGCATAAATGACGGTGACACCACAGAAGCTCGTGGAGCGGCTGCGATCACGTGCTCAAAGATACATTGCCCTTCATCTGAGATATGAGAAAGATATGCTGTCTTTTACTGGATGTACTTATGGTCTTACTGTTGCAGAATCAGAGGAGCTCCGAACAATGAGGTGAAAACCTTTTGAATTCATCATGCATACCTACATGCATATAAATGTAGGAATTATCTGTATCTATTTCATTATATGTTCTTTCTTCCTCTGCTTACATGACGAT
This sequence comes from Salvia splendens, assembly GCF_004379255.2. Taxonomy (NCBI): domain Eukaryota; kingdom Viridiplantae; phylum Streptophyta; class Magnoliopsida; order Lamiales; family Lamiaceae; genus Salvia; species Salvia splendens. The sequence continues at coordinate 27,406,861 of NC_056050.1, read as the reverse complement.
TTCATTTGCTAAATTGCCTTCACTAGAGAGAAAACAAGTCACTGGAAAGTGAAGAACATTAACCCCACAGAACAGAGAGATGCTGGTCTCTGCCCTTTAACTCCGAAGGAGGTCGGGATATTTCTTAAAGCTCTTGGCTATCCACCATCTACCTTAATATATATTGCTGCTGGAGAAATATATGGTGGTGACTCGCACCTTTCGGAGCTCACTTCCCGGTTTCCTAACATTGTTTCCAAAGTTAGTTTTCGTAGTTTGGAATTTGGATTGATTTGTCACTCAAAACTAGAACGAAGCAAATTAAGCTATTTCTGGCTGCCAGCTAAGTTTTTCCACTTGTACAGGAAATGCTGGCAACCACAAAAGAACTGAAAGATTTTTCCAATCATGCATCACAAACTGCAGCCCTAGATTACATAATCTCCATAGAAAGTGACATTTTCGTCCCTTCCCACTCGGGTAACATGGCAAGAGCTGTTGAAGGTCATCGCCGATTCTTAGGACATCGCAAAACAATCACTCCGGACAGGTATTGGCTGCTGCTAATTCTCAGTTTATATTTACTAGTTGATGGTTTGGGCAGTTGTATCAACGGGTAAAAGAAGTGAATTTAGCTTCATATAACAAAGGTGATGTGCAGGAAAAGCCTAGTTCAATTGTTTGATCTAATGGAGGCTGGGCAGCTTGAAGAGTCGTCTCTATCGCTCCCTGTGATGCAATTGCATAGACAAAGGTATTTAGTCACGCATGACGGCTACTTTCCTTGAACCGCTTGCACATCTCATTATGGTGTTGAATGATGCCAAAATGACTGCTTCGACGTGAATGGAACTGTGCAACTCTTTTCCACACATCAATATCCTCTGCTAATCACATTTAGCAAATTGAAAATTGGAGATTGAAAGGTCTGTTTTTGGCATTTGCAGGTTCGGTGGACCTCGGAGGAGAGGAAGCGGCCCTCCTGGAATCAAGGGCAGAGTACGACTGCGGCTGGAGGAATCCTTTTACCAAAATCCATATCCAGAATGCATATGCAAATCATAAGGTGGAAGCAACGACCGAGCCAGCATAGGCCAAGTCATCGCTCCAGCAGGGGCTTGGTCAGTGCCGGACCTCGGCGGAGCGAGGGGGGCTCTGGGGGGAGAAGAAATGGAGCTTTTAGGAGTTTTAGTAGATGGAGAAGAAGAGAAACTTATATTTAAGACGAATTAATTTTTAACCTAATGCAAATTGAGGGAGAAACGTTAATTTCATACTAATACTAATTCTAATTCTAATTCTTTGTTTCTATAAATATCCTTCTTACCTTTCATTGTAACTTCTTACTCCCCCCTTTCCCAATAATTATCCACTTTTGTTAAGGCACGACTGAGTTTTAAGAAATGTAAAAGAAAGTGAGTTGAAAAAGTTAGTGGAATATAAGTCCTACTTTTATATTATTTTCTCGGTCCATATTGTGTCAACATTGTAGTAATTATATTGACAATACAATAAGAATCTTAAGAATACATAAATCAAAATCGAAATGAAAACAATATTGCGTAAATTTAAAAAATGAAAGAAAACGTTTTTCTAATTTTAAGTAAAAAAAATTGTAGCGAGAGGCCATTTAATATATATATATATATATATATATATATATATATATATATATATATCAGTATAAAATAATTAAAGAAACGCCTTTTCTCATTTAATTATAACAAATAAAGGGTAAAAACGACGTCCAATCGAGCACGGTGGGCGTGTGAAACTATGCGGCACACGAACCATCAATTAGGCGAGTGTGGCGCACACTGCATCCCAAGCGCGTAATATGCAAAGCACTGTTAATACATTCACTATATTTAAGCCAATATTATATCTATTACTATTACTCATAAAATTTCTCGTCTGAATATAAAATGCTTCACTTTAAATGGGAAGGAGATTGTATAAAATAAAATAAAAATAGGGATATTGACACATATTATCATGAAACTTTCAAAAAGTTGACATGAACTTTGAAATTGACAAATAATATCACGAACTTTACCTTGGGTTTGTTATTTTCCACCGGTGAAAAAATTCCAGCAATCAAATAATATCACAAATTTTACCAGTGAAATAATATCACGAACTTTACCCTGGATTTGTTACAATCAAATATTTAAAAAATACATCATAATTTTGAAATAATCAACCAAAATATTTTCAAAATTCCACATGCGCCAAATTATGAAGAAGCTGTAGCTTCCAATCGACGGTGGCTATCGGCATCATATGCATGAACTACCTGTACGTGGAAGCTCCCCTCCGCCGCCCCAACACCTCATCGCCACCACGTTCCGGCCATGCAAAACCCTCAAATCCTCTATAAATACCTTTCCCTCCACTCCCACATCTTCCACCACAACACAACACAACACAACAAATATATATATATCTTCATACACATCAATATCCACAACCCAACAATGGCCAAGCTAGCAGTTCTGATCCTCCTCATTGCCGTCGCCACCGCCTCGGCCTACAGCTACAGGGGCGACGAGTGCGAGCGCGAGGTGGAGCAGAAGATGCCGATGACGAGCTGCATGAGGTGGGCGGAGAGCAAGATGAGGAGCGGGCCATACCGTCGCCGCGGCGGGGAGGAGGAGGAGCATTTGGAGGAGTGTTGCTCGGAGCTGAGGCGGGTGAGCTCGCAGTGCCGGTGCGGGGCAGTGAAGGAGATGATGATGGAGATGCCGCAGCAGGTGGAGATGCAGAGGATGATGTGCTCCCTCCCCACCATGTGCCGGATGAGCCCCTGCGCCTGCCCCCGCTTCTTCGACTGAACACACACTCTTTCTCTCTCTTCTATTGTAATAAATGGTGGTCAGACTGTATCATAGGGTTCAGGTTTATTAGCCCATCGGCTAACATCTTGCTTCCTAATAAAATACCACATCCTCTATATATCATCAAGATCACTCTTATCTTATTTCTTTCTTCTGCTTCTTATATTCAATCACCTAAACTAAAACATGCTCCTACAGTTCGATTAATTCACAAGACGTTTGGTATCCATTGTGAATGATGAGGTATCTTGCCATTCGACAAACCCCGTTTTTTCATGTCAAATGTATGGTCTTAGCTTCCTATTCAGAGTGGTCACAAACAGTAGAAAAGAAACCATATGAAAAGGCTATGATTTTGTATCTATTGGTGGGGTTCGGTTTCCAAGATAAAATAATACCAAGATACAATCTATGATTGAGTTGTGAGATTATTTTAGTCATAGGGGGTTAGCTATGACTAATTATCCCATGATTATCCATCTAGGATTGGATTGTGGGGTTGAATCCTATGAACCAAACACACTACAAATTTAATCCCGGATACAATCTTGCAAACTGAACACCCCATTATGTATAGGCAACAAGAATATATCAATGCAATTGCAGGTACAGGATGAGAATAATCACAGAAAATCTCAAGATTTAGCTTCCTTATCGTTGCATATTCAGTCGTCTACGAAGAGTGAAGTGCCGAAGTGCATCCGGGATCAAAGGGATCTGCAGAGCCATAGACCAGTTTTTTTTGTTATTTGCATTCATTCCCTGTTTGATGAATTACCTCAAAGTATAGATTTCTTGTTTCTCTTGGCTCAATTAATCTCTCAATCGATACATATATTACATGTATGTTATATCATATGCCTGGCTTCTTCTCTGTTGCTTTGCTTTTCATTCTTTTATCTCTTTTTTGCACATTTTTGAATAAGAGCAAAAGATGCAAACTTAGAGGCCTATCTCGATCACTACTCGGAAAGTCTACCTCAACCACTACTCGGAAATTCATCTCGACCGCTACTTAAGTCTTAAAGGCCTATCTCAACCACTACCCGAGTTTATCTCGTCCATTACTCGAGGGTCTAGTCTGGTGACATGACGCCAAGACTTGCACCCCAAATCAAAAATTCAAGATACGCCGCTAGATAGAGTGTATAGACGAGTCTATCCAAGCTAATCTACCATTTACTTACCATCTTATCCGTAACTAAGAATAAGATTTTGAAGAAGCCTATTCAACTAAAATGTTTACTGATTCAAGTAAAAAAATATTGTATTTTAAAACATTATATAGCGGGACACCTGATTTAATTAAAATAAAATAAAATTATTAAACAAACGTTTTTCTGGTTCAATTTCATAAAGTTCAAATTATTAAAAAACAAGTACATCATAATTTTGAAATAACAACCAATTTTAAAAAATTCCAAAATTATGTCATACAATTATTTCAAAATTCCATATGCGTCAAATTATTAAGAAGCTGTAGCGTTCAATTGACGGTGGCTACTGGCAGCATATGCATAAACTACCTGTACGTGGAAGCTCCCCTCCGCCGCCCCAACACCTCATCGCCACCACGTTCCGGCCATGCAAAACCCTCAAATCCTCTATAAATACCTTTCCCTCCACTCCCACTTACTCCACCACCACACACAACAAGTATATATCTCCTTACACACATATATATATATCCACAACCAAACAATGGCCAAGCTAGCAGTTCTGATCCTCCTCATCGCCACCGCGGCTGTCGCCTCGGCCTACACCTACAGGGGGGACGAGTGCGAGCGCGAGGTGGAGCAGCATATGCCGATGTCGAGCTGTATGAGGTGGGCAGAGAGCAAGATGAGGCGTGGGCCCTATGCTGACGCGTACGACCGCCGCCGCGGTGGGGAGGAGGAGCATTTGGAGGAGTGTTGCTCGGAGCTGAGGCGGGTGAGCTCGCAGTGCAGGTGCGGGGCGGTGAAGGAGATGATGATGGAGATGCCGCAGCAGGTGGAGATGCAGAGGATGATGTGCTCTCTCCCCACCATGTGCCGGATGAGCCCCTGCGCCTGCCCCCGCTTCTTCGAATGAACTCTCTCTCTCGAATCTACTGTAATAAATGGTGGTCAGACTATAGATCATAGGGATCAGGTTTATTAGCCAATCGGCTAAGATCTTGCTTCCTAATAAATTACCACATCTTCGATATTGATCCTATCTTATTTCTTTCTTCTGCTTGTTGGTTGATGGAATAGGATATTTCCCAAGCAATTATTTCTAAGACTGATAAATCACCTAAAGCTAAAACATGCTCCTAGAGTTCGATTATTTCACAAGACATTCGGTACATATGACAATCACCAAGCACGCCAGTGCTCATTAAGTTACCAAGCACCATGTTGCTCGGTAAACTCCCCAAAATTATCACTCCTGCAACTCAATTGTTCGTGCTCGTTGATATGAATACATGTTCAGTAATTACCAAGAAACTACAGTGATCGATAGTATTTTCTATACATATGTGAATGATGAAGTATTTTGCCATTTGACAAAGCCCTTTTTTTCATGTCAAATGTATGGTCTCAACATCCTATTGAGAGTATGACTAGTAAACAAAATTGGCTAAGAACTCTTTGCAGAGTGATCACAAACAGTAGCAAAAGAAACCACATGAAAAAGGCTATGGTTCTTGTTTCTATTGATATAAGAAAATGCTTTACTTTTCGAGATTATAGGTAACAAAAACATATCAAAGTAAATGCAGATACAGGACGAGAGTAATCACAGTATATCTCAAGATTTAGCATCCAGACCGTTGCATATTCAGTCGTCATACGAAGAGTGAGGTGCCGCAGTGCATCCGGGATCAAAGGGATCTTCAGAGCCACAGCAGTGCCAATATTGGTAAACCTTTCCTGAATCAGGGGTATGCATGGTGCCACCCGTGTATACACTCTCAAACTTTCTCTTGGTTTCTCCTAAGGAAAAAAATTGATCGCTCCTATGTCAGGTATTAACAGTGCTTCATGAAGTATAACAGTAGGGCAATATTGATAGGATCAGCAGCGTAAGCAAGTGAGAATAAGGGGACACAACTGAGATCTAGATTTTCAGAAGCTAAATATTTTTATTGCTATGGTGCTAATCATTTAGCAATCAGAATGCATTAATCTTAAGATAAATATAGCTTAGCTTTTGTTGAGATATACACAATCTTGTTCTGATTGTGGCAAAAAGACATTCACCCCTTTCTGTGCTCTACTTCCTCAGGCACACTCAAATAGTCAAATTTGAAACCTAAATTAAATACTTTACTTTTCCGAAAAATGAATCCGAATTTATATCCTCTGTAAAGAACATTACGGCCTTACATGACTTCAATTCAATCAAAATCAACAGGAAAACATACAATTGACTGAATCAAATGAAATAAAAACAAAAACGAACCACAATACAAATAAAAGCATAAAGCAGCCTAAAATCATATGAATTGAGAAGTCAAAGTGAAATCAAAAGTAATCCTCTGCAAAGAGCAATTATCGCGCAGCTTTACATACTTAAATTCAAGTAAAATCATCAGGAAAAACAGACAATTCCTAAATCAGAAAAATAAAAACAAAAAACGATCCAGTACACTCATGTAGAAGCATAAAGCAGCTGAAAATCAGATGAATCGAGCAATCAAAGTGAAATCATATGCTAGTCGCCTCCCGTTCAATTGAGAAAGAGCATACCTCCGAAATGAGCAGAATGAAAACGACAAGCACGGGGATGGTTTTGCAGAGGATCGAACTGGATTTTGCAGTGCTTGCAAGTCCTCAAAATCTGGGGCTGATTTTCCGAGCACTGCACCGATAATTTCCCGGCGCCGCGCCGTGAAGGATACCGAACAACATTTTCTACAAGCTTGTGATGTGATGGCGGAGGAGATTTGTTATCGCCATGGATCGACAAGGATGAGTAGCTGGTGCATAACATTTGGGCAGCCATTTTATTCGTTGAGTAGCAAATTTGAGAGATTACTGCTTCCAATCCAAAATTTGGTGGGTATTTCAACTGTTAGAAAAGACAAAAGGAAAAGGAAAACAATATTCAATCAAATATTTTAATTAACATTTATATAATATTTATATATTTAATTAGTGTAACATTCTCTTTGTTTAAAAAATAAGACTTCACAACTATAAAAACTAAACTTCAAATTGAATTCATTAACCACACAAATATATATACCACTTCACTAGCATAAGTAAGCTAATTAAATAATTTATTTCAATTCAGATATTCGTATTCAACATATATTCAATTCAAATTATTCAACTAGTATTTAAATACAAATACATTATATTCGACTCGATATAATTCGATTATAATTCTATATATAGATAAGTTGTTATTTTTTTGTGATCGAGTTCAATAGTATGTAATTGTCTCATCTCAATGTGCATCGACTCAATTTTGAGTTTTTCAAATTCATATGTGCTTTTTTTGCTAAAAATAAATTCACAACCAACACAAAAAAATATCGTTGGTGAAATTTGCAAATAATCTCAATGTATTGAACACTTTTTTTTAAAATTACTAACCATGTAGTAGTTTTAAATTTTGATTTTTAAAATATCACAATTTAATTTTGGTTCGATTTTGTAGGCGTTTAGGTTCAGGAACGATTTCACTTTAATTAACCAAATGAAATCGTTAACGGCGAACGCGATTTTTATTCTGTTAAAGCCCATTCAACCGCCACTCGTCTCAGCTCCTTTCCCCTTATCCACCGCTGCTTTCTTCTTCGGCGAGGGGCTCATCTCCACCTGCCTCCGCTTCCTTTCCCTCCACAAATTCTACAGCCGTGAGTTCTTTCATCTCTCCTCTCTATTTCATTTACGTTATCGTGGAGCCGCTGCAGTAGTGCTAGTGTTGTGAGCTGCATTAGGCGCCAATTACCTCAGGAAATATGCATTATGTGTATGTGTTAGTGTGAATATCTGTGAAAATAGGATGGCCTCGGATTATGCTGATGAAATTGAAAACCTTACAATAAGTTAGCTCTGGAAACAACTATATGGAAGTTTTGCATATCTTCTTTTATAATGAATCTTTGGATTGAACCAAAACCCTAATACAAATATTTCTAGCTTCGAACCATAATCAATCTTACAGGATGTGTATTCGTCACGTATTCAGCACATTAAGATTTTTTATAATTCTCTTTATTGATTGGATTTGTAGCTCTTGATGTGGGCATCATCCCTAAATGTAGTCATGGAGCTTCTATGCATCATTTTTTATAATTCAGTTAATCTGTGGTAGTTCTTTTTTAGCCCATCGTGTTTCAATAAACGCCCCTATAAAGAGACTACATTTACATTTCTACACATTATTAGATACTCTTATCCAAAAGAAAATACATGTCATTACTCATGTTCTTCGTGCTTTTAGCTGTGATGTCTATAGCTTTGTTAGCTTCTAAGCACAGATCCTCATATCTGATGTACATATGAAATGAAGGAAACAATTTTTTATTACCTATGCACCAACTGAAGCCCAATTAGAAGTGACTTTAGTCTTCTTGTTTACTGTTTCCATACAAGCTTTGATTTCATTTTCATGCGTTTTAGTTGTCCTTTTCATCATTTATATGGATGTGAATTTTCTTTTGTTAAATGTGAATTGCCATATTGGATTATGTTTTTTAGTTTTTTATGATTATGCTCTAATGGGCTCATCCAAATATACGATTGCTACGGTTGATTAAAACTTTCTTTGTGCTTTTTGCAACCTTGTATGAACAAGCTAACATCTCTGTTTCTTAATTTTTGATGAGTGACATGATCATAGAAGTAGGTTTAACTAGTAGCTATATCCCCCTATTTTTTTTGCTTTTTGATCATTTGGTTTTATCAAGATGATTGAGATTTTTTATTTCTATCAACTGCACTGATTCAAATAAACTGGTTTTGGTTCAGTTTGAAGTCAAAAGTGTGTTATGGCTTTGATACATGATGGTCATTGTAGTAAATTAAACTTGAGAACTTGTGGAATGTAACTGAGAGGTAGATTAAACATACAAGTCCTCAAAAACTGATTAGTTTTTATTATTCTTGAAGTCATCAGAAAATGGCAACGAAGCTACTAATATCTCCTCTCTCTCGTTGCACAATTTCAACCCAAGACCAACAGCACATTCACTCATGGCCTGGAAGTGTCCGAGTGCCAAAAAAGCAAAGGAGCCTTGCAGTTCAACTATCTACCTCTGTGGGCGATGCTTTGTTGTCGTCTTCAGATTTTGTGGAGCATCTGCCTCAGCATACACAGTCTCTCTTTCTGCTTGCAGAAAGTACTGGCTACTCACTGGCTAGTTATTATACTTCTCTGGGTCTCTTTGTCATCTCCGTTCCCGGTCTTTGGTCCCTCATCAAACGTTCAGTAAAATCCAAGGTACTGTACTTCTAGCTCCAATTACTGCTTCTTTTAAACTAGCATGGGGTAAGATTGAGGATACATACTAGTGTTGTTTCGTTGCTCTCTTTTTTCGTTGAAATCAAATCTTACATCTAAATATCTGAATCAGGTTGTCAAGAAGACACTCGTACGAGAAGGGGAAGGAAAGAAGGCGCCTAATCAGGTTGCAGGAGAAATACTATCGTTCTTTACTCGCAACAATTTTGTAGTGTCAGATAGAGGAGAGACAATAGTGTAAGCAATCAATAACACTGCTTTGTGCTGTTGAGTACTTTCATTTCGTAGTTCGGGCAGATTGGATAGCTCGTGTTGTTCCATATTGGGGAAAGATATGAAAACGTATGTCTATACTATGATTAGGCTGCAATGTAGTGATCACAATACAGTAAAAAATGCTTCCAAATTGGGGAAATAGATGAAAATGTATGTCTATATTAGTTTTGCTGAGTTCGGTTACATGACATGAACATTGAACGGGATTACAGCAATTACATATCCCTCCCCTCTCTACTCGCTCGTGTAATTGTTTATGACCTTTGTAACATCTGCACTTCTTGTAATCTTGTGGAAAGTGGATCTCCACCCGTCAACGTCTTTACTTAATTTCTGTGTTCTGTTACTGATGTTAATAACTATTGTAATCTTGTCCATCCCTATAAGTTGATCAGTAGCCCGATTATGATGATATATCGCTCTCTCTCTCTCTCTCTCTCTCTCACTCAACCACGTTTTTATCTCTTTCAGATTTGAAGGGGTGATGGTGCCAAGCCGAGGTCAAGCAGCATTGCTCACTTTCTGCACCTGTATAAGTCTTGCAAGTGTAGCACTTGTTCTTACAATAACTTATCCAGACATCGGAAACAACTGGTTCTGGCTAACCATATTGAGTCCATTGGCGTAAGTCTGTAACGATATTCCTGTTTTCTACTCTTAACTGGATGATCGCACGAGGGAAGCTAACGCGTGGTGTTGAATCAGGGGAGTTTATTATTGGACGAAAGCATCTAGGAAGGAGCAGATTCAGGTTAAAGTATTGGTGGGCGATGACGGGAACCTGTCGGAGATCATTGTCCAAGGCGACGATCAGCAAGTGGAGCAGATGAGAAAGGAGCTTCAGCTGAGTGAGAAGGGTATGGTGTATGTGAAGGGCCTCTTTGAAAGATAAAATCAATGGAAAATGTGAATGATGTGTTAAGTCCTCAGGCAGACAAAGCAATGTATAACAGTCGATATATATTTTAAATTAGTAGTGTGAATTTTGATTTGATTGGGGGCTAATCATAACCTCAAATAAATAGTCGAACAAAAAGAATAAACTGAGTTTAGATTATTTTTATTATTTATAAAATCAAACTAAACATCAATAATTATTTGTTTTTAAAGTTGGTTTATTGCATTTTTATTGGGCTACCGATGCATAATTCATAGAGATTTAATTTTTATATGATTTGTAAAATTATACCAATATTAATTTTTTAATTAAAATATCTAAAAGAACAATGACAGTACTCTTAGGTAGCATTTGTTTGTCACGACTAAACATGACAAAAATACAAATAGAGATTGAATTTTATGAACAAAACAGAATACATATTTAATAAGGGGAGTGTTATATTGCTAACTTAATACTTAATTACTAACTACAATTAAATAATAGTCCTTAGATATTCAAATCAAAGGCCTAGATCATCAGCCCCGAAATATCAATACGATCAACAAAAAACGTCAATAGAGGTATTAAGGTCAATTCACAACAAAGTAGTTGTAACTAACTTTTGAAAAATACCACATAACTTTAAAACGCATATAACTTTCACGATTTAGATTATTTTTCGCACAACATATATCAAATTAAAGATAATTTCATAAGGATTATAACGAGATCTCCCTTGCATATGTATATGTCAAAATTTGAAAAAAAAATTCAAAAATTTTCAATTTTTCGTACAGCAACAATTGTAACATTGTATATAAATATATCAATATAATACATGTGGAATGTAATTCTTAAATCAATGGGTTGACATAAGCAATGTGTTGACATTCTAAAGCATTGTGTTGATATTTTCAAAACACTATATTGACATTTTCATCCAAAATCCTAATTTGATAGTTTTTTTATCCTTTTCGATATCATTAATAAAAATGAAAATTACACGTGGCAAATTTTAGACCACTAGATTTCTAAAATCTTATGGTCTTAAATTAGTTGTAGTTAGCAACTAGAGAATGAGTTAGCAATGGATCACTCTCCTATTAAATGATGAATACATATTTAATCATGAGATATAATTCTTACAAATGGAATAATCTCTTCTTAATGTATAATTAATTGTATTAATGGTAGCGTAGTAATATGAACCTATTCATACGTAAAAAGCCCATAATATTGTACTCCATGAAAAGCCCTTTATAATTAGAACACAACTAAGATTTATGTTTATTTGTTTATTTTTAATATTTTTGTGATCCACACTAACCATCTAGAACCGCCGCCCTGTCCACCCGAGCCGCCACCCACCACCACCGCAGTCTGCTAACCCTCGGTATGTGCCGATTATTTCACCCTCAGCACCAGATTCGGTTTGATTTCTGAAATGCACAACTCGCATTTGACGATCTCTTTGCACCTGCCGATTTTTAGCTGTATTCAAGAGAAATTGATTTGCCTCAAAGTGTTACATAAACGATATGCGATTTGCGATTAATTCATACTATGTATTATGTATAAAGTGAATTGGTATTATCATCTGTCTTGTTGTGAATCCTGCTAAGTTTTCCATGAAAAATTTGTTGTTGTGAATCCTGCTAAGTTTTCCATGAAAAATTTGACCGATTTTCTACTGGAGCACCAAATTGATTAGATGTTTCTGGTAGCATCAGAAGGAGCTTTTTTTTTGCTAAAGTAATTTTAATCCTTTTTTTTTTGAATTTTTGCTTCTTTCGGTCCAACTGCTGTAGAGAAAAATGTGTTGATTGTTTTAGATGGTGTTAGGCCTCTTCATGGTAGAGATGTTTCAGTATGAATACCGAAATTGAATCAATTTAAATGATATATGCTGATTAATGACCTGCATTTACTGGATTCATGAGTGCATTGGCTGTATAAAAAATTACAGTTAATGTAATGGTAGCATCAGAAGATGTTTGTGTTTATTGGTTTCTGAATTTTAGTTAACAATGTTTTTAGCATGAAAATTTTTCCTTTGAATGCTTGTTCTAGTTCTGAATCATGTTATGCTTTTGGATTAGTAACTTCGACCCCTTTTATCATGTAACAGAAAGTTAGATTACAGTGAATCCATATGGTGATATTCTAAAGAGTTGAAGATTTCCATCGGCAACGACAAGAATAAACCTCATCCTGTTAGTTATTTGTCGTTCAATTCGACGACTCCAGAATCATTGTGTCTGGATAACTCATATTTGATCAGAGCATTGCAAATATAATATAAAATGGCAGGGATGAACAATTCGAGTGAACCGAGCACTGCACCCCAAGCTGATCGATGGTACAACCTGACCCTAGGCTCCTCCTTCAGCAATCACAATCCCTCGAAATTCTGCACTTTTCGCTGTATGTACTGCTACTACTGTTCTTCTTTTACTTTCTTAAATGTTCAATGTACTAAAATCTTGGTTATTGTAAATGGCCATATTTTCATCCCTGTATTAATATTGTATCGTATTCATTTCTTTGTCAGATGAGTTCAAGCCAGCTTCAATTGATAAGAATCAGCGAGGCACCCTGCACAAGAGCAAGGATAATAAGGTTGCCGTGGAGTTCCAGAATATACAACCTGGGAAGCCTAAGGTAACCTTTGAGGGCACTAGTGAGGATTGCAAGGACAACGATGCTGTTCTTTTCTTTGATGGCGAGTCTTTTCGGTTGGAGCGATTGCACCGTGCTGTCAAGCGATTGAGGCATAATCGGATGATGGGTGAATCTGCAGGGCCAGGACCAGGGGTTCCATCAGTTGGAATGGCAGATCCAAGTTCGCCACCAATTGCGAAAGGGATTAAGCATCAGCCTTTGGACAAGGACCCATATCCTGCTCTGCCTGTAGGTTCTTTCTATTCAACTGGGTTGATGCCTTCTTCTTGATCTTTTTAGAGAATCAAAATTCTTAATTATGCTTTATTTTTTAAATGCCTTTCTCTTAAGAAATTGTCTGACAGCACACATGATAGATCATTTTGTAGTTATTTTTATATTTTGTTGGGGATCAGGGGTCTATTACTAAACTGGAACTGCACATTTCCATAGCCTTTTTAGGTCGAACTGCTCATTTTCATAGCCTTTTTGTCCATATTCAGATGATTTATACATGATATATAGCATCAAGTATCTTGAATTTGTGTGATATCTTGGATTGTATAGCAAGACTCTTGAATTCTGTGGTATCTTGCATCTTGCCATTGGAACGAGTAACTAGCTTTTCCCTTTTCCCATAAACTGTTGCAGGTTGAAGTTGAACGAATTGAGATTGGAGACTACAAAATCTCGGGTATGTATGTTAATACAGAAACATTAACAGCATCTGCACTACCTGTGAATTTGGCTCTCATCCCTCTTAACCATGGGATATTCCACCAAGCCATACTTATGGCTAAAGTTTGGTGTCACATCACAGCGAAAAATGGTGAAACACCTTATTTTATCTGTGAAAAAATGCAAAACTACTGATAGTGATACGTATCTTAGGCTATTCGATTTGTTAGTATTGTCAGAAGAATAGAGTTTAATTTCATATTTGATTGAGTTGATATCATTTGGGGTAGTTGTTTTTCTTGGTTATGTTGGGACACATAACACAATTGTGAACTCCTTTATCTTCGAATCAGATGCAAAGCCTAGAGTGGAGAAGACTGCTGAAATCCCTGCTGCGCAGCCAAACTCATCAAACCCGTCACCGGAGTTGCAGATTGACGACCAAGAGGAAGAAGATGATCTGGATATAATGAATGATGATGACGATGATGGCAATCCACCACCTCATGGAGGGACTGTCGAAGTAAAAGAGCTTGACTTCGACATCAACATACCACATCAAACTGACACAGATGATGAGATTGGTGATATTGACATTGATGTTAGCGACAACGAAGCTGGTAAGGGACCAAATGCTGAAAATGCACAAGCAAGAGAAGGCCAGAGTTCAAGCTCGAGCAGCAGCAGCGGGAGTGAGAGTAGCAGCAGTGGAAGCGGAAGCAGGAGTAGCAGCAGCAGCGATAGTGATAGCAGCGATGCGGATTCTGTTACCTCCATCTGAAAAAACTCACAAATTGGAAGGCCTCCTCATATTGGGATATACAGATCAACTTATTGTTCTTTTCCAGATGATGCTCCAAAATAATGATGGAGAATTGTTTATTTATACTTTCAAATGTAGGTTTTTTTATATGTTCTAGTTATGTACTGTACTTGATAAACCTTAATATAGTTATTAGTTACTACTATTATTTAACCATGAGTTGTAACTTAGTAAGACATTTTATATCCTATCTGTAAATTTGGATTTGGGTCACATAAAGAGTTATTCCATCGGGCTCCAATCGGGCCATTCTAAAAACTCATGAATAGTCTGAGGCCAGGCCCGATTGGTTATGATCGGCTTTAAGATTTATCACCGAAGTGCTTGTGTAGCCCGTTGGTTAGAGTCTCTGCCTCCCATACTTTAGGTCTAGTGTTCGTTTCCTTGTTTGGGTTCTACAAAAAACCTTTTGGCAATATACTATGCATTCCTTAATTCCTAAATGCCCTTTGGTTAGGGTTGGATATTCATTCGGTTCGGTTATAATCATATTGAAATGATCAGTTAATCGGCCCAAAATCACCCTAGATTGATAACTAGAACCGGACTGGATTATATCGATTCTTCCAAAAACTGACCGGCTTCTCGGTTAACCAAAAAAATAGCATGACACTCTAAGGCCATGTTTGGTTGATGGGAAAGTAAAGTTGGCAAGGAAAATTATTCCTGAGAAAATGAATCCCGGAAATATGATTCCTAATAACTTTACTTTCCTATGTTTGGAAAATATCAAGATTTTAAATTTATATTTGATTTAAACATCAACCTACAAATAAACTACTTATTATTTCTTTTTATAAAAAAGAATAATAATATAATTTTTTTAATAAATTATTAATTACAAATGATAATAATTGTATTATTATATTATGATGGATAGTTTAAATATGGATTATTTCATCGTAATATATACTAATAATCATAATAATAATAATAATAATTATTATTATTATGTTTATAATTATAATTGAATAAATTTTATAATTTAAAATTTCACTAGAATTTATTGATTAATTATTAATTTATAAAATAATAATTATTATTTATTACTATATGATTTATTATATAATTATATTTTAATTATGTAATAAATCATTAATTATAATAATAATAATAATAACAATTATATATAATTATTATAATAATATTTTGATAATTATAATAATTTTAATTATAGTTGTTTTTATATTGAAATTAAGTAGTAGTATGATTTATGATTTTAAATTATTTTAAAAATATTTTAATTAATAGTGGTAGTAGTAATTATTATTATTATAATAAAAACTATACTATATATTGCACTAAATATGTAAGAATTCTAAAACTGGGAAAAAAAAAACTTAAGAATAGTTGGGATCAAGAATCCTGGAAAGTTGTACTAACTTTCCTTGTTCTCGGGATTCTGATTACTTTCACAGTTTAATTAAAAATCAAAACGAACACCGAAATTTAAAATTTAAGGAATCAGATTCCTTTTTTGGACAGAATCTTGACAATCAAACATGGCCTAAAGCCTAATAAAATGGAACCAGAGAGTCTATTAATATTGTCTGACTGTATTTAAATGATAAGAAAAAAGTAAATATAGATGGCCCAAATTGCAATATAAGATCCCATTATCCTCAAAAGCCCATAAAATAAGTAGAAAAAGAATCGATGCGTTGATGGCGGAATAAAACAGAAGAGAAGAGCAGCAAAGGAAAAAAGAAGACTTACTATAATAAAGGCGAGAAACCGCCGTGCCGACGGAGCTTGTGGAGCTTCCGATGCCGCCGATGAGGCCTTGTACCTCGGTACGAGCTGGATTCCTTATGCCTCAACATCTGATTGGGGTTTCTTTGCAGATTGCATGCGTTGCATTTCACAAAATTTAGGTCTATTGACGGATGGCTGCACTTCTGAGAAAATGCTGGACTTATTTTATTGATTGTATTGCGTTATTCTAATTGATTTTGTGCAATCTATTCTAGGCGGAGTCTGAGTGCTTTTGCCATTAATTGTGTGTGAAGCCTGCAATTTGCCGCATAGGAATCAGCCCTTTAGCAAAGGGAGGTTGAGTTTTGGTTAAATTTGTGCTGATGATTGCATCATTTGGCTAAAACATTGCTTCAGTTAATCGATTGGATGGTAGTGTCACGTGTGAATTGATGTTAGGCTTCTCTGCTCCCCCGATTCTTGAGTATGATGTATGATTTCATACGCGTGTGCCTAAACCGGGTGGATATCTGAATTATAGTTGCTAGCTTAATTTAGATGTGTAGAGGATTCTTTGTTGATATGGAGGAAACTTATTTGTGTGATGAGTAATGAAATGACGTTAAAATGTGTGCATTTAATTCAGAATTTCATGTGGTTGATGCTATGCTTTTATGTTCTCTCTTTATTTCTTAGGGACTGATTGGAGTTAAATGATGGTGAAGGTGCTATTTTAAATTATGGTTCCATGTGAAGAAGATATGATGGCGCTAATGAGAAATGAACAAGAGCATAGTGAGTCGGAAATCAGTCTGCCAAAAAAGAAGAAGAACCAAGATGGAACATCTCGTCCAGCATGTTCTTGGGTGCAATTTAGGTACTGCATTCACTTAACGGTTTCCTGCAAACTTTTGTTTCCCATTTTGAAATCCATACAGCTGATTCCAACCATTTTTTGCTTAGCCGTGAATTTATAAAGGAGTACACTGCATCCCATCCGGAATCCTCGGGCTTGAAAGTGGTATGTCTATGTTGTTATAGCGCTGATACAATATTATTTTCTCAAAAGCTTGGGTGTCAATTGAGACTTGTAGTGGGGATAACAAAAAAAAGAAATGTACTTATGGGCAATCTTTTTTAGGCCACAAAAGCTGCATCAGATGCCTGGAAATTGATGAGTCCTGAAGAGAAGTCAAAATACACTAATCGTGCCCGTGAAGTATGGGATAAATACTTGAGCACTACCCCAGCACGTATTCCCAAACCAAGAAGACAAGTATTGGCTTATAGTTTTCCAGAATTTATAAATTAGATTTTTATGTGTCATTGGATCCTCATATAATTATAAACTAAATGGTGACTCTCATGGTGCAGACCAAACTTGTTACTAGGTGCTCTCCTGGTCGATTATTAAATGTGTTGCAACGGCTCACACTTGACCAAAAAGCTGCTGTAAAGAGCATGGGATTTGGTAGTATCCTCAACCTCAGATGCCGAACTCTGCGACGCAGCCTGTGTCTTTGGTTATTGGAGAAGTTTAATACTGTCCGGCGCAGCTTGGAAATCTGTGGCGAGCGTATACCTTTAACTCCTCAAGATGTTGAATTGGTGATGGGATTTGCGTCGAGTGGGAAGGATGTGGTTAACTCCGGACCTGATGAATTGATTGCTGAATTGCGCAAGAAGTACAATGCTACAAATCGCGGGATTTCTGTCAGACTCCTGGAAGAAAGGTTGGCTGTCCCAGAAGCTGGAGAGGATTTTAAGAGGTCTTTTCTCCTTTATGTGCTGGGCACTCTACTCTGCCCCACGGCGAGGCTGGATGTTAGTCCATCGTTCCTCCATTTTTTGACAGATATGGACACTATCCACCAATATAACTGGGGGAAGTTTTTACTTGATCGGCTAGTTAGAGAAGTAGCTCGCTATCGTCAAGGGAAGCAGCGTGCAGTTGGTGGCTGTCTTCTGTTTCTCCAAGTGAGACTCAATAAATCCTTTCATTTTTTAAAACGTTATTTCTCATTTCCATCCATTTTGCTCTTCCTCAGCTCTTTTATTATGAGAGCGTGGCTGTTGGAGAACCATCTGAACTGTCCCCTGCTATATTTCCATGCCTATCTTCTTGGGGTGAAGAAGAAATTAGTGAGAGAGAGAAGCAAGAGAGAGAACTTGGCAGTTACGGATGTGGAGAGGTATGCTTTATGTAACCTACATGCATTTATTGTAATAATGGTGAATCTGGTTTAAAATGTTTTCTTGTAGGTGGTTTGCAAGGAAAGAGGCCTTGGGATGGGAATGCTGGGTTATAGGACCCAATCAGACAGCAATCATCTAGGAGTAATGCCGCCAGATGTTGAAAATTATTCTTTAATTGAACAGGTTGATTATCAGGTATTTATTCTGGAGATCATTTTCATCTTGATAGTCATTACTATATCGATTCTTTATGTTATTATTCTTGAGTTTCAAATTTACCCATTTATGTAAATGGGTAAATTTGCAACTAATTCATTCAGTTCATGGTCACAGAACAGTGATAATTATCAAACTTATCTTTTTGGTCATTTTTATCTGCTTTTGTTCATATATTCTTTTCCATGACAGATATCTTTAAGTGCAGTAACCTGATTTATGCAATATGCATATAACTTTCCCAATTTAAGCTATGGATTTTTACATACAGGGTGGAGAAGATCAAATTAATGGGGGCATGTTCACTGCAGAGGTAAATGATGATTCCATTTTGGTAATTGTGTAGAAAACAGAGAAAAACAGATAATGACCTTGAAAACATGATTTTTTTTTCTTGCCTTCCATGATTGTTTTGTTTTCATATATTTTTCTTTCTTATTTCACACTATTAGATATTAATGGTAGTTTTTCATTGATTTTATTTGTTTGTTTTAAAATTATTCTTGCCAACAATTCATACCGGGTTCCATGATCCGATAACTGCTTTTTAACCTTAAAATTCTGCTTGACACTATGATCTCCATACACTGGCCTTTGAATATTTTTGTTATAATACTATGTTATTTCAGGAAAATATGCCTATAAATGGTGATGAAGGCAACACCGTCTGTGTTGATATTGAAATTTCCGATCCAGTGAGAGCACCCTGCCGAAATGCTCAGTATGGTTGTGCAGAAATCGTGGTTTACAACAAGAGAAGAGAGCACGAAGAAGTCTGCATCAGTTCACCCTGTGCTTGCCCCCTCCAGAAATGCCATTATGTTGGCTCGTCTGCACAACTGTCGGAGCATTTTAGCAGTAAGCACTGGGACTCCGGAAGACGGTTCCAGTATAACTGCCCTTTACCCGTCACCTTAAACAAGAACGAAGCATTTCTCGTGCTACAAGCCGAGAAAGATGGCATTCTTTTTCTCCTGAGCAAAGGAACGGAGAGTATTGGGCATACAGTCATGATTACTTGCATAAGCCCGAGCTCATCAAAGGACCAGTATCTGTATGATATTGTATCTGAAAGAGGAAATAGCTGTCTCAGACTGAAGTCGTACACGAACAATTTTCCGGGTAGGGTCGAAGGATCGCCCCCTGTGGATTTTCTTTTGGTTCCTTTTGGTTTTGTAGACGCAAATGGCAACCTAGACCTAGAGCTGTGTATATGGAACTCAACTGATATAGGAGCTGATTGACTATCACTAATCTCTCTCTCTCTCTCTCAAAGTGTATCTAGTTTCCATATTTATTGTTTGGTGAATCACACCAACACAAGATTTATTTCAATGGAGGATGTAACATTTGTTTGTTTTGTAGAGATTATAGGCTGTGTAAAAATAATAAAGAAAAAACTGATGAAAACTTGCCTACCGTGGCCGTTACTACATGTATTTAATCAGATTAACAAAGGCTCTTTTCTGTAAGTACTGATTTTTTTAATGAAAATTGTAAATGAAGTTTTGTAAATTGAAAATACACGCAACAAACAAAATATATCATCCTCAAATTATGGATCTATATCCTCCTCAAATATTCCGGAGGTTAAGCTTAAAATCTTATATGATTTTTTTCATAAATTTTTCATCTCTCTTTTTTACCAGTATAAAATAATTTAATTAATATTAAAATTGGTCCATATCAATTAAATCCAATTCATTCTAAATTTTATGGACATTGTTTTTATTCTTAGAAATATTGCACTTATGAATAGAAAATTATTGAAAATTTTGCGTTTGCACAATTTCACGTATTTATATAATAAAAAAATTATAAGCACTTTTGTTTTATTTTGGAAGTATACACTTTTATGAAAACATTTACTTGTATATAACTCTACAACGTATAAATAATGAAACATCATATAATGACTGTTAGAAACCAAAAATTCGTCCATATATTTAAAACACAGTGAAAGGGAAGAAAAAAAATTGAATTATAAAAGGCACTTATTTATTATCCATGCACTCTTATCATCTCTTCATGTATATATGTATCTATAATTTATAACCATTAAAAATATTCTTGTGATCATAATGTACAACAAATTTTTCAATCTAATCTCAAATTTCATGGACCTTTTTTAAACAAATTGGCGGGCCTTCAACCTCAGAACCACATTCCCTTGCTGCAGTCAGACCGTTTTGATCGTCGTTCGACGCCACATCGCAGTTTCAGGGTTGAAACTCAGCTCCCATGTCGGCCAGTAGTGCAAATCCTGCTTCAGTGTGAGTACCCTTGGCCTTCCATTCAAGTGAACTGTTCTTACACGAACAAACTCCCCATGCTCGATTTCCTATAGAACATACGTATTTCAAATAATTCAGGATCTAAAATCGCGCACACATGCACCTGAGGCGACTCAAACCCCCAACTTATTGATTCTTACCAACTAAGCTGTGTTTTATCGTCATCACAAGCCATGTTTAGTTGATCGGTTTTAGGCATATGATTTCAGTGCAACCCATTATTTTCTCTTTAAAAGGGCAGAGGAGACGTACCTTTGTCACGGCAACAAATGCATCTAAATCGGGAGTTGGCTTCCCATTTATTTCTACAATCCACTGAAGAGCATATAAACCATATCGATGGACAGGACTTCCATGACACCACCTAAAAATAAATTGCACCATTAAAACCTGGACTATGGTATCAAGTAAGATCAAATATCGATTTCATGCAGCCTCTTGCGGTTTCAATTAGGTATACACATTGTTTGTTGTAAATTTTGGCTTAGGTATTGGGGCTAGGTATTGGGGCTAAGGGTTGATTTGACAGAATGAGGCCGCATTCGCATGCTTTAACTCCCCAAATTTGACCAATTCAGGAAGGGTTTGGATCGGGCGTCATGCATCAGGATGTAATGGAGAGCGCTTCTTCAATAAAAACTTTTAAGAAAATCAATGGATATGAATGTCGTGTCTTACCTTGCCACATACACGCCATGACCTTCTTCAGGCAGATATCCAAGGGCTCGTACAGCCGAATGGGGTTCCTGGACTATACAACCACACCAATTTATGACCCGTGTGGTTCCATTTCCATCACTCACGTCTGTCCCCACCAGTAAATCAATTTCACGACCCTGAAAAACATTATAATATTATATTTCGCTTATACTGAAGAAAGCATCCAGAGATAGTAATTTAGCTGATATAATGCAATGATGGTTTACTAAAAGAAGAAAAATAATAACATAAAAGACATTCTTTACAAGAAAACCTGACGAAATATTGTTATTTTGAGCTTCCCATCATTGTCACTACACCGGTCTAGTTCTTGGCAAGCATCTTCAATGTCTCGGAAACATGTAACTGGTTCTTTATTGATTGCCAAAACCATGTCACCTTGTTCTAGTAGATTTTCAGCTTTCGATCCTGCTAAGCAGCCTTTAACCCTCAAAACTTGATGTCTAATGGGGTCTTTCTTCACCAGTGCCTGCAAACAGAGAGCCAAACTTCAATATAGAAACCTTAACGCATCTAGCACTGTCTAAAGGAGATTGAAACCTTCTAAATTCTTAAACACTTTACAGTTTGTGTATAAATTGCACATTTCTTTTCGAAAATTTGATTATATTCCGAATGAAATGTCCTACAGATGAATATTTTGTATGCTGAAACAAACTAAAACACCTTCCTAATTAGAAAACGTTAAGTACATTATATATTTTGTTCCATTATTAGCAGTCAAAACAGATTATCTACCCATTTCTATGCCTAATTCATTATTAGTGACAGAAAAAAAAATCTTTAGTAACTTTTAAGCACCTTAATATCACTAGAAGTAAATATTTGATCCTTATTAATAGTTCTCAAGCCGGATACTTCAGCAAGGTGCCAAAAGGTAAAGAAAAACTCATGCAATACCTCTCTAAATAAAATTTGAAAACAATTACAGACAAAACATAAAGAAAATGTGAAACACGATATATTGTGTATTTCATCCTTTAAAGTTTTTGAGGTTTAAGTAGATGGAATTAAAGTTCTAGCAATATATAACAATATTAAATGCATAAAGGGCCTATTACCTGTATCCAAGAGTCACTCAGGCCAAAACTACGGGCTTTGGAGAGTAAAGTGGGATAAAGCTCAACCTCCAGTAATTTAATAAGTGGCATGTGCCTCTTAACTCCATTTATGAGACGAGCATGCTCCTTGGCACCAGATATTATTTTGTCGAGTGTCTGACATATTGTATAAATTGGAATGCCTCGAACAATTTGATGGTCTTCAGATGAATTACAAAGATATTTGAGCTGGAAGTATGGAGCACATGCAGCGGTTAGATCAAGCTTTCAACAAGCAGCACAGATGAACTCAAACAGCAGAAAGAAAGGCTAAACCTGTGTTGAAAAGCTTCCCCAAATAGCTTGAACCCTTCCAAGATCGTCTGTGAGAACACCAGAAAATGTACTTCCAAAATCTAAACAAAAGGAAAGAAGAATCAGGACTGTTTATTTGACCCAATGGCCTTATACACAGCGGTAAAGCCAAACCACAGACATTATATTATATAACAATAATGAGCATAGAAGAGATACTGATTCCCACCCACCTGTATCGAGCTCAATTACTTCCATGTTGGTTGCCCTATATCTTGGACAGTCAGCTGAGCCAATATTCAGAGCAGCAGAAGGATTGGTGACAAAAGATTTCCGAGAAGTTGCCTGCAGGCTCCTACTTAACCCCACAAGACACACAGAATCTCCACGACGTAGTGCAGGTTCTGTGGAACATGTACAACCAGATATTGTTCAGGTGGGAAAGAATACCAGAATAAGAAGAGAAGAGTTGGCAATAAAAAAGTAGAAGTGGAGCTGCAATTGAGCATATAAATCATTTTCTGCGCGCAGTCTATATTATATAATTCACATGACTTGGATAATATATCATTCGACTTATGGATAGAACTTTATAGTGTACTCAACTGAATAAACCCAATGGTAGGTGGGTTATTGGATAAAATAGTGCAAACTGCAAAATATACAATTAAGAGAGGAACACATATCTGGTAGCAAAAATTCATGAAACTTGCCAGGAAGAAGTTCAGCAGCTCGAACTACTGAAGCACCAGGACCAAGAGCGGAAGGGTCATATGCAACAAGTGCGAAATTGTGCACGGGATGGAGAAAAACAACCTGAGAAGTGAGAATGATAAATACAGAACTTAACATCACCTGTTAACACAGTACATCAAGAATAGATAGAATATTACCTCGCCAGGAATTTCAATTGGATAAGCAGCAAAAGAGAGCATGACATCAGATACGGACACTGCAGCAGTGTTTTTGTCGACGGCAATCAGTCCCATGGTTTTAGAATGATATATGATAAGACCAGTTCCGAAGAAATGCTGCGAGTGCACACCATCAAGCATACAAGATGATGGCACGTGAACCTGACATGATAGATCCAGAAGTTCATTCAAGTGGCTCAAAACCGGGATTGAAACCCAAGCATCAAATGGCAACAAAATGTCTAAGCTTCACTTGTAATAATAGTACATTGTATATAGTTGACTAAAGTTTTGCTTCTTCCTCACATCTACAAGGTAACTGCATATTTCCCTAACTAGTGATATAATGAAGCGTATCCGTATGTGAATACCAAAATTAATGAACAACCCTGGCCTCAGCTTCCGATCCCACTATCTCTAAATCTCCTATGTGTATACCAACTTATTCCACAGCTTATTACTCCTCCTAGTCATGCAGTCCCTCCAGTTTCATCAGCCAAACAGCCCCACTCCTTATAGATTATCGACATATATTGTTTCTACTCCAAATTTGTAATGACAATAGGAAGGCCACAGTAATGTCAAGGAATGGAGAAGTTATTCATGTAATCATATTACCTCCATCATCACTAGGGTGGGCTCAATCGCTCGCTCAGCTACTGAAGTATTGGTTGCTGCTGCAGCTCCCGCAACTTGAAAATCTCTCAGAAATGTCTCAGTTTCTGGTCCAGTCTCCTCCAATCTTACTTCACGAGATTCATGCAAAGTGCATTCAGGTGATAAAACGCCATCTGTAGAATCATCCTGCACCCTCCTTTTTTTGGTTCCAGCATCAGATTCATCCACAGAATGTGGTCCGTCATCAATTTGTTCACAACTAGATTCCATACTAACCACACCATTCATTGGTGCTTGTCCAATGCATTGATGTGCATGTTCCACCTGAGTAACCTCAGCAGAGCAAGATGAAACCCTATTGTTTGCTATAGCTTGTTCAGTGAAATTAACCCGTGAAACCAGTGAAGAGTCTAATGGTAACATTGGCTTCACGGTCCACAAACCAGTACTGTCGTTGCGAGTGTATATATGAGGAGGGGCATACCATTCTTGGCGATCAACCGTGACCAGGACAGACTGCAGCCAGATATCATGCATCTCAGAAAAATTTCACGTGTATACAGACTAAAAAAGATGCAACTTTGAAGGATGAATCAATCCATGTGCAAGAAAAGAATCGGCTCATTTGGGATGTCTTTGTGAAGTAAAAGGTACCAGTATAAGCCCAAAATTGGTAGGGGAAATATAAGTAGAACACTATGCATAAGTACCAATAAACCTCACAGCAACATGAGATTATAGCAATGACAAAGAGAGCATGAAAGTAAAGGTCCTAAAAATATCTATAGAAAATGTGGTTCCCCATGTGCCCAATTCAGGGCTAACTAACCAAGAGAATCCTATTCAATTATACTTCGCAACAGTATTAAGTCTTTATTCCACCATATGATGGTCTACAAGGAAAACAAAGAGCAGGCATGATGGAAATGAGAAACTTGATACTATATCCCAGTGCGAAATACCACCCGAATTCTCAGACTGAGAGACTACATATATCTAGTACTTTGATTTCCTTGCACTAGATTACACAACAAAATATGCAAACAGTGAAGTGGAACAAGCAAAAGTATGTAATCAATCATGGCCATACCTAACAATCACAACTGAAGCATGTTATTTGGTCACAATCATGGATTGCGTTTATCTAAGAGACATGATAAACTACATCCAACAATGTACTTAAGAGTTCAGAGGCACCAGGAGTACCTTTCTTCGATGACGATCAGTATGACTGATATACTCCAATGGTACTCTTGCGCCCCTTGACAACTTAGATAGCACAAAAATGAAGTCATCAAGTCTTGCTATGTCTTCACCAGCAAACTTCTTAATAATAGCATGGCGTGGAACTCCAGCTCTGAATAGCATGTACCTACAATGAAAATGTGCAACTTAATAATAGAAAAGGCTACAGTTTATTGGACAAAATGCAGTTTCCGGTCTAATGTTATAAACCTAGACCAGATTAGCCAACCAAACTGGTTAAACCATTAACCACTTGGAGGTCAGTCCAGCTGTATCTAGTACCAACTACGAAGTTAATTGGTGATGACCCAATCTCAACAGGTCAAAGAACCAGTTAAACTATCATTCTGAATTATTCCATGAACCGATTGTTAATTTTGACTTCTTTTAGCATTTATTATATAACATGAAAGGTAGCGATTTATAATTATGTATTGCAAATACGGAAAATGTAATAGATTAACAAGCCACTAAAGGGAAAAGTGTATGATTTTATTATGTCACATCTTATACTTAAAGATATTGAAGATGTCTATTCCATAAAAGATTCTAGAAGCATGTTGTTTGATTTTACATGGTGTGGTGGGTTTCTACACCGAGCCAACCAATAGAACCAATGACATGTTAACTTATCTGGTTCGGCTGCAGCCTCGCTTTAAGCTATAACAATCATAGAAATTAGCATAGTAACCAGTATGCATAACATGCAAAATAGAATTGCATACCCTTGTTCAGCAACATATACAAGACCACACTGGAAACGGAAGTTCCTGGCCTGCACACAAGAGAAGATAAACAAGATATCAATTAGGAGATCATTACACACACATACAACCATGCAGACAAGGAGCAGACACTGTGTTTGACTATGCTATAAGAAACTATTGAATATCAAATCCATCCTCAGGTGCAGAGCTATTAATCGAGTACTCTCTTCAATAAATATTAAATCATTTCAAATTTAATTCAGTCAAAGATACGAACAATAGATATTCTGAATTCTATTTGAGGAACTAAAAAAGTGCCACCTACATACAACGTCAGAGTGAATAGAGCATGAAGGAAATATCTCCATATTGCATGAATGAGTTGCATTGAGTATGTTTTCTTATGACATAATATTCCTACGGAACATTTGTGTTCCATCAAGAAGTTTACTTTGCTCTGTTATAACATCGAAAAACCAAAACCAATTAGTCGGACAGACTGAAAATTCTAGATTACTTCATGAATGAATGAACTTCTTTAAATGGGGAATTTAAGCAGTATCAGCAAAATGCAAGGCCTTCATAGCATAAATATTTAAGCAAAGCAAGAAAAAGCAACCATGAGAACCCAAGTAATAAGAGTATAAAGGCAGTGGCCAACCTGTTGATAAGATAGAGGGTGTATGATTGCACCACTCACTTCAAGAAAGTAGTCAGGTGTGACCGAGTGCAAATCCTGAACCTGAAATTCAAGGAAATGCGAAAAAAATGCAACAGTATGCCAACAATGGTCTTGTAAAACTTTTATTTGTTTTGTCTCAAACAAAATCAAGACGAAGTTCCAACTCTGCATTTACAGGAGCCCTAGAACTATTATATCATCAATCTTACAACAGAGATTCAGAATGATGCATAACACATACAAGAAACAAGAATATGTCGTCATATGGAGATCTATTACATTGGGGCCGAATTTAGAAATTCAAGACAGTATTCTACCAAAAAGAATATTAACAAAATTACTGTTTGAACAAATCTTGTTTAGAGAATACACTGGGTTAATTCTGCATACAAATCACTGAACCAAAACCAAAACCAAAACCAAAACCAAAATAAACTAAGGAAATGGCTAAAGGGAAAGGGAAAAAGAGTAGTTATGTCAGCTAACTTTAAAAGTAGAATATATATTCTTACCTTCAAGTCTACAGTCAATGGTTTGCCACCCCTTTCAATCTGGAGTTCAATTTTATTGGTGACATTATCATCAAGCAATGTCTCCATCTTCAGAAACTGGGTACTCACCTGTATCAAGGTTCTAAAATTAATTCATTGATGATATACTAATGTTTGCTTAAGTTATGTTTAACCCAAGAAATAAAGAAAAAAGACTAGTAGTTAGACGAAATCTCTCCTTCATCACTACAAATCCCTATTCAATCGAATCAGCAAATCACAAGCGGGCATGTGGAAAGAAGCAAGGTATACAAGCATACTCAATAATAACAAAATACCTCCCCATTCAATCTAATTAGCACATCACCTGGCTCCAAATGCTTATGGGCTGGACCACCTGGCACCTGTAACAAGCACCATAGCGTGGCTGAATTCTTTTGACACCAACATAAGAGACAACACTAAATTCTGCTGACACTGTCAAAATTGACTGAAAACCCCACAAAGAAGATGAAACAATGAGAAAAGTTCACTCACCACCGAGTCGACCACAAGCATTCCAGTTTCCCCAGTTGGAGAAGCAAGCCGCACTAACTGGTATATATAAACAAATACAATAAAAGATGTGGAATAGTCATTCAGAGAAATGGTAAACCAATAATAGGCATAAACTTGGTTTCCGGAAATGGAATCTAGAGCACATGAGAAAAGAAGGAAGGCAGAGAAACCTGTTCTGTTTCACTTCCGAGACCAAGTCTACGTGTCTCATCAAATCCTTTGTGAATAAATGTAGCCTTTATCATGGAAAAATCAAAAGAATGTGTAAAGACTTCAGAAATCTGATTGAATTAAAATATGTTCCAGAAAAAATATAATGGAATTTTCTGTATAGAAATAAAAACTTTTAGCATAAATACATGGACAAAACATGAAACACATCCCCCCTCCCTCCAAAAAAACAGAGAGCGTCAAAAGACAAGTCAAACAACTGTGGTCTCCAATCCCAAAGAAAAGCTGAATCAAACAAGTTTCGCTCTTTAGACTTTTGGATCTATGAAACAAAGCCAAGCTTCGTTTTGTCCTAGAAATCTGTTACAAGGTTCCTCCATACTCGTAGTGTCAAAAACTTATCTATTACTTCCAACCATATGGAGCAGCACACAATGGGCATAATGTATCCAAGAAACCTTCCCCTATTCCCAGTGAATCATCCTAAATCAAATAAAACATACATAGATCTGAAGAAAAATATGCTCCTGGGTATCTAAACTTTGACAGCAAAGCACTGTGAAGGTACTGCTGAAAAGGCTCAACCAACTGTGTTTCACTAGCAGGAATTTGAACTTTTGAATTCCTTTCTTTGGCACATAAAATGTTGAAATTTATGACTGAATTTCTGTTATGGTAGTGAACAAAAAATTACAGGAAGGAAAATGAAAGAGTAGCTGAATTTTGAGAGGATGGTACAAGATCAACAAACAAGGAAGGAAAATGGAAGACCAGGATAAAATCCTTTTCAACATATCCAACAAACCTGAAGCGTACCACGGGGAATTGTGACAGCCTCCCATGTGTTGCCAATGGATTCTCTTCCACTCTGCAAGAATCCTAAGGCTCTCACAACCTAGTGGCCAGATCATTTTAGCCATTAGTTAACAAAATTAAAAGTGCAATACATATATTTACAGAAAAATCTAGTCTTATCAAGTGAGATGACAATTTATAATAGTCACCAGAAAATATTAAACATGGGATATATAAGAGGACAGGCTTAAGTTTGTCCATGTTGAAAAATGCATGCCTTCATACAAAGATTAATAACAGTCATGGTAAAATCAATAGAATAAGAGAACGCCATTTCTAAAGAAATACTAATACTTTGTATCCAGCGATATATTCGCTCAGTAAAGCTGCATCCCTTTAGTTTACCAATTAACGATGGTGTCAACATTTAACTAGAACAATAAGGAAACAAGATATCCTGGAAGCAAAGTTTTTCAAATTAACCAAGTAAAACTGCTTCTATCAACAAAAGGTAGCTAAGAAACAAATGGTGAGCTGAAAGCATTTCAATGAAAAGCTTTCTGCCTATGGAGCTAAACGAATGAATGAGAAAACATCAAAACATGTATCTAGTTTCTTACAAAATTACTATTAGTCATTTGATTGATTTATCATCTAAACAAGTACTTAATCATTAATATACATATGACACAGTGAAAATGCATATAAAGTACAGGATATGAGCACAACTTACATGAAAATGAGGTCAACGTCAAACACATCAAGAAAGATTTAAAACAAATGTTCTAAGTTCTAACAAGTATCTTACTCTTTCCAAAGGTAAGAAAAATGCTGAAGCACTGGATGTCTTGCTCCCAGCATTCAAGGCAACTGCTCTACCTTGCCAGTCAATTACAGGAGAGCCACTTGAACCACCTTTCGTCCCAGAAGCTGCCTGTGTGAGATGGGTAAAAGAGAGAAGGCTCAATTGGGAATTAGGATAATAACCACAAAAACATGATGACCAAGAATCATAAAGAAATTTCAGAGTTTACATGTATGAACATAGAAACTTTTATAAGGACTGAAATTTCACAAAAGGGTTGAGGAGTCACTAAGAAGGAACAGAATTGACTAGCTAAAGAGCAGTACTCCACATCTTAGCAATAGGAAAACCTAGATGATTCAAAACATTTGTGGTTTAATCCCCATCAACGATCATCTCCCATAGAACTCCAAGTTTTCAAAAGTTCTTGTTCCTTTCCTTTCTAACCATACGGACCAACACCGCGACTGTGCAACTTTCCCTTTTTAGGTGTCTCAGGTTTGAGAAGAATGTACGGTGAAACACTTCAGAATTTTAGTTTCAGAATCATTGACTTCCACATATTGAGAGAAAAAGGGCGTCAATGAAACAAGTGATACGCATCCTTAAATCACATGAGTAGATACTAGATAATAAAGCAATTTGAGACTAAGTGGGAACAAGCGTCTATAACTAGGCTGTCCCATACAAAATATTTCATGGTCTTCTTCAAGATACCAGTCATTCCCATGGGAAATGGAGAAAGTAGTGGATGATGCATAGGGATGGATCACAAAACCAACTGAATTAGCAAATTAGCATTAAGCGAGCTCTACAGGCTGAAAATAGGTAACAGGTCATCGCGGCTCATCTCTGCTCATCCCTCTTTTTTCTCATACTGCCCAGTCATAAACATCTGCCTCAATTTCTGGATCTATTTTAGTTTGGGCCATGGTATTAGTACTGGCTGATTTGTAGCCAATCTGTATAGCAGAAAATGCAACATGAACTAGAACTACCAGCCATCTCTCTTCTTATATTTATAGAAGCTTGATGCAAAGTCTCAGTCAGTCTACACACTAGAAAAGCCAAGCATATCTTATAAAGATACAATTTCAGCCTTTAACTGCTAATCCTATTTTCTAAGTAATTTGGGTGCTATAATCTACAGAATGTGCCGAGCAAGAGAAACTGGTTAGGCATAATTTCCAAATATTAAGAGAGTAACAATAAATATCTAAGATCACATGCTGAAGGTATCCATAGACAATAACCTGTAGCAGTTAATTAAAGAAACTCCAAGTAACCACACAGTATCCAGCATTCTACACTGAAAAACATATCATATGTAAGCTTACTTGCATGTAGAATGTATTGAAGTCGTTGTAGCCATCCCTGCATACATGGTAATTTCACCATCAATATCATATAAAGATGGGCATGCATTTAATCAACAAGGTTACTAGTTACAACATGTATGCCCATGTAAAAAGACAATTACTACCACAATTCATAGATACTTGGACAAAAAATTTTACTTCCATAATATTCCAAAACATCAAATGCAGTACTTTGTGACAAGTGATGACCTAAATGTCATTTATTTCATATCAAAAAAAATTAAAAAAAAAAAATCTGCTGATGAATATTATCAAATTATGGGCATACTTTTTATAGTGTGGAGCATCTCTATCCAAGCGAGCAAGAGTTCCTGCCAAAATAGAGACCTGCAAATTCACAAAAATTAAGAAAGATATTCCTAATCCAAAATCAATGCCTTTCCAGAAGAGTCACAATAAGACTGTGGAAAACAGTAAAATGAAGCCGGTGCTATGAGTTAAAAAAATTACACATGTAGAAATCACTTATGTCTAAATCATAGTAAAATGGCAGTTTCAGACAATTAACGTGGAGTTGGACCCATCATGACCAGCATTAAGTATTAAAAACTAGAAGAGGCAGATAAAAATCCAGTTGTCAGTATCTGGTAGTACAACATTCCCTATCCTCTTCTCTAGAAATGTCACTGGTAAGTACCGAACCATGAAGTATATACCTTTTCGCCACTATCATTTCCGACCACTCGAATTTCAAGCCCCACACATGCAGCCTCAGGAGCAAGAGGGATCTCATCATAGCTAAGGAATTGTATAGCAGAAGGGTCATAACGGAAGAAGCCAAAATCATGAACCTGTGGAACAGAAAGTCAATTCAATTCACACGTTAGCGAAGTACAACGCATGCAAAAGCAACGGAAATTTATGGACCATTCAGAAATATGACTAGGCTCTGTAGGAAAGGAAAGAATATTCTACATGTGAAACATCATTAAACAGAGATAAGACTTGTCAAATAACCAAGAAAAGCTCAAACAAAACAATCCCAGGATAACAAAACTAAAATAAAAAATAAAAAAATAATCTAGTGTAGTAAATTAAGCTAAAATCCGCAAGAATCTATACACCAACACCAAGGCATCATTCTACAACGAAAAAGCATGATCAGTAGAAATTAATCCAGTGCAAAGCGATGGACTTACAGGGTCTCGATATATCGGATACACAGGAATCTCTTCGCGGTTCACAAACATAGCTTCCACCACAACGGGACCTATAACAATACATAAACTCACTAATTAAAACCAGTAACAAGTGATTTGGAAGTTCCAGCAAATATCAACAGCTAAAAAAAAGACCTGGCTTGACAACGTGGCGGTTCGTGAGAATGATTCCGCGGGACTTGTCGACGACGAAGCCGGTGGCGTACGACGCGCCGGCGGACTCGGTGTCGAATGCGCGGCAGGCGGTGGTGCGGAGGACAACGACGGCGGGGACCACCTTGTTGAGTGCCTTCCGCCAGTCCTCCGCGGTGGCGAGGCTCTGCTTGAAGGGTGGATCAATCTCCATGGAGAGATCCTCCTTCATGCTCGCCTCCATCCCCGCCAACGCCGTCTCCGATCCCAAACTCTCCATTTCTAAATTTCCAGCTCAAAAATATCTACCTTGTTTCAATTGCTCAATCAATCAAATCTCAATTCGAGTTCACGAAGCAATTTGCGTTGGAGGGAAAATGTGAGGGGGAATCTGAGCTCTGAGAGAATATTCCGGCGACTCTATCGGCGGATTTCTACTGATTTATTACAGCTCGATTTTAAGGAGTGAAAAATCTGCTTGCTTTCCGTTTTCAGCTACTGCTCTTTATTTATTTATGAAATATTAACATAAAACATTATTGCTCTTTATTTATTATTAACTCTCTCTAATAGTAATTTATTTATGAAATATTAACATTAAATATTATTGCTCTTTGTTTATTTATTAACCCTCTCTAATAATAATTCGGAAAAGGGGAGCGGACCCGAGACGCGTGGAAAGGGGGGTGGCTCCGGGCCACGACGAGCACAGTTGCGGATGTCCCTCCGGGCCACGACGGGCACAGTTGCGAATGTCCCGGGACATGCCAAGCAAGTGGTTGGTGCGTCTAGACCGCGAGTTGTTTGTTTTTAACGTGTTAAGTAAATTAGTATGATTTTAAATTATGAATTTTTGGTTTTTAGTTTAGTCGTTTTATATTTTTTTAAAATTTAATAACTATGCAATGGAGTTGTTCTGTGTATATGAGAAGAATAATATTAATAGCATTGATTATTAAATAAATTCGAAATTAAATTTAAATTGACTCTGGAAGATGCGTGTGACGATTTGTATGTGTTTGAATGCATTGTATAAATTAATTAAATGTATGTATATTCCATTTTGTTTTATCATTCAGTATTCATGAATAATAAAATCCTAATTATATCAGTTATTCCGTACTAACTTTATATGCCTTCAATACACGATCAGGAAATGCCATGTTCACTTACATAGCTAATCACATTGGACATTTCATTGTGTGCTTGTCATTTTATAATAGCAATAATAACATTGATCATCTGAGTTTTATAATAGCAATAATAACATTGATAATCTGAGTTTAGCCTCAGTGAATTTGTATTTTGATGAAGAAAGTTGTTCAAATATTAAGAAGTGATTATCAACTTTTTCACTAATTTCTTCGAAACACATGAAAAGAGACTGTATGTATTCACTACTAGAAAAATTGCTTCTCACTACACTTTTTTTATCACACTTTATAAAAAGTGCCAGCATAGATGTACTATCTACACACTAGCTTTTCACTGCACTTTATAATATATTGTTACTGCACTTCAACATAAAAAGTGTCATCATAGATGTACTATCTACACACTACCTCTTACTACAGGTACCCAGTGCTGCACTTGCATAAGTGTCATTATAGATGAAGTGTCAGCACAGTAATTTTCTAGTGACAATTTTAAGTGTCATTACAAGCCAATTTTCTAGTAGTGATTCCACATATTTTTCGGCGTGGCACAATATATTATCCTCGCTACATAAGAGTTTTGTACAATGACAAAGATGATGATGTTTCTTTGTGGAATTATCTAGTCTGTCTTGTTTATTTTCTTATAAGATTAGAAACCATACATTTGGATTGAGCAAATATTATTGCTGGAAACCGATATTTGTTACTAGTAATATTTTATAGACCATTTGGTAATGACCTCTCACTGTCCCACATGTGACGATGAGAGCTCTTCCTTTAGAACTTCTATACCGTGTAGCTTTCTATTGCAAAATTCCTTCAAATTTTCTATATATTGTAGTAAACATGCACAAACCGAACCGGTTAACCGCCGACTCGGGTGAACTGGAACCGGTGGTTCGAACCGTTTGGCGGGTTCACAGTTCAGGCGGGCCGGTTCAGGGTCGAGGGATTATTGAACCGTGAACCGGCGGTTCAACGGTTCCAACGGCGGATTCCGGCTAGGGGCGTAGGGTTGCAAGCTAGGGTTGCGGTTCAAACCGGCGGTTTCTGACGAAAACCACTGGTTTGAACCGCCGGTTTCCGGTGGTTCCGGTGACTTTTCAGGTGGCAGGTCGTAAGCCTGAAAACCGGTCAGAAACCGCCAGTTTTCAGACAGAAACCGCCAGTTTTCGGTCAGAAATTGGTGGTTTCCCTCAGAAAACCGTGGACTGAACCGCCGGTTTATGGTTGAACCGCCGGTTTCGGCCGAATTTGAAATTTCAAAACAAAATTATTTCTTCCAATTTTACTCCTATAAATACCCCACTTCCCACTCATTTTTACTCGCCTCATTCTTGTGTTAACAGGGATTTCATTCTCAATCTTTATTTCTCTATTCTCTCCTCATTCTCTCTAATTGTTCAAGTTGTTTACTAGTTACTACTTACTACTATATTTGTTGTTTTGCTCGTAATTTACCACTTATTCCATACTCTATATTCAATTCATACTACTTTCATTATCACTATGTCTTCTTCTCGTGGTGGACCGGGACGTGGTGATCGGCGCAAGGGAATTGCCCAAGATCAAAGTACTAGTCGTCCCTCAAAATCAAGGTGACCTAGTCGTCGAGAAGTTATGGAAGAGGTTTCTCGAGTGGCGGCTGAACGCATGCAAGTAAGTAATGAAAATTTATTTTTACAATTCATAATTTCATAAGATTGAGTTTTTAAATTTTTTTTTGTGTTCCTAATTAAACTTCAACTTGTATTATATTTATAGATATAAGAAGATCATAGGATGACCATGCTACTCGCTGAAATGCATCAAGGTGGGGGCGGGGGCGGTGGTTCCCAACAAAATGATGAGTACGACGTGTCTATATCGTCGGACTCGGACAACAACAATGATAGATCTCATTCTCGTATTCCGTCTGGCATCGGCGGAAATGAGGAGATGCCTCCCCTCCCTCCACCCACTAACACGACAAAAGCTTTGAAATCTGATACTTTTGTCAAACACTACAAGAAGGTTCCGGTGGTGATTTCAAGTCCTCATGATCCGCACTCTCAAGAAGAGACATTGGCGTTTCATGCGTATTGCAACTATTGTGAAAGTCTACAAATTCTGGAGTGGTGGGGGATATGGCACCCTCCGTCGCCATTTGGTGACAAAGCATTCGGTAGAATGCGGCACTACCTCTACCCATACCCAACTAAACTTCCAACCCGGTGGCTCGGGTTCGTCAGGTACGCCTCTTTTTAAATATGATCAATTTTTTTTTCTAATGTTATGACTAGATGGGCGGCAATTAAGCATTTTCCTTTTAACGTTTATGATGACAAAAAAATTGAGGTTACTATGCAAAGTGGTTTAAACGTAGCTATCAAAAGAATAGGGCGAATGACCGTTCAACGATCTACCGTTAGACAATGTTTAGAGAAAAATGTTGAATTATCACGTTATTTAGTTAACTTGGGCCACAAAGTGAACATTTGCTCAGATGTGTGGACTGATTGTTTTAACCGGCATTTATACATGAGCTTTACGGTTCACTTTGTGGACAATAGTTGGACTTTAAACAAGCGTTTAATAGGTTTTAGAGAATTTGAAACTCCACACACTGCATCCCAAATTGCTTCTTTGATTATACAAGTTTTGAATGAG
Source organism: Salvia splendens (assembly GCF_004379255.2). Taxonomy (NCBI): domain Eukaryota; kingdom Viridiplantae; phylum Streptophyta; class Magnoliopsida; order Lamiales; family Lamiaceae; genus Salvia; species Salvia splendens. The sequence continues at coordinate 27,370,347 of NC_056050.1, read as the reverse complement.
TTTCAATTATGCAACAAGATATTTTCTGCTGGTTTTGATAATGCAACTGCTAACACCGCAAGTATTAGCGATTTGATTGCTGTTTGTGCTCCGGTAATTAGAGGTAAGTATTTTTATCAAAGATGCATATGTCATATTTTAAATTTATGTGTACAAGATGCGCTTGAATTATGGCAAAAGCATGTTAGTCCTATTAGAACTGCAGTTAAATTAATCCATCAAAAGCCGGCTATTGGCAAAGCATGGAAGAAATATTGCCATCAAAAGAATGTTAGATATACGAATTTTACTATGGATGTGTCTCATAGATGGAATTCGACATATGATTGTCTGAATTCTACTTTGACGCATAAAGATTATTTATGTGATTTTTATAGAACTTATCCCGTTCATGATTTATATCTTTCACATAGTTGTTGGGAACATAGCGTGACTTTATTTAAATTGTTCAAATATTTCAAAAATGCTACTATTGAATTATCGGGTGTTTAATACTGCACTGTTGTTCGTGTTTTAGAGCATTGCATGTATATATCACTTGGCTTTAAAACTACAATGAAAAATGATTTCTCTTCACCTGAATTAATGTGTGTTTTATATTTTATGATTGAAAAATGGCTTAAGTATTTTGAAATTCCAACCGTGTTTTGGATTGCAAAGGTATTGAATCCAAAATGGAAATTAGCCGGTACCTCTAGGATTTTAGATTTTTATTATAACAATTTGAGTTATATTGATCTTGGCCCCCTTCAAACAATCCAATCCGATACCAATGACGAATTTGGAGTAGAACTCTCATAAACATTTCAAATAACCCTCCCAGACCGGTCCATTATCCAACAAACCCTTGAGTTTAACTTGCGCGTTCTCTACACCGAATATGAAACCAAATATAACACTACACACCAAGTCAGAAGACCCCCCTCCTCCACAACATAACTATGGCTTCGCATTTCAAGCCGATTATGATGACCCTGACGCGCAATCTCAATTAGCCGACGACCTATACAGCTACAACACCGGCAGAAGGTCCTCAGGTATGGTGAGTGAATTAGATTTATATTTCGATTCACTCTTTTCCTTTGGTGATGAAGGTCCTACTCGTCCCGCCCAAATCGACGTCCTCGATTGGTAGGGAACCCACGAGAAAGATTTTCCCATCCTTGCGTCAATGGCCAAGGAGATTTTTTCTGTTCCGACTTCCACTGTCGCCGTCGAGTCCGCTTTTAGTGTTGGCTCACGTGTGTTGGATGAATCAAGAAGTAAGCTATCGGCGAAAAATATGGAAGCCGTGATGTTACTTGATGATTGGGCCAAAGCTGACGTCCGAGAAAAAGAAAATAGGTACCCGTCAACCGCCGCCGGCCAAGCCAAATAGGTAAGTAAGGTAAGAGAACTACGTGGACTTTGATTCCCTAATGCAAATGAGCATTGGGGATACTTAGGCACCTCAACTTAAATTTTAAATTTAAGTTGAGCTCAAGTTCTTTTTCCTTTATTTTTTTTCCATTTGTTCCTACTTAAAAAATATGCAAATACAATTACATAATTGTATTAATATATACTCTAGTCGATGAAGTAGATTTATCTATACGGCTAAATCCCAGAAACTTTTGACAATTCTACTATAATTGTTGATTGTTAGACTAAACTCAACATTTAAAGTTGAGTTTCGGTTCCAAACCGGAACCGGAACCGACGGTTCCAAACCATTTGTGCATGCCTACATTGTAGTTTTCAATTGCAAAATTGCACACACCTACATACCTTATATAAGTCGATTTCCCAATCCAAACTTGACATATTCATGAGCTCGATTGGAACGTATCCAAACCAAGCCATTCCATAAAATGATTGTTCTTATACATAAAACTTTACACTGTAATTTTTTGTTCACTGACTCGTTCAATTTCATTCACATCATACACTATTCATTGATAATATCAATCGGCATTAGTAATAACATTGATAACTTTTATTTATAATAATAATCATTAATGTTATCTATCACAAATGTTATTTTTACAAGATGGGCATGAAGTAAATTCGTATTCGAGTGAAGTCAACTTAGATTGGAGTTAGATCTATAATGACCTTGCTTTCGCACATGGTAGGGCCATGTTCGTATAAGTACTTGTGAACTTTTAAATTTTACTTAAAGTCAAGTTTAGATTCGCGTTATTTATACGCCAATTTGAGTTATTCACATGGTGGGGTCATGAGCATATAAGTACTTGTGAACTTTTAAATTTAACTTTATCTAGAATAAGATGTTATTTCATTTAGTTTACAATAAATAATAAATAGTCTCATATTCCAATAATTAAAAGTGTTACTACTATTTCATTTTGAATTCATATTTTTTTAAAATACATGAAAAAAGGAAATTCTTATTATTGAACAGATATTTTTTAAAACATTCATTAGTCATTACTACTGATATCCAATCACATTTCCAAATTACCCGTTAATTGGGAGGTGAATAGACTACTTGCTTTATTTACACATTTTTCTAGATCATATACTCACCCTAGACAGAGAAAGTGTGACTTCCAAAAAAAATTCAAATTTTTGCCCCAAAAATAAAACATCCATCCCACGTCACATTCCCTCCACTTCTCTCTCCATCTGTTGTGCTTTCTCTCACTAGAACACAGCAGCTGCAGCAGCAATGGTAGTGCTACTGCCCACTGACAAACAACCGGCCGGAGATCTCACAATCAAAGAAATCAGTCAGAGTAAGAGCGGTTATTCTCTCAGGAGGACTAGAGCGAGAGCGGACACTCGCGAAGCTAGAGACTCTCCACCCCCCGCCGTGAAGAAAAGGACCGCCGCTGCCTCCGCCAGAGCAGGGCGAGCGGAGAAGAAGATCAAGCCGGATAATGCGGAGGAGTGCACTGCAGCGGCCGCAGTTGGCGGAAACCACGGCGAATCGGCCGTTGTCGTCGCTGTGGAGAAGAGCGCTTACGCTAAGGTCAGGGAAACGCTGCGGAAGTTCAACAGATACTATCTCAATTTCATCCAGGTAACTCAGAGTGTGCATATTGTTTTATTATGGAAGCATTTTCGGTGTGCTTAGTGTTTGCATGTGTGGATTTTGTAGGCGGAAGAGAGTAGGTGCGCGAAGCGTGACGCTGATCTCAAGGCTAAAAAGGTTTCAAAATCTAAATCCAAGGTTTGCAATGTGTTTCTACCTAAGGGCATCCACGCCACGTCAGCATTTTATCCCCTGTCCTTCCAACGGCAGTGGGACGCCCTATAAGTTTTACTATTGTTTTGTTAATTAATTTAAATGTTTTTAAATATATAAATGCAAACTAATTAAAAAACACAACGATTAAATAGAAACGGCAAGTAATATATTGTTTCAAAAAAAGTTACAATGGTTAATAAAAAAATTGACTATTCTACAAAAGCCCCAACTTCCGGCGTAACTCATCGATCAATCCCTGGAGGTATTTGGCTCTGGTCGGATCCGTACACTTCATAAGGACGTTGTGCGTATCCTACAACGTTCGCGCCATCGAGCCCGTTGCCAAATCCGAGTAGACAATTGTCGCCGGGGTCGGGGTAGGGGTTGGGGTCGGGATCGGCAGTTGAGGAGGATGTCGCCTTCGCCTTTCTCTTGTTCTTCGCAGCCTAGACGCCTATGGGACGCCGCCGGGAACTCTCTTCCTCCGTGCACATCCGGTTGAGGTCCACCGGACGAGTTCTGCTTTCGCTGGTCGTGTAACCACCAGTGTCGGTGGCCTTTGTCCTCTTTGTCGCACCGGTGTGCAGAATCTCGCTTTGTAACTTATGCTTGTCCCTCAAGAGCGCCTAGATGTTGAAATGCTTGAAGTCGCCGTACATGGGCTGGTACGGCAACAACGCTCTATCGCGCACGTCACTCAAGCTCTCGCTGCTTCCCTGATCCCTCGAGCACTTCTCGTACTCCGCCGCGAACAGGTTGACTTGCTTCTTCACCTGATCGCAGTGCTTGCGGAGCTGCTCCCTTTGGCGCTTGTACGCGCTCGGCGGCTTCGCCTCATTGTAGCGCTCGGCGATACGCTCTCAGTACGCGAGCTGCTTTTGGTTGTTCGCGAATATTGGGCCCTCCGATATATCCACCCAACACCTCGCCAAGACGAGGGTTTCATCCGGCTGGTAGTTCGTACAGCCTGGGGCGTACTATTCATTCGTTGTCTGAGGTGGCAACTTGTACGCGCGGTGCTTGGTCCGCTTCTTTTTGGAAGGGGCGGCAGGACGAGTTGGAGACGGCTCCATGTCAGAGAAACCATACGAATCCGTACTGAAGTCGGGGTCGTACTGCGTATTGTCGTCGAACGACCAATATTCTCTAGGTTGTGTACCCGGCCACTGTGCGCCATGTCCAAAAATATCGAGCTACCAGGGCTTGAGTATTCACCGGAATCCATTTTATAGCGTAATTTGAGAGTTGAAAAGTGAATTAAAAAGTTACAAATGAAATATGAGGATGGGGTATTTATTATATAAACAAAATTTTGGAATTAAAAAAAAAACTAAAACGCGTTGTATCGTTCGCGTTGTCCACAGTGGGTGGACGATGGTGCGGACGATGCCCTATCGTCCGTGCTTCGTCCGCGGGCTAAGCTTAGGGCGCGGACGACGCATTATCCGCGCACCCACAGTGGCGGACGATAGCGATTTTTTTTTTGATGGAGATGTGATTTTTGGCACTGTTTGCTATTTTTTTTTGTTGCAATCGTTTTCATTTGGTTTGATGTTACTGATTTGCGATTGGGAATGATGATTCCGCGAATTTTTGATAATGATAAATGCTCGTAAAAATAAATTACGACACAGAGAATTTTACGTGGTTCGATTTACTGAGGTAAATCTACGTCCACGGGGAGAAATGGGGGCAGGTTTGTATTGCTTGATCTACGAATTACAGCTTACAACACAGACTTGCTATATGATTATTTCTCTAGAGAGATTCTAACCCTTTTCTACCAGATCTAAGTTCTATTTATACATTGAACTAAGATCGTGGCTTACATCATCACTCTAGGTCGTGGAGGTCGTGTAGGTCATGGCCTAAGATCGTGGCCTGAGTTGACGCCACGTGGTAGTGGGTGCGTTGGAAGTTGTGGAAATCCTGCATGGGTCCACTAACTCCTTGTTCGGTCGAATACTGAGACCGAACTGCTTTGGTTGCCGATCTGAGAGTAGAGCTTGATGCCGACCTGAGAGCAGAGCTTGATTGGTTGGCTTTTACCGAGCTGTAGGCTGAGGCCGAACTCTTTGGTAATGCCGAACTCCTCCGAACTCTTTGGTAATGCCGAACTCATACTCTTCCTTGGGCTTGTTTAGTTCGTACCCCATCACTACCCCCCCCCGAAAAGCGAAGTGAATCACTTCGGCATCCTGGATAATGGTACGGGGTAAGTTGATGTTTGTCCTCGGTCTTATGAAGTGAACTCTTCTTTGACCAGACTTGGTCCTTGGTCTGATGAAATAAACATCTTTGACCGGACTCGTCTTTGGTCTGATGAAATAAACATCTTTGACCGGACTAAGCTTGTGTCCTAATTTGGCGAGTTTTATCGCTCGGATCGGACTTTCCGTTGTCCTAATTTGGGGATCGGACTTTCCCTTGTCCTAATTCGGCGAGTTTTATCGCGTGGATCGGACTTTCCCTTGTCCTAATTCAGGCAAGTTTTATCGCGAGAATCGGACTTTTGTTGCAGTTCGTTTCAGACGAAGTGCTTGATTCTTAAGCAGAATTGTGGTCTTGTATCCTCTTTAGAAGCTTTGACACACAATCGTGGGCTTGTTGCAGCTCGTTTCAGACGAACTGCTTGTTTAAGCTGAATTGTGGTCTTGTATCCTCTTTAGAAGCTTTGACGCACAATCGTTGGCTTGTTGCAGCTCGTTTCGGACGAACTGCTTGTTTAAGCTGAATTGTGGTCTTGTATCCTCTTTAGAAGCTTTGACGCACAATCGTTTAGCTTGTATATGTTCTAAGAAGGGGATCAGCCTTCGAAGAACAAGATACCTCAGTTTTATTTGTAAGAGACGACACTCACATAGACACAACGCACGTAGAGACAAGAACAAGTAAAAAACAAAGAAAACACATAAGACTGACCGACCGGACTGTCTCTTACAAATGGAACTTTTTGAGGTTGGAAACGTACCATGTTCGGGGTACTTGTGCTCCCGACGCGTGAGTCAATTTGTAAGACCCTTTGCCGAGGACTTCTGACACCCGATATGGACCTTTCTATGTGGGTTCGAGCTTGCCCAGCTTTTCTGCTCGGCTTACTTCGTTATTTCTCAAGACGAGATCTCCCACTTGAAATTGCAGCTTCTTCACCCTTTGGTTGTAATACCGGGCTACTTGCTCCTTGTACTTGGCTGCTTTTAGGCAGGCCAATTCTCTTCTTTCTTCGGCAAGATCTAGTTCGGCTCTCAGTCCGTCACCATTCATTTCTGAGGAGAAATTGAGTTCGGGGACTGGATATGCCGATCTCAACCGAATCACGGCTTCAGTGCCGTACACCATCGAGTTCGGCTCCGGTGTGACTTCGGTCATTTCGCCGGCCTCTGATTCCGGCTGCTGTGATTGCTATGCTCGATGGTGCCGAACTGATTGCTCGGCACTTTTAAGCGCAATCTGCGAACACACTTGCTCTTTTTCGATCACCTCGGATGACCGCTATCTCTCCTTTAGTGGAGAAGGTGTTCGGCGAGGATGCCTCTGATCGCTATGATCGGGCTTCTTTTTGTCTCCTCTAGATGAGCTGTCTAAAGACCGTTTTCGATGGTCTGCCTCATCGGCACGAGAAAACTTGTCCGCAATGTCCCACATCTCTTGAGCTGTTTGCGGACCGCACTCCACGAGCTTTCTGTAGAGAGCTCCGGGCAGGATTCCATTTTGGAATGCCGAAATGACAAGTAGATCGTTAAGATCATTTACTTGTAGGCATTCCTTGTGGAATCTCGTCAGGAAGTCGCTGATCTTTTCGTCGCGACCTTGACGTATAGAAAGCAGCTGAGCCGAAGTAATTCGGGCTTCCGCTTTCTGAAAGAACCTCCTGTGGAAAGCATCCATTAGATCTCGGTAGGATCTAATGCTGCCTTGAGGAAGGCTGTCGAACCACCTTCTGGCGTTCCCGATGAGCAGCTCGGGGAACAGCTTGCACATGTGGACCTCATTGAGACCCTGGTTCGCCATATTATACTGATAGCGTCCCAAGAAGTCATGAGGATCCACGAGTCCGTCATAGGTTATCGACGGAGTTCGGTAGTTCCGCGGCAAAGGAGTTCGGATGATATCGTCCGAGAACGGAGTCTTTAACGCTCCGTACATGGCGAACCCGACATCTCTTCGGTACGGAGGAGAAGGAGTTCTCCTGTGATTCCGGTGCCGAGGAGAAACAGGAACATGTCGGGGTTGAGGATTCTCTCTCCTGGAAGACACGTCACTACTGCGGTAGTGACTTTCATGCCTAGACGAGGAGGGAGAATCCGTCGTTGTCTTCTCCGGCTGTTGGCTCTTCTGCAGGAAGGTTAAGAACTCCTCCTGCTTCTCAGCCAAGAACAGCTTGACAGCCTCATTCAAATCAGGCTGCTGGGAAGACTCGGTGTGTGGACCTTTTGAGCGGCTTGTTCCTTCACCGTGAGAACTGGATACAGACTTCTCACGAGGCTGCTTTCCAGGCCTATGGGCTGCTGGGTTAGTTTCCTCATGGTCATCACGGATGGAGGCACGGGAGTTGTGCGGTCTGGCATGCATTTTTTTTTTTTTTGTTTTTGTAGTGGAAAAAGGGTCAAAAATTCGCTTTATCATAGATTTGGTTCTCTGTTTCCCACAGACGGCGCCAGTGATGATTCCGCGAATTTTTGATAATGATAAATGCTCGTAAAAATAAATTACGACACAGAGAATTTTACGTGGTTCGATTTACTGAGGTAAATCTACGTCCACGGGGAGAAATGGGGGCAGGTTTGTATTGCTTGATCTACGAATTACAGCTTACAACACAGACTTGCTATATGATTTTTTCTCTAGAGAGATTCTAACCCTTTTCTACCAGATCTAAGTTCTATTTATACATTGAACTAAGATCGTGGCTTACATCATCACTCTAGGTCGTGGAGGTCGTGTAGGTCATGGCCTAAGATCGTGGCCTGAGTTGACGCCACGTGGTAGTGGGTGCGTTGGAAGTTGTGGAAATCCTGCATGGGTCCACTAACTCCTTGTTCGGTCGAATACTGAGACCGAACTGCTTTGGTTGCCGATCTGAGAGTAGAGCTTGATGCCGACCTGAGAGCAGAGCTTGATTGGTTGGCTTTTACCGAGCTGTAGGCTGAGGCCGAACTCTTTGGTAATGCCGAACTCCTCCGAACTCTTTGGTAATGCCGAACTCATACTCTTCCTTGGGCTTGTTTAGTTCGTACCCCATCAGGGAACATGTGTAGAATGGCAATACAGCTGAAGATCGAGCTAAAAAGGCTCAGAAGCGCCCAGATCTCAAGGCTACTGCTGAGGTATGCCCCAGTTTTTCCGGTTCCAGCTTCTAGTTTACTCGAGCAAGTAGTCAGCCATGTTTTTTTTGCTTTTCTCTAGGTAGCTAATATGCTGGTTTCATTTTAGTATTTTGACGACTTATTCTTACCTTATTGTTCAGTTTTGAAGTGTCAAATGCTATGTTTGTTGAATATATCTCACTGTTTGGCAATTTATCTTCTGTTGCACTGACATATAGCATTATACATCGTGTCAACATTCGACTTTATTGCAGTGCTTCCATTTTCTTCATCTTGTCACTTCTATTGAAAATTGTCTTCACTTGTTTCTTTGATGAATGGCAGATGAGGAATACTAATGCAATTCTATTCCCTAAGAAGGTTATTGGCTCCATTCCAGGTTGGTGGCATTGAGAATTGTGAACCTTCTTGGTGCAATAACTTCTTGGTATCTACAAGCTGTTCTAGAAATATCATAGAAGTTGCACCCATAATACAACTTCAATTGTGTTTTATATTGATAATAGATTAGCATGGACATATAAATGCTTCCAGGAAATTGTTGTTAAGATCTAATGAGTACAGAAATGAATATCCAACCGGTACTTGATATTTAAAGTACTACATATGATTAAGAAGTGGGTTTTGCCTTTTTTCCCTCCTTTTTGTATTGTAAGGCCAACCTAGTCCTAACGGCATTAACAAATTTTCTCTTCAAGGTGTCATGGCCATTGTAACAATTATCCACATTATATTGTAACATCTTTTGATATGCCCTTTTGAATTGTATCCCACCCTTTACAATTTTTGAATGACAAGAGAAACCTCTAAATTTTACTTGAGTACATGCTTTGGTAACCTGAGTTGGTGTAATAGCCTAAAAATACACAACATTGGCAAACCACATTAGAAGAATTTAGTATGAAGACTTGAAAACGTTAGGATTTAATTTTTGGCAGAAAATTGACCCCACCCGCATGTCCTATCGATTGTTGTTCTTTTAATATCCTCAAGAGTTTTCTGATATTGAGAACATACAAAAGATGAACTCCATACTGATATGTGCCTATACTATTATGACATAAAATTTTATATGGAGAACATGTCTACCTTCTAGGAACTTAACCTCTTTTATTTAGCTCATCATACTGCTTTCTTAAATAGTCTGCTGTGGTTACTGTTAGATAAAGTGATGTACGCTAGGGGCTCAGTATTATATTGTGCAGTTGAAAATGTTTACTAACTAAGATTGAATCAATAATCAGTTAAACCTGGAAAAGTTACATATATTTGGTAGATTGGATGGCAATTTTCATGTGTTGTGCGATGACAGGAATTGAAGTTGGTCACCAATTTTTTTCACGAGCTGAGATGGTTGTGGTGGGTTGTCACCAACATTGGTTGGCTGGAATTGATTTCATTGGGGGTACTGCTGAGACTTCCCGAAAATATGAAAAAAAAATGGTAATACTGAGCCAAACCCATGTCAAAGATGCTCCATGTGCTTACTTTTGTCGGTTAACCTTGAAAAATCAGTCAAATAACAGATCTTCTAGGTCTATGAATTTTTTTTGGTTCAGACCATTGATTATGTGCCAGGAACAAGTTTCACAAGTGATTTCCTACTTATATTATATTTATTTCCATTGTGGTATGTTGGTCCAGCTTCTTTTTTAGTTTTTTTGGATGTGCTTACAGTTTCCTACTTTTGTTCACTTTATGCTACTTTCATGTTTTTCCTATTTAGAATTAGTTTGCTTTCCTCTGCTTTAGTTGTTTCGTATGTCAAAGTTTCAACATCATGATTTTGACTTTGAACTTTTGTCTTGGTTTGCTATCTGTTACACACTTGCACATCCCCAAAACAAGACTGCTTTTCGATTTTGAACTTTTGTCTTGGTGATCTATCTGTTTTCTTCATGCATGTTGCATCATTACTCATCAGTCATCAGCATACTACAGGATGATGCTAAATGAAACCCCTCCCAAAAAATAAAATGAAATGAAATGAAATAAATGATCGCTTACATTTGATCAACAGCTGGGACTTGACTAATTTCTTTCTTGCTTTGGATTTGCAGGGACTGAATGGATACAAGCTCCCACTTGCTGTATCTATTGTTTTGTCCGGCCAATATGAGGATGATTTAGACAATTGTGAGGAAATTGTCTACACTGGTCAAGGAGGAAACAATTTGCTTGGAGACAAACGGCAAATTGCAGACCAAGAATTGAAAAGGGGCAATTTGGCACTTCAGGCATGGAAATTTTGTTGAACTGAGACTTCTTTGTCTTTTACTATAACTAATGATCACATTAACTAATTTCTGAATTTTTGTTTCTCCACAGAATTGTATAGAGCAGCGTTCACCTGTCAGGGTAACCCGTGGACATAAATCTCAAGAAAGCTATGCTGGGAAAGTTTATACTTATGATGGCTTGTATAGGGTAACTATTTTTTGTCAGGAAAGTGTTTCACTCCTGTAGTTTTATACATGCAGTCCTAATTCCATTTACTTTGCAGGTTACTGAATTTTGGGCTGAGAAAGGGGTCTCTGGCTTCACGGTTTACAAATTTCGTCTAAAACGAGATGATGGGCAACCACCGTTGACGACAAAGGAGGTATACTTTATTATACTACAGACAGGACAGAGAGAGAGACAAATAGTACTATATCATATAAATCCTTTTGCTAGTTTGGGAACTAGGAACCTATATGTGGTTATCTTGGATATAAGTATGTTTTGATGATGCATATACAGTAAAAGCATTACCTAAAGTAATGTTACCGTGTACATTAAGAATATAGAGAAAATCTAGGTTTTCTGTTATATGGGAAATGAGAGGAAACTTTTCTACTAGAACCATCTTTTTATATATACTATCAGTGTATGATTGGTTGCTGGTTTTTTACACTGTACCTTAAACCAGATCTATTTGCTTAAGTTGATATTTTATCTAATGATTGGTAAAAATCTTTTCTAAATCTTTGTCATGGAAAAATCAACCTTATAATAGCAAGTTTTTATACTTTTAACTCAAACCATTTAAAATTATGTTGCAAACTGTCTCCTTTGTGAGTTAAAAGTTGTCCAAATTAGTCATGCCCTGTTGTGATATTTTTACACTACATAGCTCCATGGTGGTTCTTTTAGCACTTGTTTTCAAATGCTAGAGTCTGCCACAAAAGATATACATTCCTCAGGACTTCAGCTTTAACAGTTCCGTGGTGGTTCTTTTAGCACTTGTTTTCAAATTCTAGTGTCTGCCACAAAAGATATACATTCCTCAGGACTTCTGCGTTATTCATTATTCATCTCAACTATTTCCTAATTTTAAGCATAAGTGACAGTGATATAATTTCACCCTCATAGCGCTTACATCTTTATTTTCTGCATTTGTTCTCAGGTTTATTTCACTCGCGGTCGTATTCCTAAATCTATATCAGAAATAAGAGGGTATAACTGCTTAATATGGGAACTTTTAATACCTCGCATACCTGTTATTTAATCCTTTGTATTGTAAAATGTAATCCATTCTCTTCTATTTAAAGGTTGATATGTGAAGATATTTCGCAAGGCCTTGAAAAAATTCGCATCCCTGTCACTAATTTGGTTGATAATTCTTGCATTCGAAGAGAAGGTTAGTTCGGTTATGTGGTCTGGCCCTAAATTTTATGCTGAAGGACCATGCAATACTTTATTTTCTGAGGCATTGATAATAATCACAGTTGATGCTTGGTGAACTAGTAACTACCATTAAAATGTTTCTTATTTTGATATTTAGCTCTTTATATATGTTTATATGATTTATGCCTTGAGGCTTAAACACCTTTAAAAACCTTCCTTGCAATTACAATAATCTGTTGTCTAAAATTCCCTATTAATTATTTATGAACTTCTGTGTATTGATTTATTTGGTATCCAAATCTAGATTTTGTCTACATCAAGAACTTGAAGTTTAGTAAGAATGTACGTATCCCTACAATTTCTCCAAGAGGATGTGGCTGTCGTGGATCTTGCACGGATCCAAGAACTTGTGCATGTGCAAAACTCAATGGGGGTGAGTTCCCATATGTGCACAAGGATGGTGGAAGGTAAAAACCCTCTAGAAAAGTACTCTATAGATAGTCTAACTGGTATTGGAATTTAGTAGTTTCAATACCACACAATCCCTACTCAGAAATATGATGCTTGATAATCAGAAAAATTAGCCACTTCAAGAACATCTAGTTGTTTTGTTCCAGATTTTCATAGTGTTTCTTGCATCAATTATTTGATGAACCTTATTGTTTCACTTGCCAGACTAGTTGAACCAGCAGATGTTGTTTTTGAATGTGGTCCAAATTGTGGTTGTGGACCTGAATGTGTAAACAAGACCAGCCAATCTGGGCTTAGATTCCGTCTAGAGGTTTGTTTGGCCTATTAGGAGTCTTTGATCCTCATTATCTTTATAGACGAAGACAATATTCTTGTGTGTTTGCTGATTAGAGTTTATATTTACAGGTATTCCGTACCCCAAAGAAAGGCTGGGGTGTCAGGTCTTGGGACAACATTCCTTCTGGTGCCCCGATTTGCGAGTACATAGGCCTGGTCAGGAAAACTGCTGATTTGGACCCAGCTGCGGATAACAGCTATGTTTTTGACATCGATTGCTTGCAAACGATGAAGGGTCTGAACGGACGAGAGGTGCACAATGCATTCTTTAATTGAGTACTGTTTAGCTTCCGTTTAATCAAGAGGGAACATCTTGAATGGGACGGATAGAGTACTCTTTAGCTTCTCCATGACCTTTCTTTACTTCTCTGTTTCCTATCAAAGCTAAACTCTTCTGTTTACTTTCCAGAGTCGGCTAAGGGATGTGAGTGTCCCATCTCACTTGAAAGAGATGGTTGAAGAGTCATCAGAAAGTGTGCCGTTTTGCATTGACGCTGCAAATACTGGCAATCTCGCCAGGTTCATCAATCACAGCTGTCAGCCGAATTTGTTTGTCCAGTGCGTTCTGAGCAATCATCATGATATCAAACTTGCAAGGGTGATGCTCATTGCTGCCGATAACATTCCGCCTTTGAAGGTTTGTTCTCCACCCCATCTTTCCCTCTATTCATGACTTCATGTTCGTGTAGCTGTTTATAATCTTACACCGTTTGCATATGAAAGTGTGGAATGACATATAAGTTCCGCATTTCACTCTACAATAGTTCAATTGTGTAGTATAATTAGGAAACACCAGGTCAAAAGGAAGCTTGATTTAGTTCATCTTTATGTCAAACATGTTTCTTTACTTGGAGCAACGATAACAGAGTCGTGTTTCCTTTTTGAAAGTTCCATTGTAATAAAGTCATTTCCATCTTTGCTACTTCATTCTCTATACACTTAGTATTACTACTACTTTATTTTCTATCCACTTAACGCACTAAAACATTTGCTATTTCTTAATCATCATGCCGAAAAGAAAATCTCCATGTAACAAACTGAGCATATTTTTCTTTAATATTGGTGTTGGGCACATGTCTGATACTTGTGCAATTTGTCTTGTTCTTTTAGGAACTCACTTATGATTATGGGTACGAGCTTGACAGCGTGCTCGACCCTGATGGGACGATACGCCAGATGGCGTGCTACTGTGGAGCGGACGAGTGTAGGAAGCGGCTTTACTAATATTCCTAGAGCTGATTAATTGCTGGTATGCGTGCATGGCTAGTTGATTGGTTTCTATTGAGATTATGAATCACAATCAAACCAGCCCATTTTTTTTGTTGGTGGTGTATGTTCCTGCCATCGCTTTTATCTCTGGGTAAAATCTAACGAGTCCACCTATGGAGAAATGCATTACATATAGTGTGATTGAGCAAAGTACATTTATATCAGCATTTTGTTGAAGTGTAATATAACTTGCTTCAATTGATCTCATTTGTTAGTGTATAAGTATAGAGGAATGATATGTTGAGCGCTCAAAATGAGTGTCACCGTGGCTGACTCCCCTTCTCAATTCTCTTCGTTTCTTCTATTTTTTTATTCTTCAATTTAGTCAATTTTTTCCTTTTTTCTATGAAAAAAACTGTATAGATGGATTTTTGATTCAATACAGATATATGAAGAAAGGAGAAATAATTTCAAAGTACTAGTATTATAAAAAACGGAAATTAAAAATAATTTAAAACTAAAAATTAAAAGAAAAATTGAAAAAATTGGTGAAAGAACCAGTTGCTGAAGCTGGCGCTTTGAGCACTCAGCAGAGCAATCCTCTATTAAGTATATCTTTTGCTGGTGCATAGAATTTCGTTATTCAGATTAATCAAAATTTAACTAAAACTGATAAACCTGTTCACAATATAAGCAGTTGGGGACAAACTAACTAGAAAAAGATAGGAATTTAAAAAAAGAAGGTAAAAAAACACTAACTAGAAAAAGATAGGAAAAGGGAAATGATGTAGTAGTCCTAATATTTTTGGTGTCCGTACTATTTTACCAAATTTGTATTCTTATCTGCCGTATATATTCAGTAATAGTAATTAAAGTATTAAATATTTTAATTATAGATATTTTTGCAAAATAAATTATTTTATATTACCAAAGATAAGTGACAATATTAAATTATACATTAAATATGAGTGACAATAATAAGTACTCCACATAAATAATAATTTTAAAAAGAGTAAATTATACTCCCCCGTCCTACAAGAATATGCACTCTTTCCTTTTTAGTCAGTCCAACAAGAATATGCACTTTCTAATTTTGAAAATTCTTTTATCTCTAATGGGGTGAGAGTCATTCTGTATTAACAATACTTAATTACTTTTCTGTCTATCCCTCTCTTACATTTAAACTCGGTAAATGCAAAGATGGTAGTAATAGTCACATGCTGATTTCACATCGTTGTATTTTCAATGATCTTCATCTAGAAAACACAGAACCTTTTGTTGATTGCTGATAAACGGCCTTGAGAAATACCAGACTCGGTGCTTGTGAATACGGCCGTAATCCCACTATGGTGCTCATGCTGATTGGACCAAAAAGAAAAAAAATGGAAATATTGATTGTCAAAATAGATATCGTTAAATATTGTAGTATTATACCGTTGTATTTTTCTGCGATTTTGCCCATGAAAATTCGAACTTTCACTGATTGTCAATAAATATTGTGGGAGATATTGAACTTGGTGCTTGTGAAAAGGATTGTATTTCTACTGCAGTGTCAATGATTGGATTAAAATGGAAAAACGAGACTACTGATTATCTAACCAAGGGAGTACAAGAGAGAGAAAATATATGATTGCTTTATCGACTAGTTTTGCCCTCTAAAAGATGGTCAAACACTCAAACTTGTCTTATTTAATCATTTCTTTGTTCTCCCATTTATTAAAGTTTTCTTCCATATGATGAAAGTTGAAACTGTTGATGGGAATTTAATTAAGCCGAAGATGTTTGCATGGGAATACAATTAATCAATTCTTGACTTAGCTTCAACAAAAATTGAGAATCTTCTAAATGAATTATCTTAATGCTTAATTATATATGCTAAAAAATAATTAGTCGTATGATCTGATCAATAAATATGGGTTAGATACGCGTAAATACATTAATTATATCAAAATTATGGTTTTTTAGTTTATTGGTGAAAATTACTTAAATTTTTTTTATTTTAAATTCGGCATAAGGCTAAATCACCGAATAATTCTATAGGTAAGTAACTCAAAATTTTAGAGTTCGATATCGAAAGCTCTTGATAGAGGCTCCATGATAATACGTATAATATCAGGTTCTGATCTCTGAAAATGTTACGAAATTAAAAAAAATTAGAAAACCACTACAATAACATTACATTGTGGTTCATCCTCACAGCCTCACTTGCATGTTAAGATATGGCATTTTCCTTTTGTGACTAAGGCCCCATATTAACGTAAAGTTAGGAATAAATTCCCCACTCTATTATAGGTATATAGGTATGATATATATAGGTCAAGCATTTTTTACCATTAAGAATTTTCAAGCCAGCCTAGTTATAAATTTCAAAATTGTATTACTGTACCAACTTTTGTAGAAAAGTCTCATTCAATATTTTTGATAAGATAAATTACACACCGTCCTAACATATAGATAGTCACATGTCTAACTAACAAAAGGAACATACTTTAAATGAATCACTAATAAATTGTGGAGTATCGAATAAAATAGATAATTGAAGATAGACTAAAAATTATGAAAGCAAATAACATAAGAAAGAATAAGTATGATTTTTGTAGAAAAAACAATGAGTTAACTACGTCGAAGCAAATAAAAAATACGACTCAAATCAAGAAATAGGACTCAAATCAGTTGCAGTAGAACTATACATGATGAGATGGTTAATACAAATGAAGTTGAGAGAGAGAGAGATTGCAAAGAAACTTGAATACACTACAAACAAACACCACTCCACCTTAAACAACAACCATTTTCACACAACCACCATCAGAAAATGGTTTGTCCCAACAATGTCATAATCTTGCCTAAGTGGGCTGCGTCGTCGCACCGATGCTCCCACTCCCAACACCCGGGTTCGTCTCCGCCATTCTAGAAGCCAAAGCAAGGATCTCGGGAGACCTCTCCCAGTTCCCACCCTTTCTCCCCCAGCTCGAATGCATTCCACCCCGACCTCCACCACCCTCGTCCACTCCACTCCTCGTCTCCGGATGCATTTCGCCTAATCTGCCACTTTTTCTGCTTAGCCCATCGTTGCCACTGAGTTCGCCTTCGTATTGGTCTAAAACCGACCCAATATCCCCCCACACGCCCTTCCTCCCCATCTCAATGTCGTCCACACCTTTCCCCGTGTTAGGACTGTCAAAACCACCAGCCACGGACCGAGCAGGTAGAGCCGCTTCTCTCAGCACCTTGGCTCTAAAATCGTTCCTTGATGGAGGTATCGAGCTACAGAGTGTCTCCATGAAGTTAAGCAGCAACCCTTTGTTGTAGGGATTGGCACGGCGGTCATATCTATATCTGAAATTCTCGTATGTAGTCTGCAAACGAAGAAGCATATTAAAGCCAGCACGAAAAATAGTAAGTTTTGAGCAAAATACGAAGTTTTGCACCTGATTTGTGCAGATGAGATAGAGATGGAACGTCATAAGGCCGCCAACGAACCAAACTGCGATAAATGTGTAGATGATAAGAGCCATGGAGGCGGGGGTTTTGATCATTGCTCGCCAGATAGATGTCTCGTCTTTAATCATGATCCTTTTGATGTAAAACCAGCAGAAGCCGAAAACGTATCCACATAGAAGTGTGGTAGTGAAGACAAACATGAAGAAAAACCGGTAGTTTCTCTGCAGGAAAAGAGAGTAAACTTCAGAATATATACGTGCAGGAGTTCTCAAAGTCGAACCAAATTCATAAACTGCGATATGATAACATAGCGATTGCAGGCAAAGCTTAACGTAAGGACGAAGAATTACTTGCAAGAACCTTATAGCTCAGGTCAATGTTAGTGTTCACTATAAAGAAAAAAGGCTATCGGTCACTAATATCACGAACTATGGTCAAATTCCGGTTTTCCTCTAATCGTAAAAATCACAAACTTTGATCATGTTTGGGATTTCTCAAGATTGATGATTCCAGCAAAATCGAATCATGCACGGCCTTTACCGATTCATATGTGACATTTACTGAATCGAATCGAATCTAAGAAGAGGAAGAAATTCGGTGAAGATGACTAACAAACTTGGATACTGAACACTCAACCCTTAATTTCATCCAGGAACAAGAAGAAATTTAGACATGAAGCCTAATTTTATTTGGTCAAAGGTTTAATCGCAATTTTTGCGTGATTCGTGAAACGGCATCAGTTACATCTATTAAAGCGCCATCGTTATTCCGGTCCAATTAGTCCACCTAGATTATCCGGCAAGCCACATATTATTTGATTTCGCCAAGGGAAAACCCAAAACATAATCAAAGTTCACGACTCCTAGGACCAAATTTTAAGTTTATGGGGAAAACCGGAATTCAGCCATAATTCGTGATATATCGACCAATAACCCTTAAAGTATGTGTATGTACCAAAGCAATTAACTTACCAGTCCTATGCACTGTCCAACCCAAGGGCAGTGGTGATCGAATCGTTCGACACAGTTATTGCATATCGAACAGTGGGAGCAACGGGGAGGTCTGTACAGCATGCAGGTGTCACAGTACTTAATCTTCACTGTGGTGCCATTCACTTCTACTTCTTTAATACGAGGCAAACGTAACTGTGGAGTTTGAGAGCCTCCGGTGTTATTATCGTCACAAACTTCAGGCTCGGGCAGATGGGCGTTTCTGGGAATTATACCTGGATCTCTTCCGGATGTCAGCAGGAGAAGCATCAAATCCTGAAATTTGAACACTTTGGCATGAAAAGCTCGACCGAGGAAATAAACCATCGTTTTATGTAAATGAGCGAGAAACGTGGTTAAAATCAAAGTCCGAACAAGAAGAAGAACTAACGATGGTGACTGCTGCAGTGAATCGAGATTCTCAAACGATGCTGGCTTTAAACGAACTTGAGAAAAGTCGAGTAATACTATATAACAATGTCATCTAGCACTGTTGACAAACATGTCTACGATGAGGGGGTGAGAGAGAGAGAGGACGTACACATGATGTCAAAACAATGGCGATTGTCATAACATATCCTCCCCAGTTATCAAAGGAGTCATCCATCAGCTTGTGAGCAACAAATACACAAAAAATGGAGACGGGAGCTACGATCAGGAATATAGTGAGAGCCAGTGATCTTACATCCGGCCCAAAAACAAACCTTCCTTGAAGGAAGAATTTCTGCGATAAGAAAAGCAAATGATGAAACATTCAACAGCAACAGAGCATCACTGCAGAATCTAAAAAAAACAACGCAACACAGAGTCATGAATCATAGTGTCAATTGCTTAAGTTCGTGTGTTTATCGAGCTTCACAAGTCACAACACACCTAACATCATGCAAATATAGAAAACAAAGCGTATCAGCAATTACGGGACTATATGGCATCTAATTCTCAATATACTAATAAGTGGCCTTACACTGACAAACTAACAAACACTCAAACCCAAAATAAGGCTCTCAACGGTACCTAAAACCCGAAAAAAACTACCATAACATCAAGAATAAAAGCTCGAAAATTAAAAAAACTACCATAACATCGGCACTTAGATAATGCAAGGCAGCATGTCGAATCTTTGATGAGCTAGCACAGTTAACACCTAAAATCAAACTCTCCCCAGTTGCTAATTCCCTCATTAAAAATATAGCCAAGTCTTTTTACATCTCAAACTAGCTGCACTTAGATAATACAAGGCAGCATGCCAAATCATCAATAAGCTAGCACAATAAACACCTAAATCAAACATCCAAAACCGCAACTAATGATCTACAAAACCAAGTCTTTTTACATCTTAAACGTGCTGAACTTAGAAAATACTACTCCAGCAAGCCGAATCACCAATAAGCTAGCACAATAAACACCTAAATCAAACATCCAAATCCACGATTACTGATCCATAAAGCCAAGTCTTTTACATCTTAAACACGCCGTACAAGGCAGCAAGTGCGAATCATCAATGAGCTACCACAATAAACACCTAAATCAAACAACCAAAACCATGATTACTGATCTATAAAACCAAGTCCTTTTACATCTTAAACACGCTGCACTTAGTTAATACACAGCAGCATCTCCAATCTTTGATGAGCTAGCACACTTAACACCTAAAATCAAACTCTCCAAGATTGCTAATTCCCTCAATACCAATACAGCAAGAAAAACACAAACTTTACCCTAAAAGCACCAGATAAAACCCTGCAAAAATTAAACTCAAATAAACATGCCCTCATCCCTAATTTGGAGCCTCCTCTTTCTCCACATGGCAAAGAAGAATCAATCAGAAAGCCCAAATCAGCATAAACAAACAATCCCACAACACACCACACATATAATTATGAAAAAGAAAATAATCAAAACTCACATTGCTTCCTTTCCAAGCCTGATATATCCGGACCTCGCCCGACCCGGTTTCGGACCCGGGCACTTTCGGGGGAGGAACCACATACATTTTGTGACCTCAGTGTCCTGCCTTGTATCTCAAATTCCCACAAACTCTCAACACTACCACCATAAACAGTTTTCCACACTAAACTGAGCAGAATCCCGACGAGAATGGAAAAAGGGCGTGTTTGGGAAAATGGGAATTGTTATTTCCTGTTTCTTTGCCTTTTTCTTTTCTTCCTTTTTGAGCCACTATACAGGATCGCCGAACTGTCTTGGAGCCTGCTGAGTTGGCCAGTGGGTCCCAAATCCAATCGCTATTTACAAAAATACTAATAATTTTTCTTTTTTTGAATTTGAGGATTAATTTATTTATATGAACGTACAATGCAGTTCATTGCATTCAAAGTCGGGATTTTTATTTGTGAAGTTGTTCACTTGTTCTACTCCCAACATTGATTTATACTTTTGTGGGATTAAATTGAATAGTGTTTGAAGTTTATTCCAGTTCCCACGATCACTACAATGTAAAAATTCAATCTTGAAGATAGAAACTTTAATTAAATAGTCAAATTTAGTCACTCACGGATTATGGTCGAAATTCTTAGTTTTCAAATGTTACATCTAACATAAAAAAAATTATGTTTTGGTGATACTCAAAACAATGTTAATTTATAGTATTCCTTTCATTTCAATTATCTATCTATAATAAAATTAACAATCTCCCTTCTTTTATCTTTTTGTTCCAAAAACTATGCTCTATGCAGATCTTTAACCCTCAAACTTATTAATTAATGAAGTGTTTTCCAAAGTAAATTGATAAAAATGAATTTTCTTGAGTTGATTTCAAAAAATTTAATCCTTTATAGATCATGAACATGTGTAGTAAGCTTTTACTTTCTCAGCTTGATATATACTCTCAAACTTTTGCATAGCATTTTAGTGCATCAACAACTGGATGCTCGCTTCAAAGATAATATTTATGATAAGGAGGAAAGACATTTCTTCTCCCAATAAGTTATCGCCTTCTTTATGTACTATCGATACATAACAAAACAATATTGCGCAAGAGCTGCAACTACGACACTTTTCGGCGGTTCGTTCTCCACAGCGTCGCATGCCCCTTTGCGCACACCCTCCGGGAAGGGCAAAATGCAGGAAATGCACTCCAAAACTTGGAGTTTGGACACAAAGATCTATCGATACAATTAATATATACTGTTATCACTCACAAATTGGTTTCATGGTGTAGTGGTTAGCACTCTGGACTTTGAATCCAGCGACCTGGGTTCGAATCCCGGTGAGACCTTTTATTTTTTATTATTTTTAAACTGAATTTGGCTCATTTCAAGACATGAAAATAAATCGAATTAAGTTGTTCTTAAACTCGGATGAATTCAACCGACAATTTGGGTTTTGTACATTTTTTATATATCCTTAAAAAACACTTCAGGTAACAATTTTGTATTGACCTCAAGATCAATTTAATCATGCATTCAAGTAATACTTAATTCTAAACACTTGTTGAAAAACTTATTTAGATGTGAATTGAAGACTATATATTAAAATCGCCAACTTGCCATCATCTTAAATCATAAGTGATTGATGACTACAATTTCAAATTTCATATTTTTTTTTCAACCAATGGTTAAATTTATATAAATAAAAACAATTTGCCCAAATATATTTCATGCAAAGTTGGTGGTGATAAGAATGGTAAAATTGGTAGGAGTAGTGTGATTATAATAAATCCAAAAATAGCATTACCATCTCCCTCTCCAAAGCAATATTTCCACCATTTTCTCTGTCCACATTTCCTCCTCCTTTAGCTCTGCCAAATCTAACTGCCATAACCACCATTTCTGTTTTCCGAAACTTCCCAAATACCAAAAAAACACCACGCAAAAATTAAAAAAAAAATCGAAAATTACTGCTTGAAGGATCACTTTTTCATACCCATCCATTGAAACTTGGCAAATCTGACAAGCCTTTCCAATTCACCGACAAACCGCCATGGATTCCGACAAAGACAAACCCGAATCTTCCGACAATCCTAAGCCTGAAAACGACAGCGAAGAAGGCAAAGCTGAAATCGACGGCGCAGAATCAAAATCCACAGACGAAGAAAAGCCGGCGGAAACAGCCGGTGAAGAGAACAAGGAGGGCGGCGAAGGGGTCGAGGCGGCGGCGGCGGCGGTTGAATCAGAAGCTAATAAAGAAGGAGAAGAAGATCCACCGCCGCCTCCTTCCGCTCTCAACATCGACAAGCTCTCTCAAGAAGTCGATGGATATCTCGCCACGTTGTCTGCTCCGAAACCGGAAAGCGGCGGCGAATCATCTCTACCGCAAGATGTACCTAATTTTGTGAAGCAGTTTTCGCTCATGGTGGAGGCCAGAGTCGCCGATTACGACTCCTCCAGCGAGAGCGTCAAATGGGGCTCTGTGCCGGAGGAGGAGTCGGCGTCGTTCCTCGACGCCATCACGCGCCTCTCCTCCCTCTCCACGGCCCTCTTGGCATACTCCGCGCAGCCCAACATCGCCCGCTCGATCAACCGCATCAGCGCCGTGATCGAGCGGGCGATGTCGTATGTAGAGGAGGAGTTCAAGGACCTTCTGGATGAGTATAGGTTCCCTGACTCCAATCCTCCACAAAATGGAGATGAGGGCGCGACCGGGGAAATCGCACCCCCACTAGAGGAGGAGGTGGCATCTGAGCAGCATGCGCCACCTTCTTCCAGGGAAGATAATATCTTCCCGGGATACGAAGACGAGGTTCTCTCCAACTTGATAAGGCTGTCGAAGTTGATGACGGCGACCGGGTACGATACTGAGTGCAGGGAGGCCTACTTCGTCGCTCGACGGGCCGCCCTCGACGCGGCGCTCCACAAGCTAGGGTTTGAGAAGCACAGCATCGATGACGTGCACAAGATGCAATGGGAGATTCTAGAGAGAGAAATCATCTCGTGGATCGGGATATTCAAGCACTGCCCCTCGCTCTTGGTGAGCGAGGGGAGCCTAACAAGAGCGGTCTTCCCAGACCGCCCTGCCATGTCAGGACACCTCCACCTTGCCCTGGCACAGTGTGTGAGCGCGACAGTCCTAAACTTTGCAGGGGCTGTCTCGCTTACAAAGAGCTCCTCAGAGAAGCTCTTCAAGTTCCTCGACATGTATGAGGCCCTACGGGACGTCCTCCCCGCCCTGGGCGGGGAGGATGTCCCACAGGACTGGCGCAATGACCTCAACACCGAAAGCAACATCATCAGATGCCGCCTCGGGGAGGCCATCACCTCTATGTTCTCAGAGTTGGAGACCTCCATCCGGACGGACGCAGGCAAGACGCCCGTCCCGGGCGGCGCCATCCACCCGCTCACGCGATACACCATGAATTACATCAAACTCGCCTGCGAGTACAAGGAAACCCTAGAGCACATTTTCAAGGAGCGCCACCACGGGGAGGAATCTGGCTCAGGCTCAAACTCCTCCCCGTTCGCAGCGCACATGATCAAGATCATGGAGCTCCTCGACGAAAACATGGAGGCAAAGTCAAAGCTCTACAAGGACCACGCCCTCGGTGCGATCTTCTTGATGAACAACGGGAGATACGTCTTGCAGAAGGTACGAGGTTCGAGCGAGATAAGTAGCCTAATCGGAGACGTGTATAGCCGAAAGAAGTCGTCCGATCTGAGGCAGTACCACAAGGTGTATCAGAGGGAGACATGGGGGAAGCTGTTAAGCTACCTCCACCCGGACGGCCTCACGTCGCACGGGAAGGTGTCGAAGCCGGTGCTCAAGGAGAGATTCAAAAATTTCAATGCTATGTTTGATGAGATACGCCGGACGCAGACGACCTGGGTCGTCTGCGACGAGCAATTGCAGTCGGAGCTGAGGGTTTCGATATCGAACATGGTGGTGCCGGCGTACCGATCGTTTCTCGGGAGGTACAACCAGGTGTTTACGGCGGGGAGGCAGACAGAAAAGTACGTCAAGTATCAAGGAGAGGACGTTGAGAATTCGATTGAGGAGCTCTTTGATGGCAAGAAGTGATTCAAACAAGGTTTTCTATTTCATTAATCTATGTATGTTGTGTCGTTTAATTTATACCAACTGCATCCTTATTCACCATCCTGCTTTACTTGAGTTATTTTATACTCCCTTCATCCCAAGATAAGTGAGACGCTTCTTTTTCGTCATCGTTTAAAAAAAAATAATAAAATACTCCCTCCGTCACTCTGTAGTTGAGTCGTAAATTATCCAATTATAGCCGAGTAATTTCTTTTTTTTGCAAAAAAACAACTATTTTTCTTTTTCTTACTTTACTCTCTTTTATTTTATTCTATTTTCATCTCTCTATCTTTTTCCTTTCCTACTTTATTATTCATTTACTTAACTTATTTAACATATCTTTTCTTAAATCCCATGCCGAAAAGAAATGCTCCTACTACAGAGGGACGGAGGGAGTAGTTAGAATGGAGAGAAAGTAAAATAAGAGAACGAATTATGTAGAGAAGTCTCCAAAGTAAAGTAAGAGAGAAAAGTAAGAGAGAAAATTATGTAGAGGGGAGACTTCTCTACATAATCCGTTCTCTTACTTTACTTTTTCTCCATTTCAACTATTTTATACTCCCTCCGTCCTCGATTAATTATCACTCTTTTTCCAATTTGGTTCGTCCCTCAATAATTGTCACACTTATTTTTACCATAAATGGTAAGTAGGTCCCACATTCCACTAACTCACTTCATTCACATTTTATTATAAAACCAATATAAAAAAGTGGGTCTCACGTTCCACTAACTTTTTCAACCAACTTTTCTTTACATTTCTTAAAACTCTTGCCCGGTCAAAGAGTGACAATTAATCGAGGACGGAGGGAGTATCACTTTCTCAAAACAATGGCAAAAAAGCAGCGCCTCGCTTATCTTGGAACAGAGGGAGTACTATCAAAACTGAGATGTAAGATAAAAATTTCTATAACTACTTAATCACTCTTCATATCTATATTTATAAATTTTAACCTTTTGTTTTGCAGATGAATCCAACATGCATAGTAGTAATTCGCTAAGAAGAACGAACAAACAAACAAACATATACGAGGATTGACGACAATGATATGCCATGCGTAGTTGTTGAGTAAAATAGGCAGGATTGTGATCGATTTGGTGCAATTGCCCGTATGTAAACCACGGGAATGAATATCACAAATTATCGATGATTTGGCCAATCATCTCATATCCCAACATCATCACGCTTTGTAATATGAAAACGATCAATTGTCTCTTACTCTATTATGTACTCCCTCTGTCCCATTAGAAATGAAACGTTTTTCTTTTTTGTCTGTCCCATTAAAAATGAAACGTTTCTAAAAATGGAAACAATACTCTCTCTACTTTTTCTTCTCTGTTACTTTACTCTCTCTTCATTAACTCACAAAACAACACTACATAAAATCTCGTGCCGAAAAGTAAATGTTGCATATTTAATAGGACGGATGGAGTAGTTAAAGTGTAATATTGTGAAGTTGTTTGACGCTCAAAATATATACTCCTTCATCCATATAGTACTCCATCCGTCCTCGATCAAGAGTCACTCTTCCTACTTACTATATTTGAACATCAAAAATACCCTAAAAGTCAAAGAGGTCTCACATTCCACTACCTAACTCCATTTATTACACCACACATTCAAACAATTTCTTAAAACCTGTGCCCGGTCAAAGAGTGACTTCTAATTGGGGACGGAGGGAGTAGTATATTGGTGTTGTACATCTATTTTTTGTACCTAAGTTCAAGTTACAAATCACAATGCTCTGATCATTTTTCCTTATTCCCAATTTTACACTACAATTTGCCATGTCAACTTCAAAGCCTATTTATAATGAACATATAAAAGTATAATTTGTTTTGCTAAGAAGATTTAGTTAATCAAAAGCAAGAAATGATTTTGAACTATAATTGGTTCAACACCAAAGTTATCTATAATAGCTTGCTTATTATTCTGTACACAACAATTTTTTAGTTTAATAATAATTAACTTCAATAACTAACTCAATAGCCACACAAGTTGACCAATCACAATATGCAATAAGATACTTTCTCTCTAATTAATAATAAATCGAGATTTCAAACAATCATTATGATACCATGTCTCTAATAAAAAACAGTAGAAAAACCCAATGTCAAATTCAGTCAAAGAAAAATCCACGTGGCAATAGCAGCTACAATAGGAAAATCCACGTGGCAATAGCAGCTTTGTTGTAGGCAAAATATCTCCGCCGCCGCCGCCGGACCTTCTCTCTCTAAAACATTCACAACTTTCTCTCTTCCACCTCTTTCCTTCTCAAATGAAATAAGATTAAATGTATTGATTTTTTAAAAAAATTTATTTATTCATATTCATTTGTTTTTTTTTAAACAAAAAAATGGATGATGAGTTTGTCAAGCTCTTCAGAAGGATCAATCCTCCCAGGTTTTTGTTTTTCTTCCCCTGATTTATCTCGATTCACCGTAATTGATAAATTTCCTGCCATCTAACACCTCCAATTCTGTTTTTAGAAAGAAAAAAAAATTATGCGATCCGATGGATTCATAGCTTGAATTTGGGGATTCTCGTAATCTTCGTAAATGAGCTTGAATAATTCATAATTTAACTCTGAGTTAGCAAATTATGAAATTGCTTATTTTTGTGATCTAGCATCTCTAATTCAGTTTTTAGAAGGAATAAAAACGCAATCCGATGGATTCATAGCTAGAATTGGGAGATCCTATTTAATCTTCATAAATGAGCTTGAACAATCCCTAATTTACCCAATTACCTTCATGCAGAACTCTGAATTAGCAAATTGTGGGTAGAATTGCTTATATAGTTGGAAATTTTAATGTAAAAATCAGTATTTATGATTGTCTAATTAGGACTTCTGGTTGCAGGGTTGTGATTGACAATGAATCTTGTGATGAAGCCACTATAATAAAGGTATACATCTTTGCTTGATCATGGATTGAAATTGAATGAGCTTGTTTAATTTGTAGAGCTTTGGTTGTTGGTTTGCATTTTGTCTAGGTTGACAGTGTCAAAAAGCATGGAACTCTTCTTCATGTTGTTCAGATTCTAACAGACATGAATCTGGTGATTGTAAAAGGCTATATTTCTTCTGATGCTGGATGGTTCATGGATGGTAAGCTGGTTTAATTGCAATGTGTGATTCTGCGGTAAAGGTTTTCGAAATTGCTCTTATGTTCGTTTACTTGGTTTTCGATGCAGTGTTCAATGTGGTTGATTGCAACCGAAAGAAGATTATGGATCAAGAGGTCATTAGTGACATCCAAACGGTACAGCCCTTTCTCATTTTTCTTTGGACAGAGGATCCAATCTCTCCTTTCGTTTTTTAAGTTTCTTAGCAAAAAGGGGTGACGGTGTTCTGCTTAAATAGTAAACACAGGTATTAGATAAGAGAATACTAAAGATCCGAGCCATAGAATTTCTCAATTCTGATATAAGGAAGTAAAAGTTTAGGGGGATTGAAGTATTCTTGTTTGTTGTATGAACTAAATCTACATCAGATCTTTATGTTTCTTTCGAGATAGGTTGAGTCAGTTATTAATTTGTGCGAAAAGCAACTTTTTAGTACATACATTCGAGTAAATGTTCTACCTTAACACTGCTTCAGTTATGGATTCTTGCACGGGATTTACAAATGTTCATGATAATGCTATTTTCAGAAACTCGAAAGCGATGATGACTCGACACCTACTGTGAAAGGGATGGTTGGAATGGTGCCGTATGAAGAGTACACCTGCATTGAACTGACGGGGGCAGACAGGACAGGATTGTTATCCGAGGTATGTGCGATCCTCGCTGATCTCCACTGTAGCGTGGTAAGTGCTGAGCTGTGGACGCACAAGGCACGAGCCGCAGCAGTGGTTCACATAACTGATTATTCTACCGGATGTGCAATTGGGGATACAAAACGCCTTTCAACTATAAAGGAGCGTCTGTGCAATGTTCTTAGATCAAACTATGATATGAAGACTGCAAAATTGACCGTATCTCCTCCTGGTATCGCTCACCGAGAAAGAAGGCTGCACCAGATGTTTGCTGATCAGGATTTTGAAAAGACTGAAGGATCAAAAGCGAGAGTAGTTCAGGACAAGAGTTCAAGTCCTCTAGTAACAGTCTCGGATCGGACTGAAAAGGGTTATACAGTCATAACCGTGAGGTCAGACGATCGACCTAAGCTGTTATTTGACACCATCTGCACTCTGACAGATATGCAATATGTTGTTTTTCATGGACTAGTCCGTGGAGGGACAGAGGAAGCATATCAGGTAAAATCTCTCCTGCACAATTTTCCTTCCAAATCTATATGATAAGGCAGTCGATTTTACTGTGTAGTGCATAAGAATTTTGCTGATAGATAGCATACTTAATAAAATTGCTATATTTTGCATAAGGGTGCAATTTTTAACGTGTTAAAATAATGATTTACTATGTTGGCTTATTATGTTTGTGCTATTATAGTGTTGGCTCAATGAGGACACAGAACATTGCAGTGCTATGCAATGATATGTTGAATATTTATTTGTTAAGTATTTTGGAGACTTAATAATTCTATTAGCGTGTGGTTTCACATAACGTGCATTATTTACAAAATATTTAATCAATGACAAAGTGCAGCTCACTCGCTACGTTGTTTTCCTTCCAACCAATATGTTTTATGTATGCGTTTTCTTGTTCATACCGTGTAATCTTTGTGTCTGGGTTTATCACGCCGTATCTTTATTGTGTCAAACATGATAAAACTTGAGAACTAATTTTGTCTAGCCTAGTATCACGTAACAGACGTAGTATTCTCATTGCTGTCCAAAACTGCAGGAATACTACGTGCGTTGTGTTGATGGTGTTCCCATGCAATCAGACGCTGAACGAGAACGTATTGCACAGCGTCTAGAAACAGCCATTGAAAGGAGAAGCTCCGAGGTATGCTTGTGAGTTTCCAATCTCAACTCGAGTGCGTGCGCAGTCATGTTATGGAAAATCCTTGTTTTTTTGCAGGGATTGGAGTTGGAATTATGTGGGGAGGACAGAATTGGACTTCTGCCTAACATCACAAGGATACTTAGAGAAAACAACCTCTATATCAAAAGAGCAGAAATTTCTAGCAAGGGCGGGAAGGCCAGGCATGTTTTCTGCGTCACGGATGTGACAGGAGACGAAGTTGATCCTACAATAGTCGACTCCATCCGCCAACAGATCGGACAAGACGTCTTGCACGTCAAATGGAACTCAAACTGTTCCGACAAACAACAACAGGGGAGCAGCATCGCCATCATTTTGGGGAACTTGTTCAGGAATCGATCTTTTCCCAGTTTCTTGATCGGATAGTACTCTCGACTCCCGTGCATTACCAATAGTCTTTGTAAGCATCCTATGAGAACCAGGCCATTCCCATTGAAGTAGAATGCGCGTTGTAGCTCTAGATGAGAACGAGACAGTAGGGCGTAACGAAAATCCCCCGTGCTTGGGTTATGTTTAGCGCGGTCTTTCCTTGCTCTTGTAAATATACTGTACACTATGTTCATACAAGATAGTTCTAATGTGGAAAGTTATGTAAATTAGTTGTAATATACATGTAAAATATATGTAGTGTTAATTAATTTAGCTAGATAAAAGAACAAGGTTCACTGTTGATTCAATACTGATGAATATTGAAGGTGCATAGGAAATTTCATTTAGACCAAAAAGTTATCACGATTCCAAAGTGAAAAAGGGTACATGAAAGAATCACACGAGTTTCGAATATGGAGCCAAGTTTGTAAAGAGGAAGAAATGCCACTTGATGTGACAAGATTGAGATATTCTCCTACAATCAATAAATAATACTCACATTTCGTTAACGAGTTTTAATAAATTGTTGAATGCATCATAAACATAGAGTCTTAATTTAATAGAATGATATACTTCATTTAACAATGAACCTCCTTTGACAAATTGAGATAATTAAATCATGTAAAACTTGTAGTAGCTTTAACTAGACTAAAAAAATTGAATAAAGATAAACACACATAAATTGTACGTGCATGATATTATTAAATTTTAAATTAAATCCGGTTTAAATAGAACCAGTTCATTAATTACTATAACATGTTCTTATTAATTAACCTATGCGGTCATAGTGATCCAAACTCGGACCTACTAGCTAGAGCGAAAAAACATCTTATCTAAGTTTCGTCATATATATCTTATCTTGAAACATTTACCATGACTTTATCATGTCAAGTACTTATCCGAAGTTGACATGTAAATCTATGGTAAGAATCATGTTCAACCACTAGAACTGTTTTATTTATCTCATTCAGTCATTTCAACTTTATTTTATTCTGTTTTGCCATTTGACTCAATTGAATATATTGCACAATTACTGTTAAATTAAAAAAAAATGTTGTGAGAAATTATTACTTGTCTTTCTTAACACTGCAACTTTAGATCTTTACATGCCAATCCTCCAAATATGTTATGACTTAGTTGCCTTGGGCTGAAGTAAAATAGGCTTGTGATAAGGCGAAAATAATTTATACATTTACACAACTCATCCATAAAAAAATAGATCTAAAAATCATAATTTGATCTAGCTCTACCATTCTGCAATAAAGAATGGATTTGCATATAATAAGACTCTATCATACTAATAAGGATATAATCAGCAAATCAAATTTTCAAAACCATATATATTAAGATAAAAAAATTTGGATATGGATGACAAGAAAAAACAAAAAATGTTAGAAGGGGTCATCAAATGAATCAAAACCTATATGAAAGCATAAATATCCTGTGTCTTTTCATTTAGTACGTAGGAATATGATAGAAAAAAGAAGTGAAAACGATTCGAATCTTATCCATGCACCTGAGAATTTCTTTTTTATGTTTTGTAGAAAAATATTCCATTCAATTTTCATTGTCTGTTAGATATTTTCATGGAAATCTACGCTATAGTGATAAACAGTAATCTCATGCCAAAACTGGCTTAGATTATTCTAATTCTTTGTTATCTACTTAAGCAGTTTCCTTTTTATACTAATGATTAGTTGGGAGATATGATATATCTTTTTATATTCCAAAAATTCGAGCACATTGGACACATCCATTTTTTACACAGTAAGTAAATAAATTTTGTCTTCAGAAAATGAAATTTATATACCATATATCAAGACTAAATAATAAAAACTATATGCAAGTAAAAATATCTTTTAGTAAATTGAAATGGAGAAAATGGAATATATTTTGGGATATCCCGAAAATCGGAGAACTGATTTTTATGGACACTGAAACTATAATAGTATTTAAATACTGACGTGGAATAAAATAATAATTATATGCACTATATAACTCTTATTTACGTAATAACTTTTGAAATGATTTCTGATTAATCCATAATTTTTAAATTATGGCAACTAAACAATAAAATTAATATTGAGATCAATTTTATGAGACTAATTTTCAGTGAAATAGGTTGTGGCTTGAAAGTCGTTTTTCGGGCCAATTCTTTAAAACATCATCTTTTTGGTAGACATGAAACGACGCCATTTCCATCGTTTTATCAATTTTCTACACTGTCAAAGAGCTGGATTGGGATTCACTACTCCCCCAAACCAACACTTTAAGTATTCACGATTTAGACTTTTTTATCGACAATTTGCGAAGATGTATTAAAGTTATGATTTAATTTGTAAGAATTAAAGGTTATAAAAATGACATAAATCAATCAAATCTAAGAGCATCCACGTCCGTGCTCTTGCCAACGAGCACGGATGTGGGCCCGAACCCACTTTTACTCCATGCTCTTAGGCAAGAGCACAACACCCATGTTCGTGCTCTTCCGCAAGGACATGCTCAAGGGTCCCACCATTCTATTATTCAATTTAAATAAAAACATTTCCACAATATTAAAATGCATTAAAAATACCCAAAATACTATTTCTAATTACTAAAAAATTAAAAATGACATAATAAAAATCCTAAAAATTAAAAATTTCATAATTAAAGTCTTAAAAATTAAAAATTACATAATTTAAATCCTAAAAATTAAAAATTACATAATTAAATTCATAAAATTAAAAAAACTCAATACTCGTGGCCGAATTTCGCGCAAATGGATGATGAATGTTTATTTATAGATGATTTTGGGATTAATTTTTTTAAAAAAAATTCAAAAAAAAATTCAAAAAAATGGTAATAAAATCTGTATATTTTTGGGAATCCGAAAATATATTCTTTTAATTTTTGGTATTATTTTTGATTTTTTAAAAAAAATGCCAACGACCATTAGAAATGTGCCACGTCGCCCTGCTCGCTGGCAAGAGCCTAAGAGCACGTCCGTGCCAGCGGCGGACAGGGGTGTCCTTGCTAGCGGCACGGACGGACGGACGCTGCTCACCGCTGTGGAGGCTCTAAAAAGCACCATAAGTGCCCCCCTAAGTCCTACCATGCATGTGTCTATATATATATCCCCACATACAACACAACTTTCATCACTCAAACCAACACACAAAAAATATATCGATCGCAAAATGGAGTCAAACCGCAGCAACAAGCGCAAAGGCTTAGCCAAATCGAAGATGCTCAAGTCCTTGTACCGCAGCTCAGCCAAGCCCAAGCCTGATTCCTCATCGACCACGGCCGGGTTTATCATTGTGAAGCAGGACCAAGTGTTTCCACATCACATGCCTAAGGTGGCATTCGCTGCCGTGCCCGGTCGGGACACCAAACTCGACAACTTCTACAGTGGCAGCAGCGACGAAGCCGTGGATGCTAAGGCCGCTAGATACATCTCCGCCGTTCAGGAGAGATTCCGGCTTGAGCTCATCAATTCAGACGATTTCGTGTAGATATATGTTATGTAATATGCTATGGGGAGCAAGCAACAATTATTACTTTGATTAATTGTTGTATGAAATTCATGCGATTATTGCGTGGTTGAATATGTATAAATGTTACAAATTAATATTTGTAATATACTATAGTTAATAACTAAATTTAGGGTATGTTCTAGTCTTGCGATTTTAATCACTTTTTGCACTAAAAAAAGGACTTTACCGAGCAAACATTTTGGAGCATGGGTCGTGTGGAAACACACGACACATGCTTAGGTCACGGCTAGATTGAGCTGTAACCAAAGCACAAGTTGTAGCTTTGAAATTTTCAACACTACTGAGCACTATGTTCGTGTCCTCCCACTATTGACCAATATCCGAGGACATTTAAGTGTTCAAAATCTCTTCGTTTTGTGCTTGAAAAGTACTCAGAAAAATATTCGGACGCAATTGCACTTCTTGTTCTCGATTTTTTCTTATGCCAAGCACATTGGTACTCGGTAAACACTATTTAATTTATAGGTCCCAAACACTTTTTTTTAACGGAATGACAATTTTATTCACCAATTCATGTAAATAACCTATCCTTTCAAATATTTGACAAATACAAATATAGTGGAAACATAAAAGAAACAAACCTAGGCCCAATAGCATAAGTGGGCTGGACTAGTTTTTAATGGACATTTAATTAAACAAGAAAAAAAATGGAATGTTTGACTGAGTTGGTTGACCGAGTTATTATCCCACATCGGAATTCGTTAAACAGAGGAAAGGAAAAGAGCTCTATAAAAGAACGAGTTACATCTGCTGTCTAACTCAACTCGTCCTGTCGGGGGTGCTGAGGCGACTCGTCCATGATCGTCTAGTGACGGCGAGTCGTGCCAACGCCCACGAAACGAACACACTTATTTAATGGCGAGCGAGCTCCGTCCTCTTTGACGGTGCTTGCCCGTCAATTTTTGGAAGCCTTTGAAATTATTTTCTGGGGCTTTTATTAATTACTCTTTAAACTTTCTATAGATCTATTCCAACCAAGGATTATTTTATATTTATTCGTGGATTAATTATTTACTGAGATACGTTATTGTCTCAGTTGTGCCTTTTTTTGTTCTGTATATTACTGTTGCCGAAGATAATTAAGTGTTTGTAAAAATAAACTAGACAATTTATTTGTTTATTCATTAGTAGTATTATTATGTAAGGATATATGAATGGGTTTTTGCTATTTGACTTGGCCCAAGAAAATAATTCTATTCTAGATTTGAAAACCGGAAAAGAAAACTTTATTTGTGGAAATTGGAACATGATTAAAATTTCAAGAATATTTTGAATTAACATTAATTTTATAACAATTATTACATTGAAATAAAATCGTACTAGTATAAAAAGAAAAAGAAAACCGCTAGAAGGAGGGCTTGAACCTCCGACCTTGTGGTTAACAGCCACACGCTCTAACCAACTGAGCTATTCCAGCTTGTTGTTTCTTATAATTAAATTACCATTATGATTGTTGAGTAATAAAAATGGTGATACATATAAATATCACAAGCTGAATAATTCATATGTCATAATAGAATAGGTGAATAGGAGTGAGACGATGGTAGTAAAAGAATGACAAAAAAGGCTTGGATAATTTCTTTGCTAGATATGCATAAAGAATACCAAAGGAAATGAATAGAAGCAAAAGTCATAGATAAAGATAGTATAGTAGTAATTGCGTAGAAGGAAATGCCCAAATATCTAGTGACGGCGTTGTAATATATCATAAAGTATAAAAATTAATTGTGTCAAAATATTAGAAGACAGAACGATTGGTATCAAGGTATTCGACTATTTATTATCTAAATGAGATTGGTAATTATACTAAATGAAAGTTAGCCATTTAACCTCATCATTTATTTCATTCCCACATCGATTTCATAAGCATGACTTCATTTGCTTCGAAAATCCAAGTCATCAATAATACATATAGAAGTCACATTTTGTAGTATAAGTACTACTCCCTCCGTTCCATATTAATAGAGGCATTTCTTTTCGGCACATAAATTGGATTAAGTAAAATGAAGAATAAAGTGGAAAATGAAAAAAAGATAGAGGGATAAAGAGAGAAAAAAGTAAGAGAGAGTAAAATAGGTGTGAAAAAATGTGTCTCCCTCCGTTCCATATTAATAGAGACATTTCTTTTCGGCACATAAATTGGATTAAGTAAAATGAAGAATAAAGTGGAAAATGAAAAAAAGATAGATGAATAAAGAGAGAAAAAAGTAAGAGAGAATAAAATAGGTGTGAAAAAATGTATTGACTTTTACTAAAAAGGAAAATGACTCTATTATTATGAAACGTACCAAAATGACAAAATGACTCTATTACTATGGAACGGAGGTAATAGTAGAATTATATCTTGAACTTGTTTAAATTAAACAACATTATCTTCTATTTTGAGTAATTGTATATGCTAAAAATAGTAAATGGCGGCAACATGCATCTTCTTCTTCACCCTTATCCTTAAACTCTCCAAACTCAAACCTAAATCCCCTAGATTGCTCTGCACAAATTCCTATCCATTCCACCGCTCTTCAAAATCCAATCCCACTCCAAAAAAAAAAAAAATCATCAAACAAATGAGAGGTCAAGATCCTCAAACAAAGGCCCTCAACGATCTATGGTCGATGATGGTGCACTGTTTCCGGCCGTCGCCTCTCTCCATCTCCTTCCCCACCCTCTCTCCGCCGCAGTCGCCCACGGCGTCATCGCGGCGCCTCCAGATTTCCCCGACGGCCTTCGGGTTGCTCTTCATTGGGATCTCGATGGCTCTGATGCTATTCGGAATAGTCACTTTCTTGATCGGATTCGTGCTCATGCCGCTCGTGATCATGCTGGTCACGCTCTTCTACTTTGCCGGGATCGTCGTGAAGGTGTCGGAGATTGGCCGGAGCATCCTCTGGCCGAGCTCCGATTGCTATAAGGTCGTGCCAGGTAATGGATTGTGATGTAATTATTACTACCACATTAGGAGTATGTTCTCTATATTATTCTCTCTCTTACTTTAGCACTTCTCCACTTTAACTATTTGTTACTATCATTTTTATAAAACGAGTGTAAAAAAGTAAATATGACTCCTAGTGTGAGACGGAAATAATACTTTTAAATGTATATAATAAGAGGGTTAATTGCACGTAAAATCACTTTGTTTTTCTGCCATTTTTCGAATTCAAAATGACTATGTTACAAAAAATTTTAAAAATTTGTAATTGTTACACGATAACTTTTCTTAAATTTGATGAGTTTGATGTTGATAGCACATGCCACATTGTATGAAAATGACAAATATAGTGTAACGCAACGTTACATAGTACTCCAAAATAGTATAACACACATACGTGTTAGTTCATTCTTCTATGTTGTGGAAATTCATAAATAGTGGTTGTGAAGCATTTCATAGTGTCTTTTGACATCACTGACTTTGATTATTGGGTTGGTTTCTTCTTGACTTTTATATATATATTGAATCTAATAGTGTTACTTGCTTGTGCAGTGTGGAATTACTCAAACTAAGACAGCATTTTGAACAATGGCAGCATTTTTTTCTCTCCTTTCTTTTTGAAGCTAGTGACCATGATCTTTCTTTCTGAGGCTTAGTGATCATGACATATACTTTTTGTAATAGTATTATAGAGCATTTCTTTGCATACTAAAGAATTTTATGTAAACGTCCAAATCTTGGCAAAAAATACTCATCTCAATTCAACCCCAAGGGACCAATTTGTGTAGGTGAATTAAACAAAACAAATATTACAAATATCTCACGTTTATATAAAGAAAAAATTATAATCACTATATAAGTTTATATCCACTATTTGTTGATTCTAGGATGGAACCCATTGAACTTATAACATGATATTAGATTGACCCAATAATATAGATGGGCCAAAAAAGGTCTTATCCCTCAATTATGGAGTACTAAGTTTTATGGGCTTCTCCTCATAATGTACATCTTTAAAAGGCTAACATTTCCTAAATCTCAAAAAAAGGCAAAATGCCCTTCCTAATCACAATATACTTTCCCTCATACCTAATTCTACCTTGTGCTCAACTCCACTCAACTTCTTCACTAAGAAACATCACTATAAGACAACATATCTCCCTACTTTTATTTAGCAGCCAACATAGAATAAGACAGTTTTGTGGCATCCATTGCAAGAACCAATCACCAGCATAAAGCTAGCACAAGAGGCTGTAAGCACTTGAAGCTTCCCCAACCCTACGCGCGTATCAGAGGCAGAGTAAGAGAGGAAATGGGACCTGATTGGGGGCCGGTGGCGGTGGCAGTGGGGCTGTTCATCCTCCTATCGCCGGGGCTGCTGTTCCAGCTCCCGGCCAGGGCGAGCTTCATCGAATTCGGCAACATGTACACCAGTGGGATCTCAATCATAGTACATGCCATTTTGTACTTTTGCATCTACACCCTCTTGGTTGTTGCTATAGGAGTTCATATACATGCTGATTAGCTCTATAGATTTTGCTATTTTCTCATACTTGAGCTGTTCCTTTCTCTCTTCTATTCTTGCCATTTTTTACAACATAATCAACTTCAATTTTATGTGTGATATGTGATGCATTTCTTTCTGTCTCAAGTATGTATAAGTCTCCCAAATCTTAACAGATTTCTACTTCACCAATTCTCATCACAACACATTACTCAAGAAACAAACTCACATACACACAGTGAATTGAATCGGAGCAATATATCGAAATTCAGACCAAGTTCTAGGAGTATTAAGCCCTTGCAATTCATGTAGTTTGACTATAAGGATATGCGTGGTTCGATTTTATAGAGAAGGGAATGAAACGGTAAGTCCTCTTTCGTAGGAATCACCGTTCCTACAAGATTAGACGCAGTCATTCATACCTCGGTCGTTATTTCATTCCTATTTTCATTCCATTAATCTAAATGACAGGAATGGAAACCAGCAAAACAAGGAAGAAATTACTAGTAGTGAAGATGAACATTGTACCACTCACAAACAAGAAAGTAATACTACTCCTATATGAAATTCAGACCATATTCTAGGAATGTCTTGAGCCTTTTCAATTAATGAAGTTCGGTTCAAAGGAGGTGCTTGGTATGATAGATTGGTAAATCCTACAAATCACCATTCCTACTAAATTAGACACCTTGATGGAATTGGTAAATCCTACTAATCATCATTTGCTAGCATAATTTAGTACTACTAAATTAGGCATAATAATGCATTCCCCAACCCATGGTAACCATAATTCCATTTCATCGTACTATCAAGCAACTCCAAACAAGACTACAAAATCACAAGCATTTTCTTTTAATTTACAAAAACATAGGAAAATGGAATAATAAAATCTAGCTTCAATTCATTCCTTTGCTTTATTAACATGACTACTCTTCATAAATCACCACTATCCCTACTAGATTATAGTACATAGTCATCATTCTACAAAATCACTAGCATTTTCTTATTCTTTAAAAAAAAGGGACAAGAAAGAAAACCAGCAAAGCAAGTTATAACTGAAGATGAAAACATAAATCATTAATCTGCAAAGTTAAACAAGAAAGTAACTAAACAGCCAGCTAACAACACTTTGCATTCTGGGAGAAAGAAATTAAAAAAAAGAGAGAGGGGAGATGTGGATCTGGATGTCAGCCGGTGTAGATGTGGATATGAAGGGCGAGGATGAGGATGGCGTAGAGGACGAAAAAGATGAGGGTGTGGACGGTGATGGCCTTGCCGTTGGTCTTCATGGTGCCGAACTCCATGTGGCGGTTGTTGCCCGGGATCTGGAAGAGGAGCCCCGGCTGCAGCAGGATGAACAGCACCACTCCCACCAGGACTGGGCCCCAGTCCGCCATTCTTGATTCGATTTGAGGGAGGAAGAGAGTGGAGATGGGGCGGCGCGGTGTGTGTGTGAATGTGTCAGCACACAGCAACAGCACTTGTTTTAGTTTTAAGCAATTAATTTCTTCCTTTGAATTCGAGCCTTTTGCTTTAATTTTTGCTTCATCGGTCAACGTCTTTAAATTTAAATCGAATTTTGACCCAATTAAGCATTTTAATTATATTTTTTAAATATTTTAAAAAATAAAATAATAATAATATTTTAAAAGATTCATCTTCTTCAAATGCTATTAGGTCGCATTTCATATGATTCTAATACAATAATTTGAGTAATGCAGATTTCAGTTCAATAAACTTCAATTCCGAAAATAAACCTGAATTGTAGCTACTATCAAACACCTTCTTTCCGTCCGGCAATCTGCATTTTTAATTCGATTAAAATACTGGTATACATCAATAAACACATTTTTGTGAATATTTGATTTTTTGAGTAGTTGCAACAGCAAATTGAAAGCAGAATGCGAGGATTTCAACAGGATTATTTTGAATTTGCTACCTTAATTAATGACCTGGCCTTTAGCCTTGTCGCAGTAGGCGAGACCTGTTACTCACACGTGTCGGAGGCGGCGCTGTCGTGTACCCACACGTGTCGAGGACGGCGGCGGAGTCCGTTTACCGATTAAGAAATTGAACAAGGCTGAAGCAGAAGCCATTGCCTACAGCTTCTCTTCTGCTCAGGGATGAATATTATATTTATTTTCTTTTCTTTTGTTTTAAAGTAAAATTTTATTTTATTTTTTAAAATAATAAAAAAATATAATTAATATGTTTAATTGGGTCAACATCCAATTTAAAGAGATTGACTGTTAATATTTGACGGATCCGTTAGTTTTGGACTGATTGTGATCGAGTTGAAATATTTAGGATAAAAAAATTCAAAACATAATGTATGAGACTAAAATCATAAAATGACTATATTTTTAAGATCAATTTTGTTATTTACTCATAATAATACTCCAGTACTCACTCTTTAATCCTTATCAAACCAACTTTTTACATTTTTAGAACATAATATAAATGAAGAAAATAGTAACTTATTTTTATATATTAATATTATAATGAAATGTGGATATAATGGATTATGTGTCCACTTATTTAAATAAAATTGGACAAATGGTTATAAATAGTGAATGTTTCAAAATGACATATTATTGACATAGTGAGTCTTGATTTTGGTAGTGTGGATGAAATAAGTTTTATAAATTGATTAAGTATGAGGTAGATATAAATTAAAAATGATTTGAATGGTGTTACTAAAAAAGTAAAAAAATTAGAAAAACGGAAGGGAACTAATTTTTATTTAAGGACCAAATGAAAAAAAATACTACTGGATTTGGACATAGCCCATAGGGGAGTACTTCCTATTATGTTCACGAATTATTCTTCCATTTAATAAGGCGAGTCTTGTTATTTTTTATACTAATATTTTAATATTTTCTCTCTCTAATTTTCTATTATTTTATTAAGTTTATACTACTTCCATCTCAGTTTACTTGAATTGTTTCTTTCAAATATAAAATTTGAGAAAATGGTGTCTAATGGTGAAATGGAAAGACTATATTTAACAATGATTAAATCTATTTTATTGTTTTAAATAAAAATGGTAGTACGAGATAATGCAAAATGAAATTCAATTCAAATGTTGGATAAAAATATGTACTGTACGGGGAATGGATCCCCTGCTGTGGAGGGGTGCACATGAGGGGATGCTGCTCCTCACACCCTATTATTTAATTAATTTAATTAAATATAAAAAAAATTATTTTTTTTATAAAATATTGGAGTGTGAGGAGCAGCATCCCCTGCTGTGCACCCCTCCACAGCATGGGATCCATTCCCGTACTGTATGACATAAAACTTTGACATGTGTTACTAAAGTGATTGTTTGTGGATTAAAATAACACTACATAGCAAGAAAGATAAAAATGGGCTTCATGTAAAAGCCAACAATAAAGTGAAATAATTAGTGGGATCCATCGAAATTTGAGGGAAAGTTGATGTTGGATTTGTGTTGTATGTAGAAAATTTACACCTTTTAAGATCAGATCATCTTTTTAAATTCAAAATAACATTATTGGGCTCATGGACATTTTATCAGAATATATTCTCTACAAATAAATCTTCAAAAAGAGACTAAATAAAATAAAAAAAGGCAAGAGAGTGATAGTATTATGATTGTTGGACAAGGGAACAAGATTACGTGATTCTCACATCGTCATGTGGTTTGGATTTGTACCATTTTTCGAAATGGGCTCGGTCAACACTATTCATGATATATATTGGGCAATAATTGAAGGTTTTAAAGTGTATTTTATTTTAATTTTACGATAAATTGCAATATACAGCTAGCAACATGTCTCTCATTTAATTAATAAATTATAATTCGAGTTAACATCATAAACAAGAGTAAATGGGAAAGGCTATTATTGATCCTATTTAAAGAAAAAGTGTTGCTTGTTTTCATCTCAACGCATCTTATTCGGTGAAATGAACATGATTAGGTATAAGCTAAAGTGGCATGGAATTTATTCTATAATTAATATTGTTAGACTAGTTGGGCGTGGTAATAGAGGAAGACCAAGACCAAGACCGAGACCAAAGAATAATTCGCCTACTTGGACCGTAAAAATCATTGTCGAAAAAATCGTTATATTTGGTCAATTTATAGTCAAATCTCATAATTTTAAAAATAACTATTTACTGAAATCACAGGGCAACTAAAGTCCTACTTGACTAATTGACTTGTCATTTGGTGTCTTGTTAAGCAACCTGATTATTTTCTTGACTAATGAGCTTAGGCTCTTTGGTGTCTTGAGATAACCTTGTAGGTTGTGATGAAGCAACAAGTGTACCAAGACTCTCCTATGTTTATCCAATTTAGTCCAAGGTGGAGTATGTGATATAATTGCGGACTTCAATTGTGCTTGCTACTTAAATCAGCTTGGCTGGTTTTAATTGATGGCCCGTTTATGTTTATTGGTGACCCAATCCGGGTTTGGCCTAATACTTAAATGGACGCTCCGATGGTTGCCAAGTATTCCACCTCAAACGGATCTTGATGTTGAGCCGTTGGATCTAGTTGTGTTTGTTTGTTGAGTGTTAACACTCCATGCACCTCCTTGGTTACCCAGTCCGTTCATTTCTCTCTCTCTCTCTACACATGCAATTCTCTCCGGCTTCTCTCCAAACCCTTTTCTCTCTCTCTGAAATGGCTTCTGATCTTCTTCTCCGGTGACTCATTTCTCTGTTTTAGTGAGAATCGAGTGTACATCTCTCAACTTCTGTGTTGATTCGGAGATTATGTGGTTTCGAACGGTTGAGTTCGATTCTGGGTTTTTTGGGGAAGATCCTCGGTTGATTTCTTAGATTCGTGGGTTTTGTGTGTTCTTGAAGCCTGTGGCTGTGGTTGTGAGTCATTTGACGTGTGAGTGGCTACTGTGTTGTAGTAATCGGGAAACCCTAGGTTTTGGGGTTCGATTGTTTCATTGTGCTCCCTTGTGATGTGTTGGAGAAGATTGAGGAGGTCCTTGGCCGTGTGCAGTAGTGTGTGCGACCTGGGCCATATCCTCAGATCTTCTGTCCTATTTTTTGTTCGTGTATTTCCTTTGCGAGTTAGATCCGAAAGGATCTTGTACTAACTTGTGTATGAAGGTTGTAGGAGATTCACAGAGTATAGCTTGCGATATTCGATCGGTTCCAGATCCAATATAAGCTTGGGTTTATTGTAAATCTTGTACTTGTTGCGTACGGTTCTAGTGGTAACAAATATCTCAGTGTTGATCCAATAATAAAAGAGGCCCCGGTAATTAGTGAATCCTAAGTGATCTGGTCCCTACACTACAAATTGACACACAAAAAAATATAATGATAAGAGATTTAAGTTTAATATCACACCAAACCAAAAAAATCCTATTTTTCTTTACTTTGATAAAATTATAAAATTATTGATTTTGTTTACATTTTTTTGGCAAAACTATATCATCACTTAAAAATAGAAAATTTTATCTTCTTAAAATCATGAACACAAAATACTACTCCACAAAAATAGTCTCTAACAAAGTTTCGTTTATAAAATAAATTCAAAATCATATCACTAATGTCACTAAAACAACAAAAAGTTAAATACAAATAACCATTTGTGTATAGCGATGGAAGAATCTCCCTCCGCCGCCGCCGTCGACTCCCTCCACCGCGCCACTAATCTCCGGCCATTCTCCCTCTTCTCTGTCCTCGGCTCTGGCCTCACTCAGCTCCACAATGAGAGGAACCAAACAAGACTGACAGAAATATGAGGTCATATGTAAATGCTCTTTTGCAGTCCAATGTTTATCAAATGCAAAAAAGATTGAAAACAAATTATATAAAAACGCAATGCATGTTTATTACCTCTTTTGCAGTCCAATATTTACCAAATTACATTCTAATCTATCACCACATGAAGGTCTAATTGCTCTCCATATAGATCCTCATGTTCTTCTACTATCTTTTTCGCTGACGCCACAGCTGTTTCACTGCAATCATACATCCAAATCGATTTCAGCGTTGCTATTTCTCCAACTTCAGATGGGATTTCCTCAAGATAAGATAACTCATCGAGACTAAGATTCTGGAGAAGTGGAAAGTGGGAGCTGTCTGACACAATCCA
This sequence comes from Salvia splendens, assembly GCF_004379255.2. Classification (NCBI taxonomy): domain Eukaryota; kingdom Viridiplantae; phylum Streptophyta; class Magnoliopsida; order Lamiales; family Lamiaceae; genus Salvia; species Salvia splendens. The sequence continues at coordinate 27,326,407 of NC_056050.1, read as the reverse complement.
ATTTACTAGACCAAAACAATGCCACAAATGTAGAAACTTGAGCTTCTGGAACTGGCCTTCAATTGTTTCCCACTTGCCTGTTTTGAAGACACCAAAATTTAATTCGAGCTTCTCAAGAAGAGGTAATGAACCGATTTTAGGCAATATGTGTTCCAACTCCGTGTCATAAATGGCGCTAACAGCCAACTTCTTGATAGAGTTGGGGAAATTAATCCTCAGCAAAAAGTCATCACAATCTCGACAGATGGAGCAGTAAAAGTTTTCCAATTTACTCAAGCAATGAAGATAATTTTCTCCCTCCATTTGATTCGAAGTGAGAGTTAGATGCAATTTCTTCACATTAGGAATTCTTTTAACCATCTCCTCATTCAATAACAAATTCGTCACTCCTCTGAGTGTCTGCAGATTCTCTATGACAACAACCTCACTACCAGAAGGATCTGGGAGAATCAATTCGTACATCCTAAATTCAAGATGCCGAAGTTGATGCAGTTTCCAAATTTCATTTGGTACATGAAGACAGTTCGAAGAAGATGAATAAATAATCAATGTCTGCAGATTCCAAAGGAGACCAATTGAACTAGAGAATCTGGACTCATCAAGAACATTGATAGCAAGGTACCGTGAGTTCACCAATTCAATCACATTTTCTAGTAAATACCAATCAGAAACACTTGCCACGAAATAACTTTCAAAATCACATGCTTTGAATGTCCTCAACAATCGAAGATCCTGAGACGGTAGAAATTTGCCATCCTCACTTGCTGTCTCATCCTCACTTGCTGTTTCGTTGTACTCACATATTATTGTACGAGTGTGTGACAAAGATCCTAACAACCCTGCAGTTTTAAGAACGACTCGACGTTCGCTAATACTGGCCGGAGGATCATCTCTTACGACATGGTAAAATCTTTCCTTTTCAGCTTCTTTCAAACACAAATCTCTCAACAAATCATGAATTTTACAATACTTAACGTTTCCTATAGACCCCAACACATCAACTAAAACGAGATTTCTATCAACCAATTCCTTAAAATACTCTTGCGCAAGTGTTTCCAAACATTTTCCACTCCTTGGTTTTAAAAATCCTTCCGAAACCCATAACTTCTCAAGCATTGACACACGGATACAGTAACCTTCCTTAAAAACACCCATATACAAAAAGCATGGCTTTAAATAGTTCGGCATATAGATATAACTCATCCTCAATATTTTCAAGCAAAATCCATCGTTAGTGTTAATAACAATGGAATTCAAATTGTGCTCTATACGCTCCCAACATTCTTTTGTGCCCTCAGATTTTGCCAATAGACCTCCTATTGTAGCAATTGACAAAGGAAGTCCTTTACAATTTGCTACAACATGCTTTCCAATATTCTCCAACTCAATTGGACAACTTTCTTTCCCAAACACGGTCATACGAAATAAATCCCAACTACTAGCCTCATCTAGAAATTTCATGTCAACTATACAAGACTCGTTCAACTGAGAACTCAAGTCAGACAGCCTAGTTGTTACGATTATTCGACTCCCATTATGGTTATCAGGAAAGAAAAATTTTATCTTCTCCCACGCCTCTATGCTCCACATATCATCCATTATTACGAGATATCTCCTACCGAACAAAAACTGGTATAATTTTTGTCCCAGTTCATCCTCACTCAGATCACTACTTGAATCTCCACTAGCTCGAAAAAGAACTCTAAGTGTTTCTCTAACATTATAAGTTTGAGAAATTGTAGTCCAAGCACGTATATTAAAGCGCTCCTTAACAAGTGCATTCTCAAATAGATTCATGGCAAGAGTGGTCTTACCAATGCCACCCATCCCCGTGATGGGGATGATTTGGAGGTTGAGTTGATTTCCAGCGAGCTTATCTAGAACTTCATAAAACACTTCTTTAGAGCCCACAATCACGTTCTCTTTCACAGTGGAAGAAGATGGTGTTAAGGCAGCAACAGGCCTCTGCTTGGTCTGAGCTTCAACTGCAATGCTCTTCACCTCTTTGTTGATCAGATCCATTTCTTCTATCACTCTCTGTAGGTTGTGATAGAATTCATGATCTTCAACGGTGGATCCACTCTGAATTTGATCAACAATATGGGATTCGATAACATCCTCAGCCACGTAAACTGCATCAGCAATGCGACGCTCCCATGGATCAGCTTCATGGCTATCAGCATAAGGGGAAATATAGCAATCAAGAAACTCCTGCAAGAAGGTAATGTTTTGAGTGAGGGATTGAACTTGTTTTTGGTTGATAGAAATGGGAGGAGAAGGATGTTTGTCGAGGGTATCTATGATATGCATAAGAGAAACCAGAGCTCCATAAGCAGCCATGATTAACAACTCTCTCTCTCTATGCAAATGAAAATGAAGAATTGTAATAGATAGAAAACCAATCTTGTATTGTGAAGGATGCATACGTGGCATCTTGAAATCCACAAAAAATGCTACATTTATCTTATCCTACCGGTAGGGGTCTTCTTTGAGGATCTCTCGCTTGATGGAATCATACTCCTGATTGAGTCCGGTCAGAAACTTGAACAATCGTTTTTCGTTTGAATGTGTTCGATACTGATTTACGCCCTTATCGCAGCAAGTGACGGGCTGTTTCTGGCAACGATCGATATTGATCCATAGCCCGTTGATTCTCCGGTAATACGTCTCCAATTCCAGTTCTCCTTGTCTGATTGTGATTGCTTTCTCTTCCAGGTCGTATATGAGGTACTTGTCCGCCTTGTTTTCAAACGTTATGGCGAGGCTGTCCCACAGAGCTTTCGCCATTAGGTGATGAGCAAAGTCGGCGATGATTTCATTTTCGATGTTATCGACGATCCATGAAAACACCACTAGATCGTCTTCTTCCCAGTCGTCATAACCCTTGCTTCCGGGTTCGGGGGGATCTTTCTGATATGCGAATAGGCCCCTCGGCCTCCGATCTTGACTTTCATAAGTCTTGACCATAACGGGTAGTTCTTTCCATTGAGCTTGAATGCTACGGTGACATTCTTGTTGTGTTTCAGTTTCCCTGATTGCTCTGAATCGGGTTTGACATCCTCTGTGTCTGACATGGTTTCAATTTGCAGGGTGGGATATTTCTGGTTTGGTTTAGGTCGAAGAAGGCCGATATTGGTTTGATCTAGGCCGAAAGGTCGGGATTGGTATATCAGACTATGATGAAACTTTTCTGAGCCAACAGGCAACTCGAGCCTCCTGCTCTGATGCCATGATAAAATGGGCATGAATATTATTCTTATTCAATATGTGAATGTACAGAGATCCTACACTTATATGGCTACATAATGATACAGAAAAGGTAAACCTAATTTACATTAATTGTGTACTAAGAAGAAAAGGTAAACCTAATTTACATTAATTGTGTACTATCTTAGGTAAATATTCTCCATATCAATTCCTTGTAATGCTCCTGATTTTTTTCCTACAAATTCTGTAAATTGCAAATTTTACAAGACAAAAACTACGATATTAAAAAAAATTTGTACTCACACACAAACAAGCTTGATCAAGAAAAAAAACAAAGGAGCACAATATTTGAGGGACTTGTATTTCCTTTGCGAGTTAGATCCGAAAGGATCTTGTATATTGTGTTACTGTAAATCTTGTACTTGTTGCATACGGTTCTAATTGTAACAAATATCTTGTAATTGGCTTGTTCTTTGCTGAAATTAGTCATCTCAGTGTTGATCTAATAACAAAAGTAGTCCCGATAATTAGTGAATCCTAAGTGATCTGATTCCTACACTACAAATTGCCACAGAAAAATAATCTAATGATAAGAGGTTTAAGTTTAATATCACACCAAACCAAAAAATATCCGATTTTTCTTTACTTTGATAAAATTATAAAATTATTGATTTTGTTTACATTTTTTGCAAAACTATATCATCAGTTAAAAATAGAAAATTTTATCTTCTAAAAATCATGAACACAAAATACTACTCCACAAAAAATAGTCTCTAACAAAGTTTCGTTTATAAAATAAATTCAAAATCATGTCACTAACATAACTAAAACAACAAAAAGTTAAATTCAAATAAACATTTGTGTATAGCCATGGAAGAATCTCCCTCCGCCGCCGTCGACTCCCTCCACCGCGCCACCCATCTCCGGCCATTCTCTGTCCCTCGGCTCTGGCCTCACTCAGCTCCACAATGAGAGCAAGCAAACAACTCTGACAGAAATATGAGGTCATATGTAAATGCTCTTTTGCAGTGCAATGTTAATCAAATGCAAAAAAAGATTGAATACAAATTACATAAATACACAATGCATGTTTATTACCTCTTTTGCAGTCCAATGTTTACCAATTTGCATTCTAAGCTATCTCTACTCGACACGAAGGTGTAATTGCTCTCCATATAGATCCTCATGTTCTTCTACTATCTTTTTCGCTGATGTCACAGCTGCTTCACTGCATTCATACAATGAAATCGATTTCAGCGTTGCTATTTCTCCAACTTCAGATGGGATTTCCTCAAGTTCGGATAAAACATCTAGACTAAGCTTCTGGAGAAGTGGAAAGTGGGAGCTGTCTGACACAATCCAATTTACTAGACCTTCACAATCCGACAACTTTAGAAACTTGAGCTTCTGGAACTGGCCTTCAATTGTTTCCCACTTGCCTGTTTGGAAGACACCATTTTCTAATACGAGCTTCTCAAGAAGAGGCAACGAACCGATTTTAGGTAATATGTCTTCTAACTCCATGTCATAATTGGCGCTAACAGACAACTTCTTGAGAGAGTTGGGGAACTTAATCCTCCGCAAAAGGTCACAAGAGATGCTGCAGCGTAAGTTTTCCAATTTACTGAAGCATTGAAGATAGCTTAGACAGTTTTCATCCGAATAGTAGTATGTTAAATCCAATTTCTTCACATTGGGAATTCTTTTAACCACCTCCTCATTCAATAACAAATCCTCAACTCCTTTGAGTGTTTGCAGATTCTCCATAATGACAATGTCACTATCGTCCCTAGGAGGATTCGGGAGAAACCATTTCCCCCCCCCGAAATTCAAGATGACGAAGTTGATGCAGTTTCCAAATTTCATTTGGTACATGAAGACAGTTCGAAGAAGATGAATAAATAATCAATGTCTGCAGATTCCAAACGAGATCAATTGAACTAGAGAATCTGGACTCATCATGAACGCTGATATTAAGGTACCGTGAGTTCACCAATAGAAACACATTTTCTAGGAAATTCCTCTCAAAATCACATGCTCTGAATGTTCTGAACAATCGAAGATCGCGAGACAGAAGAACTTTCTCATTATCATACTGACATATTATGGAACGAGTATGTGACAAAGATCCTAACAACCCTGCAGTTTTAAGAACGAATCGACGTTCGCTAATACTGGCCGGAGGATCATCTCTTATGACATGGTAAAATCTTCCCTTTTCAGCTTCTTTCAAACACAAATCTCTCAACAAATCATGAATTTTACAATACTTAATGTTTCCGGTAACCCCCAATCCATCAACTAAAATGAGATTTCTATCAACCAATTCCTTAAAATATTCTTGTGCAAGTGTTTCCAAACATTTTCCACTCCTTGGTTTTAAAAATCATTCAGAAACCCATAACTTCTCTAGCATTGACACACGTATACGGTAATCTTCCTCAAAAACACCCATGTACAAAAAGCACGGTTTTAAATAGTTCGGCAAAAAGATATAACTCATCCTCAATATTTTCAAGCAAAATCCATCATTACTGTTAATAACAATTGAATTTAAATTTTGCTCTATATGCTCCCAACATTCTTTTGTGCGCTCAGATTTAGCCAAAAGACCTCCTATTGTAGCAATTGATAAAGGAAGTCCTTTACAATTTGCTACAATATTCTTTCCAATCTTCTCCAACTCAATTGGACAACTTTCTTTCCCAAACACGGTCATACCAAATAAATCCCAACTACTAGCCTCATCTAGAAATTTCATGCCAACTATGCAAGACTCGTTCAATTGAGAACTCAAGTCAGACAGCCTAGTTGTTACGATTATTCGACTCCCATTATGGTTATCAGGAAAGAAAAATTTTATCTTCTCCCACGCCTCTATGCTCCACATATCATCCATTATTACGAGATATCTCCTACCGAACAAAAACTGGTATAATTTTTTTCCCAGTTCATCCTCACTCCGATCACTACTTGAATCTCCTCCACTTGCTCGAAAAAGAACTTCTCTAAGTGTTTCTCTAACATTATAAGTTTGAGAGATTGTAGTCCAAGCACGAATGTTAAAACGATCCTTAACAAGTGCATTCTCAAATAGTTTCATGGCAAGAGTGGTCTTACCAATGCCACCCATCCCCGTGATGGGGATGATCTGGCGGTTGAGTTGATCACTGGTGAGCTTATCCAAAACTTCAAGAAACACTTCGTCAGAGCCCACGATCACGTTCTCTTTCACAGTGGGAGAAGACGCCGACAAGGCAGCAACGGGCTTCTGCTTGGTCTGAGCTTCAACTGCATTGCTCTTCTTCACCTCTTTGTTGATCAGATCCATTTCTTCTATCACTTTCTGTAGATTGTGGTAGAAGTCATGATCTTCAACGGTGGATCCACTCTGAATTTGATCAACAATATGGGATTCGATAACATCCTCAGCCGCGTAAACTGCATCAGCAATGCGACGCTCCAATGGATCAGCAAAAGGGGAAATATAGGAATCAAGAAACTCCTGGAAGAAGGTAATGTTTTGAGTGAGGGATTGAACATGTTTTTGGTTGATAGAAATGGGAGGAGAAGGATGTTTGTCGAGGGTATCTATGATATGCATAAGAGAAAGCAGAGCTCCATAAGCAGCCATGATTAACAACTCTCTCTCTCTATGTGTGAATGAAAATGAAGAACTGTAATAGATAGAAAAGCAATCTTGTATTGTGAAGGATGCATACGTGGCATCTTGAAATCCACAAAAAATGCTGCACTTATCCTATCGGATATGTACTTTTTAATTTACATGGATCATAGCTACACTCCCTCTGGTCAGTCCCACTATTAAAAAAGTATTTGCCTTTGTAAATAAAAGTTAGTAAAACGTGAGTCTATTTTTATTATTTGATAATATAATACGGAGTATAATGTTAGTAGAGTATATTGTGGGTTTACTAGTGAAACCAGTGAATTCTGACTCCGTAGGCTAAGTCCAAAGACAGCGCCATGGCTGCTGCGAGGGACCTCGGCCGGTGTAACGTCAGACGCTCCTGCATATCCGGTTTTAAACCCGCCACGTATAGAGTAAAGAGTTTCGATTCCGGGACGCCCTGGACCCGATTTAAGTATCTCTCAAAAGTATCATGATACTGTAGGATTGTCCCTGTCTGAGTCAACTTCGCTATCAACCCGAAATAATCTTTAAAACTCTGTCTATCGAAGCGATGACGCACGTCCTCCAAGAATGCTTGCCATGTGACAAAATCGTTGTTCGCACAGTAGTTAAAAACCCATTCCGACGCTGGGGGATCAAATAGCATGACCGCGTAATGAAGGCGGTGAGCTTCTGGCATCATAACGTGGTCAAAATAATAATTAACCCTGGAAATCCAGTTTGCTGCGTCGGATCCATCAAAACGCGGAGGCTTCATCGATACCTGATTCTTATCGAACCCGGCTGTAGACGAGTGAAAACGATGGGGGGGATCCCAACACGACCCTGGTTTGTCGAATTGGTGATGAAAATCCCCTACCTGAGGCCCCCTGTAGCGATTCCCTGGCGCATCCCATGTCAAACCGCCCTTGCCCCTCTCAGCGCGGAGGCCACGGTCCTCCCACCCGGCATCCCGAGATCCACCATTAGGGTTTCGGGTACGACACCCTCTGTCCCACGATTTCTGCCTCCATAATTCCTCAAACTCTACGTCGTCCGCCTCATCAAACCCTAGAGGCGGTTCCGTCTCCCGACCCAAAAGTGGATCCAAACTCTCGAACTTGCGATCCGTTTCATCCTTCCACTGATCGAACTTGTCCATCTTCTCCAGTAAGCGGTCCAACTTGCCACTCACCGTTTCCCCGAGATGCGAATCGCCTGATGGGCGACCCTCTACATCCCCTTCGTCCAACGCATGCCGCTGAAAAACATCATTATGTCGGATATTAAAATTCGGTCGACGCGAAGCACCGTTCGCGAAAGAATCCGGGCGATGACCGCCCCATACTGCCTTCCCGTTATTGCTAAATCGATTCATGAGTACGTCGATGAAAGCACCAGATGTTAAGAGTCTTTTACTCTCAACGCACACACTCCACAAGATTGCTAACTCCGATTGTCTTCCGGCGTCCAAGACTGGATCGGCGGCTGGTAGAAGTCGGCTGTGCGCGGGTTCTCGTCCTGTCGGGCAGCTCGACAACTAGGGTTTTCGTTTGTCAACAAGCGATGGGCCAATAATTAAATTTATTCATGGTTTGGAAATCTGATCAAGAGGCCTATTTATAGACTAAGGACCCTAGGGTTGGTTCGACTTCTAAACCTAGTTCATCTCGAGAAAGAACCAACAAAGAAAACCCGAAACGGAGCTTATAATTACGCTCGACACTTACGTAAATTAAATAAATAAAACATTATTCTTGGAAAGGAAATAACCGAAGAAACAAAGGAAATAAAATAAAAAAAATAACACATGCAAGTCTATTTGGAGACAAAGTCTCCAAGCCTCTCTGGTGGTCGTCGAAGCCTCACTGGCCTCGTTGCGGCGATGGACGTCCTCTGCTGCTCTTCGTGCTCCGACTCTCCGTCGTCAGAATCCCGCGACGCCTCTTCCACCACTTCATGATCGGGGCGTTTAGGGTCCGTATCAACATACTTTTTAAAGCTTTATCACTTAATCAACACCTTACTTTATTTACAGTGTTAGTTATCATTCTTGCTAGTCTAATTTTATTTCTTTATTTATAGTAGCGCTCGTTATTCTAGCTAATCTATCCTTTTTATTTTAAATACTTTAATTATGGCACTCCCTCCGTTATACTTTAACTGAAATTAATCCCCATCCAAAAGTCACCACTTTGATAAAAGGGTGTGCAGCATAAGCTTTCCAATTTACTGAAGCACTGAAGATAGCTTAGACAGTTTTCTCCCTCCTGTTGATCGAAAGTGTATGTTAAACGCAATTTCTTCACATTGGGAATTCTTTTAAGCACCTCCTCATTCAAGAGCAAATCCTCAACTCCTTTGAGTGTTTGCAGATTCTCCATAATGACAATGTCACTATCGTCCCTAGGAGGATTCGGGAGAAACCATTTCCCCCCCCCGAAATTCAAGATGACGAAGTTGATGCAGTTTCCAAATTTCATGTGGTACATGTAGATCGTTCGGAGGAGATGAATAAATAATCAATGTCTGCAGATTCCAAACGAGATCAATTGAACTAGAGAATCTGGACTCATCATGAACGCTGATATTAAGGTACCGTGAGTTCACCAATAGAAACACATTTTCTAGGAAATTCCTCTCAAAATCACATGCTCTGAATGTTCTGAACAATCGAAGATCGCGAGACAGAAGAACTTTCTCATTATCATACTGACATATTATGGAACGAGTATGTGACAAAGATCCTAACAACCCTGCAGTTTTAAGAACGAATCGACGTTCGCTAATACTGGCCGGAGGATCATCTCTTATGACATGGTAAAATCTTCCCTTTTCAGCTTCTTTCAAACACAAATCTCTCAACAAATCATGAATTTTACAATACTTAATGTTTCCGGTAACCCCCAATCCATCAACTAAAATGAGATTTCTATCAACCAATTCCTTAAAATATTCTTGTGCAAGTGTTTCCAAACATTTTCCACTCCTTGGTTTTAAAAATCATTCAGAAACCCATAACTTCTCTAGCATTGACACACGTATACGGTAATCTTCCTCAAAAACACCCATGTACAAAAAGCACGGTTTTAAATAGTTCGGCAAAAAGATATAACTCATCCTCAATATTTTCAAGCAAAATCCATCATTACTGTTAATAACAATTGAATTTAAATTTTGCTCTATATGCTCCCAACATTCTTTTGTGCGCTCAGATTTAGCCAAAAGACCTCCTATTGTAGCAATTGATAAAGGAAGTCCTTTACAATTTGCTACAATATTCTTTCCAATCTTCTCCAACTCAATTGGACAACTTTCTTTCCCAAACACGGTCATACCAAATAAATCCCAACTACTAGCCTCATCTAGAAATTTCATGCCAACTATGCAAGACTCGTTCAATTGAGAACTCAAGTCAGACAGCCTAGTTGTTACGATTATTCGACTCCCATTATGGTTATCAGGAAAGAAAAATTTTATCTTCTCCCACGCCTCTATGCTCCACATATCATCCATTATTACGAGATATCTCCTACCGAACAAAAACTGGTATAATTTTTTTCCCAGTTCATCCTCACTCCGATCACTACTTGAATCTCCTCCACTTGCTCGAAAAAGAACTTCTCTAAGTGTTTCTCTAACATTATAAGTTTGAGAGATTGTAGTCCAAGCACGAATGTTAAAACGATCCTTAACAAGTGCATTCTCAAATAGTTTCATGGCAAGAGTGGTCTTACCAATGCCACCCATCCCCGTGATGGGGATGATCTGGCGGTTGAGTTGATCACTGGTGAGCTTATCCAAAACTTCAAGAAACACTTCGTCAGAGCCCACGATCACGTTCTCTTTCACAGTGGGAGAAGACGCCGACAAGGCAGCAACGGGCTTCTGCTTGGTCTGAGCTTCAACTGCATTGCTCTTCTTCACCTCTTTGTTGATCAGATCCATTTCTTCTATCACTTTCTGTAGATTGTGGTAGAAGTCATGATCTTCAACGATTGTGGATCCACTGTGAATTTGATCAACAATATGGGATTCGATAACATCCTCAGCCGCGTAAACTGCATCAGCAATGCGACGCTCCAATGGATCAGCAAAAGGGGAAATATAGGAATCAAGAAACTCCTGGAAGAAGGTAATGTTTTGAGTGAGGGATTGAACATGTTTTTGGTTGATAGAAATGGGAGGAGAAGGATGTTTGTCGAGGGTATCTATGATATGCATAAGAGAAAGCAGAGCTCCATAAGCAGCCATGATTAACAACTCTCTCTCTCTATGTGTGAATGAAAATGAAGAACTGTAATAGATAGAAAAGCAATCTTGTATTGTGAAGGATGCATACGTGGCATCTTGAAATCCACAAAAAATGCTGCACTTATCCTATCGGATATGTACTTTTTAATTTACATGGATCATAGCTACACTCCCTCTGGTCAGTCCCACTATTAAAAAAGTATTTGCCTTTGTAAATAAAAGTTAGTAAAACGTGAGTCTATTTTTATTATTTGATAATATAATACGGAGTATAATGTTAGTAGAGTATATTGTGGGTTTACTAGTGAAACCAGTGAATTCTGACTCCGTAGGCTAAGTCCAAAGACAGCGCCATGGCTGCTGCGAGGGACCTCGGCCGGTGTAACGTCAGACGCTCCTGCATATCCGGTTTTAAACCCGCCACGTATAGAGTAAAGAGTTTCGATTCCGGGACGCCCTGGACCCGATTTAAGTATCTCTCAAAAGTATCATGATACTGTAGGATTGTCCCTGTCTGAGTCAACTTCGCTATCAACCCGAAATAATCTTTAAAACTCTGTCTATCGAAGCGATGACGCACGTCCTCCAAGAATGCTTGCCATGTGACAAAATCGTTGTTCGCACAGTAGTTAAAAACCCATTCCGACGCTGGGGGATCAAATAGCATGACCGCGTAATGAAGGCGGTGAGCTTCTGGCATCATAACGTGGTCAAAATAATAATTAACCCTGGAAATCCAGTTTGCTGCGTCGGATCCATCAAAACGCGGAGGCTTCATCGATACCTGATTCTTATCGAACCCGGCTGTAGACGAGTGAAAACGATGGGGGGGATCCCAACACGACCCTGGTTTGTCGAATTGGTGATGAAAATCCCCTACCTGAGGCCCCCTGTAGCGATTCCCTGGCGCATCCCATGTCAAACCGCCCTTGCCCCTCTCAGCGCGGAGGCCACGGTCCTCCCACCCGGCATCCCGAGATCCACCATTAGGGTTTCGGGTACGACACCCTCTGTCCCACGATTTCTGCCTCCATAATTCCTCAAACTCTACGTCGTCCGCCTCATCAAACCCTAGAGGCGGTTCCGTCTCCCGACCCAAAAGTGGATCCAAACTCTCGAACTTGCGATCCGTTTCATCCTTCCACTGATCGAACTTGTCCATCTTCTCCAGTAAGCGGTCCAACTTGCCACTCACCGTTTCCCCGAGATGCGAATCGCCTGATGGGCGACCCTCTACATCCCCTTCGTCCAACGCATGCCGCTGAAAAACATCATTATGTCGGATATTAAAATTCGGTCGACGCGAAGCACCGTTCGCGAAAGAATCCGGGCGATGACCGCCCCATACTGCCTTCCCGTTATTGCTAAATCGATTCATGAGTACGTCGATGAAAGCACCAGATGTTAAGAGTCTTTTACTCTCAACGCACACACTCCACAAGATTGCTAACTCCGATTGTCTTCCGGCGTCCAAGACTGGATCGGCGGCTGGTAGAAGTCGGCTGTGCGCGGGTTCTCGTCCTGTCGGGCAGCTCGACAACTAGGGTTTTCGTTTGTCAACAAGCGATGGGCCAATAATTAAATTTATTCATGGTTTGGAAATCTGATCAAGAGGCCTATTTATAGACTAAGGACCCTAGGGTTGGTTCGACTTCTAAACCTAGTTCATCTCGAGAAAGAACCAACAAAGAAAACCCGAAACGGAGCTTATAATTACGCTCGACACTTACGTAAATTAAATAAATAAAACATTATTCTTGGAAAGGAAATAACCGAAGAAACAAAGGAAATAAAATAAAAAAAATAACACATGCAAGTCTATTTGGAGACAAAGTCTCCAAGCCTCTCTGGTGGTCGTCGAAGCCTCACTGGCCTCGTTGCGGCGATGGACGTCCTCTGCTGCTCTTCGTGCTCCGACTCTCCGTCGTCAGAATCCCGCGACGCCTCTTCCACCACTTCATGATCGGGGCGTTTAGGGTCCGTATCAACATACTTTTTAAAGCTTTATCACTTAATCAACACCTTACTTTATTTACAGTGTTAGTTATCATTCTTGCTAGTCTAATTTTATTTCTTTATTTATAGTAGCGCTCGTTATTCTAGCTAATCTATCCTTTTTATTTTAAATACTTTAATTATGGCACTCCCTCCGTTATACTTTAACTGAAATTAATCCCCATCCAAAAGTCACCACTTTGATAAAAGGGTGTGCAGCATAAGCTTTCCAATTTACTGAAGCACTGAAGATAGCTTAGACAGTTTTCTCCCTCCTGTTGATCGAAAGTGTATGTTAAACGCAATTTCTTCACATTGGGAATTCTTTTAAGCACCTCCTCATTCAAGAGCAAATCCTCAACTCCTTTGAGTGTTTGCAGATTCTCCATAATGACAATGTCACTATCGTCCCTAGGAGGATTCGGGAGAAACCATTTCCCCCCCCCCGAAATTCAAGATGACGAAGTTGATGCAGTTTCCAAATTTCATGTGGTACATGTAGATCGTTCGGAGGAGATGAATAAATAATCAATGTCTGCAGATTCCAAACGAGATCAATTGAACTAGAGAATCTGGACTCATCATGAACGCTGATATTAAGGTACCGTGAGTTCACCAATAGAAACACATTTTCTAGGAAATTCCTCTCAAAATCACATGCTCTGAATGTTCTGAACAATCGAAGATCGCGAGACAGAAGAACTTTCTCATTATCATACTGACATATTATGGAACGAGTATGTGACAAAGATCCTAACAACCCTGCAGTTTTAAGAACGAATCGACGTTCGCTAATACTGGCCGGAGGATCATCTCTTATGACATGGTAAAATCTTCCCTTTTCAGCTTCTTTCAAACACAAATCTCTCAACAAATCATGAATTTTACAATACTTAATGTTTCCGGTAACCCCCAATCCATCAACTAAAATGAGATTTCTATCAACCAATTCCTTAAAATATTCTTGTGCAAGTGTTTCCAAACATTTTCCACTCCTTGGTTTTAAAAATCATTCAGAAACCCATAACTTCTCTAGCATTGACACACGTATACGGTAATCTTCCTCAAAAACACCCATGTACAAAAAGCACGGTTTTAAATAGTTCGGCAAAAAGATATAACTCATCCTCAATATTTTCAAGCAAAATCCATCATTACTGTTAATAACAATTGAATTTAAATTTTGCTCTATATGCTCCCAACATTCTTTTGTGCGCTCAGATTTAGCCAAAAGACCTCCTATTGTAGCAATTGATAAAGGAAGTCCTTTACAATTTGCTACAATATTCTTTCCAATCTTCTCCAACTCAATTGGACAACTTTCTTTCCCAAACACGGTCATACCAAATAAATCCCAACTACTAGCCTCATCTAGAAATTTCATGCCAACTATGCAAGACTCGTTCAATTGAGAACTCAAGTCAGACAGCCTAGTTGTTACGATTATTCGACTCCCATTATGGTTATCAGGAAAGAAAAATTTTATCTTCTCCCACGCCTCTATGCTCCACATATCATCCATTATTACGAGATATCTCCTACCGAACAAAAACTGGTATAATTTTTTTCCCAGTTCATCCTCACTCCGATCACTACTTGAATCTCCTCCACTTGCTCGAAAAAGAACTTCTCTAAGTGTTTCTCTAACATTATAAGTTTGAGAGATTGTAGTCCAAGCACGAATGTTAAAACGATCCTTAACAAGTGCATTCTCAAATAGTTTCATGGCAAGAGTGGTCTTACCAATGCCACCCATCCCCGTGATGGGGATGATCTGGCGGTTGAGTCGATCTCCGGTGAGCTTATCCAAAACGTCAAGAAACACTTCGTCTGAGCCCACCATCACGTTCTCTTTCACATTGGAAGAAGACGCCGACAAGGCAGCAACGGGCTTCTGCTTGGTCTGAGCTTCAACTGCAATGCTCTTCACCTCTTTGTTGATCAGATCCATTTCTTCTATCACTTTCTTTAGATTGTGATAGAATTCATGATCTGTAACGATTGTGGATCCACTGTGAATTTGATCAACAATATGTGATTCGATAAGATCCTCAGCCGCGTAAACTGCATCAGCAATGCGACGCTCCAATGGATCAGCATCGTGGCTATCAGCAAAAGGGGAAATATAGCAATCAAGAAACTCATGCAAGAAGGTAATGTTTTGAGTGAGGGATTGAACATGTTTTTGGTTGATAGAAATGGGAGGAGAAGGATGTTTGTCGAGGGTATCTATGATATGCATAAGAGAAACCAGAGCTCCATAAGCAGCCATGATTAACAACTCTCTCTCTCTATGTGAATTATAATAAGGTAATATTTTGAGTGAGAGATTGAACTTGTTTTTCGTCGGTAGAAATGGGAGGAGAAGGATGTTTGTCGAGGGTTTCGATGATATGCATAAGAGAAACCAGAGCTCCATAAGAAGCCATGATTAACAACTCTCTCTCTATGTGAATGAAAATGAAGAACTGTAATAGATAGAAAAGCAATCTTGTATTGTGAAGGATGCATACGTGGCATCTTGAAATCCACAAAAAATGCTGCACTTATCCTATGGGATATGTACTTTTTAATTTACATGGATCATAGCTACACTCCCTCTGGTCAGTCCCACTATTAAAAAAGTATTTGCCTTTGTAAATAAAAGTTAGTAAAACATGAGTCTATTTTTATTATTTGATAATATAATACGGAGTATAATGTTAGTAGAGTATATTGTGGGTTTACTAGTGAAACCAGTGAATTCAGACTCCGTAGGAGCTCGCAACAAGTTTTCAAAGTAATACCAAAATTCTGAAAATCTTTGATGTAAGGCTGACAAGTTTTAGTTGAGCACTTAGTTTAACTACAATTATTTTCACTTTTGCTTGTAATACAATTAGTAACGTTTCAACCTTTGAAACGTTTCAATACATCTTCCAGTCTATTGAGCTTTCTGAATTCTAATTATGCATCCCTTAAATCAAACTCATTTTATGTTCATCAATTTCAATTGTTGTTCAAGTAGTATTTTTTTGTACAAATAGTATGAGTATTTTTCGTATCCTTACAGTTTGAATTCAAACAAAATAGCGTTACGTTACGGGCCATATTCCGCAAATCCAAAGTCTCCATATACATTCCCTCCTCACAAGCTTCATTCAAATATTCAAAAATCCATCCAACCTTGTCTAAAAACTATGGTTTCAAATTTTAATTACTTCCAAAAAGAAACTATGATAAATAAGGCCGTTTACACTTTTACTATATTTCACCAACACATTTTCAAAATGCCGTATGTATCATTTAATTACTAATAATAAAAGTAGTAAACGTATTTTAAGTTATGATAAACCAAAATGGCAATATACTAATAAGTCTTCCCTTTGAGATAATTTTCCAATTTATTTTCTGATGATAATTAATTAACAGTAATTGTGAACCTCTGTGTTTCTTTACCAATATACTCAATACTCATAAGTCCTCCCTTTGAGAAATAAATTTCGGAAGCTATATTTACTCACTAAAAATTTCATATTCAAAGCACAATAAATGCAGGCTTCGCAAATAATTTCCCCTAACACCTTCCCTCGCAAGCTTTAGCTTCCCCTCAAATTGAACATCATAATCCCAATAAAAAATAAAGGGTTGATAATTAAATTGATTTTGGACTTTTTTTTACCGATATTAACAATACTACCAAATCACTGAAAGTAATAAGTTTTATCACAGTATTTATTAATTACTGCTATATCAATTTCATTCATATCTTGAGGGTCCGTTCAAACATATTCCCTTCGTCTGCCACCACTTCTCTAACTTTGACTCAACTTAGAGTTTAAAATATCTAAAGAAAAATGAGTGATAAAATTAGGATTAGAATGTTGTATGTAATTATAAAAAATGTAATAAAAGTGAATTGCAGTATATATTTAAATACAAAAAAAAAAATATGAAAAATAACTCCGGATGAGTGAAGTGAAGTGAAGTAATATTTTGCTCCAACAATTAAATTGAAAACCATGGCTAGTACCAAACATTTAATTTTAATTTATTATTAAGAAACAATTATCTCAATAAACAATTGATGAAAGATGAATTTGTTAAAATCAGTAAAGATTAGAATATATTCCATCATTTATCTCAAAATAAATTTTTAAAAAAGTGGCGCGATTTCAAAAGAGTCGTCTCTCTCTCTCCCAAAATATTCAAATTCCCGCACCCCCAAATCCCCACAAACCCTTATTTATACCCTTCCCAAAATACCCAAATCTCAACACAAAATTCAAAATCCAAATCCCTTAATCCTCCATTTCCACAACCTCCAACCATCTCCAAAGCAATGCCGTCGCTTCCCGAAGAGCCTCTCCCGGCCACCAACCCCGACCGCTTCTGCATGTTCCCGATCCACTACCCTCAAGTCTGGGAGATGTACAAGAAGGCGGAGGAGGTCGCCTCTCCGCCGACCAGGGCCACTTTGACTCCCTCACCGCCGATGAGCAGCACTTCATCAAGCACGTCCTCGCCTTCTTCGCCGCCTCCGACGGCATCCTTTTAGAGAATCTCGCCGGCAGATTCATGAAGGACGTCCAGATCTCGGAGGCGCGCGCCTTCTACGGCTTCCAAATCGCGATCGAGAACATCCACTCCGAGATGTACAGCCTCCTCCTCGAGACCTACATCAAGGATCCCGACGAGAAGGCTCGCTTATTCCGCGCGATCGAAACCGTCCCCTGCGTCGAGCAGAAAGCGAATTGGGCGATGAGCTGGATCAACGGATCGGAATCGTTCGCGGAGAGGCTCGTTGCCTTCGCCTGCGTTGTAGGAATCTTCTTCTCCGGAAGCTTCTGCGCGATTTTCTGGTTGAAAAAGCGAGGGTTAATGCCTGGATTGACCTTCTCGAATGAATTAATCTCGAGAGATGAAGGATTGCACTGCGATTTCGCTTGCTTGCTTTACAGTCTGCTGAAGATGAAGCTGGGAAAGGAGAGGGTGAAGGCGATTGTGTCAAAAGCGGTGGAGATTGAGAGGGAATTCGTGTGTGAGGCGCTGCCGTGTGCGTTGGTGGGGATGAATTGCGATTTGATGAGCCAGTATATTGAATTTGTGGCGGATCGATTGCTGGATTCGCTCGGGTGTGGGAAGGTTTACAATGTAGCCAATCCGTTTGATTGGATGGAGCTGATCAGTTTGCAGGGGAAGACGAATTTCTTCGAGAAGAGGGTCGGGGAGTATCAGAAGGCGTCGGTAATGTCGAGCTTGAACGCGAACGGCGGCGACTCTCATGTGTTCAAGCTGGATGAGGATTTCTGAGCTTTGATTTATGGTGTTTTCTTTGTATTATAGAATTTTAGGATTTTGTAATGTGGATTTTCTGTTGGTTTATCTCTTCTTTGTTGAAGAAATTGAGGAACTCATAATTACAATTTTTAAAAATTATTTAACGAACCGAAGGAGTAACTAAGAGCATCTGCAACGGGAAAGTGTCGAATGACTATTATATAGAATCTATCCCTTGTGCTATATGCTTATCAATTTGGTCCTGACTTTCATGTGAAAACGATGTGGGATTTGTATCAAGTTATGCGAATAACCAAATAACCTTAACCTTGAAACCGAAATTCGGGGTGTAAATACTATTCTCAGGAACTTAATGTCCCTTTGCACAAAATTTAGATAATAGGATTGTCAAATACTCAAATATATTTACTTTGCTAGTTCATCCACATTGCTAAAACTTATAAGTGGGTGACCTGTGTATCTCACCACATATGATTCTCACCATGTTAATGGTGTCTAAACTTTCTCGACCCGTGCTTTCGTTGAGGGTCGTCTTGAACGCAACCTGGGAATGCAACACTGCGCCGACTGCTCCTCTCTCACTGCTTCATTCCCACTTCTTTCGCTCGTTTCTTCGTTTCCAGCAATGACGCTCTCCTCGCTGGCTTCATCCTCCTTGTCCCCACCTTGCTGGTGGCGTAAGCTCTCTTGGAAGAGCTCCGAGAGCCTCTTGTTCGGAAATGGCTCTGGTAAAGGCTCAGGTACGGGTTGGGGCTTATTCACCGCTGGATTCCCGGAAGAGAATCTGTGGTGGACAGGAGTGCTTCCGCGAGATGGGGTGAAATCTGCAATACATCATCAAGACTAGATTACGAAGTGAAGTTGATCCAGAAAACATAACTCGTGAATCAATTCTTTAACGTCAGTGGCTCCCCTTAATCGATGACCACATCAGATTCAGCTAAATGTATTGTAGTATTAGCAGTATGGCCTTAGGAAATACTCGCTTCGTCCCATTCAAAGCGAATCATTTTTTTGACACGAAATTTATTCAGTGTTTTTTAGTGTGTTAAGTGGATAGAGTGAAAGATATAATAAACATAAAAACTCTTTGCTTGGTAGAGATCCAACAAGGTATTGTTAACCGAACGAAAAATGTGAAATTCCAAAAGACAGATCTCTTACCACCATTGACACTTAAAAACTCATCTTCACAATCCGATTCCAACCAGGGTTGTGAGTCGAAGAACGCATCATCCTTGCTACCTGAAAGAAATCGAGAGCACCTCCGATCAGATGAGGATAACTTCAATTTTTCAAACAACAAAAGGAATGTCTCAAGATAAAATGCCTCATCCATTGCAAACAAAATCATCACTAAAGGGAGGAATCAGATGCAAAGCAGAGACCAAATAGAAGAAAAAACAGTTTGAAATCTCAATATTAAGCCTTCTAAAACATGTGAACTAAATCAAATTTTAAACTTTAAGTAGTAAACAAGAAATACAACCAGAGACAGTCACATTACAACAATTCAAACACTGAACATAATCAATAACAATAACCAGTCCCTATAAAATTATCAACACACTGAATTTACTTAAACCCTTATACTAACTCAAGAGATACAGTTGATAATCATTCACAGTGCCCCTAAGAACGACTAGTTCGCGTGCTTAGCAGTTAGATTCGATAGCTCTGTTATCGGAAGGGCTATTTTCCGCAGTATTGGACGTTTTCGTTCCATAAAAATGAACATAATGCAGTTACAACTACAAGCCTTTAGTTGCCTTGTCCTTATCAGACAAGTATTCTTGATTTGTTGCCAAAAAAAAATTTTGGTTTTTTTTTTCTTCCAAAAAGCTTCACTCTCAATCCCAACTGGTAACTAATATACCTACCAACAGATTTTTAAAAATATATACTACTACAAATTTAGACAGCCCTGATTTTATTTTATTTTTTTCTTAATTCTGGTTCACCAAAACCAATCACAGATTAGTTTATGAATAAATATTTAACAACATGATTGTGACAATATTGGTAAACAATTAATTTAGTCACAAACCTAAATAAATGTTGCAGCCTTATTTTCAACCCCAGAAAATTTATTATGAACCCTGTATCTAGTTGGACCCCCAAACCAATAATAATAGCAACATTAATAACAACTATATTAAATCCATTAATGTCAGAAGATTTTTAAAATAAAATATGGAACTTTTCATCATCCACAATATCATCACAAGTCAAATTTTATGAGTTAGAAAAACAATAATGTTTGGAGTTCTTTGTAATTGAAAAAATTACGGTCGCTTACACATAATATATTGCTGATGTTTTTCAACGAAAAACATTGTTTTCTTAATGAATTGACGGCAATATTATTTAACTCAGGCAATGACATCCATGTATGATTTCCCGAATAAAATTCACCAAAAAAAATTCGAACTGATTTTTTAAATTGTGGGATGAATCAGAATTTGAAGAAAAAAAACTGTTGAAAAATTCCAAATTAAAACACTCACCAATCACAGACAAATTTCAATTTGATGAACTTCTTTAAAAAAAACAACAATCATACTAAAATTCCTTACACTATTTATAATTTAAGTTAGAATTAATGC
Source organism: Salvia splendens (assembly GCF_004379255.2). NCBI lineage: Eukaryota > Viridiplantae > Streptophyta > Magnoliopsida > Lamiales > Lamiaceae > Salvia > Salvia splendens. Next base: position 27,305,431 of record NC_056050.1, on the reverse strand, counting down.
TACTCGCACGTTTGCTTTTCGGCTCGTCACAAAATCCTTACACTATTTATAATTTAAGTTAGAATTAATGCATTTAATTAATATGTTAGTTTAAGTTAAGAGCTCTTTTATTAAGTGATGTCTCATTACACCTAAAATTCTTTTTTAATTACACAAAAAAATCAATCCCAAATTTACGGCCTAAAATGAAAAGTGCGAGTAGCATGGGACGGTGGGAGTATTATCTACTCAATTAGTAGTTGAAAAAAAATGAATTAGCCTTAATTCTCAACAAAACTTTTTTAAACTAATCAAAATTGATGCATAATTCACTTAAAAAAGGAGAAGCAGAAAAAATACCTCCGCCGCGGGAACCGGGAAGAGAGAGGCTTGCTGTGACGGCCAACACGGCGGCGGAATGATCCCGGCCGTTGACCGGGAAGGAGCTCGGTTTGACCGGCGAGGAGATCACGAGATTCTCGTTTTTGGAATCCACTGATAAACAGAGCGAAACGCATGCGCCCATATTTTTACTTAGTTGTTGAAAAAAATGATTTTGCTTTTTTTTGATCCTTTAAAGAGAGAGTGGCCCAAAATATCTTTATGAATGATCAATCAAAAAATATACACTTTTAATATATTACTATAACTCTGATTATGATGAGTAAATCACAATATGTATATATGTGGTTATAATTTTATTGAATGGATATATACAATATCTGGTTTTATTATTAATTATATTATTTTCTTACTAATTTTCGAAAGAACGTTATTTGAAGTATTTATGATAGGTATAGATATGATTTTTAATCTGATTTGGAGATGATATCTAATAAAAACATTAATTTTATCCTAATCCGATGGTGTTTAATATAAAAAATAATCTTATTAAAAAAATATGTAGTGATATATTAAATTATTTTAAATTAAGTCATATTTAAATCGTGTTTCAATATAAAATACATAAAAAAAAACTAATCATGTAAAATATGAAAATAATCGATATAAATATCAAACTGGTTTATTACTTTATTTTAATAGAATCATGAATTATTAGAGGGGATTTTGCGTCAAATCAACATTTCCCAAAAAAATCTTTTAAATTGGTTTAATACTCATCAAATTGTATTGGTTTTTATTATTTTCGTTTAATTTGGTCTTGGTTTTTACTATTGAAACTTTTGTCATTATGTGGCCGACACTGGATATTTCTAAGAAGAGTAACACTGACAAAAAGGGAAATAACTGTGTATTGATTAGTGACGAAATTAAAAGAAAATGACAAATTATAGGCTGCGTTGTGGATTATCATATAGTACTACTATTTGGTAGGTGGAATGAAGATATTGACTCTATTAGCTAATATCCTAAACTAAATTTCTATTATGGGAATAGTATTAACTTAATTTGTTATAATTAATCATTGTCATTGAATTTAGAAAAAGTCATCAATGATTTGATGTTACTGCGTTATTACTTTTAATAGAATAAATTGATAGTAAAAATAACAGAATTGGATTAAATTTTGGTCCTCTAGCTGTCTAGCAACTTTAAAATTAGTAAAAAAAAATAGTATAAAATTTGAATTTGTTAACGATTTTTTTATGAATTCTTATCAAATATAGTATTTGGAAAAACGTACGTGAGCGTTATCGTCGATAAGCCACGTGATATTGTCTATTCATACAAAATACAACATTGTTTAATTAAAAAAATATCAATAATGCTATATTTACTCTTTTGCAAATATATCAAACTTCATCATTTTTTTGGCAATATGACCATAATAAAATGAATTTATTTCATATACATCGTCAAGTTGGAGTATGGTAGAATTTATTTATCGTTTTTGTTATGAGTGACGAGTCATTGATGTTGACGCATATGTATTAGTATTTCAATGCCAAAAGTGACAGTAAATTAAACTAAGCATTTCTCACTTTATTATCATAAGTGTTAAAGAATTTTAAATACATATGTGCATAGCTATCAATTGCTAATTCATCGTTTAATGGTTAACTATAACTAATTTAATACTATAGGATTTCGGAAAACTTGTGCTCTACAATTTGTCTTGCCACGTGTAATTTTTGTTTTTATTAATTAAATTGAAAAAAATAAAAAAAAAAAAAAAACTACCAAATTAGGGTTTTGGATGAAAATGTCAACATAGTGTTTTGAAAATATAAACACAATGATGTGAGAATGTCAACACAATGCTTTGAGAATGTTAACACATTGTTTATATTAACATTCTACATGTATTATATTAACATATTTTATATATTATGTTGACATTTGTTGTTGTACGAAAAAATTGCAAATTTTTGAATTTTTTTAAATTTTGACATCGGAACATATGCAAGTGGGATCTCGTTAGAATCCATATGAAATTATCTTTAATTTGATATATATTGTGCGAAAAAATAATTTAAATCGAGAAAGTTATATGTGTTTTAAAGTTATGAGATATTTTTTAAAAGTTAGTTACAACTAATTTGTTGTAAATTAACTTTAATACTTTTATTGATGTTTTTTTTCGTATTTACATTCTGGGGCTAATGATCTAGACCCTTAATTTAAATATTTAATGACTATTATTTAATTGTTAGCAAATAAGTATTGAGCCAGCAAATAGTGCAGTGCATATATTATGATTATATATATTTGAATTAGTAGAAATCAAACGTTTCAATCATTTCAAATCAGCAAATAGTGCATATATTATGATTATATATATTTGAATTAGTAGAAATCAAACGTTTCAATCATTTCAAGGCTTCCATTATAGTATCCTTTTATTTATTGTTTTGTATTGGAGTAGCATATACTCTTTTAAAAGTGTCAATTCAATAAGATTTCTAATAGTAGAATATACTATAGTGTCGGTATCAATGTTTGAGTTAATTTTGCAATAAAAAAATATTCCAATATAGTACTCCTATATTTGAAATCAAAACTTGAGGAATGTAGAACACTTGTGTTGCATATGACAACTAAAATTGTAGGAAGATGAGAAAACAAACTCAAGATTAACTAGTCGAGGAGTCCTCCCTGTGCAAGTGCGAGGTCCATAGCTCGGCGCTTGTCTCACGACCGAGGCCAATATTAACGAACTAATAACTTATATAGAGAATTTGAAAAGGTACATCAACTTCACAGCCATCACAGAATGAAAGAAAAGCTTCTACCAAGATTAAACATCAAAGAAACTAAATGGATTTAGTGCAAAAGAGTACTCCTATTAAGAAAATGAATTCCAGTAGCTCAATGATAAAATCTGAATAAGACCATTTCACTCAAGAAACCACAGCTAAGAACAGAATGTATGTTTCCATATAGTTCTATGAATCTCCCTTGCTTTACGTCCCGACTCCGTGTATGTAGCAATGAATCACTTTCCGAAATCAAGAAGCTGGAGTTCAAGTTTAGCTGGAACGACAGTTTATCGTAGGAGAACGTATAACTGTCACAAATTCGCTCGGTTTACCTTTTGGTTGGGTCTATGTAGAACAGCTTTTCCCCCAATCTGATCAGCAGCATCAACAGACAAAGCAGATTGCTGTGTTGAGATGATGGTTGTAATCTCGTAACCTGTTGAGAACACGCAGCTTAACTCGACAGGAAGCTTTCTTCGATCAAGTTACAGATCGAGATGCTTATATCAGGTTCGAAATTGCAAGTAATCCACAAAAGGAAAATGCTTCAATTAGAGTGGGACGGAGCCAAAAATCCATCTTTCTACCTCATTACTGCCTCCATCATCCTCTCTCTTCGGCCTGAATTTCTTATCCCGAATTAACTCTCTTGCTATATCCTATCCACCAAACAAAAAAAGCCCTAATTAACAATGCTACCTAGCTTTCTTGACTTGTTTAACTAAACCATTCCCTTTTCTCAATCTTCTCTCACTCCCCCTCTCTCCTTCGCTCAACTTGTATCTCATCTCCTCCACCAACATCTTCGTCCGAGGCTCGGGAAACATACCCTTGCACTCCATCTCAGCAAAATACTCCAACGCAGCCCCGCCCCTCCCCATCTCACAAAGCCCGTGCACAACAATCGTGTACGACCGTCGATCGGGCCCCACCCCCCTCCTCTCCATCTCACCCCAAACACACCTCACCCTCTCCTCATCCCCCCATCCCACAAACAACCTCAAAACCATGTTGTAAAAGTCCCCTCCAACCTCACACCCACTGTCCTTAACCCTCTCCAAAATCCCGTCAACTTGCTCTACGTTCCTCGCAGCCCTCAGAAGGAACCCATACGTCAAAGCATTCGGCGCACAGGAACCACCCGTCTCCTCCATCTCCTTAACGAGCTCCTCCACCACCTCCATCCTCTGAATCTTGCAGAGATGCTTGATTAACGAGTTGTACGTAGCATTATTCGGCGAGCACCCCTTCTCTCTCATCTCTCTGAAAACCTCAAGAGCCTCAGGTATCCTCTTCTTGAAACACAGCCCGTCGATGACAGTGTTGCATATGGCCGCATCCGGGCTGCATCCCTGCTCCCACATTGCCCTCAGCAGCTCCAGCGATCTTCCCGCCTTCCCGGATTTGCACAATGAGTTGATGAAGATGCCATAGGTGTATCTATCCGGCTTGCAATCCGATGCAAGAATGTCCCTCCAAAACCTCTTCGCATCGGGCAAGCTCCGCAGCACGCACCATCCATTCAACACGATGTTCCACGTCTTTATATCAGTACCAAACTCACTCTTCCTAACGCGGAAGAGGAATTCCGCCCTTTCCACGTGCTTGTACCGGCACAGCGCCAGCAGCAGCGTCTGAAACGCGGGGAGATCGCGGCGGAAGCCTGATTCTTCCATGCCGTCGAAGAACTGGATTGCTTCATCGACCCTGTGAGCGGCGGCTAGTCTGCTGACCACGACGGCGTATGTTCGCTCGTCCATCGATTTTTTTCTCCTCGGCATTTCATCGAGCAGTTGGCGGAGCTCGTCGAAGCGGCGGTTTTGGCCAAGGATGTCGGCGATCTCGTTGTAGATGGAGGTTTCCGGAGAGTAGCCGGATGAATCGGAGAGCCAGCGGAAGAATGTGTAGGCGGATTTCCAGTCGGAGCGGTGGCGTTTCAGCACATTAAGGGCCAATTCGTGCGACAGCGGGGGCTTCAATTGCTCGAGGCGGCGGTCGACTGATTCCGCAGCTTCGTGGAAATGGTTCTTCAGAAGGAATTGGATTCTCAGAGCTTCGTCGTCAATGGAGCTGGAAATTGTGCGAATTGAGAAGTAATTATACCTTAAAACAGTAGCAATTCGCAAGCGAAATCTCGAATTCATGATGAAATCCCACTGCAAATTTCTCATGGCCTAGGTAAATTAAAGCACAAATTAAGGCCTGTGTGAAAACCAAGCATCAAAATAGCTACGAATCAATTCACCGTAAAAAATTCTGAAGTTCCTATGCTCAATCACTACAGATACAGCTATTATCGATAACAAATTGCACAAATTCACTAGCAATTCTCCCGCAATTAGGGTAGCATTGCATATAAACAAGTTAACAAACCCAATATTCTCAAATCTAGAGCTAATTTTGATCAAAACTGACATCCGGGAGAGGGAGAGAGAGTACCTGGAGATGGAGATGGAGGAAACAATGGCTGGAGCTTGAGCTACTAAGAGCATCCACTATAGGACACTTCCAATAGCCAGCCCCTTTGGTCCACGGCCTCAATTTATTTGGCTGCGCCAACAAAAAAAATGTGTCCACACCTATAAGCCGGACAGTTCCAATAGTTCCGCCACTTTTTTAGTCACTTTTCATTTTATTTCATTTTTCGTTTATTTTAAATTAATTGTAATTAAAATTATCAGAATGTAAATAATTAGAAAAAATGGCTATAATTAAATGAATCAAAATTGAATACTAAATTTTCGTCGTATTAAAGAAATGGAAAATTATACAATGAAAATTTAATCTACAGAAAACCACACCACTTCTTCACATTGCGCCCCTCCCCTACGTGCACATTCCTCTTCAATCAAATCGGCATGGAGTGTGGTATGTGATGTGCTCCACAAAGTAGTCCGCCATTAGCCGCTGGTCGGCTCCGCTATGGTCTCGTTGGATGGCCAGACGCCAATTCCGCTGCGCGCGCCGCGTTCTCCTCGTCGGCTTGGTTCTGCACCTCTTGAATCAGAGAATTTCACACGTCATTCCACAAATTATTCATTTTTAATATCAATGGAATTCACAAATTTTAGTGAGAGAAAGTATGAGTGAAGAGTTGTAATGGTGTGAAAATAATGAGGGGAATGCGGTGTATTTATAGGTAAATTAAATTGAATTTTTAAAAAAATGAAAAAAAAAAGGGCGGCGCGCCGGCCGGCGCGTCCTCGGCGACTCGGCGCCGATCGCCCATCCGCCCCGCCATTTCTGTCCGCTTCGGGGCGGACGCCCCGCCCACTATAGCTCGCTCCGGCTTAGCCGCCTCCGGGCCGGCCGGCGCGCCGCTCCTATAGTGGATGCTCTGAGCAATGGCGGCTTTTGGAAGAATTAAAAATGGATTATTTATTTTAGTTTATTAATAATAAACTTTATTCGCTTAAAAATCATTCTTTTACATTCATAGTAATCGTTTAAAAAATGAAATTTTGCGGACGTTTTCGATAGTTTGAAGAGATCGAGCTTGACGGCAGTTTTCACCACCATCGGGAGCACAACGCCGGCGGCTATTCTTCCTCCGTTGACTTTTTATGCCTCCTCTCTTGTTTTTCAATGGATTATAGCCTTAATAAGCTTGTGGGATTATTTATCATAATTATTTTTTATTTAAGTCAAATATAGGTAACATGTCATAGTTAATGATAAAATAATCTATGCTTTTATTTTCGATTTATAAAGATAGACTCTAAAACTAGATGTGTTTCTGAAGACTTATCTACAGTAACTAAGATCAACGAGAGGCAGTTGCTTCTTAATCGTAAAATACTGGCCCAAATAGCTATATCAAATAGGAATTGTCTTTGATTTCCAACGAAATTAGAGAAAAAGTGGATTGGAAAGAATACACCGAAATAATTTAAATGAGGTTCCCCGGAGAATGCACTCCGGGAGGGTGGAGTTGGAGTCAAAATGACTCTGGCCGACCATGCAAGCTAAATATAAATAGATGTAAAGATAAATTTATCAAAGATTCTTCAAAACTTCCGACAAATGTGACATCTTAATCAGGGGAGATGGAGTATTTTTTTCACTAATTTCAGGTTAACCGAATATTGATTGTGGTTACATCATTTATATTCATTGAGGGTGTTTTTATTTATATAATGGGAAATTCAAAACTTCAATTATAAAGCTCCAAGAATCAGAAATGGGAAGAAGTGCACACTTTTCAATCCTTGGAATCCACCTTGTTTTCCCAAGATTCGATATTTCATTTCTGTCCTCTCCTTACCTTCTAAAGTATAGGCCGACATCATCACATTGACTAACTCTTTCACACCGCTCTCAGGGATCTCCGGAAGGACATATTCGACAATTACAACTTCTCTGCTTCTTGGTAGAGCTTCTTTGCAATTTCTCAAGATTCTGACGCAATCTTCGTCGCCCTAAATATGCATAATATTCTACATTTGTTAAAACACGTGCAAAAACAATCAAATCATTAGTTTGTGGACGGAGATAGTACGTGGTCGTTTTGAACTTGACTTGATTATATACCTTGATAATAATTGCATCTGCTTTAGGCACGTTGATGAACATATCTCCTCGGCATGCTCTATACCTAGACCCATGTTAGATATTCCATTAGTTAGACTTAGATATGTTGGCAAAAAAAAAAATGTCTTGCAAAAGAAGAATTTGACCATTATTTAAGTCTCATGGACTACCCTAGCGCATGTCGACTATAGGCTAAAACTTTAATTAAGTTACTCCACATTATGTTTGGATCAAATAGAAAATGTGACAAAATATACAGGTTCAAAGTTGGTTCAGTATCGTAGAGGGCTGGACCAATCCAGTTAGAGTATTATCGCATTTTGTAAAACAAGAATTGATAGTTTTATAAGGAACTACTAGAGTGGATGCCACTTGCAAATCAAATTTAATTAATCATAACCACCAAAGGTAACTGTCAAAGTTAATATATCAATCTATGATAATACCACAAAAAAATTGTTAGTGATATTTTTAATGCAATTAAAGATGCTAATTTGTATTTCTAAATATACCACCAACGCTTCAAAAAATTCCTTATTGTTAGTATCACAACTAAAATTAGAGGACACAAATTGAAGCGTCCTAAAAAGCAAAAGATTAAGTTAATTTGACAGAAAAACTTTCTTTTGTATTCTGAATTGTTATTTTTAAAAAAATCCAATGCAAGTAATTGGATCTCAATTTTATGCTAAAAAAATAAGTTTTTTCATAGTGTACTCTTATTCTCGCAAGATTTAGTGTAATTCGTGCAATTTGACATATAACGATGCACATTTCATTATTATAATACGTAGATCCAATGTTATAATGAAATAGATCCAATATTACAATGATTTAGACATTTAAATATGTAATGGTATTTGTCAATTTTTCAATAAAAATCGGCAATACTAAAATATCCACCAAAATAAATTAAATATAGTTTTTTCTATTTAAATTGTTTTCGTATAACTTAATACTAAGTAAAAGTAATTTTATTTTTGATGAGATTAATTGATGACTTACCAACACTCCATGAGCACCTTATCATGCGCCGTTAACGACATGCCGCACCTTATCAAGGCCACGGCCACGGGGTTGCTTGTCGGAAGCTTAGCGGCTAGCTCCGCCGCCGAAATGCTGCCGGCGTTTTTTATGAGCTGGAAGAGATCGAGCTCGATGGCGGTTTTCACCACCATCGGAAGCACGGCGCCCGTGGCGCATTTTATTGCTAACGTGCGCTCTTCTTCCTCCGTCGACATTTTTGGCTATAAATAAGTAGGATTAATTATCAGATTTTTTTATTTATTTATGCAGGTAAAATCATTTCAGGCAATTCTATATATATCTTGAGACACGGTAACAAAATTACAAAATAACACTCTCTCAAATTCCATGTCTACACAAAACTGAAAACTTTTATGTGTAAACTATAGAAAAAAGTCAAAAACCAAAAGCATTTAAAACTCATTTAAATTTAGATGACTTTCATTAGAAAAATGTGCTACTACAAAATAGATCTGAGAAAATTAGATTGGATACAATGCTAGAGGGAGAAATTCGCACCTATAAATGATTCATTCTTCGGAATGAGAGAAGAATAAGAAGGAAGGGATTTTGTGGTTTGAATTGTCCACGTTTTCATCATTTTTGGTGTAGTTTTTAATTATTTTAAAAAAAGATGATTAACAAAGGTTCTTATTCTTATCTACTCGTTGTAGACTAGTAGTGATGGTAGTGACTTGAATTTTTAATCTTATTAGTTTGAAGCATAATTGTTTTCTACTTAAGTTGCATTCCTATCTTTTATTTAGTTTCTAAAAGTACATTTTTCATAACCTTTATTTGTATAAAAATGAGTGGGAAGTCAGTTGCACCACAAATACTTATTAATTAAAAAATATAGCAGAAAGTCATTGTAAATAAAATCTCACTATAAATATTATCACTATTAATAAAAAGTAATCAATTTTTAAAAACCGAACTAAAATAGATATAGTACTACTATTTTCGTGGATGAATATAATTTTTTATAAAACAATAGCAAAATGAATAGGAACATTTCAATAATATTTGAGTGTTTAGTCTAAAGACTTAACTTTAATTTTTACTATTTCTTTTGCAAATGACGTTTTAAACTTCAGATCTCCACAAACAATATCGTTTGAGACATGAAATATAGGAGTAGTAAATTATTGCTACTTTAATTTATCACGATTTTTTTTTTCTAAATCAATATAAACGTGGCAGTCCCAGTCCCACAATAAACTTTTTGAACTGGCTTTGATGTGATCATTCTTTCTCAATTTAGACTGATCCATGCATCTCTATCCTTTGTCACAGCCCAAATTAAACAAAAATTGATGTTCCAACTACCAATTTGCTCGACATTTATGAATTGAATTGATGACGGATGTACTACCATTCTGTGTTTTGAAAATATCCAGAATTTAAGCAAATTGGGGATTATAATATAATGTAGTAAAATTTTGGAAAATCCATTTGGTTTGGGAATTTTGATAATTTTAAAACTACTTTGAATAATTTGTATCCATGAATTTCGACGATGCACAGATGCAGAGTTTATGGAAATAATATGCGATACAAATTACGAGAGAAGAAAATTTTAGCTTGTGTGTGAGATATTAAGATATTAACAAGGATATATAAAGAAAAGATCAGTGAAGAAAAGGGAGAAAATAAAAAAATATGCAAGAAATTAATTAAAAACTATCACAATTAATAGGAAAAGGAAATTCCTACCAATTTAATCGTGCTACCGTTACAATACCAATGCAAAGACCCTACAAAAGTAAAGGGTCGTTAACTATGATTAATTTCAAATTATTTTACATTTATATTAATTCCTTATTTTTGTGTTTTATTACATGATCATTAGTGAGGGTCATGGGTAGTGGATGTATATCCTTGCTAGAGTGTTAGGTGAAAATTTTATTCTGTTAGAATTCATTTAATTTCATTATAAATTGACTAACTTTATACGATCTTCGTCATATTCTGAGTGGAACATTTTCCGGTCAATACAAGATTTTACACAATGTTTTTATAGTTATGTAGAGAGAAAATAAAATAATACGGATGATTAAATATATGATGATGTTATAAAATAATATAGAGAAAAAAAATTAAGTATGATGATGTTTCTATTTAAGATCATTGAAAAAAGAAAAATGTATGCATTAAGTACTTATTCAAATAGGTTTCAATACAAATTCCTAATATTAGTAGTAATAACATCTTTAAATGCAATATAAATAGCAAATCCAATAAGTTCATACGCTCTAGAGTCTAGACACTCCTCAATTCTTCCTCCTATTGTTATTAAGTGAAAAAAATTGCATTATACTTTCAGATTAATTCAATCTTAAACTCAACAAAAAAATTGTGAAACTGGGAATTAGATGAGAGCATAATTAGCAATAATAGGTAGCATCAAGGGTGTTTTGTACCTAAAAAATTGAGAGGATTAAAAAACAATGTGTATTTGGTTTTTCATCAGATATTGAGAGCGAAGGAAATTGTCTCACATAAGACTAAAGAAAAACCTCAAAATTCAAGTACCACAATTTGAGTACTTTGAAGTAAGACATAGTAACTACTAACAACAAGAATCTAAAACAAGTTCAACTCCAAGTAAGAATGTGTAGAACAAAATGACCATTCAAACTAAATTCTCTTAATCAAACAAACCAAAGCCCATGTCATCATCACTCTCCTCCTTTTCCTCTTCCTGAAATGATTAAAAACACAGTATTAATTAGCTCAATAAAAATAATTACACAAAAAAAGCATAAATTTTGAACAAAGGATCATCAAAACTATTATCTACTTCTAATCTTTATAACTCATTAAAGAGCTAGCTCATGAATCAAATACATATCAAAACACAAAACCACCAATGAATTTAACAATATGGCTCTAAACCCTTAACAATATGACTCTAAAATGTCTCCGCAAGCTCTTCAATACTCAAATCTAAAATGTCACCAAAAATCTTGATTGTCACTTATCTTCATAAAATTACTTACACACAAAAACATAAAATTTGAATGAAGGGCCGTCAAAATAAGAATCTAATTCTAATCTTCATAGCTCACTTCTGAGCTATCTCATGAATCAAATCCATATCATAACACAGAACAGCAATGTATTCAATAATATGGTTCTAAAATGTCTCAAGCTCATCAATCCGCACAATTATGAACGTCACCAAAATTCTTGATTGTTAATTAGCTTCATAAAACTATTTATACAAAAAAGACATAAAATTTGAGTGAAGGAGCATTCATGATTCAAATAAGAATCTACTTCTCTGATCTACATAGCTCACTTAAGAGCAATATCATAAATCAAATCCATACCATAGCACAAAACCACAACAGTTCTAACAATAAGGCTATAAAATAAATGTAAGCTCTTCAATCCACACATAAATTCTCGATTGCTATGACTAAGTGTCTGATGTGAAATTTTTTATCTTAAGTATATTCTATCCGTTTTTAACATTTATTCGGAGGTTCAATTCACATTGCTAGTATACTGATAAAACATAAACAACAACTAATTTGAAAAAAAAAAGATGAAATAATACCTTCTTCTTCTCCTCGGCAGCAGGGGCAGCTGCAGCGGCGCCACCAGCTCCGCCTGCTGGAGCAGCGACGGCGCCACCGCCACCACCAGCGCCGACGTTCATGATAAGATCCTCCACATTCCTCTTCTCGCAAAGCTTGGCGAAAAGACTCGGCCAGTACGATTCAACAGACAAATTCGCAGCCTTCAGCAAAGTTGAGATTTTCTCCGGCTGAAAAAGGGAATTCGATTGAATTAAACACACAAACATCTACAAATACCATCAAAAACGAAAAAATGGAAGATGTAAATCAATCAGTGAGAAATTGTTACAGTGATGGGGATTCCATCGTCGTGGAGGATTAAAGCAGCATAGGTGCAAGCGAGCTCTCCAACCGACATCGTTTCCGACGGAGATGAAGCAAGAATTAGGGTTTTGCAGATTAATGGATTGCTGCAGCTGATTTAGGTTTAGGAATTGAGCTTAGATATATATAAACGAGAAATTTCTTTGCGCCGCAGTCCAAATATTATTACCCTTTGCAGTTGGACCCCTGTAAATCAGGCAATTTCACAAACAAATCCCTACCTTGTATAATGAATAACCTACATAATTACATTAACCAAAAATATAATGGAATTAAAATTTGTATGATTCAATAAAAGGAAACATGTTTATGGATTACTATATTTCTAGGGCGGACGCACATGAAATAAATAGGGCAGTGTCAAGTCTTTTCGTGTTCGTATTCTAATCGTATCAACCCGATAGGTATATGATAATTCGAGTCAAGTTTACATATCCCGTTGTTATTTATTACTACTATTTTTTTCTTCTTTGTTTTTATATTATGTTATTTTATTAGAGTTCTAATTATATTTTCATTTTCTCACTTTTTACCTGGTGTGTCTGTTCATTATCTTCATCGCTATACCACCATGACATCATTCGGTCATATCTCTCCCGCAACACACTTGAATCGTTTTGCGTCATTACATGTGGTTGTCGAGTTCGTGTCGTTGTCGCGTCATGTCGACACATATGAGATAATATGGCTAGCAGATCATGGATTCATTTCATGTGTGGGGTTGTCCCGGGTTCAATGTAGCCGGCTAGGAACGAATAAAATCGCATCACTAAAAATTTCGTTGATTCATTGTGTGCGGATCGTGTTCATTTTTTAATGTTGTCGATCAAGTTCATGTTCATCATGAGAATTTCTTGAAAAAATCGTGTTTGACTTTAGCTTGATCAACCCGAAAATTACATAACTTATTTGATTTATCAATTACTACTAACATAGCTATATGATATCTTTATTTAAAGAAATACTCCATTTAAGTAGTGGTGACCTTCTAGATATCAATTCGATCTACAATGAAGGATTGGTAATATTTACAACGATAAATTTCACAACTAGATAAAATCAGAAATAAAGGTGGTCTTGTCCTATTCATGATTTTACAATGAAAATAGTTGTGTATACTAGTACTAGTATATATCGGAAGTAGTGTATACATACTAATTAAAACTTCAGCAACAAGCCCGTCTAGCTCAGTTGGTAGAGCGCAAGGCTCTTAACCTTGTGGTCGTGGGTTCGAGCCCCACGGTGGGCGTGTATTCATTTCAATTTTTTGAGAGAGGGGAGAGGCGATGGTGTGTGATGAATGTGCATTTTTTTTTACTAATACTAGAGATGCCCAAGGTTTTCGGTTTCGGCGATTAACTGGAACTGTGACTTTTTTCTTGAACCGGAACCGCCATATTTTGAACCGCGGGCAGGTTCCGGTTCGAAAATTTACGAACCGAAACCGTGTCGGAACCGTGAAATCTAGCCGGAACCGCGAAAATTGCCGGAAACCGGCGGTTCGGAACCGTGAAAAACCGTAAAAAAACACCGGAAAATCGGCGGTTCGGAACCGGAACCGCCGGTTTACGAACCGTGGGCATGTCTAACTGCTACTCCCTTCGTTTCATAGTAGATGTCACACTTGAGAGATGACACATGATTTTAGGAGATGTTATTTTGTGTGTTAAGTGATGAGAGAAAATATAATTTTATAATTGATGCGAGAATGAACTTTTTCTAAATGAGGAAATGTGACATCTTTTGTGGGACAAGCTAAAAAGTAAAGTGTGACATCTATTATGGGACGGAGGGAATACTGATTCCTTCTTATTTTGAATCAATCAATATTCAAATGTTCACAAAGCTATGAATTACTCCACTTAGGTGATTACTTATTTTGTCCGTCACAACATCTTTGGTTTTGACACATCAATATAAAGGCAAAACTCACAACTTTATAGTTATGGGCTCTAGCTTAAGGAGTACTAAAAATAGCTAAAATGACTAATCGTATTTAGGGTCTTAAGTTTAATATTGTACAATTGACTAGAAAATGATTAATAGTGTTGAGGATTCATGGCCATAAACCCTTCTAAGCTAATGTTGTAATTACCACAAAAATCAAATAGCATGTGTAGTGGTTTAGGGGTTTGTGGTCTTTAAATCTAACCTTGTAATTGCAAAGACATACTCCCTCCGTCCGCCATTAAGAGTCCAGGGCACTTTTGCGAGCTCATTTTGTAAAAATGATAATAAATAGTTAAAGTGGAGAAATGGTAAAGTAGGAGTGGGAATAATGATAAGAAGACATTATTCTCTCTCGTACTTAACCATTTCTCCACTTTAACTATTTATTATCATTTTTATAAAACAAGTGCGCAAAAGTGATCGAGACTCCTAATGGCTGACGGATGGAGTAATTAATAGTGTGTGTGTGTGTTACGGACGTCCTCCGTAACGAGGCCGGATGGCTAACTTCTCGGAGAGATAAGGTGATCGAACCTTCGACGTTCTCGAAAGATAGACCACGGATTGCTGATTTTCGGACGTTCTCCGACGAACAACAATTGGGAAACGAAATATGATATTCTTGTTACTCAAGACAAGTTTGTGGAAAATAATATATTCATTGAATGATTAGAATGATAACAAGCTCTCCTATTTATAATACTAGAATACTACTACCCTAACTTAATGAACAAGAAACAAATATCTAAATAAATATGGGAAAGATATGGTGAATCACAATTAACTAAATAGAATAATATCCTATGAATATTCCCTAATAATATGTAGAGGATGATCGTATCAACTCCCCCACGGTTGAAATCCACCTTGTCCTCAAGGTGGGAACCACGAACCAAGGACGAGAGTTGAAAGCAAAAGCTTTAGCTAGACGTCTCCCCCTGGATCAAACACATATCGAGCAGCTGAATGTCTCCATGCATCACCTTTGTCAAAAGTCAACAAAGGAGACCCATTGTGGTCGGCAAAATTCCACGCCACAACGACAAGCTTGTCCACGCCTCCAAGAATGTTCGAATCCGACATGTCATTGCGCGGAGGGATCAACCTTGCATCGGTATCGAGCGATGTTGATCGATAATTCATACTTGTAACATCACTGATACTCAAATCCACACAGACTCCAATAATTATGCACCAACCGGTGTAGGCACTATCTCCTTTCTTGCCCCAACAATTCTCAACAATAGATTTGGATTGCACTTGAACAACATGGGGGAATGAGGCGATGACCTTCAGCACTTCCTCTGTGGAATCGTCCTCCTCTTCATATGCCTCTTCCTCATTCCTTTTACTTGAATCATGAAGACCATCATCGTCATCAATTTTATCCACCTCTATAGCTCGTACTTCATCATCTACTAATTTCTTCTCATTGAGCCGCAAGTCAACTTGATTCAACACTTTTGCATCACCCTCAATTCCCAAGTATTTCTCTTCACAAGAAACAAGCTTCGTAGCGGAGTGGAGGCTCGGGGAACGCAGGCAAGAGGGCGGGCGTTGGAGCAGGGGCTGCTTCACAGTCGTGGGCAATTCGAGGCAGGCCTCAGCTTGACGGAAGTGAGTCGTAGGATGGCCGCAGGATGGCGATCGTTGCTGATCCATGTGTAGCGGCGGGGGCGGCGCAGCAGCAGGGGTCGGTGGCGCTGCGCGGTGGTGACTTGGCTGTGGTTGTTGGTCGAGCACGTGCTGTGGATGTGCGGGGGTACGGGGGCTTGGGAACGTGGGGTGCAGGTGCCGGTTCCCGGTTTGGGGCTGCTCTCGCTGCTGGCCAGTATACGCGCTAGGTGGGAATCGTGACGGCACGTCTGAATCAGCGTGAAGAAAGCCCCGGGGGCCGAAAGAGGGGCGCGTCGTGTGTTTTGATGCGGGAGTGTCCGATGTCCCATGATGCGTCGGGCCATAGAACAATTCTGGCTCTGGTACCGGCTGTGGCGGTGGTTTCGGCAGCGGAGGAGCGCGAATCTCTCCCACACGACAACCAGATGTTCGGGAGGGCTGATCCCAGGAAGTCCGGCGATGCCTCGATCCGGAATAGAAGTCCACATAGTGTTGTTGTTCGGACTCGTCCCTCCCCAGGTATCGGTCCTGCGGCCTGTCCCAGCACGTGCGGTGCCGAGGCTCGGGGCGATTGCGGTACGGCGCCCGATGAACGTTCTGCTGCGGAAGACGGTCGTCGCGCCAATGTAATGCGCGGGCAGCGTCTCGTCGACGACGGATATCCCCACCACGGTCTCGTCGTCCGTGGATGAAAGGCCGGTGGACATCGTCTTCTGCCGCCCAAGCGTCGCGTGGGGAGTGATACCCTTCGTCATCAAGTTCATCCGAGAAATAGTGTGGATCATGTTCGGGAACGCGCGGCGCTTCCAACTTCTCCAGCCTGAGTTCCATTCTGTCAAATCGCGCCAAGATCGTCTCCAACCCGGTGGAGAAAATCGCGGTTGTTCCTGCCACATCGTGCGGCGCCTCGGCGGCCGCCTGGAAATTGCGTCGCGGATATCGCGGCTGATCGTCGCCGCTGGTGCTAGAAGGAGGGGGCTGATATTGGTGGTAAGTAGCCATAACTAATAAGGGAAAAAAATGGAGGGTTCGGTGGGTTTTTTTTTTTTTTTTGGTTGGTGAAATATGGGTTATGGATGAAGAAGGTGGAGGATGAGTACGGGATGAAAGCACCAGTTGTTACGGACGTTCTCCGCAACGGCTCCGTGATCTTCCTTCTCGGCGGAACCACGAGCAATTTCCACGACAAACTCGCGGCAATTGATCGAACCCCTGCTGATTTGGTGGACGTCTTCCACAAAGCAACAAGAAACGTAAGGATAATTGCTTGTTTCACAAGATAGGTTTAGGGAAAATATTTCATTCATTGATTCCTTCATATGCAAATACTCCACATATTTATAATATGTGGGGATACCATGATATTCTATGGAAATAGACTAAATCAAATCTAATAATATCTAAACTAATATGAGAAAGATAGGTTAAATCACAATTAACTAAATAGAATAATATCCTATGGATATTCCCTACTAATATGAAGAGAAACGCTCCGGATGGCTAACTTCTCGGAGAGATAAGGTGATCGAACCTTCGACGTTCTCGAAAGATAGACCACGGATTGCTGATTTTCGGACGTTCTCCGACGAACAACAATTGGGAAACGAAATATGATATTCTTGTTACTCAAGACAAGTTTGTGGAAAATAATATATTCATTGAATGATTAGAATGATAACAAGCTCTCCTATTTATAATACTAGAATACTACTACCCTAACTTAATGAACAAGAAACAAATATCTAAACAAATATGGGAAAGATATGGTGAATCACAATTAACTAAATAGAATAATATCCTATGAATATTCCCTAATAATATGTAGAGGATGATCGTATCAGTGTGTGTGTGTTGGGATAGCGTGGTTAGTGCTTGAGAACAAATATTTCGGACCTAGGTCGCCCGTGACACATTTTAAATTTAATATTTCAAATATTAACGTGACACAACTCTATTCGCATGACATTTTTCCACTGAGATTGAGAGTTCGAGTCATGCGTGTACGCGCGTGTGTTGTGACTAAACAAATTAAAAGAATTCGTCACATCCAAGTATTTAAATTTAATATTGCAATTAAAAAATTAACAAGATTAATTAATTGGCCTTATCATTTTTATTTGAGCCCAATAACAATTTTCAGGCCTTATAAAAAGTCTATAAGCCCATACATTGTACAAATGCAAGGAAACACCCTTTCTCTCTCCGCGAAGCAGAAATCTGTTTTAAGCTATTAGCTGAAGAAAGTTATCGTCTTGGCTGCATTTTCGGGTTGAATCTCAGTATGTCGACCGCCGCACAAGCTTTTAGCGGCAATCTTAAGGTATTTTAGTTGTATTGTGTCTCGATTTGATGATTAATGGATGCCCACTAGCTGTTTGTGGAAATTACTGACTTAAACTGTTTTGAGGAGAAAGTGATATACATTGCTCTGCTTGAGTAGGAATTTGCTTAAACTAGGTCAGTTTGATAGCTCAAGGCCATGTTTTCGCATTCAATTTTGAAAACGAGGGTTTGAATTAGTCCATAGATTGCTATACATTTCATAATTAGGATTCTATCTTTGCTTAAATTTGATTTAGTATAGCGAAGTAGGGTTTAAGCTAATTTCAGTGTCGGAGTAGCTGCTGACGAGTTTCCTGGAGTGTGCCTGATAGAATTCTTGAGCTGTTTCTAACATATGCGTCGAATTCGTGCTAATGAGACCGGGATCGATATGTTTTCACAGAAAGCACTTGCAGGACTGAGACGGATCGAATTGGATGGCCTGAGATGGAGGGTTTTTGATGCAAAGGGGCAGGTTTGATTAATTGGTTATCTGTTTGAGTCGCTTGTTCTTAGTTTCTGAGTTGCACAGCATAACTGAGCTTTGTCGATGCCAGGTCTTGGGTAGACTAGCATCCCAAATAGCAACTGTGGTTCAGGGAAAGGACAAGCCTACGTATGCTCCCAATCGAGATGATGGGGATATGTGCATCATTATCAATGCAAAAGATGTGTGTGTTACGGGAAGGAAGATGACTGACAAGTTTTATCGGTGGCATACAGGGCAAGTTCAACTTTTTAAATATCTGCCTCGCTTCAATGGTGTGATGGTTGGTGATTGCTGTATTAATCGATTGCGCTGATGCTATCTCATTCTTTAACTCTATTGCTTCGGTGCAAATTTTGTTTTTTGTGGTGTAGAAATGGTTGAAATGGTTGTGCCTGCTTATATATTGTTGAGATGGCTTTGATAGGTACATAGGCCACCTGAAGGAGAGGAGTTTGAAGGATCAGATGGCCAAGGATCCCACAGAAGTTATCCGCAAAGCTATCATGCGAATGCTTCCCAGGAACAAATTGCGTGATGTGAGTCTGTTTCTTAGATACAACTTCGTTTGTAAATGCATTGTTATCATTGCTAGTTTGTTGTCCTTGGATAATATTCCTCTTCGAAACTAAGGGGCTTTCAATACTCTGAAATTAATTTAATGTCCTAAAAAATTTCAGATTACAAGTTAGACTATGAAATTATTCTCTGAAAAGTCGAACTCCTGAGTTATGATACGTTTGAACAATTTGAATGCTTCCTAGGAACAAACTGCCTGTTGTAGGTCTATTTCTTCGATAATCGATGTACAACTTCTTTTGTCAATGCATCGTTATCGTTGCTATTTTTATCTTTGGGTCATTCCTAAGGGGCTTTCACTATTTTGAAACTAATTTAATGTCCGGAAAATTTTAGATTACGAGTTAGACTATGAAACTCTGAAAAGTCAAACTTCTGAGTTATGATATGTTTGAACAATGTGAGCATGTCCATCTCTCTCTCTGGTACACTAATGATTTTGCCATTCCAATCATCAAGAAGTGACTACTATGTTTTTAGTTTTCTTGCAAATTCTGTGATTAAATGACATGTAGCTCTATAACTTGCAAATCATTATACAGGTTTTATGAACTTCTTAGATTCAATAATGTGACATAGCATGCATTACTTATGGCGTTGATACTGTGATATGTTATAAATGTAGTTTAGGTAAACTTCTATTCATGCGAATTGCCTTCTCATCCTAACTAGCTTTCTCTGCTACACTGCAATAGCTCGTTCCAGAATCATTTAGTTAGTCTTTAATGTCTGATGTCTATGTAAGTTCATCTAGCTAAACATTACTGTTGGATTTCTTCAGGATAGAGACAGAAAATTGAGGATATTTGCTGGCAGCGAGCACCCTTTTGGTGATAGGGCAATCGAACCTTATGTGATGCCTCCAAGACAAGTGCGTGAAATGCGACCCCGTGCAAGACGTGCTATGATTCGAGCTCAAAAGAAAGCTGAGGAACAAGCACAGGGTACTACAAATACCAAAAAAGGCAAGAAGAGAGACAAGCCTGAAGCAGAAATTAGTGCATGATGGCCTGAGCTTTGTTCGTCTGCCGACACTACTTTGATGATCATCTCATGTGTGCTGGTATACTTACTTGATCAATATGATGTCACTTCATCATTTTCCTTAGGAATTTTGTTTTGATTAGAGGAAACTTTGAATGAAATTCAGGAAATTATTGTTTGATTTGGTTTTCTTTTTGAAACTCTTCGGTTCTTTGCTTAGAAATAATGCTTAGAAAATCAAATATTTTCGATTCCTCTATCTGCTTCTTCAAGAGTATTAGTATTAAAAAAAATTTACACAATAAAAATAATTGTATTATACGATTAACCAAATTCAAAGTTAACACCACAAAAAAACTCTGCATTTCCCAGCTTGGCTTGCGTTAATTTTAATTTGAAGTAATAAAGTTTTTCTTTCCTTTTTGAAAAAGAAAACTTGTGGGAGCTCCCAAGCTCTAAGAAAAAATCACTACTATTTTTAATGTGAATAAAATAATTGTTTTTATAAATAAAAGAGATTATTCTTCATTATATTGTGTTTTATGAACGAAAGTTTTACCATCTAATTTCTATAATTAAAAATGACTCTTAGAAAAGTAATACTCCTGTTTGGTAATGCTTGCTCAGTCCATAATAAGAGTCGCATTTTGCCATTTTGGTATGTCCTACAATAAGAGTCACATTTTACTTTTTTTTTTTACCATAAATGACAAATAAATGTCATTTGGGTGTGTCCTACAATAAGAGTCACATTTTACTTTTTATCATAAATGGCAAGTAGATCTCACGCTCCATCAATTCATTCATATTTTATTATAAAACCAATATAAAAAAGTAGATATCATATTTCGTTTACTTTTCTAACCTACTATTTTTCATACTTAATTCTTAAAACTCGTGCTCACATTCTAACGTGGAACGGAGGGATACTAACTCAGGATTAAAATGTGGTGCCTTACCTTAAAAACACACACACTTGCGTGACTCAAACCGGCCCAATAAACCCAGCGTAAACCAGAAAACAGCCCAATTAAATTTTATGGTGTATTCCCAATATTAATTTTTAAAATATAATTATAATACTAATATAATAGTAATAGTAGTAGTAGTAATCATCATCGCCCAAACACACAGAGACAGAGAAACTAACTAGTTACATAAATCAAGGGGAGAGAAGATTTGAGTGAGCTGATGAATCTCAACATGAACTCAGTAGAATCGCTGGTTGCTCAAATCCAAGGCCTCTCCGGCAACATCGGCGAGTTAACTCAGCTTCGCAACTACTTGAAGCAGTGCGATGATATGCTCCGCACCGAGTCCACTCGCCTTGCTCCTCTGCTCACCGAACTCGACCCTTCCGTTCACTCTCTTGGCTATCTCTACATCCTGTGAGCATTCCTTCCCTAATTTCACTCGTATATACGGCAACTCCTTCAATTGCGTAATATTCAAATTTGTTGAGAATTCCGTGGAATTTATGAGCTAGGGTTTGTATTTGTCGGTGGAGATTTCATATTCTTTTCTCTGATCGCATGATTATTAGGATAAATTTTGGCTTTGTTTATTGCGTTATACGTTCAATTGTTTGTGGATGGGTTATTTGTTTAGAATCGGTTTCTAGTTTCCACTAGCTGTTTGGTTTATCAGTATGTTAAGCTGGTAGAATTGAATAAGGAATTTCTAATTGTCTAATCGTGTTATTATTTGAAGAAATTTTGGCTTTATTGCGCATTACGTCCAATTGCTTCTGCACGGATTATTTCCTCAGAATTCAGTTTTCTTATTTCTGCTGGCTGTTTGGTTTATCAGTGTGTTAAGCTGGTAGAATGAAATAAGGAATTACTATAGAGGTAGTTGTGTCTATTGTTTAATATGATATTTTTTCCTTAACTTATTTTGTATTAGGGAGGCCTGCACATCTGGTACAATATCAAAAGATCAAGATCAAGCGAATGAGCTCGTGCTTTCTGTAGCCAGGTTCATCAATGTGTGTGCTGCAGATCAAATCCGTTTGGCGCCTGACAAATGTAGCCTTTTTTCTGTAGAATACTCGTTATATTTCCATGTTTTCTTACTGATTTTTTGAGATTTTGGTGGCTTCTTGACTTGCAGTTATATCTATCTGTAAAAAGTTAAAGGAACAAGTCGTATTTCTTGAAGATCCCATGCGTGGTGTGGCTCCATTGCTGACTTCCATACGCAAGCTTCAGTCATCAACCGAACAGCTGACAACTTTACATCCTGACTTTCTGCTTCTGTGTTTGATGTCGAAGTGCTATAAAACTGGCCTTTCTGTCTTGGAAGATGATGTGTTTGAGGTTGATCAACCTCGTGATCTGTTTCTATATTGTTATTATGGGTAGGTTGTCACCTTTTGTTTGTTTTTCTTGTTTTATAGAGCTATATTGACATAAGCTTACTGATACATCATTTGATATTTGGGACAATTAGGGGTATGATTTGCATAGGACAAAAGAAGTTTCGCCAAGCCTTAGAGCTCTTACACAACGTATGTACATTCTGATGATTATTATCTAGATTGTTATATATATCATATATACTAGTGTTACAACATTGCCCTTAACTTTGATGTTTTAGGTTGTAACAGCACCTATGCCCATTATTAGTGCCATAGCAGTTGAAGCATACAAAAAATATATTCTAGTTTCTCTCATTCATCTTGGACAGGTATGTATGCAGCATGATGTAAATCATACTTGTACCTTTGTTTTTATGTATATTTGTTATTTTTATTTTGTTTTGTGCAACTGTATTACGTAAAATACACTTTGCTACTGAAACTATGATAATTGTTTTTATCTTTGCTGTCATAAATTTTTTTGGTTACAATTTGCAATCTGAGTTTCTGTTTTAGGCTAAAATTTGATGAACTGTCCAGTACTTGATGAACTCTTACATCTGGTTTTTACAGTATAGAAAGTATTATCACATTCTCAATAATCAGCATTTGGACTGATGAATCTTTCTTTTAATATACTCCCTCCTCCGTCCCTAAAAAATAGACAACATTTTAAATGGCACGGTTTAATTGCACAATTGTTAGGGTAAGAGAGAGATAGAAAGAAAATGTGATTGGAGTATTGTTTAGTGGAAAATGGGACTCACCTCAGAGAGGAAAAAATTTCCTTAAATAGAATTGGTCTGTGGACATCCCAAAATGGCAATTCGGTCTATTTTTAAGGGACAGAAGGAGTATTACCCTTCAGTTGTTGATAGCTCTAGCACTTGATTTTTTTTGCTTAGTGCCTTATTTGAAAAGCTATCTCTGGCTGCATAATTGTTTTCAGCCTGTGAAATTCTTAAACTTATTCTCATGTATGCATTTGATCTTGATGTCAGTTTGCTACTAGTTTTCCCAAGTATACTTCATCAGCCGCTCAAAGGAATCTTAAGAATTTCTCTCAGGTATTTTTCAGAAAACCAGCTATACTCTACACTAGGGCATCAGATGTTGTGTTTATTTAGTGTTTGCTACCCTTTACTTGGTTAAAAGCATTTAGTTTATTACTGCAACCGCATTCACATTCATGTTTCTGAAACCATTTATAAAATACTTTTCTGGGTTTGATAAACTTGGAATCTTCTACAATCAAGGATTACTACATGACTTATGCAAAAAAGAGAAAATGATTACTACAGTACGTGACACCAATGCTTATTAAAGCCAACACAATGCAGTTATCTGACCTAATGAGTAATTCTTTGACTTAGAATTTGAACCGACTAGCAGTCTAGCAAAAACCAGTTATATGCCCCAGCTTGTTCTGATAGGTTGCTTCATGTATGCATGGATCTGGCTTCATCAACTTTCTCCAAGCAATATGACTCTGGGGTTTTTGTAACTGGAGCTTTATTTGGTCAATTTATTTTCTATTCTCTGTTATTGCTTCATTCTTCTGAGCTCTTTTTCGATAATATATGTTCCTTGTGCCTTTTTCATGTTAGTTTTCCCGCTTACCTGTAGTTGCTAAATTCACTCATTTGTGTGATTTTGTTTATGAGCAGCCTTACCTTGAGTTGGTAAATAGCTATAGTACCGGCAAAGTATCAGAGGTTGAGAATTATGTGCAGATGAACAAGGACAAGTTTGAAAACGTAAGCCTTTTTCATTGCATTTAAATTCGTAATCGCGTCGAAGTTCTTCACTCTGGTGCTTCGATTCTGAATCTGATGTAAGATTTTCTTCAACTTCCAGGACAATAATCTTGGGTTGGTGAAGCAAGTCGTGTCATCAATGTATAAACGCAATATTCAGAGGTTGACTCAGACATACCTAACTCTCTCCCTCCAAGACATAGCGAACACAGTTCAACTGAATAGCGCAAAAGAGGCTGAGATGCATGTTCTTCAAATGGTAAGTTTTAAGCAGGACTTACTCACGTTACTTGAATTAGCAGCGAAACTTATTGGCTTGATCTGATGTTATTATTCATCTCCGGGAATAGATTCAAGAAGGTGACATTTATGCTACAATCAACCAAAAGGATGGAATGGTTAGATTCCTCGAGGACCCCGAGCAATACAAAACCTGCGAGATGATTGAACGCCTCGACTTCTCAATCCAGAGGTACGTATGTTATCATAAAATCATATAGAAAGTTTATCAGATAAACGTTTCCATCTCCTAGATTGTAGGACATGACCGAATTGGTAAAACTCTGTTTCAGGATTATGATGCTCTCGAAGAAAGTAACGACCATGAATGAGGTTATGTCATGCAACCCTTCTTACCTTGGAAAGGTACGTATTCGGTTCTTCCCATGTCGCACGAGACCAAACTGCATCTTCTTATTCGGCCGTTTTGCCTATTCAGGTTGGGAGGGAGCGGCAGAGATTTGATTACGACGATTTCGACACCGTTCCTTCTAAATTCAACCTATGAGGAAGGTGAAAAGGAAAAACATGGCGCTTCCAATGACTTGTGAGTTTTGGATTAGTAGAAAATTTTCATTTTCTTATGGTAGAAGCTGGGATTAGGAATGAGAGTCTTTTTAAAAACGTTGGCCCCACACAACCTTATCTATTATTCATCACATCTCTTGCACGATTCTTGGTATCATGTCCTATTTTCAATTATTTCACATTTCATATAATTTGCAATGATGAATATTTATATATTTTTAATAAATTTGTGTGAATTATAAAAAAAATATGAAGTTTATTAATACTAAAAAATTAAGTACAAAAATAAATTAATAAAAAAACTAGAAGTGGGGTATTTATATAAAGGAATAATGTTTTTAGGAGATTTATGAATCATTGCATATGTATTTGCGGACTATTTCTAATTAATACTCAAATACTAATACTTAATTGTTTAGATTTAATAATTTATCATTAAAATCTAAAATTCGGAATAATATTTTAAAAAATTAAAATCTAAACAAATCTTAAAAGACCTTGTTTACTCTGTCAGGTTGTTTAGCATCATTAAAGAAATTAAGTTTTAGAGATAATCAATGAGTGGTCTCACTAGATTTTCAATCAATATAAAAATCAAAATCACCAAATATTACTTCATCCGTCCTATAAGAATCCGTCCTACAAGAATATATGTCATCCCACAGGAATATGAATTTTTTAATTTTGGGAGGTTTTTTCTCTCTAATGAGGTGAGATTTATTCTCTACTAACAGTACTTTAAGTATTTTTCACTCTATCTCTCTCTTAACATTAAAATTCATGTTGAATCCAAAGTGTATATTTTTTCAGTACTTTAAGTATTTTTCACTCTATCTCTCTCTTAACATTAAAATTCATGCTGAATCCAAAGTGCATATTTTTTTAGGACGGAGGGAGTACTGCGTAAACAAAAATCATGATTAAAAAAATTAGAAAAAAAGAAAAATCTAAAATCTGATACAGGCCGGTGGAAGTGAAAAACATGTGTCTAAATAAGTGCAGTGTGTATTCGGCGGGCCCACATTGCATATTTAGTCCGATAAAACGTCATCCTACCATTCACGTGGCTTAAATCCAAGCATTCTAATTCGCCACGCGTCTATTTCAAATTCCATAAATCCAAAGTGGTTGGGACAGGACAGATGTCCGACTTCGAGCTGGTCAATTAATTGTACTCACCCAATCAAATGCTTTCTTTCATTTCACTTGAGATATGCCTCCAGCTTGCTTTTTTTTTTCTTTCTTCCCAGCAGTGGGTTCAAACATCTCTAATTCATCAAGATGTGTACGGACAGTGCCATCGATAGATTGGTATTGCCGAAGAAATGAGATTTTAATGCTCAATTAGAAGATAAAACATAAATAATTAAAGCAATGCTCGTTAAATGTGTGAATCACATATTCACATTAGTAGGGGTAATATGTTGTAGTAAAACATTATCAAAAATAGAATTGGAGATGAATTAAAACAAAAAACCCTCCATCCCCTTGGTGAGACATTTCTATTTAACACAACTATTTAGGTAGTTGTGTATAATGATTTATATTAAAAGTAATAGTAATATTTCAAGTAGGAGAAATAATAAAATAGAAAATAGATAGAGAGTAAAGTAGAATAAAATAAGATAGAGACTAAAGTAAAAGAGATATTAATCACTTAGGATATGACATCCTGAAAAAGAATACAGCTCATTTACTCACTTAGTGAATAACAATTTAACAGTTCCATCTAATAAAACTTAGTTTGCTTTGTGTGAACAAAACATGAAAAACCTAATACAACATCGTTTAATATTTCATTTAATGAAAAGTTGAAAAAGGATATCAAGCTTTTTTTGTATTTTATCATTATCGTTAGGGATGTCAATCGGGCCGGCCCACCGGATTTCGGGCCAATCCTACTCGGACTGCGGGTCAATCGAGTGCGGGCTATTCAGGTTGTGATTTTTTCAGGTTATAAAAGTTCAGCCCTAACCCTAAAAGCTCAAGTTTCGGGCTAGCCCAGCGGGTTAATCGTGTTGCTACCGATAAAATTAAAATGCGATCAATCCAATAAATAATGACGAAAATTAGTTATATTTATAGAATATAAAATATTTAACTATGGCAAATTAGAGATATATACTTAAACTCGAACAAAAACATAATCAAACACTAATATTTGAGATTTGTGTAAAATAAAACATAAATTTAAATATTTTAAAGCATGTTTTAGAAATTTAAATATTTTTTTAATGAATTTAAAGTTTCTAAGTTATTTATTTATTATTATACTAATAAAAATTTAATATATAATTTGTATATTTAATATAAAATTGAAAGTTATTTTTTTAGTTATCCATATTGTAAAAATAATCAATGAAAGCTTCCAGTCAGGGGTAAAAAAAATTGAACGATAGAAAATTTATCGGGTTTTTGGGTTTGACCCTAATGGTTGCAGATTAATCGGGTTGTATTTTTCGGGCTAGAAATTTTCAGCCCTAACCCTATAAATTTGGCAGACCATTCGGGCCAGCCCACGGGTTGGGACTGACATCCATACTTATCGTGAATGCAAATTCCTTTTGGTTTAACTTTTGTGATTATAAAATGCCCATGATTAGTGGGTTTGTAACCAAATTTAGATTAAAATTCTGATGTGGGCACACTTTGTTCTTTCTACTCCTTCAATAAATATAAGCTATATAACCACAACAAATCACAATCTTGTTCTTTGCCCTAATACTAAACTAATTTCCATATTCGTGGTCATCTCACTTCATTATGTACAAAAAAAACTAAACTTGTAATGGACAAAAGAATTACATGAGTACCAAATTTTATGTTTTTCTTAATATTTTTGTTTATGATACAAATAATTACATCACTTTTGTTTACAATCTTTTTTATTTTATTCTATTTTACTGTATCTTTTATTATATTCCCACTTAAACATATAATTAAGCAAATAACAATCACTATATGAAATCCTACACCTAACAAGAATTGTATAGCTTCGAGAGCTTGAGCTTCAACACAAATATTAAATCATATACTCCCTTCGTCCCCGAAGCATGCTATGCATATTTTACATGTATATAGTTTCTATTTTAACAAAAATTAACCTTTATTATCTCTATTCTAGATTCTTCGTCGTACTTTATTTCCCTAGTTTGTCTTTCTTTGATTTTATTATCTCCGTATTTAATTCGCTAAACACCACTTTCATAATTCTCACGATAAAATAAAATGCAGCGCTTAAATCTGAACAAAGGTGAATAATCTCCTACCATTTGCAGCTTCTCTCTCAAAAGAGCGAGTGAGGCTTCACTTCACTTGTGATGCGTGTGACTACGCTACACGAAGAAGCTCTCTCTCTCTCTCTCTCCACACGTGTCCCTCTGCCTATACATATTATATACACACACATATATATATAACCGAAAACCCGTAACTTTCACCACGTGTCCATGTTCTGGAACCTTTCCATGCACCATTATTCTCCTAGCCAAGCTCCCTTGCTCCCTCCCCTACTGCACCCACCGTTACATGGCGCTCTCCCATTGGCCAATCCCCACCCCACCAATCACATCCCTCCCTCCCCTCCCCTCATATCGCCAACATCTGTCACTCCTTTCCTGCACCAACTTTCCTCCTTCCTCTTCGCTTTTTTTTCTCAGATTTCCAATCCCTACCTCGATTCCCGATGATTGCCATAAATTGACGAATTCTAGCTCGATCGATGCGGCGTTGCACGGATAGATCCGTTGATAGTAATAATCAGATTGTTTTGAGCCGGATAATGCTCCGATTCCGGCCGATCGCGCCGAAGCCGGCCGGTGAGGACGCCGGATCCGCCTCGGCGGATCCGGCGAAGCGAGATCTCGCCGGTAGGAGAGTGAAACGGAAGTACGTCAGGATTCGTAAGAGGAGATGTAAGAGTAAGGTTTCGGAGGGAGGAAATCCGCCGTCGCCGCCTGAGAGATCCGCCGTCGACGACGCTCCGCCGCCGCAGAAGCGAGCGGTCACTCTCCAGCTCCTCGGCGATGGATCTGGCTCTGAGAGGGAGATGAAGTGGAGAGATCTGGATGACGGAGCGGTTACGGCGGGGATAGGGCGGAGGATGGCGGATCTGAGCAGTTACGGAGGCGGATCTGTGATAGCGACGTGGATCGTGGTGGAAGGCGTGACGGTGACGGAGAAGTTCACGGAGTTAGCGACGGTAGGGTTAGGATTTTCGGATGAGGAGAGGATTCACAATCTGGAGAAGGACACGTGTCCTGGATTCATATCGGATCACACGAACAACGTGATCTGGACGAACGCCGCTTATAAGAGAATGGTAGCGGCGGACGAAGACGGCTCCGCGGAGGCGGAGAAGGGGGTTTTGGTGTGGCTGGTGGTGAAGGAGGATTTGCCTCATTTTTGCCCCTCGTTTGCATGCAGAGTTAGAGTCACTCAACAGAACGGCCAGGGGCAAAAGTGGAATAAAATTGTGCCGTGCGATGTTTGGAGAATGGAATTTGCCGGATTTGCATGGAAATTGGACGTCAATACCGCCCTCAGTTTAGGCTTCTGAGGATTTTTCCAGGTGATTTAACAATTAATTTCAATTTTCACTCTAATTCATAACACAAATCTATTTTTCTAATTTAGCCTTTAATTATCTGCCACTTATCCTCATTGACTTCATTTGCTCATACTCATACTTATCCAGAAAAAGAAAAAAAATGTTTTTCATATCATTTGCTTTTCAATAACACTTCACATCAACCCTTTCTATTATTCCTTTTATGTGTATATGATTAAATATGACAAAATATTCAAATAAACGGTTGATTCCAAAAGCACACACATTCAAGTAAATCTTTACATAAGTCCAGAAGGGGCATATTTCACATAACAAACCTAAATTTCATATAAAGTCAAAACCCCACCTTTTTTATTTTAAAAAAAAATACATATATCAGGATTAACCTAAACTTTGGCTTGGTTAAAAATGTTATTCATATCATTAGATGCTTTTGCACTTAGTTGGTATTGTTTTCTTTTCATTGAAAATTACTCTCATATAGTCCTAACTTTTCTATCTCCATAAAAAATACTCCCTCCGTCTCTGATAATTTGTCTCATTTTTTCATTTCGGTCCGTACCATATAATTTGTCACATTTCACTGTTTACCATTTTTTTGTAATGGACCCCATATTCCACTAACTCATTCATACTCACATTTTATTATAAAACTAATATATAAAAGTAGGACCCACACTCCACTAACTTTTTCAACTCACTTTTCATTATATTTTTTAAAACCCGTGCCCGGTCAAAGTGGGACGAATTATCCGGGATGGAGGGAGTAGTCATATACTATTACATTTATATACAGTAACCTACAATATATTACCTTAACATATTCAACTAATCAATTTTCCACCTCATATAGTCCAATATTTTTACAAATAATTATCATTTGTAGTTTAACCCTATGACTAGCATGGGTCTCTTTCTTCACCCCATCACTGTATATTTACCTCTTAAAACTCATGGACTATCTCTTTCTTCTCTCGTAATACCATCACGATATATTAGCTACGTGTCTTAAAACTCGTTGACTATCTCTTTCTTCTCTCATAATACCATCACGATATATTAGCTACGTGTCTTAAAACTCGTACGAATAACTCCTTCTTCACTAATAATAGCACCACAATATATTTACCTATGTGTCTTAAAACTCGTACGACTATCCCTTTCTTCACCAATAATAGCACCATGGTATATTACCTATGTGTCTTCAAACTCGTACTACTATCCCTTTCTTCTCTCATAATAGTATCACGATATATTTACCTACGTGTCTTGAAACTCGTATGACTATCCCCTTCTTCACTAATAATATCATCATGATATATTTACACTACGCGTCATAAAATTCGTATGACTATCCCTTTCTTTTCACTCATAATAGCACCAAGATATATTTACCTACGTGTTATAAAACTCGTACGACTATCCCTTTCTTCACTAATAATATCATCATGATATATTTACCAATGTAACTTAAGACTTTTGGGACGATCTTTTGTGGACAGGAGGATTATTACTCATCAAATGGTCTTTTCTAGAGTTCCATAAAATGGTGTAAGAATATTTCTTAGGAATAATCCAAAATTCAAAGTGCAATTATTTGTAAGTAATTATATTCATGATCTTCGTTGTACAAGATGTTAAGAGTATAATAATTCTTCTTCCGAGATAGTTTTATCGTTTGTCCTGTTCCCATGCATGCTTTGCATGATACTTGAACAATAGTGATATAAATATATACAGAATCATAATTATAGATAACGAAACTAACAAAATGTTCACGGTCGAAAACACAAAATTTGGACAACAAAAATATACTACTCAAAATATAAAGAATATTAGTTTCTCTTAGAACTTTTCAATATCTTGTTATTTATTTATTTATTTATTTTGCATGCACGCATGCATGTATGTATCTATCTGGTACGTAAAAACTTTCACACTTATATTAATACTTTTTATATATTACTACTACAATAATATTGCTTTTTTATGCTAATGTAGATCCTACATGAACTATATTGCTTGTTTACTTCTTGTATGGGAAAATTTTCAATGTGAAAATTAGGGGAAAATTTAAGCTTGGAATAATATAATAGTCCCTATTAAGCACCATATTTTCATGTTTTATTGTTTTGTTTCAGTTTGAGGATAGCCTAAATTAATTACGTACTTAGCAACTAAATCAACACATTTAATATCTTTTACTTTATTCTTTATTCAGTTACCTATATACTTTCTCTCTTACTTTATTTTGTTCATTTATCTACTTTATTCTTTTTTTATTTAACTCACTTAATATCGTTTCATCTCAATTTTTTTTAAACAGTCAGGTGATGGTGTAGTTTGTAGCTGAGCGATGACCAAGATACACCGTTGCAAGAGTAAGTTGTAAATAAGCCTTTGTTCTGCTAAAGCAGTGTGTGTATGTAAAATACGCAAAGGTTGTTACTGTAATATTATCCTTTGAGAGGATTATTATTATGAAAAAGGTTAGGATAATGTAATTAATGTGACAATGACTTGGTATGTATCTTAGTGAAATGCCAAACCGGCTCATTCACTAATTTACAGCTATCTATGTACAAGGAATAAATGATTGACATGTGTCTATCGAAATTTAAAAAATACTCCCTTCGTCCCATTTTTGTTGAAGCATTTATTTAGTACAAAGATAATTAAATAAATAAAGAGTTACACGGAGTAAGAATAAAATAGAAATTGTATTTAATATTTTGATTATTCGATTCTATATTATCAAATTATTACGTGGAAATGTTGTCGATTACGATAAGGTAATCTTACCAGCCAAAAGGCTGGCTTGTCGGTTTTAGCCGATGAGAACTGTCGGTTCTTATCTATAGATTTGACAAAGCAATTTATAATTATACTTTTAATAAAAATGAAAATATTATGATTGTAAATTTGAAAGTTCCACGTAGAGACGTAATAGAGCTACTCATTTTATTACTAGTATTTTATTTTGTTAGCAACTCAGTTACTAATGGCCTTGTGATTGGTTATCAAACCTTTATAAAGGCTTTATACTAATTGATTTTTTTATAGAGCATTAAGCTTGAAGGGAAAAAATCATAGTAATTCCTAACTACTACTAATACTTTTCCTTTTTAAATTATTCGGTTCATATTCCTTGCCATAATGGTTTAATCTAAATAATTTATTTATTCATTTGGCAAAATTGATTTTTTTTAATATTTCATAACATCTACTCTATTTTCTATTCACTTAAATGCTTAAACATTACTTTTAATATCTTGTGTAATTTTTTTTTATTCTTTTGGCAATATTCAATTTTGTAATATTCCATAATCATCTACTAGTACTTTATTCTCTATTCACTTTAAAATCTTGTGTAAAAGCATGGATTGTACTAGATATTAATCGGAAAGCTTTATCTATATTAAATTCATATGCAAAATTTACTTGAAAAAAAGTACTATTACTACTGCTCCATTAGTCTTCAAATTCAAATTTAAATTTGAATCGAAACATAACAAGTTACATGAAATATCCAACCAACTTTATACTCCCTCCGTCCCACCTTAAGTGATCAACTTTTAATTTTGGGTTGTCTCATCTCAAGTGATTGATTTCCTTTTTTAGTTAGAAATAAAACTTCAATCATCTCTTACTTTATTTATTCTCTCTTATTTTATTCTCTTTTTCTTATTTTATTCTCTCTTACTTTTTCATCTCTCATACTTTACTTTATCCACTTTGAATCAGTACATATCATTCTCTTAATTCCCGTGCTAAAAAGAAATCCATCACATTATATGTTGAGTACACAATTACACGTATAGTCCGACAAGACGTGACCCAACAACTAATATCCACGTGTAA
Organism: Salvia splendens; assembly: GCF_004379255.2. Classification (NCBI taxonomy): domain Eukaryota; kingdom Viridiplantae; phylum Streptophyta; class Magnoliopsida; order Lamiales; family Lamiaceae; genus Salvia; species Salvia splendens. Next base: position 27,271,531 of record NC_056050.1, on the reverse strand, counting down.
TGGGGAGATCTGTGATGGAGTAATGTGACATTAAATAAAACCATAATTTAGTAGATATCATTAATATCTTAAATAGATGCCACGCGGCGAATGAATCTTTAAAGTACCTTTCATTTTCATTTTTGTTTACCCAAACTGTTAGTGCTTTGCCATGTGTTCGTCTTCCAATTGGTCAGTTTCTTACAGCCAATCCAGTACTTCTGTCATCTAGATACGATTGTCTTTTAATGGACCCACAAATATCTACTACATTCACCAAATTAAAATATCAAGAAAATTATTAGGTAAAAATTGCTAGAGAATCATACTAATACTACTAGTAAAGTTTATGAGGTTGCTTCACATCAAGATCAATTGGAAAAAAATATGAAGTTTGGATATGCTCGTGTTTATCACACGACAAGAAAATAAGGTCAATGTGTAGGTTGTTTTTCAATCGAACGAAGATGGTTTATGTTTGAATAGACGAAATCGTTTAACCCCATCGGCAATGACATCTAGAGGTGCCCACGGTTGCGGAACCGCCGGTTTTGGTTTTGGAAATTGGCGAACCGGAACCAAACCGCGAGGGTGTTTCGCGGTTACGGTTCCGGTTCCAAAACCGCCGTTTCGGTTTCGGTTCCGAAGCGACGATTTTTTACGGTTTTTCACGGTTCCAAACCGTCAGTTTTTTGAGTTTCCGGTTTGGTTTCACCGTTTTCCGGCGGTTTTTCGCGGTTCCGGCACGGTTTCGGTTCGAAATTTTTTTAACCTGAACCGAACCACGGTTCAAAAATCGACGGTTTCGGTTCAGGTAAATTCTCACGAATCGGAACGGTAACCGGCGGTTACGGTTTCGATTTTAACCGCCGGTTCGGTAAACCTTGGGCAGGTCTAGTGACATCAACTCATAATTTCTCAATTTTTATACTATCATACATAATTTCACAAAAAAAAGTTAGTCCTTGAATAATTGCTAAAAATTTAATCTTCATTAACTTTTTTGACTGATTTTTAAAGTTGTATGATACGATTCCCAGGCAACCACCGCATCAACACAACGCCGAGCTGCGCGACGCCGAGCTGCACGATGCCGAGCTGCGCGACGCCGAAGAGCACAATGCCGAGCTGCATGGCGACGCCGAAAATCTGCATGGCGACGTCGAGAGATCGGAGGGAAGATCAGCGAGAGGCGAGAACGACATGCAGACGTCGGTCGCGACAACAAGGGGAAGAAGAGTTCGGCGCGCGCCTCTCCGATTCGGCGATTACGTCGCGAAGTAGAATTAGGATTCTCTTTTTCCTTTTAGATTTTATTTCCTTTTTATGTCTTTCTTATTTTTGGTAACTTAGTTATTTTAATGAGTCGAGCATATCTATAAGCTCCGTTTCGGGTTTTTCTTTGTTGGTTCTTTCCCGAGATGCATTAGGTTTAGAAGTCGAACCAACCCTAGGGTCCTTAGTCTATAAATAGGGCTTTGTTTATCAAGTTACGGATGAATAAGAATTACAATATTTGCCCACAAAATACGTGAGTTTATCTGAACCTAGTTCGCCGCTGCCCGACGGAGAATCCTCCGCGCACAGCCGCTGCTAGAAGACGCCGCCGATCCTGTGTAGGACGCCGGAGTTATCGTTGGATCGCCGCGCAACCCCGCCGCCGATCACGTTGAGGTAATAAGGCCTTAACATCTGGTGCTTTCATTCAGTACCGACATCCGCATCGGTCACAACCGCCGTGGGCCAGACCACGGGTTCAGTGGGTCGCAGTGGGGAAAGGCCGCGACCCGGCATGATACGGGTATCCCAAGCGGAAAAGGCGGAGCGAGCTCGTCAGGGTTTGTGTTATTATTGCCCCGAGAAGTGGATTGTAGGGCACGTGTGCAAACAGCGATTGCTATGCTATGCGGAGGAGGACGATGAGAACGACGGTGTTGCGGAGGACCAAGCGGTTGATGAGTCTGTGCCAACAGATATTTCGCATATTCACGCGATGGACGGTGGTCGTCGTTCTCGTCCGATGAAGGTCGTGGGATGCATACAGGACCACGAGGTGTGTGTCTTAATTGACACGGGTAGCGACAGGGATTTTCTACACCCTAAGATTGCGGAATCGTTACACTTACCCCCTCTCGCCGATAAGGCCGTTCAAGGTAGTTGTAGGCAACGGGGGGGCCTTACTGTGCACTCACGTGTCCAAACAGACGAAGTTGGAGGTACAAGGGTCGGTGTTCTTGGTGGATTTACATATACTGCCTATTCACGGCCCAGATGTAATTCTAGGAATGGATTGGCTGGAGTCGTTGGGCAAGGTGACCGCGGATTTCGCAGGAAAAACTTTGGAATTCACTCACAAGGAGCGACCTATTACTTTGAAGGGGGTGGTACCACCGCCCCGCAAGTTAGACAGAACGTCCTTGGCTGCTTTGATGTCTCCATCGATCGGGTTAGAGGTTTTTGAGATCATGCTCTTGGAACCGGAAACCACTATTACCACACAAGATGTCCGGGAGGATTTTCCTGCTGATCTAACACCACCTATCACGACAGTGTTGGAGACCTTCCGACCGGTGTTCAACATGCCATCCGGGATGCCTCCGTCACGCCCCTATGATCACCGGGTACATTTGTTGCCAGGCACGAAGCCAATCAACGTCAGGCCGTATCGCTATCCCTACTTTCAGAAAAACGAGATAGAGCGGCAGGTCAAAGAGATGCTCGAGCAAGGTATCATCCAGAGAAGCAACAGTCCGTTTTCTTCACCGGTACTCCTTATTCGTAAGAAAGACGGTACCTTCCGCTTCTGCATCGACTATCGTGCGCTGAACACCGCCACAGTGCCGGATCATTTCCCTATCCCGACAGCGGACGAGCTTTTTGATGAATTGGGTAAAGCTCGTGTTTTCACCAAGCTTGACTTGCGATCAGGTTACCATCAGATAAGGATGCATGACGAAGATGTATTTAAGACGGCTTTTCGTACCCATGACGGACATTTCGAATTCTTGGTGATGCCTTTTGGGTTGACAAATGCCCCGTCTACATTCCAGGCGGCAATGAACGCGATTTTTCAACCTATGCTACGAAAGTTCGTCATTGTCTTTTTCGACGACATACTGGTTTACAGCCCGACTATGGAAGTTCATGAAGAACACTTGTCCGCAGTATTGATGGTTCTGCAGACCAATAGTTTCGTCGTCAAATTATCAAAGTGCTCTTTCTGCAAATCGACCGTGGAATATTTGGGACACTTGATCAGCAATGGATCCCTTAAAGCAGACCCAAATAAAATTAGTGCAATGACGGCTTGGCCGAAACCAAAGAATGTGAGACAGCTTCGCGGGTTTTTGGGATTAACCGGCTATTACCGCCGCTTCATAGCCGGATACGCCTTGATTGCGTCTCCCTTGACGGATCTGTTGAAAAAGGATGCCTTTGTATGGACCCCGGAAGCAGATTCGAGTTTCTTAGACCTGAAAGGAGCAATGACGACAGCCCCCGTACTTCGTCTGCCGGATTTTGATAAGACTTTCTGCGTCGAGACGGATGCCTCGAACACGGGCATTGGGGCAGTGCTACTCCAAGACAATCACCCAATTGCATTCTTCAGTAAGAAACTGGGTCCGCGACGACGGGTCGCGTCCACTTATCACAAGGAATTATATGCCATCGTCGAATCAGTGCAGAAATGGCGTCAGTATCTGTTAGGGAGGGAGTTTGTCATTCGGAGTGATCAGAGGAGCTTGAAAGAATTGCTCCATGCGATAGTGCAAACGCCGGATCAGCAGCTGTATGCGCGCAAACTCATGGGATATAAGTTCCGTATTGAGTACAAGAAGGGGAGCACAAACCGAGCAGCCGACGCGTTGTCCCGCCGCGAGGAAGCCGAGCAGCCTGACCTGCACGAAGACGCGTCCTCGACAGCCGAGGCGAACCTGGACACAGACACGACCTCGGACGCCGACGAGGGCGACGAAGCAGCGCACGCGTGCGCCCTCCTCACAGCAGCGTCCCATCCTATTCCGCACCTTGTGGACTTGCTTCGTCGGGAAACATCTTCGTCCCCGGAGATGCGGGAGATCACGAGGGACATAAAGGAGGGGCGGGCCCTACCGCATTTATCATTGGTGAACGGGCTGGTATACTACAATCGTCGAATATTTGTGAGCTCACGATCATCGGCACGGACGCCTATATTGATCGAATACCACAGCTCGAAATCAGCGGGCCACCCTGGGTTCGAGCGTACGCTGCGTCGCGTGACTGCGGATTTTTACTGGCCGAATATGAAGAAGGAGGTAAAGCAGTTCGTCGAAGCTTGCGTGGTGTGCCAGACGACGAAGTACTCTACCCAGAAGCCTGCAGGGTTGTTACAACCGCTACCAATTCCGTCCCAAGTGTGGGAGGATGTCTCCATGGACTTTATTACGGGTTTGCCGCAATCACGGGGCTACACTGTAGTCATGGTGGCCGTGGACCGTTTGTCTAAATATGCACATTTTGCCCCATTGCCGACGAATTTTGATACGATAAAAGTGGCCAATGTGTTTATTGATACAGTTGTTCGCCATCACGGTTTTCCGAAGACGTTGGTCTCGGACAGGGACTCGGTGTTCTTAAACCAATGTTGGAAGGATTTGATGCGGCTTAGTGGCACGAAATTGAACTTCTCAACGGCTTACCACCCGCAATCGGACGGTCAGACGGAGGTACGGAACAGGGGATTGGAGCAGTATCTGCGAGCGTTCACTGCCGATCGTCCATCCAAGTGGTCAAATTTTCTACCTTGGGCGGAGCTGGCTTTGAATTGTTTCCATCATGCGGCCTTGGGAATGTCTCCGTACAAGGCCCTCTATGGCCGGGACCCACCGAGCTTGATTTTTGCGGAACCTTCGAGGTCGACGCCACCGGAGGCGGCGGAATTGATACGCCAACGAGGGGAGTTATTGGTGGAGTTAAGGCGAAATTTGGAACGCGCACAGCAGCGTATGCGCGAATCCGCTAACAAACATCGTCGCCACTTGGAGTTTAAGGTGGGTGACTTGGTCCTATTGAAGCTCCAACCATATAGGCAGCACTCGGTGGCTCGTCCACGGTCGGCCAAGCTAGCTCGTCGCTACTATGGCCCGTTTGAGGTATTAGAGCGTATTGGACCAGTTGCATATCGATTGCGCTTGCCGGAAGGGAGTAGGATCCACAACGTATTTCATGTGAGCCTCCTTCGCGCGTTTGTGGCAGGCAACGACTCGGGAATGGGCATGGACCTGCCGTCTGAATTCTTTGGAGATCGGCCGGTTGTCTATCCGGTCCGGGTGTTGGACAGACGCATGTTATGGCACGATGATCGACCCTTGGAGCATGTGTTGGTTCGTTGGTCCGATGGAACTGAGTCGCCGACGTGGGAACCGCTGGAACTAGTGCAGCGCAAGTTTCCAAATGTGCTCCTTGAGGACAAGGAGGTTGCTATGGAGGGGGGAGTTGATACGATTCCCAGGCAACCACCGCATCAACACAACGCCGAGCTGCGCGACGCCGAGCTGCACGATGCCGAGCTGCGCGACGCCGAAGAGCACAATGCCGAGCTGCATGGCGACGCCGAAAATCTGCATGGCGACGTCGAGAGATCGGAGGGAAGATCAGCGAGAGGCGAGAACGACATGCAGACGTCGGTCGCGACAACAAGGGGAAGAAGAGTTCGGCGCGCGCCTCTCCGATTCGGCGATTACGTCGCGAAGTAGAATTAGGATTCTCTTTTTCCTTTTAGATTTTATTTCCTTTTTATGTCTTTCTTATTTTTGGTAACTTAGTTATTTTAATGAGTCGAGCATATCTATAAGCTCCGTTTCGGGTTTTCTTTGTTGGTTCTTTCCCGAGATGCATTAGGTTTAGAAGTCGAACCAACCCTAGGGTCCTTAGTCTATAAATAGGGCTTTGTTTATCAAGTTACGGATGAATAAGAATTACAATATTTGCCCACAAAATACGTGAGTTTATCTGAACCTAGTTCGCCGCTGCCCGACGGAGAATCCTCCGCGCACAGCCGCTGCTAGAAGACGCCGCCGATCCTGTGTAGGACGCCGGAGTTATCGTTGGATCGCCGCGCAACCCCGCCGCCGATCACGTTGAGGTAATAAGGCCTTAACATTGTAGTACTAGAACATATTGAAATTTGACCAAAATTTATAAAATTAAAAATTACTATAAATTAGAAAGTAACTTGATTAATGTCGTTACTCATTTTTTTGGTTTATAACCAGGTTATTCATCACTGGGCATAATAGCTAATCCATCTGCTCAAGAATTTATAGCTATTCATCCAATGTCAATAATCGATCCTCTAGCTTAAGATGATTGAGTTCTTGTTATCATTACTCATTGATTGGTCTGATATTCAACTAATAGATTCAAATAAAGAACTTTTTTGTACTTGGGCCTATGAGAGAGTGGGATGCAAAAATTATTAAAGAAAGCCCATAAGTTTGAATGTGCAATTTAATCTGTGACCTGTCCAATAGATACACTTAAACCTCCGAAATAAATTCTCACTGAAATATGTAACCACTTAGCATAAAGAGCCTAAGTAATTTGAATTAGTTATGAAGGGCTATAGATAATAATAATGATTCGTTATCTAAAAAATTAATTGAGGAGCTATAGCATGTATAATAATCCATTCGTTCCATAATAGCTATAGCATATGTAATGTATTAAATAAAAAGATAACAAAGTAGATGAAATGAAAAAGAGTAAAGGCCAAAATTGGTCCTGAACATATAGCCATTTTACGATTTTGGTCCTAAACATTATCTTTTGAATTTTTTGGTCCTGCACATATGGACATTTGATCATTTTGGTCCTCCGTCAATATTTCCGTTAAAAACTAACGGTCAACATTATCTTTTGGATTTTTTGGTCCTGCACATATGGACATTTGATCATTTTGGTCCTGCACATATGGAATTTTAATCATTTTGGTCCTCCGTCAATATTTTCGTTAAAAACTAACGGTCAACGGCCGATTTTTTACTAAAACAATGGGTTGGGTCGGGTCGTGTTTGGGTCGGGTTTGGGTTACACGTTAAGAAAAAAATAATTATTTTCTTAAAATCTAAGCATAATATTTTCATTAAAATCTAAGCATAATATTCTTAAAAAATTAATTAATATTTTTTAATTAATAAAATTAAAGTATAGTATTTTTTAATTAATTTTTTCATGAATTTGAAGAAAATATTATGCTTAGATTTTATTAAAAATAATTTTTTAATTATTTAATTTTATTTTATAGATTTAATATTAGTATACTTTAATTTTATTGTTTTGATTAAAAAATGATTATTTTAATTTGGTAATTTTTTATTTTATCGTGTAATATCATGTTTAAATCGTATAATAACATCATGTTTTAGTCGTTATAATATTTTTAATCAACAAAAATAACTAAAAATTAAAGTTTTATAATTTTTAATTAATAAAAAATAATTATTTTTTTTCTTAACGTGTAACCCAAACCCGACCCAAACACGACCCGACCCAACCCATTGTTTTAGTCAAAAATCGGCCGTTGACCGTTAGTTTTTAACGAAAATGTTGACGGAGGACCAAAATGATCAAAATTCCATATGTGCAGGACCAAAATGATCAAATATCCATATGTGCAGGACCAAAAAATCCAAAAGATAATGTTGACCGTTAGTTTTTAACGAAAATGTTGACGGAGGACCAAAATGATCAAATTTCCATATGTGCAGGACCAAAATGATCAAATGTCCATATGTGCAGGACCAAAAAATCCAAAAGATAATGTTTAGGACCAAAATCGTAAAATGGCTATATGTTCAGGACCAATTTTGGCCTTTACTCAATGAAAAAATAGAGACAAATAGGAAAAGTAAGAGTGAGAAAATATGTTATAGAGTACTATTTTTTTTCCTAGGACTTCTTCAGCGCGTTGGGGACTGTTGCTTTCGCGTACAGTCGCCACAACGTCGTGATGGAGATCCAAGCGTCTCTCCCTTCAACGCCACAGAGGCCGTCTAAGAAAGCTATGTGGAAAGGAGCCATTGTTGCTTATGTAATTGTGGCCTTGTGCTACTTCCCCGTTGCCCTCGTCGGGTACTGGACTTTCGGGACGACAGTAGAGGACAACATCTTGATCACGCTGCAGAGACCTGAGTGGCTGGTTGCAACGGCTAACATGTTTGTCGCGGTTCACCTCATTGGAGGCTATCAGGTGCGCGTTCGCTCTCAAAGGCTTTGTTCGCGAACATTCTAGCAAGAAACCTCTCATTTCTTGTGCCTGGCTTTGGTTTGTGCAGTTTTATGCCATGCCAGTCTATGACATGACTGATACTGTGCTTGTGAAGAAGCTAAAGTTCAAGCCAACTTGGTATCTGAGGTTTATTACTGGGAATACTTATGTTGGTAAGCAAACAGTGATTATGTTAAAATACTTATGTCCGAATAAATACTTATGTGACGTTGTTGTTGTCTTGTTGATTTTCAGCTCTTACGATGTTTATTGCCATCGCGTTCCCGTTCTTTGGCGCTCTTGTCAGGTTCTTTGGAGGCTTTACATTCGCGCCAAACACGTACTTTGTAAGCAATATGATTGTGTGTTAAATTTTTATGTAATATTGATTTTGTGCAGCTTCCCTGCATCATTTGGCTTGCCATCTACAAACCAAAGAGATTCAGCTTATCTTGGTTGGTGAATTGGGTAAGTTTATCCAACTTGAGGAATGTTGGTTTTGAGAGAGAAAGTTGATTTTCAGGTGTGCATATTGTTGGGGACTCTTTTGATGGTTGTTGCACCCATTGGAGGGCTAAGACAGATTATTCTCCAAGCCAGAACATATGAATTCTATAATTAGAACATTTGTTTCTTTACTATAGTTGTAATAAAGCAAGTTGAGATTCAAGTGTAATGGAGCTCATTTTGTCTTGTTACTTTGATTCTTGATTTTAAAGACTTAGTTATAAGAGGGTTTAAGGCTTTTAGGCTTCATCACATGTCCACCAACTAGTAATGCCGTCGGTTCCAGTTCCGAAAAAAGTTGATGGTAACCGGCCCGGCAAAGGAAATGATAGTTCCGAGTCAAATCATCAGTTCTTGATTAGTTTATGCTGAGTTTTAACCGATTTTTCCAGGTTTAAAACTGGAAGGTAATGTTCTAAAGCAATCATCGGTTTTTGTTGCTTTATTACTGATTTTTCCTAGTTTTAGGCCAAAACCGGCAGTTACAGCTCAAAACACTCTAGAATCCGAGCCAGACCAGGAGAACCGGTATGCCAATTCTAGTTCAGCAAAGGCAGTTCTAGTTTGAAAATTGAAATCACCGATCTGCTTCCAATTTTAACCGGTGGTCCTATTTGAACCAGACATCCCTACCACCAACAGATAAATTTGAGCAAACATTACAAAACATCATTTGAGAGCAACATCAACCATTTCTAGAGGTGCTATTCACTCAACATCAACTACATAATATCTCATGGGAAAATGTAGAGCTAATCTACTTGTAAATAGAACTTGATTAACTCATCCACAGATGTAAAAAAAAACCCATGTCCAAAACAAACTAGTCTGTCCTAATTTTTGGCCTTCAGCATGTTATTCTCCTTGATTCTGGCTCGGTTATCCAGCTTGACAAAACGCTTGAGCTCGTCGAATGGAAGAGTTTCAGTGTCCTTCCTCCTGAGCTCACTGAGGGCGGGGTGTTTGTCGAGCAGGTGCCACAGCCAATCAGGGTACTCGGAATCAGGCAAGATTTTCGGGTCTTGCCCATCTTTCAGTATATTGGCACCATAAACAGTAGTGGATTTCACTTCTTTGCTTATCAATGATGCTTTGGGGGCATCTCCACCAGCACCGCCTTTCCCTTTCTTCGCTTTAGCACCTCCAGAAGCGAATGTTCTGCAGCCTGCCACTTTAAGTAGCTCGTTCGAGGTGGTGATGCTTTTCAATGACCTCATGAGCGCCATTGCCATACCTATAAGTCTGCAGTCAACAAGATACCATAAGGATCAACAAGATTAAACTCGAGATTTTCTATAACCAGAAGCTATGATTTCACAATGGCAAACAACTTTCTATGGATTATTAGAACATGTACACAACTCAGACGTGCTGCAGCCTACCACTTTAAGTAACTCATTCGAAGTGGTAAGGCTTTTCAATGGCCTCATCATCACCATTACCAACTACCAACCAACATGATACCATAAGGATCAACAACATTTAACTCAACATTTTATATGATCTATAACCAGAAGCAACGATTGGGTTAAGAGTTTTTCCAATCTAAGTACTACTAGTATATATCATTAGAATGTTCGAAGTTTATGAACTGGTGGTGCTTTTCGGCCATATCTATATTGCTGCAGTACCAACAAGATACAATACGGAATAACATATAACTCGGGATTTTCTTTCACCAGAAGCTATGATTGGATAACAGTTTCCACATCGAAGTATATCATTAGAATTTTCAAAGTTCATAACTATTCTGATTTGTATCCTTTTGCGATCACAAAATGCACAATGGCAAACAACTTTCTATGGATTATTAGAACATGTAGACAACTCACAGTAATTCATCTACAAAAATGTGAAAAAAATCCCTACTTCATATACAGCTAACAGCAATTTGAACTCAAGTTTATTGAAGATTGATAGGTGACTCTTTCCTCATCATGGTAGAAAACTTCTTGCGAAGTTATTAGTTAAAAATTAAAATCACAATTACCCAAAACAAGGCAAATTAGAATTACAGAGAGAATCTGAGTAAAATGCCTGTATTTTCAGTTTATTACTTTTTCTCAGTAAAATTCACAACATCACAAAGCTTCCAGCAAAACTGAACATCCATCAATCAATAAAAGAACAAAGATCTGACATCAAATTTCAATATCTCGCAAATCTCACTATCCAATTCTTAAATAATCCATAAATTCCAAATCAGAAAAAATGAGAATACTTGCAGATCTCATTACAAAAAATGCGGACTGAAATGGAAAGAAGAAGCTGCTGACCCGATGAACAAAGAGAGTTAGAGCTTTTTAATGCTGTTAAGCTGAGAGTGGGAACACGGCGGCCAGAAAAATTCCACGGCGGTAGTAATGGCGGTGGATTGGTGAGTTTTCGCCGGAAACATTGAGAAAAAGATGATTGACATATATTTAAATTTAAATGTAAATAAAAAAATGGATTGGGTTGGGCCGAATAAGAAGCCCGGCCCATATACCTAAATCTCAGATAAAAGCTTAGGGTTTAACAAAACATTTCTTGGGGAGAAATCTATCTCTCTATAAACCCTTCCTCTCTTTCCCCTAAACCCTTTCTCTCTAGATCATTCCATTTCCATTTCTCAATCACCAAATCTCGATATGGCAAACGCGCAAAGAGCTGCGAATGCGCTGAATAACATAGCTCGCGCCGCATTCGCCGTCGGAATCGGCGGCGCTGCTGTCAATTCCTGTCTCTACACCGTCGACGGTGGCCAGCGCGCCGTGATATTCGATCGTTTCCAAGGAGTCAAGCCGGATACCGTCGGCGAAGGAACTCACTTTCTGGTCCCGTGGCTTCAGAAGCCGTTCATCTTCGACATCCGTACTCGCCCCCACACCTTCTCCTCCATTTCTGGTAATTGATGATTTATTTTTCATTTCTGCTAGCTTGTTTCTTAGCTCGTTCTTTGCTGATCCTTTGAATCAATGACATTTGTTTATTACTTGTTATTCATAGTAGGATTTCATTTAGCTAAGATAGTTTTAGATTGAATTAGAATATATTAATATCTCTATATATTTCGACAGTTGCTGGAGTTCTATGTGTATGCGAAGGATCACAATTTGATTACAATCACTTTTAGGTAGGAAGAAAGTATTATTACCTGTTTTATTGTATAATTTCGTTGAATTCTGACTCGTAAGAATTCTTGATTTATTGTTCATTTCTGTCAGCTAGTTCTGTGCAGATCCTATAAACACTAGCTGATATATTGTGACCACTTCTAATTAATGGAGATCATAAATTTTTCTATTAATAGGATTTCATTTAGCAGCTAAGAGAGTATACATTGTCCTAGAAGGTATTAATATCACTATGTATTTCGACTGTTATTAGTATGTGAATATGAAGGCTCGCAATTGGATTTCATTCACTTTTACGGAGGAAGAAAGTATTATTACCCGTTTTATTGTATAACTTTATTGAATTCTGGATTTCATTCACTTTTACGGAGGAAGAAAGTATTATTACCCGTTTTATTGTATAACTTTATTGAATTCTGGTTAGTAATTAATGATTGATTTTAATGTGTTAACTTTTTTCTTAGCTTGTTTTTTTAGATCCCATATCACTAGCTAATATAATGGTACCACTTGTCCACTTCTAATTGATGGAGATTGTAGTTTTCAATTAATGTAATACGATTTCATCTTTTAGCTAACAGAGCTTACCTTGTCCAAGAAGGTTTTAATATCTCTAATCTCTATATATTTCAATGGTTATTAGATTTCTCTGTGAACATGAAGGCTCACAATTGGATTCCATTCACTTTCATAAGGACCGAAGCATTGTTACTTGGATTGTGTAATTTCATTGAATTTTGACTTGTGTAATTGAATGTATTTGCCTGAAACATTATTTCCTCATATATATATTAGGTACAAAGGATTTGCAGATGGTCAATCTGACACTGCGTGTGCTATCTCGCCCCGAGGTGAATCGTCTTTCTGATATTTTCCAAACCCTAGGGCTTGAGTATGATGAGAAAGTCCTGCCATCTATTGGTAATGAGGTTCTGAAGGCTGTGGTTGCTCAATTCAATGCTGATCAATTGCTCACTGAACGACCCCATGTATCTGCTCTTGTGAGAGAGAGTTTGATCAGAAGGGCCAAGGATTTCAACATTGTTTTGGATGACGTTGCCATCACACACTTGTCGTATGGTGCGGAGTTCTCAAAGGCTGTGGAGCAGAAGCAAGTGGCCCAACAGGAGGCGGAGAGGTCTAAGTTTGTCGTCATGAAGGCAGAGCAGGAGAGGAGGGCTGCTATCATTAGGGCTGAAGGTGAAAGTGAGTCTGCTAAGCTGATTTCCGATGCAACTGAAGCTGCAGGGATGGGGTTGATCGAGCTGAGGAAGATTGAGGCAGCAAAGGAAAATGCAGCTTCCATGGCCAGGAACGGGAATGTGGTTTATCTGCCTAGCAGCAACAACATGCTTCTCGGGGTTAATCCTGCACGTTAGCTATCAGGTAGCATTCATTATTCGTTTTATTAGTTTGGTAGTGAGTGTATTAATGCTATGTCTGTAACAAATTCTTTTGTGTATGCCATTAGATGTCATATATGTTAGTCTGTAATTCAACTTGATGGGCTTCGTCTTCTTAGGATCTATGATTGGTAGTTCTTAGATGAGTCATTATCATATGATGTTTCAAGTCTCAACTCATGCTCTGAGGTTGTTATCTTCGTAGATATGTGATAGTATCAATGTAGCCATTCCTGTTGAACTTCACTAGTGTTGAGGCGATGAGACGTGCATAATCTTCTAGTTTCTGTGGAAAATTGGAAATTCATTATAGTTGAGATGTAGATATCATTCACTTGTATGCGGTTTATATAGTTAAACCGTGTTTCCCTTTGCTGTTCATTATGCATTACTGGCCATCTACAACGTCTTTTCTGATCGACCATTCCCATTTCCTCTTTGTTGCAGGATGTTGTAGATTGTCAGCTCGGGTTCTCCATTCTTTGGTTTCTTCAGGGGATGTTTGAGTTTTCGAATTGCAGTTTCTAAAACCGCGAGAAGTTGTAAGAATGTTTCGGGTAGAGAGTATAATAATTTCGAACCGTGCGCCCTTTCCCTATCTTCGGAAATTCTATTCATGTGTCTTTGTCATTAACTAACGATTCATATCTTCTGTTTGCTATGGGATGTAGTTTCTGCATCTGTCTATGCTTTGGGATCGATTTGTATCTTACTTTTCCTTTGTATGGTGTTTTGCAAAACGTAGATGCAAATTTAGTTAGCAGTTTGATTTTGCTATGCCAAAAAAGCATTTGATTTTAGCTTCATCTTGAAGACCCAATCTTTCTACATCATTGACTTGACTTAGGTGCATGTTGGTGAGCATACGAATTGAATTGAATTGAATTGAATTGAACCGAATTTTCTGAAAAATCAAACTTACAAAAATTGAAATTCGAACTATAAAAATTGAATTGAATTGAAAAATTAAAATAAAATGAAATTATTCAAAAATGTGGACAAAAATGTTGAGTAGAGACAGTAAAGTGAAAGAAAATAATAAAGTAGATATATTGTGGCTTTGCAACATGTTCATTGAGAAGGGAACTATGCTGCTAATTTTTTATCGCATTATGCTTATTCTTATTAGAGGTGTTCATGAGCTCGAGGTCCCTCTACTGGGGCTCTATATCGGGATTCTTATCATAGAGGTGTTTATGAGCTTGAGGTCCCTCTGCTCATAGAGGTGTTTATGAGCTTGAGGTCCCTCTGCTGGGGCTCTATATCGGGATGCTTCATGACAGACTAGGTGTTTATATTCGTTGATTTTGTCTTCGTATTCGGGCTTTGCCCGCTTTTGGTACAAATAAATAAGTAGAAATAAATGTGTTTCTATTTTTAGTAATGAGTCATATTGGTTTGGACAAACCAAAAAGGAAATTGCGTCATTTTCAGTGGGATGGAGGGAGTACTCATTATATTAAAATTTTGAATTTATCTACTTTTTTAATCACCTAGTTATTTTTAATAGTAAAATCCAAATGTATCTATTTATATTTTTTTTGTAGGATTTCTTATACGCATAAAATACATTTATTAAAATCATAGTATTGGATTTTTTTTATTTTGTTTTCATTTTTAATATTTCCACACTGAATCGAAGCATGAATTTTGCCTTGCAATAATCACCAACAAATATAATTTCATAATTTTTTCAATTAAGATTTTAAGTTATACTGTTAACCAAAATTTATTCAAATTTTATCGATAATTTTATAATTTCATACTCAAGTACTAATAATACTCTTATCAGCTTGCAATAAATGAGTACAGATGGGATTGCAGCTTAGGTAGTGATAATTGCGTTCCACTCTCATTGCTGCAAAGGATATCTATCTTTTTTGCTCTCATTGCTTGAAGATATCTCCCTTTTACTGCAAGAGATCTAGAAAAAAATGGCATACAATCTTCAATCCCTCATCACCATCCTACAACAAATCCTTCATCAACAACAAACACACTGGACTTTCGATCATAACAAACCCCAACTCGAATCCCTACTCCAAAAAGCTGAATCTCTGATGCAATTACTTGAAAAGTCTTCACACACCCAAATACTAGCAAGTTTGGGGGTTTTTTCTATTTTTGTACTAGAATAGAGTTAGCATTACTCGTTTGTTCTCTAGACTTTTTATTTGTTCCGGGTTTGGGAGAGACGCATGAGCCTCATGCGTTTCCTTTTAATGAGACGCATGACGATTATGCGTCTTTCATAGAGACGCATGAGGGTCATGCGTCTCTCTTTTTTTTCGTTTTTTTTTAACGACGCATGAGGGTCATGCGTCTTAGGGAGAGACGCATCTCCCTCATGCGTCTTAGCCCATATATATTTCGTCTTAGCCCATATATATTTAATGAGCTTTCGAATTTATGAAACCATTCTTGGTTGTTTCTCTTTTATAGAAACATCCTTGAATGTTTGATGTTTCACTTTCGATGTGGGACAAAATCATTCTTGGTTGTCTATCTTTTATAGAGACATCCTTGAATGTTTATGTTCCACTTTCGATGTGGGACAAAATAATTCTTGGTTGTCTCTCTTTTATAGAGACATCCTTGAATGTTTGATGTTTCACTTTCGATGTGGGACAAAATAATTCTTGGTTGTCTATCTTTTATAGAGACATCCTTGAATGTTTATGTTCCACTTTCGATGTGGGACAAATTTCACTGTCTTTCTGCTTTTGTAGAGCTGTGGAACTATTCTCACTTTGGCTTTCCGTGCAGTATAGATTGTATAGTGCTCTGCTCTCAACATATTTTTGTCTTTTCGTTACAAAATATTTCTAGAAAATATATTTTTCTTTGCTCTATACTCAATTGTCAATAAGGACAATTTGAGACTTGTCGGCAACTGCTGTTTTCAAGATTAAAACATTAGTTTGAAGATTAAATGACTTCAGGGATTAGACTGACTTAAACATGGCCTATATAGTACCACCCCATATGATTGTAAATTAGTAACACTTTATTCTTGAATCAACTCAGTTAACTGAGGAAATTGAAGCAATTTGATTATAATCACAGGCCATTGCAGTAACCTCTTGCATCCCTGAAGCATGGCCTGCTCTCATTCTGGCTCCGTCTTCTTTACATCTCCATTGGGGTCTGTAAGTGATATCTTATATGCCTTTGCATAAAAATATTGTGTTTTCACACTAATCTTTTTGGTGTATTGCAGATAATTCAACAATGGCTTGCTTGATATTCCACCTTCAAATCTGGAGTCAAGTTGTTCTATAATGCAAATTGTGTGTGTGGGTATTTTTTCGTGGGAGCATTTCAACTACCTCTCCCAAATGAGTCTCCATATTGAAAATGAAAATACAGCTGCATACTTTAATAGTTGATTCAGATTGTTGTCATATCAATAGTTGCTTCATCTATACAATATGGGAATACCTTCAGATTGTTGTCTTGACTAGATTATTTTGGATGTTTGAAGTATGTCCTCATACATTAGGACTAAATGCTGTAAGCGTGGACCATGTCAATTATGAAATAGTGTAATTTGTCTTATATCGAAAGTGAAACATAAAATATTCAAGGATGTCTCTATAAAAGAGAGACAACCAAGAATTATTTTGTCCCACATCGAAAGTGGAACATAAACATTCAAGGATGTCTCTATAAAAGATAGACAACCAAGAATGATTTTGTCCCACATCAAAAGTGAAACATAAAACATTCAAGGATGTTTCTATAAAAGAGAAACAACCAAGAATGGTTTCATAAATTCGAAAGCCCATTAAATATATATGGGTTAAGACGAAATATATATGGGCTAAGACGCATGAGGGAGATGCGTCTCTCCCTAAGATGCATGACCCTCATGCGTTGTTAAAAAAAACGAAAAAAAAAGAGAGACGCATGAATCGTCATGCGTCTCATTAAAAGGAGACGCATGAGGCTCATGCGTCTCTCCCAAACCCGGAACAAATAAAAAGTCTAGAACAAACGAGGAATGCTAACTCTATTCTAGTACAAAAATAGAAAAACCCCCAAGTTTGGAGAGCCAAATCAGAGATACGGTGTATAAAGCAGAGGATATTATTGAATCACAGATGGTTCATCAAATGTTGTCTAACCCAGAAAGCGAGAACTTGACCTTTTCCACACCAGATCTGCACCAAGTCACTCAAGAGCTGGATTCTGTACTGGTTTTCATGGCTGAGAAGAGGTTGACTTCATCAGATTTGCAGCAAGCAACTCAACAACTTGAATCTGTGAAGCTCGTGGAAGAATTGGAGGAAAAGAGTGCTTCTTCGTCGAGATCTAAGATTGATTTGGTGGGAGTTGATGAAGATCTGTTGGAGTTAAAGGATCGTCTCACGAATATGGAGAGGAAGGTGGAGATCATACCCATCATTGGCATGGGGGGCATTGGTAAGTCCACCCTTGCTCGAAATATTTATGACGATAAGTGTATTGTGTCTCACTTTGATTATCGTGGGTGGTCTGTGATTTCTCAAGTTTTCTGTGATTTCTCAAGTTCCCAATTTGCGAGAAATTATGTTAAGTCTTCTTTGTGGCCCGGATGAAAAGGACAGTGATGAACTGATTAGATGCGGAGAAATATTGCATAAGAAACTGCTTGGGAGAAGATACATGATTGTGTTGGATGATATATGGAGCACGAAAGTCTGGGATGGGATAAGGATGTATTTCCCAGACAACAGTAATGGGAGTCGGATTGTGATCACCACTAGGGAGTCTGATGTGGCGGAACATGTTGCGGGCTCGAAAAGTCTGCATCGTGTGCAGTTGCTAGACGAGTCTGCAAGTGGGATCTACTTTGCCAGATTGTGTTTGGGGAAGAGGATTGCCCTGACGAATTGCAAGAGGTGGCAGCTAAGATTGGGAGTGATTGCAGTGGGCTTCCTCTTGCCATTCATGTGATTGGAGGGTTCTTGTCAAAGGTTGAAAGATCAATAGATGTTTGGGAGCATGTTTCAGCGGATGTGAAAGCCTCAATTGTTGAATCAGACAAGCAGTTTTCCAATATACTTTCCTTGAGTTATAACCACTTGCCGATTCACTTGAAACCATGTTTCTTATATATGGAAGCTTTTTCGGAAGATTATGAGATTAAGGGATCTAGACTTATGAGTCTATGGATAGTCGAAGGATTTGTGAAGTCTAATGGAGATAGGAGTTTGGAGGAAGAGGCCGAAGATAACTTAAAAGCTCTGGTTGAGAGGAATCTACTTTTGATCAAACGAAAAAGGCACAATGGGAAACCAATGACTTACTCAATTCATAATCTTCTAAGGGATCTATGCTTAAGGAAAGCTAATGACGAGAAGTTTTTAAACGTCAAGAATTGCATGCGCCGTGAAAGTGTTCAGTCATCATATGAAATGGAAGATGTGAATGCTTCACCCCAATTGATGTCACTTGCCCGATCTTTTATATGCACTGGTGAGGAGATTATTTATCCTGTGTTTTCCATATTAAGATTGGTTAGGGTGCTAGATGTAATGGGAATCGAATACAAAGAGTTCCCTAAAGAATATCACAGCTTGTCAACCTAAGCTACTTTGCTTTCTCTTGCACTTCAGGTGTACCTATTGGGATATCAAGATTGGGGAATCTGCAAACCTTGATTTGTCAACAATTAATGGGGTTTGGTTTGCCATCGGAGATATGGGAGATGTCTGAGTTAAGACATCTGAGGTTGATCACATTAATCGAAATTGGGGAGGGATACAAGATAAGATTTGTTCATAAGAAGATTGAATTTTGGAGACCAACTTCCCAAGACTCTGGAAGCTGTATGTAATCAGATGCAATGAGCTAGAGGAAATCCCCTGTGATTTTGGAGATATCACAACTCTCCAAGAAATTTACATATGGGAATGTGGCGCTTCTGTAGTCGCCTCAGCACTACAAATTCAAAAGGTGCAGCAAGAGGAGTACGACAACTACGACCTCAAAGTCGTTATAGAAGATGATTAGAAGCCAAAAGGTACAAATGCTAAACTCAAAAGCATGCTTCATCTGTTCATATGCAACACAATGTAGTCCTTAATATTCATTTTGAGTATACTTTCTTGATGTGCAACGACTTCTGCAACTCAAATAGTTTCAGCAACGCGCAAGAATCTCTCATGGCTCGAGCCGAACATATGCTCTGCAATAGAAGGTATGCATATTCATGTCTGTAACTGTAAGATTTAGATTTGGACGTACTGTTTGTTAGTACTACCAATAAAGGATTCAAATTCGTTTAACAATTTCACCGAAGTTTTGTCATGATATAATTGCATAGTACTTTTTTTTGGGCAAGCGGTCACTACTCTCATGAACATAGGCTGAATTTTGAATTACTTGGTCATAAATACAAATTATGTCACTTTCCCACAATTCTCAAAATCGAAACTGGGGTGGCTAAATTAGTGATGAATTGTAAACTAAATATTGAAGAATTGTCAGTTAATTTAGCCACGCCAGTTTCGTTTTTGTGGATACTACAACAAAGTTATGACATTTATGATTAAGTTTTAATGTCGTGGGTAAATGTGGAATTTGACCATAATTCATAATACTAGTTATCAATTGCCTGATGTTTTTTAATTAGTACTCCCTCCGTCCCAGGTAATTTGGGACACTTTGACCGGACACGAGTTTTAAGAAATGTAATGAAAAGTGAGTTGAAAAAGTTAGTGGAATAGGAGTCCTATTTTGATATATTAGTTTTATAATAAAATGTGAGTAGAAATGAGTTAGTGGAATATATGGTCTATTACCAAAAATGATAAAAAGAGGAATGAGACAAATTATGTGAGACAGACCGAAATGGAAAATTGGGACAAATGATCTAGGTCGGAGGCAGTAATTTTCAAGCTACACATAATTTATCCAATCATTATTCAATCTGATTTCTGTAGTGGCAAATTCTCCCATCTGCGGATTCAAATTTTCTTATATAACCGATGAACCACCATTGATCATCCTCGTAAACTAACATTTCTCACATGAGAATCTTGCCTCGTTGTGCTCAATTCATTATTTTAACGTGTAAATCAAGAAATGCTAGCAGTGGTGTTTACAGATTCATTTGTGAAAGATTTTCTTTTTTGTTCTCAACTTTTCATAGTCATTTCTGCAACAAATCTGAAAGAAAAAATGGCATACAATCTTCAATCCCTCATCACCATCCTACAACAAATCCTTCATCAACAACAAACACACTGGACTTTCGATCATAACAAACCCCAACTCGAATCCCTACTCCAAAAAGCTGAATCTCTGATGCAAATTCTTGAAAAGTCTTCACACACCCAAAGAAGAAGGTGAAGATCATACCCCTTGTTGGTATGGGTGGTTCGGTAAGTCCACCCTTACTCGAAAACTTTATGACGATCTGAGATATGGGAGATGTCTGAGTTAAGACACCTTAGGTTGAAGACATTAATCAAAATTAAGGAGGGGATAAAGGATAAGATTTGTTCATAAGAAGCTGCAGACGATTTACTTTGTGAGGACAACTACTTTGTGAGGATAACTCCTTCAAAATTAAGGAGGGATACAAAGACGTCTCAAGTTGATAATGTTAATTGAAATCGGGGCGGAATGCAGGTTTAGATTTGTTCATAAGAAGCTGCATAAGATATACTTTGTGAGGATAACTCCTTCAATGATTAGGAATGGTTTCTTTGAGACCATCCCTAATATCATAAGCTTAGGAATCCATTTCAAAGATCTTAGCCATCTTCACAAACTCGAAATTTTAAGATGCCATGCCAACTTGAATTAAGATGCTTGCCGTTTTCTACACAAACTCAGATTTCCATGTAGTATTAGAAAGTTAGTTCTAATTGAATGTGCAGTAGCTCAGAGTTTCTTGACAACTCTTTGTGCACTACCGAATCTGGAAGTGCTCAAAATAAGGGATTGTGCAGAGGAAGAAGAGTGGGAGATGACAGAAGGAGATGAATTCCGTTCACTGCAGTTTCTGAGACTCTGTTCCTCTAAAATAGTGCGTTGGAGAGCCAACGAGACCAACCTCCCTAAACTCTGGGAGCTGTATGTAATCAGATGCAATGAGCTAGAGGAAATCCCCTGCGATATTGGAGATATCCCAACCCTCCAAACAATTTTATTACGTGAATGTGGGTCTTCTGTCTTAGCCTCAGCGCAAGAAATTCAGAAGGTTCAGCAAGAGGAGTATGGAAACTACGACCTCAAAGTGCTCATACGAGATTAGAAGCCAAAAGGTACAAATGCTAAATTATAAGCATTTAAAAAAGCATGCTCCATTTTTTTCATATACAACACAATCTAGTCCTTAATATTCATTTAGAACTTAAAATCGTTGGTATACTTTCTTGATCACGACTTGTGGTTATTAAACTGTGTGTCTTCTCTATGGTGTAACGAATCTGCAGCTTGAATAGTTTCAGCATAACACTAGAATCACTCGTGGCTCGAGCTAAATGTATGTAGCATAATAAAAGGTAATCCATGTTTATGTCTGTTGGATTTGGATTTGGTATTGTCTAGCTATGTACTACTATGTAGTTTTTCCCCTTGATTTGATAGCAGAATGCTCGTCTTATTCAGCTGATGCTGCTCTTACATCGCTTGCAATATGCCGCTAAACGTCTCGCGATTGTAATGTGATTGTACAAGTGTAACCATTCCTATTGATATTTGTAACTGTTGGGACATGTGAAGAAGGATGCAAATTTAGTAAGCAGTTGGTTTTTGTGATTTTGTATCCTTGAATGTATGCCTTCTTCCCAACTATTGCTCTGTTTTCTTCAAATATATGCTAAGTGATTCGAATCTCTAATTTATTGATTGACACTGTCGTGTTGACATGTTGCTGATATTGCTTGATCATGGTCATTAGATTATGATTTCTTACTCGCTAATATTATTAACTATGGTCGCCTATGTTAACAAACTCGAAAATTTAAGATGTCAATCTAAGTTGAATGAAGATGGTAGTATTAGAAAGTTAACTATAGTTGACTGTGTACTATTTCGGAGTTTCTTGACAACACTATGTGCACTACCGAATCTGGAAGTGCTCAAAATAAAGGAACGGAGAGGCAGAGGAAGAAGAGTGGGAGGCGAGAGAAGGAGATGAATTCCGCTCATTGCAGTTTCTACGCCTCCATTCATTAAATATAGTGCGCTGGAGAGCCAACGAGATCTACCGTCTAAGTTTGTGGTCATGAAGGCAGAGGAAGACAGGAGGGCTGCTATCATTAGGCCCGAGGGTGAAAGTGAGTCTGCTAAGTTGATTTCTATCACATCTCTTCTCCCTTAACTGATGATGATTTCTATCTTCTGTTCTACGGAGTACTTTACTTGTTACTTTTTTGTAGGCAGTTTTTTGTTATCATGTGTTTGTGATAACATAAAGGCAAATTGTTGGAAAAATTTTAGAGTTTTTATTCAAATTTTTATTTGTCTTTGCAGTCATCTTGTAACGAAAGAAACAACTACTTGTCGTAAAATAAATAATACTATTGCCTTGACGTGCTCAATGCATTATTTTAAACTGTATGTCTTCTGTATGGTGCATCGTTTTCTACAACTCGGATAGATTCAGCAACGCGCACGAATCACTCATAGCTCGAGCTGAACGTATCATGTACTGCAATAGAAGGTATGCATATTAATGTTTGTAAGATTGATTTGGTTTTGTCTAGCTATATATATGTGGAAATTCATTATCGTTGGGATGTTGATATCATTCCTTGTAAGTGGCTTGTATTGTTAAATCGCGTTACCCTTTGCTGTTCATTATGCGTCACTGGCCGTCTACAGCGTCTTTTCTGATCGACCATCACCATTTCCTCTTTGTTGCAGGGTGTTAAAGATCGTTGGCTTGGGATGTGGTTTCTGCTTCTTTTCGTATTCTGGAATCGATTTGTATTCTTAATTTCATACTGTGCCCCTTTTAGCCAAATTTTGGTTTGTCCAGTAATTTTAAAATTTAGTTGAAAAATTATGAAGTTTGAATTTATTTGCGATTATCGTACCACAAAAAAATCTGAATGGCTAGTATTTGTTTTTTATTAAGTGACATCATTTCTTCGTGAGAGATAACATTGTTCGACTGTTTGCATGTTTTTCTGTTCTGGGCTTAGATAAAATTTCAAACGTAGTATATGTGTTGGGATTATCATAAATGCACAAGTAACATCATTGTTCGTATGATATATCCAATAGGTTAGAGATTCAAGTTTTCTTATATAGACGGCGAACCAATTTTGATCCTTGTAAAATAACATTGCTCATATGATAATATACTATTTGCCTTGTCGTGCTCAATGCATTATTTTAATACTACATGTAAATTATTGGGCATATACCCAATTGTCAGCTGTGGTGGCTACAGATTAGTTTGTAAAAGATTGTTATCAACTTGTCATAGTCATTTCTGCAACAAATCTGAAAGAAAAAATGGCATACAATCTTCAATCCCTCATCACCATCCTACAACAAATCCTTCATCAAGAACAAACACACTGGACTTTCGATCATAACAAACCCCAACTCGAATCCCTACTCCAAAAAGCTGAATCTCTGATGCAAATTCTTGAAAAGTCTTCGCACACAAAAATAGCAAGTTTGGAGAGCCAAATCAGAGATACAGTGTACAAAGCAGAGGATATTATTGAGTCACAGATGGTTCATCAAATGCTTTCTAACCCAGATAGTGAGAGCTTGACCTTTTCCACCCCAAATCTGCAGCAAGTCACTCAAGAGCTTGATTCTGCAATGGTTTTCTTGCATGATCTAACACCAGATTTGCAGCAAGCAACTCAACAACTTGAATCTATGAAGCTCGTGGAAGAATTGGAGGAAAAGAGTGCTTCTTCCCCGAGATCTAAGAGTGATTTGGTGGGAGTTGATGCATTTCTGTTGGAGTTGAAGGATCGTCTCACGAATACGGAGAGGAAGGTGGAGATCATTCCCCTCGTTGGTATGGGTGGTATCGGTAAGTCCACCCTTGCTCGAAATCTTTATGACGATCCGTATATCGTGTCTCACTTTGATTATCGTGGGTGGGCTGCGATTTCACAAGTTCCAAATATGCGAGAAATTCTGTTAAGTCTTCTTCGGGGCCCGAATGAAAAGGTCAACAATGATCTGATTGGATGCGAAGAAATTGAGTTGAAAGAAATATTGCATAAGAGATTGTTTGGACGAAGATATATGATTGTCTTGGATGATATATGGAGCACGAAAGTCTGGGATGAGATAAGCATGTATTTCCCGGATAATAATAATGGTAGCCGGATTGTGATCACTACTAGGGAATCTGATGTGGCGTAACATGCTGCGGGCTCGAAGAGTCTGCATCATGTGCGGTTGCTGAACAAGTTTGTCAGTCGGGATTTACTTTGCCGGATTATGTTTGGAGAAGAGGATTGTCCTGGTGAATTGCAAGAGGTAGTAGCTAAGATTGGGAGTGATTGTAGTGGGCTTCCTCTTGCCATTCATGTGATTGCAGGGCTCTTGTCAAAGGTTGAAAGGTCAAGAGATGTCTGGGAGAATGTTTCAACGGATGTAAAAGCTTCAATTGTTGAATCGAACAAGCATTTCTCAAATATACTTTTCTTGAGTTATAACCACTTGCCGTTTCACTTGAAACCATGTTTCTTATATATGGGAGCTTTTCCAGAAGATTACATAATTAAGGGATCTAGACTTAAGAGTTTTTGGATAGCCGAGGGATTTGTGAAATCCAATGGAGATAAGAGTTTGGAGGAAGAGGCCGAGGATTACTTAAAAGCTCTGGTGGAGAGGAATCTACTTTTGGTTAGACGAAAAAAGCACAATGGGAAACCAATGAGCTACTCAATCCATGATCTTTTGAGGGATCTATGCATAAGGAAGGCTAACGAGGAAAAGTTTTTAAACCTCAAGGATTCCATGCATCGTGTAAGCGTTCACTCGTTTTCTGAAATAGAAGTGTGCGCTTCACCACAATTGATGTCCCTTGCTCGATCTTTTATATGCACTGGGAAGAAGATTGCATCTACTGTATTTTCCATGTTAAGATTGGTTAGGGTGCTAGATGTAATGGGAATCGAATACAAAGAGTTCCCAGAAGAAATACTTCAACTTATCAACCTACGCTACTTAGCTTTCTCCTGCACTTCAGGTTTACCTATTGGAATATCGAGATTGTGGTATCTGCAAACCTTGATTTGTAAGCAAGTAATGATGCTTAGTTTACCTTCTGAGATATGGGAGATGTCCGAGTTAAGACATTTGAGGTCAGAAACAATAAGTAAAATTGGGAACGGATACAAGATAAGATTTGTTCATACGAAGCTGCAAACAATTTTCCTTGTTTGGATAACTCCTTCATTGATTAGGAGTGGTTTCTTTGAGATCATCCCAAATATCATATGGTTAGGAATCTATTACATCCACTCACCAGACATTGAGGTTGATCTTAGCCATCTTCACAAACTTGAAAATTTAAGATGCCAATCTGAGTTGGATAAAGTTGGTAGCTGTTTCCTGATCAAACTCAGATTTCCATATAGTATTAGAAAGTTAACTATAGTTGACTGTGTACTATTTCGGCGTTTCTTGACAACACTATGTGCATTACCGAATCTGGAAGTGCTCTATATATGCAGATGTGTGTTCGAAAGAGATGCACAGGCAGAGGAAGAAGAGTGGGAGGTGACAGAAGGAGATGAATTCCGCTCGCTGCAGCATCTGAACCTCCAGCTCTTAAATATAGTGCGTTGGAGAGCCAAGGAGACCAATTTCCCTAAACTCCGGGAGCTGCATGTAGTCAAATGCAATGAGCTTGAGGAAATCCCCTGCGATATTGGTGATATCCCAACACTCCAAGAAATTTACATACATGAATGTGGCACTTCTGTCATCGCCTCAGCACTACAAATTCAGAAGGTGCAGCAAGAGGAGTACGACAACTACGACCTCAAAGTGCTTATAGAATATTAGAAGTGAAAAGGTACAAATGCTAAACTTCAAGCAATCAAAAGCATGCTCCATTTTTCCATATACAACACAATCTATTCCTTAATAGTATCTATTGCACTTGTATCATTGGTATCATCTCTTGATTACAACTTTTGGTTATTAACCGTGTGTGTTCTTTATGGTGTAACGATTTCTGCAACAGGAATAGTTTCAGCAGAATCACTCTTGGCTCGGGCTAAACATATGTAGTGCAATAAAAGGTAATACATGTTTATATTTGTTAGATTTGGATTTGTTTTTTGTCTAGCTATATATAATAATGTAGTTTTTCCCTTAATTTGATATCGAACTGCTCGCCTTCTTCAGCTGCTGTTGCTGCTCTTTCATTTATTGCAATATGCTCCTAAACAGCTCGTGATTATAATGTGTTTGTCACACTTGTTAGGTATGTCACCTCCCATTCCTTTTGAAATTTGTAACTGTTGAGACTGTGAAGATCTTTCAGTTTTTGTGGAAATTCATTTGGATGCAAATTTAGTAGGCAGTTGGTTTTTGTGATTTTGCATCCTTTGTTCTAAATTTGGCATCTCTGAACATTCCTTGCCTTTTTCCAACTATTGCTCTGTTTTGCTCTGCTTTCTTCAAATATGTGATTGGTGATTCAGATTTCCAATTTATTGATTTGAATTGAAGTGCCTTATCAACTCAACTGTGTTTGATTAAGAGAGAGAGAGAGGAGTATGTGTAGTGTATATTCTATCCGTCTGCAAAAAATGTCTAATTTTTTCATTTTGGTATATACCCACAATTTAAATGATGTCATTTGATATTTAATGTTTCAACTCATGCTCTATGAGGTTGTTATCTTAGTAGATATGTGATACAATCAACTCACCAGACACTGAAATTGATCTTAGCCATCTTCACAGAAGATTTAAGATATCAATCTGTGTTGAATAAAGATGGTAGCCGTTTTCTGAACAAACTCAGATTTCCATGTAATATTAAAAAGTTAACTATAATTAAATGTGTAGTATTTCGTAGTTTCTTGACAACTCTATGTGGACCGCCGAATCTGGAAGTGCTCAATATATGGAATTGTGTGTTTGAAAGAGATGGAGAGGCAGAGGAAGAAGAGTGGGAGGTGACAGAAGGAGATGAATTTCGCTCACTGCAGTTTCTGAGCATCATTTCCTTAAATATAGTGCATTGGAGGGTCAACAAGACCAACTTTCCTAAACTCCAGGAGCTGGATGTAATCAGATGCAATGAGTTAGAGGAAATCCCCTGTGACATTGGAGATATCCCAACCCTCCAAAAAATTTCAGTATATAAATGTGGCTCTACTGTAGTTGCCTCAGCACGAAAAATTCAGAATGTTCAGCAAGAGGAGTACGACAACTATGACCTTAAAGTGATCATACGACGTTAGAATACAAAAGGTACAAATGCTAAACTATAAGCAATCAAAAAAGCGTGCTCCATTTGGTCACATGCAACACAATCTAGTCCTTAATAGTATTCATTTTGAGCTTACATCGTTGGTATACTTTCTTGATCACGAGTTGTGCTTATTAAACCGTGTGTCTTTTGTATGGTGCAACGACTTCTGCAACTCGAATAGTTTCAGCAACAAGCAAGAATCACTCGTGGGTCGAGTTAAACGCATGTACTGCAATAAACGGTAATACATATTTATGATTGTTAGACTTGGATGAGGTAGTGTCTAGCTATATATTAGTGTGCATTTTTTCTAATTTTATAGCGAACTGTTCCGTCATTTTCAGCTGCTGCTGCTCTTACATCGCTTGCAATATGCTGCTAAATGTCTCGTGATTGTAATGTGGTTGTCACTTTTGGATGACGTTGCCATCACATATGGTGCGGAATTCTCAGAGGCTGTAGAGCAGAAGCAAGTGGCCCAGGAAGAGGCGGAGAGCAGGAGAGAAGGGCTGCTATTATTCGGGCTGAGGGTGAAAGTGAGTCCGCTAAGCTGATTTCTGATGCAGGGGATGGGGTTGATTGAGTTGAGGCAGCAAAGGAGAATGTAGCATCCATGGCCAGGAATGGGAATGGGAATGGGGTTTATCTTGACAAAGATGTCATTTGATGTTTCAAGTTATTATCAATGTATCCATTCCTGTTGAAATTCACTTGCATGTGGTTTGTATTGTTAAATCATGACAAAATTAATATTCATTCGTTCGTGAATAATTGACACTGAATTTTACATTCCAACTAATCAATTAATTGTGGACAGGAGAGATAACTATGACTGAGATACTCATAATAAAGTAAGATTAGAGGGTTATTTTTAGTAATAACTCGACTAACTTGTAAGAATCCAAACTAAATTGGGATAGAGGGAATATATATAACGCTATACATCAAATCAAAATTTAATCAAATTTTATACTGAGAAATTCACCTAGTAGACATAATCATACACAAGTAATATTAGTATATTATTCATATCGGCATGCAATAATTGAATAAAGTTTATGCAGACCATTCTCAGTGGGTTACAGCTTAGGTAGTGATATATTGATTGTGTTCTACTCTCACTCCTGCAAACATATCAAAACCTTTTGCTCTCTTTGCTACAAGAAATTTGAAAGAAAAAAATGGCATACAATCTTCAATCCATCGTCACCATCCTTCAACAAATCCTTCATCCTGATCAAACCCATTGGACTTTTGATAACAACAAACCACAACTCGAATCACTACTCCAAAAAGCTGAATCTCTGATGCAAATTCTTGAAAATTCTTCACCCTCCCAAATAACAAGTTTTAAATTGCTAACTCATCAACGTAATGTATTTAAAATGTCAACACAATCCCATTAAAATGTCAATACATATTTGTGTTGACATTTAAATATCAATGTCAATATAATATAAAATATCAACTTAAGTTTATGTTAATATTTCAATATCATTGTGTTGACATTTTTAATACATTGCATTGATGAGTTAGCAATTTAGCAACTTAAGAAAAGTTAACAATGAATCATACCCCTGACTTTATATTTCAATTATTAGCTTAAGAATTTATTAAGGCATATCGTGTTTTTGTTGCTTTAAAAATTTTGCATTATGTTTCATATATTTATATTAATTATATTTTACTTATTTATTTATCGATAGCCATATCCGGCTAGGCCGACCACTATAACTTTGTGGCGGTTTTTTGGTCAATTGGCGTAAACCGCCATATGCCATTAATAACATTGCTTGGACCAAACACGGCCTTAGCTCAAGCTAATAAGTAGAGGATTTCAATTGAAACTGCAAAAGGCCTTCTAATAATTTCTCAATCGCAAATGTGTATGATCATTTCTTGTCGTAGTATGAAGACACAGATCAATCATTTCCATCTCAAAGCAAGCATCAATCATGATTTCACCCTTTATTATTGTCTTCAAAAAACAAAATTATTCGACACACAACTCATCATACATATATCGCTCATGTCTTTGCCTCGTACAAAACAATATACTTAGGTAGAAGGACGAGTGACCTGAGCAAGTGATTACAACGTTGGAGGGATCCATATGTAGCCGTGTGTCTGAACGTAACCCACCTTCTCCAGCAGTTGATCTGCTTCTGCAGGGCCTCGGCTTCCCGGCTTGTAGGGAAGGGACTTGAACTCCCCTTTATCAATCCGGTGCAGAAGGGGCGTGAAAATCTCCCAAGCAGCCTGAACATCGGTCGGAAGGTATCAATATACGTGATACGAGCCATGAAATAGAAATCTCGTGCTTACCTTTAGCTCATCTCGGCGGACAAAATGCTGCTGATCGCCTTTTATTCTGCATACAGAGATATCACAAAAGCATTCATGATGAATGAAGAAACAAAATGAATACACATAGTAAAGCTATTGTCCGTATAGAGATGAGCATACGTGTCAAGAATTAGGCGTTCATAGGCTTCGGGTATGACAACCCCTTGGTAGCGTTGTCTATATGACAAGTCGAGTTCGCTCTGAGCTGTTGACATTTCCAACCCAGGCTGCTTCACCTGCATGATCACGAAGAAACTAAAGTTCAAGACAACGGGAAAAACCAGAGTTCCAATTGCAAAACTAGCATTGTTGCATTTAACTTGCCGTTAGTTTCATGTATATCGCCTCGGAAGGTTGCAGACGGATCACAAATTCATTTCTTCCTTGCTTTTGACCTGCACACGTGATTTAATTAAGTTTATTGGAATAAAAAGTCAAAACATTAAACTGAATATTTTCATACAATCACACAACAAGAAGATGGCACCATAAGTATTCATATAATACATGCATTGAAAAATACGTACATTTAAAGATATCACCAGGAACCTCCTTGAACTGAACCCGAATTTCTGCTTTTCGTGAATTTAAAGCTTTTCCTGCCTTGAGTATAAAAGGCACACCTACAGAAAGTCATGAATAATGTAATCAGAAATTCTATTTTCAAGGTCAACTTATTCATGTACGGAAAAATAATAATCACAAATTGGAATAATTGTGGCTACCTTCCCATCTTTCGTTGTGTATATGCAGAATCGCTGTTGCAAAAGTAGGAGTATTTGAGTTGTCTGGAACGGTTGGATCATCCTTGTAGCCTTCATATTGTCCAAGCACCACCTCTTCGTCTTTGATTGGAAGAACTGATTGAAGAACCTGGATTCCAACTACATAATTAGCGAGCCGAGATATACTTCTGACAATCATCGGGTGAGGTAATTCAGCTTAACTTAGTTGAGTATAGTGAAACCAAGTTGACCACATGCAATTAAGGTTTATTAATTCCCAATTAGGATTTCTTAACATCCTATATATACCTTCACTTTCTCGTCCCGAATATGCTCAGGTTTCAAGGAAACAGGTTTCTCCATTGCAACAAGGCAAAGAACCTGCAATTTTTATAAAATTGTGACTTCAATATAGGTAAAGGGAAAGCACACAGACTCAGGTTAACCTGTATTATGAATCTTTATTTTAGTTAAATTCATGCTTGTAGGTCATTCAATAAGTATGCTAATTAATGAAGTTAACATATACCACATGATTAGGATACATTTAACTCAACAAAAAAAGTTACTTTCTGTAAAGAGCTATGAAACGAGAAGGAATATTTTTGTATTAACAAGTATAACCTGCAATAGGTGATTCTGGATAATATCACGGATGATTCTGCAAAAACAAAAAACCGAAACTGGTAAACTACAAGTTCACAGTCTGTGATTAAAACAAAAAGAAGAAAGCAGAATTTCTTCAACTATACTTCATTAGAATTAACATTTCACATGTTTAAGAGCAATATATATTTTCAGAACTAAAACACTCTGGAGACGAGAGTGGCATACCCATACTGGTCGAAGTATCCACCACGTCCATCAGTTCCAAAATCTTCTCTGAACACAATCTGGGGACAGAAAAGTCAAGGTTGCATCGAAAGCCAGAGTAGACTTATTGAAATTTCTCATTATTTAAACATAAGCAGCTCACCTGTACGTTAGCAATGTTATCACGGTTCCAGAGAGGTAAAAATAATCGATTTGCAAACCGAAGTACCAACTGCAAATTATTGTAAGATGGTGACCAATTTCCTTTTAGAATAAAATCTACATATGCAACACATAACCAAACTGATCTATCAGAACATTAGGGTAACAAGCATACCAGGTTCTGCACCAACTCCTTTCCCAGATAATGATCTATACGATAGATCTGTGGTTCTTCAAACAGTTCACCTATTTGTGAGCTCAGTTCCTCAGCTGATTCCAAATCCCTTCCAAAAGGCTTCTCAACAACAATACGAGTCCATCCACCAAGATCAGCTGAAAATAATTACACCAAAGGCTTACGAAAGTGTCTAAATGTAAGGCATGAGAAGCAGGCAAACTAAGAGGATTTCTATCATCTCCATACATAAAGGCAATGCAATAAACCAACATTGCATCCATTGCTAAAACACATTGAAGTGGGTCAAATAGAAGTATTTATGAAGATGGAGCTCCTTTAATGGGAGTAACGATTCATGGAAGGGAAATGCAGAGGAATGAGCAATCGAGAACAAGTTCCGGTGATGGTGCATACATTTATTCATGCAGTGACTCTTGATCATTCTGCAGACTGGCGGATAAACAGACGGTGGAAGTGCAAGGTAGAAAAGTCTACGGGATGATCCTTCTGTACTGTTTTTCGAGAACTCGTGCTCAGATATTGCCTGGTCTAGTGCTTGGAACCCTTCCGGAGCATCATATGAACCACTCACATATTTAATCTGCAAGCAAAACAATGTCAGGATATGCTACACACACATTATCCTATATGGTTAAGCATAAGATAAGACATCCAAACAGCAATCACTAACCAACAATAGAAAGTTTTTAACATCTTCTGTGACATCATTACCATCGGGAAGATACCTACAACAGATTAAAAAAGAGGAAGGAATAAATATCACGAATGTACATATGCTTCACTAAATGATGATCAAGTACATATTTCTTCATTTCCAAGGCATAAAGCAGTCGGCTTCCAAAATGATTTTCACCATAAGCTCAAACTAAAAAGTTGCAGAAATTGTACCCTTTGATCCGATCTCTCAGATCATCATCAGAAATCTTGGTCCTTGCATAACCGAATATGTGAACATCATTTAATTGCAAAAATCCCTGAACATCACAATCCAAAACAACATGAGAGATGAATTACCTTCCAGAAACACTTAACATTAGTTTCCAAAACGATGTAAACAGTCCAACTCACGAGTATTCATTCTAAAAACAAGTAATATTCGGATCAACCTGCCGGTAAAGGTTAAAGAGCGCTGGAAACGTCTTCTTCTTGGCAAGATCACCAGAAGCGCCGAGAACAATGATGGAGAGGCATCCAGTTTCAGGCACATTCTCATTATTATTCGCAAACGATTCACTCTTATCGAAAGGCCTCTTTTCACAGTGCCATTCACCCACAGCCGCCATCAGAATCCGCAAGAGCTAATTAATTTCTCGATTAGCAGCTCCTGATCTGCACAGCAAGGACGTCGACAAATATCAATAACTAAATTCTCGTCAATCGATACTAATAACAGTAAAAAACATCCAAAATCCAGCTGCGATTGAAAATTCGGGGGAAATAACCTCAAATCAGTTCCAGTGCTGATTCACTATAATTCAGCTGCAATTCAAATAATGACTAAATTCTCGTCAATCGACACTAATAATAGTACTAAAAAAACTTTGAAAAATCAAGCTGCGATTGAAAATTCGGTGAAAAAAAATCTCAAATCAGTTCCAGTGATGATTCATTATAATTCAGCTGCAATTCAAACCGCTACAAATTCAAATAAAAACAAAATTCTCTTCCTCAGGCAAACACTACGCGATAAATACTTCATCAGATAGTTTTACCCGATCCAAACAGAAAATCAACCGGTTAAATGATTCCCTCGGTTAACAGATCGAAGCAGGCTCTACAATTCTGGAAAAATCACGACAAATGAGAGATGATCGAGGATATTCAGATGGAGATGAAGAAAAACTCACCGTAGCGAAAATGAGCAGCAATCCAAAAAGTAATTCCTCGCTGCTTTTAGATAGCCTAAAAAAGTAGGTGGAGAGATGTGTAAATGCTGCTGCAGTTGCGAATTGAGATTTGTAGAGAGAGGAGGTAGGGAAGCTTTGTGATGATACGTTGATTTGGCAGAGCTGCCTAATTTGACTTCGCTAGATGGCATGAGACTGTGGGTTGGTGGATGATAGCAAGAGAGCTATGCTCAGATGGCATTTTTTTAGCAAGATTAAGAAATTCTCATAGAAATCTCAATTTGTTTGACATTGATAGTAATTTCTATTCGCGGACGGACTAAAAATGAAAAAAAAATAGATTCGTATTCACGGATGGAGGAAGTAAGTGCTTAGAGCATCCACAGTCGGACGGATGTCCGGGCGGACATTCCGACGGACTTTCCGAAAACACCTCCTGCCACATCATAAGGACATTCTACTGCACAATGGCGGACATCCCCGAGGACATCCCGACGGACATCCCACAATAATAAAAATTCACAAATTCATCAAAGTAAATAATTTACGAAATTAAAATTTTGACACGAATACGGAGAAAATGCAACCATTTTATTTAAAACAAAAAACATACATAATTATTAAAAAAATACATAGTTAAAAAACAACCTCAAGCTTCGACAAATGCGGCCCCCGTCTCACTCCTCGTCGTCACAATCGGGCAGGGGTGGCATCCCCAAATCGCGCCACATACTGTCGATGACATACTTCAGCATCAACTTGTATAAGGGATCAATCGCTGCAAACCACTTCTCAATGGTGATTAAAAGTGAATCATGCTATTGTATCCGGGCGAGTGAGGGGAGCTCGGGATCGATCTGGGAAGGAGCTGGCGATTAGACCTCGGGTCTGGAGCTGCTGGCACTTCCCCTAGCCATCTGCATCACGGACTTTTGCCCAACCGGGCGACGGCGGCGGGATTGAGGGGTCGGGAACTCTGCCTCGGCGTCAGGGAGTTCGTGGAAATCGGCACTGCTGTTGTACTCCCCGGAGGCGTTGATCTTCGTCCGCTTCGGCTAGCCAGCTTCAACACCCGAACTAAACTTGGCGGAAGTCTGCACCACAAGATAGACCTCCCAATATTTGAATTCCCCGAAACCCAATTAACTGTCGGGGTACTGCTGGTGAGACAGAAGCTTCACATCATCGGCGGACATGCCGCTGGTTGCCGTGCGGAGGTTGTTTTGGTAGATACCGGCAAATCGGCTGAGCTGCCTCATCAGCCACTCCCACTGTTTCCAGCATTGCTCTCCATCGTGAGGCTTCCCACCTGGCGGTTTGAATTGGACGTAGCTTCGGCTAATACGTCACCACATTTTGTCGATATGGTTAGCCCTGACGTAGGGATCCTCGACTACACTGATCCAGGCCTTCGCCAGCGCAACGCACTCTCCTATGCTCCAGATGGTCCTATTTCTCCCGCCGGCTTCCTCCCCCTCCCCCTCGGCCCCCGCCCCATCCTCGTTCCCCGCACTCGCGGACGAGGTAGTGCCCTTGCCCTTCCATCTCCCTTGCCTCCGCATCCTCCCTGCCGCCGATGGCATCTCAGTGGGAGACTCCCTGACATGAGATAGCCCCAACTCCTCAAAAGAGAAAGTCTCGATGCTGGTGAACTGAGTCTCCAGAGGATTACTCTGGGGGGTATCACTCGACAATAGATCCATGTAGGGGCGATAGACATTATCCTCAGGTGATTGGGGAACCCCCTACCTGCTCCCCCCGCTGCGGCAGGCATGCCCTGCATCATCCCGGGCATTGGTGGCATCATCCCGGGCATCGCGTCACTCATCCCGGGCATTTGGGGCATCATCCCCGTCATCGCGGCACCCATCCCGGCATTTGGGGCATCATCCCACACCAGGGGGTACATATTGTAGTACCCGGACATCATCCCCGTCATTTGGGGTTGGGGCATGATCGACGCCATTCCGAGCATCATCCCTGACATCGGTGCACTTCCGTCGGCATTTCCCTCAACTCAACGGAAAAGTCGGCGTTTGTGACTCGCTCATGGCGGGGAAATCACTATCGAAGTGCTCCATTTATCTTCAAAAGAAATGAAAGTAGAGAGGGAAACTCGTTAAAACAAGTGGTATGAATGAAATGAAGTTCAACGAGCCGTATATATAGAGTTTTTTTTTAAATGAAAAATCGGGACGTCCGCCATTGTGGTGACACAACGGACGTCCCCGTAATGCCGCGGAACTCCAGTGTCCGCAACGTACGTCCGCGTCCGCCTCCCTGCTGCCTAATGGCGAACGTCCGGTACGCCGGTCGGACGGCCGCCGTTGTGGATGCTCTTAGTGAATTAAGTTTGACGAAAATAAAATTGGTATAATGCTTAATAAATTAAGTAAAAAGATAGAATAAAATTAAAGACGAATAAGATAGGAATGAATAAAGTAAAATCTATCTATACATATATAAAATGGGAGTTTTGGAGATAAAATTTTAATTTAAAAATTATAATTTAATTAAAATTATTTTTTGTTAATGAATAAAAATAAATATGATACTCTATTCTTAAACAGCGAGTTTTTCCGTGTCAAAAACTTGAATTTATGCTATTAATTTTCTAAATATCTTTCGACTTCTTTTCTCCTATAAATTGTGGTGTGGCTGATGATAATGGATATGGATGAGCGCTTGCAAAATCTCTTGTAATCTGGCACTCGACTCTCAGGTGTCGACTTGCTATGCAAGTGGTTCGATATTGGTTTTAAGCTTTTTCATGAGAGGTTGGAGATGGATATGCCCCCTTCATACCAGCTTTCTTCCTTACTCCATGGAGTAGTTTGGTAATCGAGAGAGATAGACTAGGCTAGGGGTTCATATTTGTGTAGTTATGGTTGAATGTATATATAGTTTACAGTGTGTTTGTTGTATTGGATGAAATATCTTTATTAGTACTATTAATTTGGAGAAAAACAACCACATTAATTGGTTAACTCTTATTCCATGGAGTATATGTCTAACTTTCTTAAAATATTAACGAATATAAAAGTAAATTAAAAGATCCGTCAGCACGGGCGTTATATTAGTATGAATAAAGAGAGAATACAATCTAGTACTAATAGATAATTGGGCAAAAAGTAAAAAAAAAATACTATTTACATAATTATGACAGTTCAAAAATTGGTAGCTGGGATGAATTTTATGAAGATCATTCAATTAGTAATACTATAAAGTAATTCATTTTCTACATTATTGTTAAATTCCTCAATAAAAAATAAAGACAATATTGAGAGGGCATAATAAGATTTTGAAGGTAGGCATTATGATTATAAATAAGATTTCGAAGGCTCTAAATAAAATTTCTAGATAATCTACTATTAAAATGACTCAGACTCATATATTATTTTATCAATTAAATTGTGTTTTATCATACTTACTTAACGATTTTGACCAACCGATGTCTAAGATTACCAATGATAATATTATAAATAAAAAATTGTCAAAAAAATTTATAAAATTTGATTAAATTTAATACGCTTTGCAACTTCTAAAATCAGCCAGAATAACGACTGTATTTGTGCCTAATTAGTAATTACCCGTGATGAACTTTATTGAACTAATGTGATTAGGGGTGAGCAAAAAACCGGAAACCGAATATCCGAACCGAACCAAACCGAAATTTTGAAATTCGGTTCGGTTATTTCGGTTTTTCGGTTCGGTTCGGTTTTGAAAATAGAAAAATTTCGGTTTTTCGGTTCGGTTCGGTTCGGGCGAAGAAAAAAACCGAAAAACCGAAAAACCGAATTATATATATATATATTCTATTAATTTAATATATTATATTATATATAATATATAGTATATTCTTTTAATAAATTCTACTATATTATATATATTATATGTATTATTAATTTTATATTATATATAAATATTCTATTAGTATATATAAAATAAAATAAATTACACACACATATATATATTAATATTATATTTATTTTTTCGGGTTTTTCGGTTTTTTTCGGTTTTGTTCGGGTTTTTCGGTTTTTTAAGTTCGGTTTTCGGTTTTTCGGTTTCGGTTTTTCGGTTTTTCGGGTTCGGTTCGGTTTGGATTTTGAACTAAATTCGGTTTTTCGGTTTTGGTTCGGTTTTGACAAAAAACCGAACCGAAACCCGAATGCACACCCCTAAATGTGATAGTCAAAAAATCATACTATTAAGGTGTGAGTTAAATCGATACTTATTTATTTACAAAGAAAATAACATTAATTGATGGAAACACATCAATAATTATCAGTATACTTATGAGCACATTTAAATTTAATAATTTAGTTAACTAATTTTTAAAAGTCTAAAATAAACTATAATTTAATCAAATTTCATTTTCAATAATTTATTATATTATAAACAAACAAAAAATGGTATCGAAATGATGGCCCCATCCATTTAAGATCATATTAGATGGCGTGTCACATTTTATCAATCATGCCTTCTTGTTTAAAATATTATAAAATCAATAGTGATAAGGATCTTTTGTCAAAGGACTAGACATCAAAATGGACCAGCCAACTTATTAAATTAAATTAAATTAAATTAAATTAAAATCACAACATTCAACGTGCTAGACCAATATTCGTGCTACCGTATTTTAAATTTATATATGTGGAATAAAAATGGATCTATCAAATATGACATGTGATTATCTAGTCATTGTATATATATTTATCTTAAGCAAAACCAAGTGAAAACTACCATATTCAGTCAATGTATCATTCTATTCATAGCAAGAATTATGCCAAAGCTCTTTTTTATTACTACTAGTCTATGTTTAATGTATTATTGGGAAGTCATAAAGGTGAGCCTGGTTCTTTTTTCTTAATTTATTCAGTTAGAAGAAAAATGAACGATCTAATAAACACTCAACTCGTTAAGGTCATATCCAAGTACAATACAAACTTAAATAGAGACAACACGGAGTTGTTAAAAAATGAAAAACAAAAATTTAATCATAACTATAATAAAGTAATAAAAAATTCAATTAATGAAAAAAAACCATTATTATTGGGTTATAGAAATCCGAATGAAATCCAATTTGGAATCATCTTGTTCCCGTTAGGTCGATCCAATAAGAATATGAGGACAGTAAGATTCGACACTAACTCATTCATTTAATTGTATTTTTCTCATGTTTTTATATCGTGTCAAAAATTATGAACTCAGCCCTATTTGATAGATATATTTGTCTTTGAAATTACAAAACATATGGCATTTATTACTTAACTTAGACACATTTGTCTATCTTAAAGTAGAAGTGATACTTTTGATACAAAATATCACTTGGTAAAGGCCTTTTATAAAATTACACAGAGTCTAGCAAACTCAACTCCCGAATAGTATCACAATAATTATTGGTGATTTTTCATCCTCATTTTATTGCTTGTATTGTCTAAAATATGCTAAAGTTTAATCAGTTCAACTGATAGTGTTTTAGAAATATTTTGGATGATACGTAGTTTAATCAAATATTGAGTAATGTAAAACATGTTATCATCTTATTTAGTTGCTATAAAAGACTATTACTAGTTTCTAAGGGGAAGTGTTTTCTTTATTACAATTTGTTCTAAAGAATTGAACTCAATCATCAACCTAGATTGAAAACTAAAAAAATACTAGTATTACAAATATTAAACAAATGGCATGATTGGATAGAACATAAGTAACACTAGCATGGGCGGACGCAGGAATTTTTGTTGGTAGGGGCTTTACTAGGAGTATTAGCACTGTCAACGAAAAATAGTCTTATTTGTGAACGGTACAAGTTTTAATGCGTATTGGTAACGTCACATAGTACAAGAGAAAAAGGAGAAAAAATGGTGAAAAAGTTTCCATAAATACAAGTGACAGTGGACATACCAAAACAAAAAAAATAAAACAATTTTTCGTAAAAAGATAGAGAATTTTTTGTCATTAATTGAAAAGAAAAAAAAAGAAAATTAATTTAATGAAAACGGATTTTGAGTTAGGTTGGATTATTTGCAGAAAAAAAGGAAAAAAATTATGGTAATGAAGAAAATTTAGAATACGTTGAATTTAGTAATTGAAAACTGAGTTATTAAATTAAAATTTAGTTGACAATCTTAAATCAAAGTAAATTTTAAAATTTTATTGCACTGTAATTTAATTCAATAGAAAAAAAACATGCTGACATTTATTAAAAAAGAATATCAGTGGGACACATTTTACAAGAAAATCTTAAATATAATAATAATTATTATTTATTAACTTTGTTATATTTCTATCCTCTGCACTTTTTTTATTTCTTGATTGTTCAGGCTCATTTTCATACCATTTATGATGGTTTAGTCTCAAACAACAATACTTTGGTAAGAGCTAAGAGATAAGTTTTAGAATTTCTAAAAATTTTAGTAATAGAAAAAAAAAATTTTAATTTAGGTAAGGGGTTAAGGCCTCTCTTCTTGAACACTAGTCATTGGTTTGATAAGAATTGCCTTTCGATTCACTTAGTATTATCGACTTTGCATAGCGTCGACACCTCTTCTTCTAGAAGACCAAGCATGTCAGCCTCCATTTACGATCACACTTGCAGCCAATATTATCATCCGTGTTTCACCTTCCTGACACGAGCTCAAACAGCAACATCCCGTAGCTGTAAACATCTGCTTTGGCTGTGATGGCGACTCCTGTTAGCCTCTAGTTCCTCGCACCCCACCCTGCTGAAGTCACGACCAACGAGCTTTGCCAAGCCGAAATCTCCCTCCCACCTTGGGAGAGAAATATCACAGTGAATGATGCAGTCCCTGCACTTCTCATGGAGCTATTCCCAGCGCGATCCGATACCTCTTTCCCCACCCTAAACAATTCGGCTTTGAAGAGATACAAATCTAAGGAACCGTTTTGCTGGTACTCATAGACATAACCCAAGAAGCCTAACAAGATTCACGTGATGGATCGTGCCAATGGCTGGCGCTCTCGAGTTTCTTCACAGCCACGACTGTTGAATCAGGTAAACTCCCATCCAAAACTCCCTCCGCCTAACTTATTTGACAAATTTTTAGTTTATGTGAAGGCAACCAAACAACCCTCCCCCACTTAATACCTCGTCTCGACCTCTTCCACAGTACAGCCACCGCTGCTGACATGACGACCAACACCACCACGGAGCAACCCACTCCAGCACCAACTCACCTTCAAACCTATGCTTGAATCCCTCCAAACAACTACAGATTGGCAGTGGGGGCTTACTGCACACACCAAACTCCCCACAATAAGCCGGAACCTCAGCCTAAACCAGTACCCGAGCCAGCCGGACTCTGTCCACATTTGCTGCTTCAACTGCCCCGTGACATCCAAGAACTGCCTTGCCATAAATGACGGATCGCAAATCATGTACGAGTAATAGCTCTCGTTCTCATTGTCAACGTACGTGAAACGGTAGCCTTGCCTAATCGCCCTCCTCATTTCAGGCACTCCACTAGCCCAATACTGCTCACTCTCCCTCCTCATTATATATTGGCTATTGTTTTGATCCATCTCCAATGTGAACAGTCCAGGAGCATGATCCCCTGAGTTTCTCCATGATGTCAGAAATTGCTTTTTTTTAGTTATCTTGTTATACCCTCTTGAAGATGGTAATCGAGATAGATATAGAAAGATTGGATAGGCACATTGAGGTAGAATATAGAGAAAATTGTATTTCTTGTTGTGAATGTTTCTTGTGTATGATCTTACTAATTTCCCTAGTATTTATAGGGAAATTAGTGTCTTGTAAATTACACCAATAAATGAAAATTGGAAACATACAACACTAGGGACTCTACACTTATTCAACGCTCTAGGAACTCTCCTATGATTAATTTGGGCGGCCATCTTCCTCTTTCCAACACTCCCCCTCAAGTTGAGAAACGGTATCGCCGATACTCAACTTGTCAAGAAATTCTTTGAAGACTTTCGGACACAATGCCTTAGTTAATATGTCTACGAGTTGTTCCTCAGATCGAACGAATGGAAATTCAATGATGCCACTTTCGAGTTTTTCTTTGATGAAGTGACGATCAACTTCGACATGTTTCGTTCTGTCATGTTGTACGGGATTCTCTAAAATGCTGATTGCCGTTTTGTTGTCACAAAAAAGTTGGATTTTCCGCATAGGTGGAAAGCCAATTTCTGTTAACAATCTTATAAGCCAAAGTATCTCCATAAGGCTACTCCTAATCCCCCGAAATTCGGCTTCCACGCTTGATAGTGCCACGACTTTCTGCTTCTTGCTCCTCCAAGTGACTAAATTACCTCCAACAAAGGTAAAATACCCTCCAGTGGATTTTGTATCAACTGGATTACTAGCCCAATCGGCATCGGTGTATCCATCGATTTCCAGATCTTCCTGTTTTTCTAAGAAAACCCCATAACTAGCTGTTCCTTTCAAATACCTCACAATTCTCATGACCTGATTCATATGATCCTCCTGAGGCTGATGCATGAATTAACTGACAACTCCAACCGAATATGTGATGTCTGGCCGAGTATGAGAAAGGTAGATAAGATTCCCTACTAACCGTTGGTATCTTTCACGATCTATAGGCTTAGCTCCATCTATAATTTTCAACCCATGATTGGGTACCATTGGAGTTTCAGCAGGTTTGCATTCCAGTAAGCCCATTTCGGCTAACATGTCAAGAACATATTTTCTCTGTCTTAGGAATATCCCTTGTTTGGATCTTAACATTTCAATTCCTAGAAAGTATTTCAATGCTCCCAAGTCCTTTATTTCAAACTCTTTAAACAAGTTTTCCTTCAGATTTTGGATCTCTTCGGCGTCTCCTGTTATGATCATATCATCAACATATATAATCAGACATGTCATTTTGTCGTTCCTGTTCTTCAAAAATAGTGTGTGATCTGAATGGCTTTGTTTGAAGCCATGTTTGAACATTGTCTGACAGAATCTTCCAAACCACACTCTGGGGGACTGCTTTAACTCATAAAGGGTTTTTTTCAATCTGCACACCTGCCCTTTTCCAAATTCTGGGGGAACTTCCATGTATACTTCTTTATTTTTCTCCAGTTTTCCATGAAGAAAGGCATTTGTAACATCGAACTGATATAATGGCCATTCTTTACACGCAGCTACAAACATGAGAGTTCTTACTATATTTAGTTTGGCCACGGGTGAGAAAGTCTCTTCATAGTCTACTCCATACACCTGAGTATATCCCTTAGCAACCAATCTTGCCTTGTATCTCTCGATTGAACCATCTGCTCGTCTTTTTATGGTGAAGATCCAACGACATCCAACTGACTTCTTGCTCGAAGGTAGAGAACACTTCTCCCATGTTTCATTTTTTATCAAGGCATCAATTTCTCTCTTCATGGCTTCCCTCAAGTGTTTGTGCTTTATTGCCTCCTCGAAGGATTGCGGAATTTCTTCCTCTTCGTAAAGTGCAGCTTCGAATGCCCTAGCCATTTCGATGAGGGAGTAAGATTTGCCACAGAGTATTTAGATTCCGACCCTTCCAATCTGGTGAGTATCTTCAGGGGGTACGCCCCGTGTGCTTCTATGGGGCAGTCTGTCGTGCCTTGTCACTTGTTCTGGCACTGATTCATTGGTATTACTTCTGGTTTCCCTGTCACTGTTAGTGTTTTCAGGCAGAGGACCAATATTGAGATCAAGAGTATTTACCTCAGGATTTAAAGACTGGTCGGATAGCTCA
Organism: Salvia splendens; assembly: GCF_004379255.2. NCBI lineage: Eukaryota > Viridiplantae > Streptophyta > Magnoliopsida > Lamiales > Lamiaceae > Salvia > Salvia splendens. Next base: position 27,228,052 of record NC_056050.1, on the reverse strand, counting down.
GCAGTGTCCTGAAGCGGCATGTTCTGTTCTTGGAGATTTGACTGCTTGGTGGTATTGCTAACTTCATTTGTTGGACCGACATTTGTGACAGAATATTGGTCTATCTGTTGGGTTTGTTTTTTCTCTTCCTCCCCCTGAATGGTTGTTGGACCGACATTTGTGGCAGGATTTTGGTCGGACTGTTGGGTTTGGTTGTTCTCTTCCCCCTGAATGGTTTCTCCCCAAAGAGGTAGCCAATTTAGTGTGTCACTACTTGAGTTCACCAACTCACCACTCTCCCTCTGACCGCTAGATGGCTATAGAAGTATTCGCTTTCAACAAAGTCGTAGTTCATAGTTGTGTACATACGATCTGTCGAAGGATCATAGCACCGATAACCTTTTTGGTTTTTTCCATAACCCAAGAAGACACATTTAACTGCACAAGGCGAGAATTTATCACGGTTATGTTTGGGAATGTAGACAAATACGGTACATCCGAAAATTTTGGGATTGAGATGAAGGGAGGATGGCACCGAATTATGGGAAGAGAAGCTATCAAGAGGGGTTTTGAAGCTAAGGATCCCTGTGGGTAGACGGTTTAGGAGATAGATAGCAGTTGCGATAACTTCCGGCCAAAAAGATTTCGGGATGTTTGATTCAACGAGGAGGGCACAGGTAATTTTTAAGATATATCGATTTTTCTGCTCAACTACCCCATTTTGTTCTGGTGTATATGCACACGAAGTTTGGTGGACAAGGCCTTTTTCAGTGAAGAAAGATGTCATATTCCCTCCCGTTATCAGATCTAAGGACTTGAATTTGGACTTATATTGGGTTTGAACAAGACGATAGAACTCGGTGAATTTCTCAAAAACTTCAGATTTTGTTTTCAAAAAATAAATCCATTGTCCTCCAGTTACCGGAGCAGGACCCCACACATCAAAGTGAACCAAAGCAAAAGGAGATTTTTCTTTAGTGTGGTTTAATTTGAAAGAATGTTTATGACTCTTTGACAAAACACAAGTTTCGCAATTCAAAACATGCTTAAAAGAAACTGACTCGGGAAAGAGTAGGCGAAGATATCCTATAGAAGGGTGTCCTAACCGGCGATGTAAGAGCCAAATCTGTCTGTCAGTCAGTCCGTGAGTTAGCATCACAGTACTCTATTGGGCTATCTCATCCACGTAGTACAAGCCATGTCGTTCAGTGCCACGCCCAACTATCGTTCCATATCCTGTAACATGCAAAAACGAGGTTGCATTAGCAATTTGCAGTTGAGATCCTTTGTGACAAGGCTAACAGACAAAAGTTTGTGGGACAATGACGGAACATAAAGACAATTGGAGAGGTGAAGGGTTGGTGAGATAGTAATAGTGCCTGCCCCCTGTACTTGTGCTAAATCCCCACTGGCGGTTTGGATGAATTGTTTTGTTGAACGGGAAATATCGAGGAAATCTGATGCATCAAATGACATGGTATCGGTTGTCCCACAATCAAAAATTCAGTGGTGGTCTTTAGGCCTTATGGCTAAGGAAGATGAGTATGCGAGGGCTTGAAAAGTATTTGCACATGTAGTAGAGGCTGTAATTCAAAAATTTGAGGCTTATTTTCAGAATTTTTGAGACTTGGGAATTCTTGCACCAGGCATCCATGCATGAGAAGGGTTATCAAAACTCTCCCATAAACTTAAGCCGAACCCGTGTCATAAACCAAGTTCTCATCGTCAAGTAGCAAAACAGATGCAGAACTTGTTGAGTTGGTGCTTAAGCCAGTTGACCAGACCTCGATCTGGGATTCGTTTACGAGCACCAGATTACCTTGTGAAACCTTGAGTAGGGCAGAGTTCTTGTCTGAAATGGGAACTTCTCTGTTTGCAACCCATGCCACAGTTTTCTCAGTGATTTTATGTACCTAGGCCGTCTGAAATGGGAAATTCTCTGTTTGCAACCCAGACCACAGTTTTCTCAGTGATTTTATGTACCATATGCCTAGGTAGTAGTGCTTGGAAGAGTTACTTGGAGAGAAGAACTCGAGCTCGAATTCACCACCCGAGGAAACGATGGTTTGATCGCCGGAGAGAGTTTGGTTTGGTGAAAGAATGTCAGATGCATGGGACAAAAATGTGTTGTTGATGAAATAGAGGATGATCATAGCAAGAATCATATTAGTATAAGCTCTCATGATCATGGCTGAGAGAGAGAGTGGAGGACTTGAAGGGTGAAATGGTGGGCAAAGGAGGTGTAAGGCTGAAAATTATTGATTAGAAAATATGTTAAAAGTTGCAAGACTTGTAGTAGTAGTTGTTTGGGTTAATATTCTTAGCATGTGGTCAATTGAATGCCAATCACTATAGTTGCGAATAGAAACCATCGTTCACTGCACCAATTGATTTAGAGTAAAACGCAGATGCACACAAAAGTAAAAGAACGGGTAAAAACGGAAAATAAGAAGTAGAATTAAACTCAAAGTAGAACAGTCCTCGGAGGCCTATGATAATCCTCTCACCGAGACCTACGGTTTATACACTCACATAAAGAGGAGCTATCTAGAGGAACAGGACTCCTACTAACTCTATTTTAGGAAAGTAAACCAACATGTAACTAAATCCTCAACTTTGAAGTGTTTTTTAATCTCAAGAGATAATGGATATCACTAGCTTGCTTGATCTCTTTCAATTTAAGACTTTAAAACAACATTACTATGTTATTGAAATCTCTTGAGTTGTTGTGAGTTCAATACTTTAAAATTTAAAACAATTTTTACCTTGTTTTGAGTTGTTTGGTAATGTATGGAAATTGTGTTATGAACATGAAATATATGACCAAATTTGTCAGCTTTTATAGCTTCCATAATCCATTAGGAGTTCTGTTAGATACTGTTCATTATTAGCTTAGTGCATTATTAGCTACTTTCTGTTATAAATTGATTGAGTTATGTAATTGTAACTTAGTTAATGTATAAAAAGTTAATGTATAATAAGTGACTGATCCTGAAAATAAAATGGCAGAATAAAATAATAAATACTTTAATAAACATTTGTAGTACTATGTTAACCGTCACAATTGATTTCTAAGAATACTCATCTATTTCACATGCCGGTCTTGACAAGTTACATAAAGTGAATGATGAATACAATTGTCCAATGCTCGCACTTAACCAATTGAAATTATAGGAGTTTTTTTCAAAATAAATTTGTCTCATTTACATAATTCAATAAAAATACTGTACTACATAATTCAGAAAAATAATACTCCAAAGCTTATGATTAACTAAACTAATGACGTAAATATGTAGCTAGCATGTCATAGAGGCTCTTATGATTATTTGTCTATAGTTAATCTTGAAAATAGTAATAATAATAATAATAATAATAATAATAATAATAATAATAATAATAATAATAATAATAATTTTTGTCTAGAGTTATTGACCCAAGTAATTACCAGCATGTGAGGGACGGAAATGGATAAATTTGTGTGTGAGCAATGTATGATTGACATTTCCTTCAAATAAAAAAAATGTTTGATTGACCTTTCCTTCAAACAAAATAATGTATGATTGACATTAGTTGATATTGGCATTTATGGAGGGGTTGGGTTATAAATTGAAACCTTCAACTTTATATTGTATTATCTCTCATATTTTACTATCTTCCAGTTAAGTCACTAAAATTTAACAAAGTTTGGCTTATAAATTGAAACCTTCAACTTTCTTTTGTATTATCTCCATTATTTTACTATCTTCCATTATTTTATTTAAGTCACTAAAATTTAACACAGTTTAAATCACAATATATTCCCTCCGTCCCATAAAAATAAGCCATATTTTCTTTTGCGGTCGCCCCATACAAATAGTTCATATTCATTTATAGCAACCTTTTTCTCATTCTCTTTTACTTTATTATTTGTGGGCTCCACTATCCACTACACAATTTCAACTACTTTTTCTCATTCTCTCTTACTTACCAATTATGCATTAAAACCTGTGCTCATACCAAATGACATATTTCTATGGGACGAAGGGAGTATTAAAATTAGTGCTTCTAACAACAACTAAAAATTCATATAGAAATTGTTATTTAGTGTTAGGGATTTCAGTGCAGCTCGTAATAGACTAACCCCAAATAGTCCGCCAAATTTATAGAGTTAGAGTTGGAAATTTCTAATCCGATAAAATTACAACCCGATTAGCCCACAACCCGTTAGGGCCAGACCCGAAAACCCGATAAAATTTCAATTGTTCTATTTATTTGACTCATAATTCGACATTTCATTGATTATTTTTATAATATAGATAACTAAAAAAATAACTTTCAGTTTTATATTAAAGATATAAAATATATATCAAATTTTTATTAATATAATAGTAGATAAATAAATAATAAACTTCAAATTTACTAAAAAAATATTTAAATTTCTAAGACATGCTTCAAAATTTCTCAAAATATGTTTTTGTTTCATTTTGCACAAATCTCAAATATTAATTTGATCATGTTTATATTTGAGTTTAATCATATATCTCAAATTTATCATAATTAAATATTTTACATTTTATAAATATAACTAATTTATATAATTATTTATTGAATTGATTGCATCTTAATTTTATCGGTAGCAACCCGATTAACCCATGTGCTAGCCCGAAGCCCGAGCTTCTAGGATTAAGGTTGAACTTTCAAAACCCGAAAAAATATTTGAAAGATATATCAAGCAACGAGAAGAACGCAAACGATTGAATAAAAAAACTCCCAAACATTTAGCTATCAAACCATATTCGATCCACGAATATATCTATTCTCAATCAATAACATTCCATTTAATATTATACTTTGAATAAAAAAATTATAAAACTTACTTACTTACAAAAAAAAGATATAAATTCGATTAATATTGGGAAAAAAGAAAGAAAAGGAAAAAAATAAGAAAAAGAGAACACTCTTATCAGAAATTCAATGATTTCAGCAAAACCATAAACAGCACACGAGTACAGCTCCACAGCCCATCATCAACAACAACAGCAAACCCAAAAAATTGTTTCTTTCACTTTCCCATTTTCCCTCTCATCCTAATTCCCACACCTTTCGCTTTCTCTCTCTAGTTTATCTCACTCCGATTTCAAGAATTTTCCGCTTTAATTGCTCCCTCCATCGCAAATTAAACCGCCTCTCTACTTCAATTTTTTCCCATCAATGACCCATGATTCCTGCGCTCTCTGCTGCTTCCGTACTTGCACAGTTCTCTAGTTTACATGTATAGTGATAAAGCTTCGATTTTTGCCTCTTTTGATGCATTTTTGGTGAGCAATTGTTGATGAATGATGTTATGGATCGCGGCCCAGATCTTGAAACGTGCTGATCTGTGTTGAATAGTTGGGAATTTTGTGGAATTATTAGAAAAAGGGGAAAGATGAGGTGAGTTCATTAGCTGGGGTTTTGTTGTTCTTAGTGATTTTTTTGTGATTGAGCTAATTTGTGGGATCTTATCTTGATTGCTTTGAGTTGTTTTTTATAGTTAATCTATGTTTGAGGTTAATTTCCACATCTAGAATATGCAACATACTACAAAATTGTGCTTGGAGCTTCACACTAGTTTAGCTTTTCTTTGAAAAGGGAAATGAGGAGAATTTTCTTATTTTGTGGCTTATCTTGATTGCTTTAAGTTAATTTTAATTTTTAACACTTAATTTTCGTTCAAGGTTAATTTCCACATCTAGAATATTCATAAAGAGAGTGGCATGAGAAATCAAAACTGTGCTTGTAAAGAAATTGGTCTTGGGCTGTTTACAAGGGTGGACTTCACATTAGTTTACTTTTCTTTGAAAAAAGAAAATGGGGAAGTTGCTCTTATTTAGTGGAGTAGCTTATTGATTGCTTTACGTTATTTTTATTAGTTAATCTTCGTTTGAGGTAAATTTGCACATCTAGAATATGCATAAAGAGAGTGATATGCAAAATTGTGCTTGGAAAGAAATTGGTCTTGTGCTGTTTACATGGTTGGACTTCACAGTAGGTTGCCTTTCTTTGAAAAAGAAAAATGGGGAATTTTGTTTTGTAGTTTATCCTGATTGCTCTAAGTTATTTTTAATAGTAAATCTTCGTTTAAGGTTAATTTCCACATCTAGAATATGCATAAAGAGAGTGGCAGGAAAAATTGTGCTTGGAAAGAAGTGGTCTTGTGTAGTTTACAAGGGTGGATTTCACACTAGTTTAGTTTTTCCTTGAAAAAGAAAATGGGGAGATCTTTCTTATTTTGTAGCTTATCTTGATTGCTTTAAGTTATTTTTAATACTTAATCTTTATTTAAGGCTAATTTCATGTGAAATTTTGCTTGGAAAGGTAGTGGTCTTGTGTTTTTTTATAAGGGTGGACTTTGAAAATGAAATGGGGAGAACTTTCATGTTTTGTAGCTTGATGAAAAATGGAATCTTTGATTTTGGGCTTATTCTTGTTTTAATCTCGCTTTCCTTTTACAGATGATATTTCCTTCACTGGAAAGAGTGTTTGCACATTGGTAGTTGAATCGGCGTGATGATTGTTTTGATGCTAGTTCTTTACTTCTCTTGCCATTTATGATGAGCCTGTAGTTGTGAAGCATTTGCTTGTTCGTTCACTTGAAGAATATTGGGACTGTTTTGGACTTAGTGATGATAAAGAATATTCTCAATAAGCTTCCACGGAAACATAGCAAGTTAGTGGATAATCGTGATGGAGGATCCTCTGCTTACGCTTCAAATGCTTCGGCTACTTCAAGAAATGCTTATGGTGCAGGTTCCCGGCCGGGGAATTCCAATCCTGCAGCTGTTTCTGGGATTAACTCAACTTCAAATTCCATTGAAAGTTACGGAAATAACCCACTAATTACTAAGGTTAATGGGAATGCAGGATATGCTCCGTACGAGGCTTTGCCTAGCTTCAAAGATGTCCCAAATTCTGAAAAGCAAAGCTTGTTTGTCAGAAAGTTGAATATGTGCTGTGTTATATTTGACTTCACCGACCCCACAAAGAATTTGAAAGAAAAGGACATCAAGCGGCAGACGTTAGTGGAGCTTGTCGACTATGTGGCTTCAGCAAATCAGAAATTCACAGAAACTGCCATGCAAGAGATTGTAAAAATGGTGTCTGCAAATTTATTCCGTACACTTTCCACACAGCCTCGCGAAAACAAGATCGTGGAAGGCTTTGATTTGGAAGAAGAGGAGCCCTTGATGGATCCTGCATGGCCTCATTTACAAGTGGTGTACGAATTCCTTCTGAGGTTTGTGGCTTCACCAGAGACGGACGCAAAGCTAGCGAAGCGTTACATTGATCATTCATTTGTTCTGAGGTTGTTAGATCTCTTTGACTCAGAAGATCCTAGAGAAAGGGACTATTTAAAGACTGTGCTGCATCGGATATATGGAAAGTTCATGGTTCATCGCCCCTTCGTCAGAAAAGCTATCAATAATATATTCTACCACTTCATATTTGAAACAGAGAAGCATAATGGGATTGCTGAGCTGTTGGAAATTCTGGGTAGCATTATAAATGGTTTCGCGTTGCCTTTGAAAGAAGAGCACAAGCTTTTCCTTGTTCGGGCACTCATTCCTCTTCACAAACCGAAGTGCATTCCCATGTACCATCAGCAGCTATCTTACTGCATAACGCAATTCGTGGAGAAGGACTGCAAACTTGCTGATACTGTCATAAGAGGCCTACTGAAGTATTGGCCAATCACAAACAGTTCAAAGGAGGTGATGTTCTTGGGTGAGCTAGAGGAAGTGTTGGAAGCGACTCAGCCTCCAGAGTTTCAGCGTTGCATGGTCCCTCTCTTTCGCCAGATTGCTCGTTGCCTGAGCAGTTCACATTTTCAGGTAGTCATTGAGAAATTTATTCTCAAATTAGTGTCTTTCAACTTTTGTGCCTCTATCTGCCCTCCATTTTTTGGAAATCCTTTTGATTTTTGTTGGTTCATTTGTCTGATTACGCTGGTAACCTTATATTTCGCAATTTAGCAGTGCACGCTCATTTAATTGCTATTGCTTTTAGTTTTCCCCAGTTTCTGTTATCCTATAAGTCCACTTGCCAGTTTAGATGAAGCTAGATGAAAAGCCTCTTGTCTGTGATCTAAATTGCCTTTCTTGCAGACTAAAGAGTGCCTAGAAGTAGTTCTCGACTTTTCGGTAAAGTCAATACTGGACTTAACCCGTTTAGTTAAAACCTATCATATTGGTCACTGGTCAGTATAGAGTAATTTGGAGAGTTGATGTTAGGTATGACTTTCTCTGCTATTGTAGTAATAAAGGGGAGGTCGAGAAGATGAATCAGTATGTACCTGATATTTTTGTCAGAGTTCAAATTAATTGATTAGTTTAAATTAATATCTATTGGCTTGTGGTATGAATGAGATAAACAGTTCTGGTCTGGCATATACTCAATTCTCGAAAACAGTCTCCTGAATGTATGATAAAACAGTGGTATGTGCTTTTACTTCAACTCTAAAATGAAATTAACTGGACTATCTCTTTTAACATCTTTGGGCAGTTGCATTATCCTTCTGGTTACAATGCTTATTGCACTTGATCAAAGGAAAGAATATTTTAGCTTTTGGCACCGGTGCATTGTTTTCTTTTGGTGGTTGGGGTCGGATTTTGTGATACTGGTACAGTGTCTTGCTTCTGTTGTTCCAAGACAGAATAAAAGTATAAACTTTCTTCACTGCTACAAGTAAAGATGTGAAAAGGTATGTTTAGTTTAGTGATTTGTGAAGAGTTGGAAAAAAGTTTGCATTACCAGATCAATTTTGGTGCGTGAATGTGGATCAAAGGGCCAAATAGATCTGTACGGCTTACTTAAAGGGGTTACCAAAGGGGTGCCACTGAAGTTGTGGGCACAAGGGGCAGCAAATGGATGGTGGGCCCATGTTTGCCACCCGTTTCGAAAGGGGAATGGATTGATATGAATCCCACATTGATTCCACATGAAAGTGTGGAATAGCATATAAGTGAGAGTCGACCCTTTTCCTTTTGACCATGGTTTTTGGGTTGAGTTAGGGCTCCTTATGCTTATCATGGAGTATTAATTATGGGATGATGACTATACATTTGGGACATCGGTAAATAGAAATCGTAGCCTATATATTTGGGACGGAGAGGGTTCTTTTTTGGGGTTTGTTTCGTTTGTTTTTTTCTTAGCCCTTGTATTCTCGAACTTTCGATTTCCTTCTTACAATCGTGTTTCTTGATTTTGGAACTACAGGTGGCAGAAAGGGCTCTCTTCTTATGGAACAACGATCACATTGAAAACCTGATCAAACAAAATCGTAAAGTTATCCTGCCAATCATCTTCCCTGCACTGGAGAGAAACGCAAGAAGCCACTGGAACCAGGCCGTGCAGAGCTTGACACTGAATGTCCGGAAAATATTCTCAGACGCGGATCCCGAGCTCTATGAAGAGTGTTTGCTCAAGTTCCAAGAAGATGAGGCACAAGAAGAAGAAAACAAGAGGAAGCGCGAAGCAACATGGAAGCGCCTGGAGGAAATAGCTGCGATGAAAGCTTCCAGCAACGAGCCAGTGCTCGTTTCTCCCAGGACTATCGCAAAGATGTCTCCTGGCTAAGGATGAAGTACTTTTTTGCTGTTTTTATGTTGCTGGCCAGTGATGGGGTTGATGGTAAAGGGATGGAGCTGCAACAGTGAAATCGGATATTTTCTTGATTGCTTTGCGTTTTACTTACCCCATCGGGTCGTGGTGCAAGGGCTACACGAGACGTTGTTTCGGATGCAAGAAATAGTGAATGTACATATAGAATTGTGCTGGCAAAATGGCCTTTTCTTCGTCTTTAGTTCTTAGAAATGGTGTTAAAAGTTGTGTTATATTTTGATGCATGTCTAGAGATTTTTGAACTGGATTTCAGTTTATGTACTCTCCATCTGCAATTATATATATATATATATATATATATATATATATATATGTATCATCATGTTAATCATACATAGTTACTTCCACTTGAGATACCGATGCAACTTCTTCCCTTTAATCTCGTTTCTTTAAGAGCATCTCCAGTAAAGGCGTCAAAATCGCGACGCCGATTTTTCGCCGACGCCGGTTCTGACGCCGAACCATTGGAACCGTCGTCGGCGAAATCGGCGTCAAAATCGGCGTGGCCATGCCGATTCGCGCGATGACGCCGGTTCCGACGCCGATCCTCACGGCGCCATTGTGGGTCCCGGATCGGCGTCAAACCGGCGTCAGATTTTATTTTTTTTTCTTTTGAAAACACTATATATACGCGCTTTGAACGTCATTTTCATTCGCACCACTTGTTTTAACGAGTACTCTCTCTCTACCTTACTTTCTGTTCAAGATCAATTTAAGAAATGAGTAATGCCGGTGGTAGTGGTGGGGATGCGGATGAGTACGAGCGTATGATGAATGAAGAGCTAGATGCCTATACGAGCCGTGAGGTTGATCGATGGATGCAGAGTTATATGCAGCCGGCGGCACCTCGCCCACGACCAGTTGTCCACCGTCGACAAGTGGTTGATCGTGATCATGTAGCTGCACATCAGCGCCTGTTCACAGATTACTTCGCAGAGGAGCCGCGTTTTAACGCCAACCATTTCAGGCGTCGTTTTAGGATGAGGCGGGAATTGTTTATGCATATTGTTAACGCTTTGGAGCAGCGATATCTGTATTTCCGCTTCAGGCACGATGCGGCTGGCAGACCCGGCCACACCCCTATTCAAAAGTGCACTGCGGCAATCAGGCAGTTGGCCTACGGCACCGCGGCAGACATGTGGGACGAATACCTCCACATCGGTGAGACGACTGCCATCGAATGTATGAAGTATTTCTGTCATGGCGTGATCGAAGTATTCGGTGATCAGTATCTCCGAAAGCCTACCCCCGAAGATTGCCGGAATCTACTGCGGATGCAAGGGGATCAGCATGGGTTCCCGGGAATGTTAGGCAGCATAGATTGTATGCATTGGGAGTGGAAGAACTGTCCCGCTGCCTGGAAGGGGTTTTACAAGACCGGCTACAAGGGAAAAAATCCCACGATGATCCTCGAGGCCGTAGCTGATTACCGGTTGTGGATTTGGCATGCGTATTTTGGGATAGCCGTTTCGAACAACGACCTAAACGTCCTCAACTCGTCGCCACTTTTCAACGAGCAGTGCCAGTGCGTCGGTCCGGCCATCAGTTTTGTCGCCAACGGCAACCAGCATGATATGGGCTACTACTTGGCGGATGGGATATACCCTAGGTGGCCCGTCTTTGTGAAGACGATCCGGTGCGCATCAGATGCGAAGAAGGCCTACTTTGCGACGCGGCAGGAGTCGGCGCGAAAGGACGTGGAGCGCGCATTTGGTGTGCTTCAGGCTCGATGGGCTGCAGTTAAGGGACCAACGCGTTTGTGGAATGTCGACTGCATTGCTGATATAATGTACGCCTGTATTATTATGCACAACATGATTGTCGAAGATGAAGGTGTACAACTGACTGATTAGGCCAACGACGATAATGAGGCCGGTCCAAGCCACGGCGTCGCCACCGCCAACGTACGAGCTGGGGTACCTCACGATGAAGAAGCCCTCCTCCGAGCACATACCGACATGCGACAGACGGAGGCTCATATTCGACTCCAAAAGGATTTAATTGAAGAGTTGTGGACGCGGATGATTGCAAGGCGTTAGTTTTTATGTAAATTTATGTAATTTTTTTAAATGTAATTTTTTTAAATGTATTTTTTTTAAATTATTGTACTTTTTTTGAAATTTTAATATTATTATTCGAATTTTCCGTATTTGTCTCGTAAATTAAATTCCGTATGTTGATACGAGTGTAAATTAAATTATATAATTGTTATTAGTGATGTGGATAGGTAGTGTGAAGGCTATGTGAGGGCTATTTGATGTCCAGTTGATGTGGCAGGAGAATTGTAGTGCTGATGATGTGGCAGTGTGAAGGCTATGTGAGGGCTATTTGACGTCCAGTCTTACTGGAGATGCTCTAAAAAGCCACCGGTGTTGTGTGCACGTGTGCGTATTTGACCAATGTTGTTTGGTGTGCCGGCGCTCTAGGGCAATTAGGTAAAATCCAGGAATTGGAGACGTTTAGGATATGTCGAGGTTTGCTCGGTCTAACTATGCACTGTTGATCGATTGGATGAATGACATGTTTTAGAACAAGTAACCCAATATAAAAAAATGTTGCTTTGTCTTAAACCTCACTAATTTGTATTTGAATTACAACGACACATATTCCACCCTCACACAATCATGATGACACCGAAGGACAATTTAGACGATAAAGATAACAATGAAACACAATTTAGATGATAAAGAGGAACACTAATAAATCAAAAATGTTAGTATAATAAAACAACAGTTTTGCTTTCCTACTATACAAGATTTAGCATTAAAATTGTCTTCTTAGAGCATCCACAATGGCGGCGAGCGGACCGGCTAGCCGATTCCCGCTCGCCGAACCATTGCAGCCGGCGAGTGGCAAATCGGCGAGAAAAACGGCGAGCGCACGCCGATTTGCTGGCGCTAGCCGATCGGCTGGCCGCCATTGCAGGCTCCCGATCGCGAGCGATCGGCCAGCCAATTTTTTATTTTTTTATTTAGTTTTGGCGAGTTTTAAATATTGTAAATTTGACCCTTCAATTATCGGAAATTACATTTCCGGATGAAGATTTCTGTATAGCAACTTTAATGGCGGGTTTCACAGCTCGACCCCAGCCAGGGGCTGCCGCGCCTTGGACCCCGCTCTCGCGGGCACTGCCCCCGAACCCCCGTCCAATCATAACGAATTCAAACAAGTGTGCACTCCGCACTTCCAACTTGTTTGATGTCTCATTATGATCATATTGATCAATCAAGTTAATCCAATTACACTAAAATATCCAACACCGGATAGCGGCGACGACGGCGAGGAGTGAGGCGGAGGCGGGGGGCTCGTGTGTGGAAGAGGAGTTTTTTTTAATTAATGTAATTTTTTTAAGTAATGTACTTTTTTTTAATTAATGTACTTTTAAAATTTTAATATTATTATTGATTTTCTACTATCTGTGTCGTACATTTAATTCCGTATTTTGTGTGATTGTTAATTATTTATTTTTATAATTTTGTTTATTGTGGCTAGGCTATGGCTGAGCTATTGCTTGTCCAATTGTTTGTCCTGATGATGTGACAGGAAGAGTTTTTAGTGCTGCTGATGTGGCCGGAGGAGTTTGTGGCTAGGTTATGCGGGCTATTTGTATCGGAGATGCTCTTAAAAGAATTCAAAACATAGTTCAAACTTGGGGTCCCTTTCACATTATTATTTGCATAAATGCCCCTAAAATAATTGTTAATGATAGGCCTTAAATCATAAATTGAATTTTCAAATTTCTTTAATTTTCTAGATGGGCCCTCCCACCAAATCCATTTCGATTCCCTACTTCTGAGTTCAGGTACCACGCATACTACAGTTGTACGTCTTGACTTTTTATATATCTTTCCTTGAGTACAACCTTTAAAAGCACAAAAAGCAATGCCACCTGAAAATAAATAAAAATAAAAATAGGCAGCTGAAAACTGACTCTGCATCTCTCTCTGAAGCGATTCAAAAAATTAAAAAATTGGGAGATTTATTGCGAAAACCCTAAATCGATCCTAATGTGAAATCCAGTAGCTTTGATTCTAGGACGACGTTTAGTTGGATTTCTGTGTGGATGAGCTGAGGCGAGGAAGAAATCGCGATCATTTCAGAAATCTGTGCGTATAATATTGTATTTTTGAATTTTTCCATTTAATAGTTCGCCACTTTCTCGGGAAATGCCAAGTATTGGCGTGAAATTGTACAGCGTATTCTTCAAATTCATGCTGAAGCATCGTCTGCAGAGCCGATTGCAGGCTCCGGAAAACGATGCTTCCGGCGGCACATTCGGCGTGACGTCACGACCGGCGGAGGAGACTGCGGCAGCTGCCAATCCTCTGTTCACCGATGGCGTCGCGACGAAGGATGTTCACATCGATCCGGTTACCTCGGTATCTGTTCGTGTCTTTCTTCCTGAAACCTGCCTAAATTTCCCCAACGCGAAATCGAGATCCGGTGCTCCTTTGTTGGATCAGAATCGGTCTCTTACTCGTCGATACAGCCACGGATCGTCGGAGAATAGTGTTGTTTCCGGGAGTAATGGTGTGATTGTGAAGAGCGTTGAGAGCAATCTTAGAAGGAATAGCTATGGAGGTAGTGTTGATGATGCGAATTTGAAATCGGAGAATGGAACCTACAGAGGGTATAATCCGGTTGGGAGAGGCAGTCGGCGATTGCCGGTGATGCTGCAGTTCCACGGTGGGGGTTTTGTTAGCGGGAGCAATGATTCGGTGGCGAATGATTTCTTCTGTAGGCGGATTGCGAGGTTGTGCGATGTGATTGTGTTGGCGGTGGGTTATAGGCTGGCTCCGGAGAATAAGTACCCGTCTTCGTTCGAGGATGGGCTGAAAGTGCTGCACTGGCTTGCGAAGCAGGCGAATTTGGCCGAATGTACCAAGTCGTTGGGCAGTTCAAAGGGAGCAGGGGTCGATTTGAGGAGGTCGGAGGGTAATTGGCATGTTGCTGATGCCTTTGGAGCTTCCATGATTGAGCCCTGGTTGGCTGCTCATGGTGATCCATCCAGGTGAATTCTTATCTTGGTTTGGATTTTGTGTAACAATGGAACTATGACTTCATTGGTTTCAAATGCTGATTGCTTTAGTTAGTTGTTTTTGTCGACTATATATTATCTTTAGCTTCCATCAAATCAAAAAGGGATCTGCAAATGATGTAACTAGAAACCTGGGAACCAGAAATTGGAAAAGTTGGGGATTATATTCTTGAAGTAACTAAGTTACACATAGGAAATATCTTGGTTTGGACTTATTTGTGTAATTAAGGAACTATGACTACTAGAAACCTGGAAAACAGAAATTGGTAAAATTGAGATCTTATATTCTTGAAGCAACTAACTTACATATGGGAAAGATTTGCCTTTTGAATTTGGATGAGATAATATGTTTCCCGTTCCACAGCTGACTAGTTATCTTCGAAGCCTGATCCTGGACTTTATTTGATATAGAGATGTGTAAATATGGCTTCATTGGTTCCATGCTGATTGCTTTAGTTAGTTGTTTTTGTCGAGTAGTATATTTTATCTGTAGCTTCCATCAAAGTGAAAGGGATCTGCACAACAATGTATCTAGAACCCAAAAATTGGTAAAGTTGGGGATTATATTCTTGAAGAAACTAAGTTGCATATAGGATAGATTTTCCTTTTGAATTTGAATGAGATATTATGTTTCCGCTTTGACAGCTGATTAGTTAACTTTCTAAGCCTAAGCATGAGGTAGAACACATACATAGTATTGTGTTGAATTTTGGATTTGCCTGATTGTTTAGCAGCTCATCTTCGTTGATTGTCATGAGTTTGCATGGATATGCTTAATCGTGCTCAAAGAGCCTCTAGAAATACCTATAAATCTGGTTATGACAAACCTTTTTTCGCATTAGGATCTTAATAGTTAAATCATATTCCCTGTTTAATGCTTCCATCGCATTTCCGTGCATACAGAAGCAACATAGCCAACTTGTAAACACTGTCTTGTCTACGTTTTTTAGTGACAGAAGGACTTTGTTGAAATGTTGTTTTTACTTAAATTGGATGCAGATGTGTACTTCTCGGTGTGAGTTGTGGAGCAAATATCGCTGACTATGTGGCGAGGAAAGCTATAGAGGCCGGCAAGCTTTTGGACCCAGTAAAGGTGGTAGCCCAGGTTCTGATGTATCCTTTTTTCATCGGAAGTGTCCCAACACACTCAGAGATAAAACTCTCAAACTCCTACTTCTACGACAAGGCAATGTGCGTGCTCGCGTGGAAACTCCTCCTACCAGAGGAGGAGTTCAGCCTGGACCACCCTGCTGCCAACCCGCTAGTCTCTGGCCGAGGGGGCCCTCCTCTGAAGAAGATGCCTCCAACCCTGACCGTGGTGGCCGAGCACGACTGGATGAGGGATCGAGCGATCGCCTACTCAGAGGAGCTCCGCAAGGTGAATGTCGACGCACCTGTCCTCGAGTACAAGGACGCAGTGCATGAATTCGCCACGCTTGATATGCTTCTAAAGACTCCTCAGGCTCAGGCCTGCGCCGAGGACATTGCCATCTGGGTCAAGAAGTTTATCTCGTTGCGCGGCCACGAGTTCTCTTATTGATCGGTGTGCATCTGTTGTTGGAGTTTGTAAGATCTGTATTGTATATGGCTCCCCAAAATGATAGGAATCAAGCTAGTTGGTTGGTGGTTTGGTTCCCACTTTTTCCTTGGTTCATATCTAGCTGAGTTCGAGGCTTCGAGCTGCAACTTGATGAATTTTGATGTTGTCTTATTCTTTTTTATGTAAAATAGGTATACTAAAAATTAGTCAAAAGTTATGAGTTCTGTAGCATCCTTGAATGCAATGAACATGACCTTTATTTATTTTACTGATAAATAGACAAATTAATGGTTGCATTGCATCATGCTGAATTTGAATCTCAATCTTTGGCCTCATACATTAACCACTTTATTACTAGCTCAACATATATATTAATACTTTCTTCGTCTTTGAAAAATGTGAACTATTTCCTTTTTAGTTCGTTCCTGAAAAATGTGAACTTTCTAATTTAGGAACATCTTTTCTTTTTAATGAGACGTGACTCTTTTTCTACTAACATATCTTTAATTACCTTTTGTTTCTATCTCTTTCTTACTTTACCAATTATACATTAAAACTTGTGCCAAACGAAATGTTCATACTTTTCGAGAACGGACGGAGTATGATCTTTATTGACAACTACTTAGATTGTTATTATTCATTAGAAAATAAATAACATAAATAAAGTAGTAAACCCTATATTATACTTCCTTCCTCCGTGAATAAAAGTTTCATTTTTTTTCGAGCACGAGTTTTAAGAAATGTTAAGTAAAGTTGGTGGAAAAATGGTTAGTGGTATATGAGTCGTACTTGTGTATTAAATTAAATATGAGTGAAATGAGTTAGTGAAATGTGAGACCTTAATACCATTTATAGTAAAATTGAACCAGTACTCATATTCGCAGACGAAGAGAGAAATTCATAAAACTTGACGGAAGCTCGATGGCCAATGCAATGGCTCGACAACCTTGGTCATGAGCATCAATAGTCCACTAGCAAAAATGCTTACTCTAATTACTTACATTATTCACATGCTTTTCTGCAATACCCACAAGACCTATGCGCATGCAAAATTACTTAAATTTTTACGTGCACTATTTACATTTATTATTCTCTTTATTGGTTACATAATTATATTTATTTTTTATTTATAACCCGCGATCAAGTATGCCATTATGAAAAATCTCAATTTTCATTATAAAAAACTAAAATTATATAATTTCAACTAAAAAATAAAAAAGGGCAAAATTTAACGTCTAGAAAAAACACAAATCATCATATTTTATTTTTAAAAATTATAATTTTTTAAAATAACCACGTGTCAAGCTGCCACTCGCTGATCAAACTGCATGCATGGAAGGGTACGAATTATTTCTTCAATTAAAATATAAAAACATAAACCCCGTTTACATAAACAATCTGTTCAATTATTGATCTTCAAATTAAAAGAAAAAAAAGAGGAAAATCTTCAATCACTAACATTAACCACACATTCAGATCAAATGTACGATCAATCACACTTTTGTGAACAGAATTCGCGTTGTGCAAATTGAAATCCGTTTACTTGTGTTGACCTCTGTTTCAATTTCAATTTCAATTCTTCTTCCCATGGTAATTTCCGATTTCGATTGAGAATTATAATCATGCAAATGCACTGTTTTGTACTTCTCAGCTTCTTCTTCGCTTCTGCAGGCGCCGCCGATCACATCTCCATCAGCTGCGGCGAAGACGATGCACCGGAAGGCTCATCAACGGCGTCGGCAACTGCGACGACCGACACGGATCCGATTCCCTACGCCACCGCGCGGATCTCTCGCTCTCGATTCTCCTACTCATTTCACCTCGCTCCAGGTCAGAAATTCATCCGATTGCACTTCATTCCCGCCGCCTACCGTGGATTCGAAAGCTCCGGCGATTTCTTCACCGTGGAAGCTGGTCCTTTCACGCTGCTCGCTAATTTCAGCGCCTCCATAGCTGCTCGTGCGCTTTCTGTTAATGTTATTGCTAAGGAATTTTGCGTAATTGTAGATGAAAATGGAAATCAAACCTTCGATTTAGTGTTCTCTCCCGAGACTAGCCAATCTAGGTTTAGTAATTATGCTTTCGTTAATCGAATCGAGGTTATACCGGTGCCTTCCATAGTTTCTTACTGCCACGGTGGGGATAGTGGAGTTGATGTGATTGGGGAAAAGTCTGTAATCTATGTGAACAATGCTACTGCACTTGAGAGGGTTTATCATCACAATATAAAATGGGGTGCTGTCTCGTTTGGGCATGTTATGTTCGGGGTATGGGCATCGATTCTTCGAGGAAATGGAAACAAGGGTAGTGATCTCACCTGGAGAGTGTTTGTTGATGTAGGATTTAGGTATTTGGTGAGGGTTCACTTGTTTGATATAGGGATTGGGATGGATTTTGTGCTTATGATTGATGGCAAGGTTGCCTTGACTAGTGTTGACATGGTCGAACAGTCGGGGAATCGGAGTGTTCTTTGGTATAACTACATAGTGATGGTGCAAGGGAAGAAGAGTGAGTCTAAGCAAAGAATCTCTATCTCTCTGCATTCTCATAGTGAATTAGTTGATAGACAAGGCCCGATTGAAGGTTTTGAAGTGTTCAAGTTAAGCAACCATGACCTCAGTCTTGCCTCTCCCAATCCTCTGCTTCCACCAGGAGATTCATTGTCGTACTCTGCCCCAACTCTACCACAATCTCTTCTTGGTCACAGAAATGCTATTGCAACTGTGGTGTTTACTCTTCTGGTAAACATCATTGTCCACAAAATGTGGGCAACTGACTCTTCTGAGAAGGAAAACGAGCCATCTGCCAGGGTAAAGCAACCTTGCCGTCGCTTTTCACTAGCTGAGATGCAATCAGCAACAGACAACTTCCACAGCAGAAATATCGTTGGAAGGGGTGGATTTGGGGATGTCCTCAGAGGGTTCATGGATAACGGGAGAGAGATTGTAGCCATAAAGCGATTGAAACAGCGCTCCAGTCAAGGGGAGCAACAATTTTGGACAGAGGTCGAAATGCTTTCTGAGCTGCGACATGTGAATCTGATTTCTCTCATTGGATACTGCTGTGAGCAAAAGGAAATGATTCTTGTTTATGAGTATATGGCCAATGGGACATTGGCTGACCATCTCTACAAACTAGCCAGAGAAAACAAAGATTTTTATCGTCTCTCTTGGAAGCAACGACTTAAGATCTGCATTGGAGCTGGCCGAGCACTAGATTATCTTCACACAGGCCTTGGCATCATACATCGAGATGTGAAATCTTCAAACATTCTGCTTGATGAGAACTTTGTGGCTAAAATCTCAGATTTTGGCTTAGCTAAGACTGGATGTGGCAGTGGATCTCAGATCCAAAATAGCACACTAGTTAGAGGCACACGGGGATATTTGGACCCGAATTACTGTGTAACGCATAAACCAACAAAAAATAGCGACACATATTCTTTTGGTGTGGTGTTGTTGGAAGTGCTGTGTGGGAGAAGAGCGCTGGAGCGATGTGATGAAGAAGATAAGTTTTGTCTGACTAAATGGGCTATAGATAACATTAGTAAGCGACAGGTTGACCACATCATACATTCAAGTCTAATAAGTGAGATATCTCCAGATAGTCTGAAGACGTTTGTGAGGGTTTCAAAAAGATGCCTGCATGATGTACCAAAAAAACGTCCAGCAATAGGGCACGTTGTTATGAAACTTGAGCTTGCACTTCAGCAGCAGGAGAAGGCAGAATCTATGGGTCCAAATGAGGGGACTAGAGGCGAGAATTCGTATTCATCTACTGATAAATATCAGAAGAAGAACATGAATTTTATGGTACCAAATGAGAAACCAGATATTATTGATGCCTTGCCTCAGATGGAGAATGCAACATCCTTGGTTCCCAGTGAGATAAGAATTATTACTGTTGCAATGCCAAGTAATGATAATGATAGAACTATCTTATCAACTAGACCGAAATCAACGGCGAAAGTGAAAACTGTTACTTTTCTTCCAAGTCAGCAAATTAACAGATCAGTAGTCAGTTCTAGAAGACAAAGTGGAAGGAAATCCATGATGCTTCTGATATCACAAAAACTTCAGATATCAAAAAAACTTCGGCAGTTGAATGGTTTTTGGAAGACCAGGAAGCCCACAAACAAAATGCATATGGTTGGAACCTCAGTATCAGGTATGTTTTGGTAGTAGCTTGATGGATGATTTTTTGGTTCCCATATGGACTTGTTCGTTGATATAACAGGATTTCTGGCCGTTCATTTTTATCGCTATATATTTGCAGCTCCAATAGCAAATACAAAAGGCATATCGGGTGGCAATTCTGAGAAAGATGATGAGATTATTTTCAGTCCCAGTCCAGAGTGGAAGATGCTGGCCGAGCCCAATGTGAGAGTTTTCAGCTTAACAGAACTCAAGGTCGCGACTCACAATTTCAGAAATGATTTGGTCCTGGGAGATGGAGGTTTTGGCACGGTTTACAAGGGGTGGCTGGGTGACAGAGCCAACGCTGAAGCAACCATAATTGCTGTCAAGAAGTTCAATTCTGAAGGTTGGCAAGGGTTTAAAGAGTGGCAGGTACGGTACAAACAATAGAATTATTTTCACCTATACTCTGCTTAGCATAGCTTAGCTTGATAATATATGTATGAGCCTGGGACTTTTGCAGTCCGAGGTGAACTTCCTTGGAAAACTTTCTCATCCCAATCTGGTGAAGCTCTTGGGCTACTGCCATGAGGAAAAGGAGCTACTTCTTGTGTATGAATTCATGGCCAAAGGAAGCTTGGAAAGCCATCTATTTACAAGTAAGGCTTTAATTCATTTCATTTGCTATCATCATATCTTCTCATGTTGCTTCACATTAGAGGTACACATTCTCTCCTAGAATCTAGTGCTATATAGATTACTTACAAAGTTCTCCTTGGTTAGGGAGCATGAATGTTCCGCCACTTCCATGGGACATTAGGCTTAAGATATTGATTGGAGCAGCTCGTGGCTTGGTGTTCTTGCACATGTC
This sequence comes from Salvia splendens, assembly GCF_004379255.2. NCBI lineage: Eukaryota > Viridiplantae > Streptophyta > Magnoliopsida > Lamiales > Lamiaceae > Salvia > Salvia splendens. The sequence goes on along the minus strand of NC_056050.1, from coordinate 27,206,849 downwards.
TGAAAAACCAGTTATCTATAGGGACTTAAAGCCATCCAACATATTGCTTGATGGAGTAAGTTGACTTCTGCCTTTCAAGTATAGACCAATTCGTTTCCACTTTGATTAAGCTCAAGTGATTTGTCTGCAGTCATACGAAGCCAAGCTATCTGACTTTGGGTTAGCAAAGTTGGGTCCAACAGTTGATGATTCCCATGTAACGACACTGGTTATGGGAACATATGGTTACGCTGCTCCCGAATATATAGCCACAGGTAAAATATGGCCAACTCGTACATCCCAACAGAGGTCGTGATCATCACATTATAATGAGTTGCTTACTTTTGCAGGGCACTTGTATGTGAAGAGTGATGTATATGGGTTCGGTGTGGTGTTACTAGAGATGCTGACAGGGCTGCGCTCAATGGACACAAAACGCCCTTCTGGACGAATTAGTCTTGTTGATTGGATGAGGCCATATTTATCCTATAGGAAGAAGTTAAAGAAAGTGATGGATGTCCGTTTAGAGGGAGCATATCCTACTAACTCAGCAATGCTACTATGTAAGGTTGCCCTTAATTGCCTTAAACCTGACCCCAAGAGGAGACCCTCTATGCAGGAGATAGTACACACACTGGAAGGAATTGATTCTGCCAATAAGAGAGACTAGAAGAAGAGTATACCTATGTATGTGCTCTGTTGAAGTTTTTTTATTGTGGCAATTACTAGAGTGAGTCATACCTATGTATATGCTTTGCAATGTGAATTACTTAAACTTCATAGAATAAATAATTTACTCCACGTACTAAAAGTTACACACGAGACATTGATGACAAAACACAACTCAGTTTGTAAGGCTATCGTCTTAAAAGAAAGAAAGGAAAAAACAGACAAGCCAGTGAAAGAAATTGTGATTCTTCTTCACAAGGTTACAAATTGAAGTGTTACAACAAACAGGTCTGAACTCTGCATTATTGAAAACTCAAGAAAAATGAAGGAAATTGAGAAGCTGCATTATTGAAAATGGCTCCTTTCTTTGAAAATACCCTTTCATCTAATTATAAACCCAATTTCATCACCGCCATCAATTTCTTAGAAATTACTACTACAATTTACTAGTATATGTATTTTAGAACAATAAATGAAAATTCATGAACATAACTAAAATTGGGGCAATGTGTATCAGTTTATAAATTTTTAAAAAATAACACAAGTTTTAGGAGAAATAATCACTATACATATATCTATATCTTTTTATGATTGCTACTTGAAAAGTACAACTACTACGCAAATATTGAAAAAGGAGATTAAAACCAAATAAAACTTTGCTCACAAATAAACCATCTACAGCCCTCCGCAGTTGTAGGCCGGGCCGGGCCGGGCCACTCGAGCTGTGATTAAACTAACAATTGACAACTATAAGCCCAATTTCCCAAAGCACATTATTTTGGAAACAGTACACTAATCAGAAGGGTAGAATAGTTGAAAATTACAAAAAATAGATTCATTATTTAACTTGATGAATCAATCAAGCATCCAAGAATCCGAAGAGCTAGTTTGTGCGCTCGAGTCTCTTGATGTTCTGGATTTGCATACCGGGATTGAGTCCCTTGGGGCAAGCTTTAGCACAATTTAAGATTGTATGGCACCGATACAGCTTGAACTCATCATTGATAGCATCCAGCCGCTCCTTTGTGTATTCATCTCGACTGTCCATTATCCATCTGCACAACCATCATCACCAACAATATAGATCATCACAGAATTGGCTCAATTACTACAGTCAAATTCTTTACAGCCATATGCTAGTATTGTTTAGGAGAACACACTACTTGTGAATTTGGATGTACACAAAGAAACTTGTGGGGACTATACTGCGAAAGGAAACATTTGCAAGAATATCGTTTACCATTGTTTCAAAGTTCACTAGTTTATGAGAGAGGTAAGAAGGTTTAGAAGACATTTACTTTTGATGATTGATAGAATTCATAATTGAATATTTATATTGACCCCATCCTAATATTTCAGCAGGACATTAGCCAAGCAAACTGCCAAAACTACAGCCATAGATTGTTTAGAAAGAACACAATACTCACGAATTTGCACGTATGCTAAGATGATATAGTGCGACAGGAAACATTTGCAAGAATGTCATTTAACATTAATAAAAAGTTCAAGAGTTTATGGGAGGTAAGAAGGTAGAAGGCATTTACTTTTCATGCTACGATAGATGCAATCCTACCATTTCAACGTAACATGAAATCAAGCAAAATTAGCTTAAATGATTATTCAGAACCTTAGGATACCCAAAGTCCCAATCCATCTTAGTTTATGGATTAGCTTGTACTATTTTAATCTATCCTAATCCTCAAAAGTAAGCGACTCCTTAGAGTAACTAACTACATGCAGCTTCTTAGGTGGGACAGCAGGAAATAATATTTTGATTATGTAACAACCCATTCGTGAATGCTATCAAAACCTGAACTAGCTTCCAATGATTCCATGGCATTCAACGGATAACATGACAATAGTGTTGTGTTGAGGATGAGCCTATACTATTTTCATCTGTCCTAATTCTCGGAAAATAAACAACTCCTTAGAGTAACTAACTACATGTACCTTCTTAGGTAGGACAACAGGCAATAATATTGATAATGTAACAACTCATTCGCAAATTCTATCCAAACTTGAACTAGCTACCATTGATTCTGTGGCATTAAACGAATAACACGACAATAGTGTTGCATTGAAGATGAACACAATTTTCCTAGCTCACAACATCAAGACCTTAACAGAGTTACACTTTCCCTCAATCAACAACTACAAATGTATCATGGCAAACCAGACCAACATTATTCATGATAAGAATCATCAAAGGAACAATTACTTCTCCCCAATTTCACATACATAATCACACATCTCAAAATCTGAAAACAGCAACACGAAATTAGATACCTGTTGGCATGGAGAAGCGCTGCGGGGCCCAAGTAAGACTCCGGATTCCACCAGTAGCTAGGGCACGATGTGCTACAGCAAGCGCACAGAATGCACTCATACATCCCATCCAGCTTCTTCCGATCCTCCTTGCTCTGCAGATTCTCCTTCCCCGGATTCTCCGGCGGACTCTTCCGCTTCAACCACGGCTCAATCGACTTATACTGGTTGTAGAAATTCGTCATGTCGACCACCAGATCCTTGATCACGAACATGTGCGGCAGCGGCGTGATCATCGTCGCGCCTCCGCCGGATTCTATCTTCGTGAGGCAGGCGAGGCCGTTCCGCCCGTCGATGTTCATCGCGCACGAGCCGCAGATCCCCTCGCGGCAGGAGCGGCGGAAGGTTAGGGTTGGATCGACCTCGTTCTTAATCTTAATCAGCGCGTCGAGGACCATCGGGCCGCACTCCTTCAGGTCGATTTCGTAGCTCTGGAGGTCAGGTTTCTGAGGCGAATCCGGATTCCATCGGTAGATTTGGAAGGTTTTGGGGGTTGAGCTCGATTTCGCCTCCGCCGCCGCATCCGATGCGTGTTCCCTGTAAATTACAGCTCTCGCCGCCGGTGACAGCGCTGGAACCCTAGCTATTGCTCGTCGCATCAATCCAATCGCCATTGATGAAGCTAGAATCTAGAGAGAGAGAGAGTGGTAACTGTAAAAAATGAAACAATAGAGAAGATGATTGAGATAACGAAAATTAATTAATAAAAAACTGTTTTAAATATTTAATTAAAATATTAAATATATGTATATTAACGAATTCATTTCTGATTCTGTATCCGAAAAAGGGCGAAAGAGAAAGAAAGCTGAAAGCGATAGCGTTAATGGCGAAGCCACTGGGAACAACCGGAGAGTTTTTCAGGAGGCGCGATGAGTGGCGGAAGCACCCGATGTTGACCAATCAGTGGCGCCACGCCACACCTGGCCTCGGAATCGCGCTCGTCGCCTTCGGAATCTACCTCGTCGGTGAAACCGCTTACAACAAGATCTACGCCCCAAAATCTCATTCTCACTCCGACTCTACCGATCATCACTGAAATCGCCACCAATTATCGGTCAGACTCCTCAAAACTCTCATTTTCACAAGCTTTCAATATCTAGCCATGTCAAATTACGTTATTTTGTATGGCTCTCTCAACCTGAAATTCGATTTTTTATTTTAAAATATGTTTAGGATGAGATGAAATTAACATGAATTTCATTGGAAATTGATATCCTTGATTCAGCTCCATCTCGTTTTTCTTACAAAACAGGGTTGATGATTCAATTGCCTTTAACTATGAATGAATCATCTTTTGGTAACATCATCCCATAGTTAAAGGCTTAGGCACCAAATTGAAATCCAAATTAGATTCAATGGATATGCCATGGTTATTGAAGAAAAAGACATCATTTTTCTCTGCAAAAGTACTACCTTTGTTTGGCCATTGAGTCTTAGGATTGGGGGATTATAAGCTAGTAGTGCAACTCTAGTAAATATTCAACCAAATTGCTTTCATGACTCTTTAGTTACTGTTCCAACTCTCACTGTTTTGACTTTTGAGTGGTGCATAAAATTTCTCCGCGGACTCAATTTAATACCCTTTAATTGATCGCTCTGCAATGTTTCGTGCTTCTAAGATATTGTGTGTGGTAAGAAAAGAAGGGGGTTCGATAAATCTGCTAGTATCTTTTTTCTCATGAAGGTGTTTGATGTTATCTAATTTTGTGCTTATTCTTTTGAGAACCAAATGTACAGTTTTTCTTTACCTTTCCCCAGTTCTGCAAGGTGCATTTATGTTTTTCGGATTTGGGAAGACTAACCTGTTTCCTATCATAGAGATCCTTAATTCTTTTAGTTTTATTGGAAAATTCGTAATTATAACATTTTGAGCTTCACCTCTCCTGCATTATAATGGTTCTACGTGGTGAAGTCCGGGTATATATTTCATGATTATGTTTTACATACAAGAAAGCTTGTAATTGCAAATAAAGATGCTGAATTAGGATTCATTTAAAGGAATACATCTGATATTTTCTTCCTAGCACTACAGAGTGTGGCTTATAGGTAACGATTAACATTGTGTTACTTCCTTGCACCCTTTCTCCTCTACTGTCTTGAGTCATGTCAACATCACTTCTCCATGCCTTCATTTTATTCCCTGGTTCCATGTCCATCCCAACCGAAACGAAAGGAGAGCATAAGCGAGAATAATTAGAACATAAAAAGAATTAGAAAATGAAAAGAAATCTGTGATTTTATTCGAAATTTGACGTTCCCCTCCCCCCAATTGTCTGTATCCAACTCCTATGCAGCTACATTTTTGGCTGTTGTTGGAGCTAGTTTTATACGGCGTCTCCTTTTTTCTTGATTCTGTTTCGACATATGAATTGTTGCAGTTACTTTTTTGCATACAATACAGATGAAACCCCCAAGATTAACATTTGATGTGTGTGTGTGTTGGATTTTGCAGGTGAAAAGGTATTGTCAAAGAAAGGAGAAATGTCCAGATTTTGTGAAGTTTTCAATAATGCAGTGTTCAGACTTGTTTGTTAAATGGCAATCTGCCAACACTTCAATTTGTAACCCTGTGAACATGAATCATAATTTACTTCTCTGACTTGTTTGTTTTTTTTCCCTTTTTTCAAAGGTAAGCGTGTTACAAACTGAGTTGTGTTTCGCCGTCTGGTACTTTTAGTTAGTCTTTGGCTCTTTTGGTGCAGTTCGAATGATTCCTTGGTCTAAGTATTCAACGGGCCAATAAGCACTCCGTAAAGAGAGGCATTCCTAAACAAGTCATGGAGGGTATAAAGAACGTACCTTGTCTCCACATTCCTAAACAAAGCCATCGAGCTCGCCCAACCAACAACCAGAGCTTTATGCAATTACGCATTATGCCCCCACATCTGTGCTCTTTTTGCTCTCGTCTCTCTATCTCTTACGCTTTACTCTCTTAAAGCTCTCTCTCTAATTCACATCTTATCGGATGAGTTCGATTGGAGTCTGGGAAACAAGTCGAGCAAATGAACAGTTTCGAGCCTGAGGGCTCCTCATTGTTATGGCCTTTTCTATGCAATAGCTTGCAAATTACAGAGGTATTATGAAATTCTGACTAAGTAATTTTTAGACCTAAAAAATGCTCACTCCACCTCTAGACGTCGAAGAAGACACCTTAATGTCTGAGGTCAAAAGTTTCGGATTTGAGTCTAACTTGATACAACCTTTAACTATAAGTTTTGGATTTGTTTTCAATTGAACGTGGTTTTCTTTCATTTATTTGAATGATTTATACAAGAGGAATGAGAACATTAGAAAATGGAGGACCATTTATTACTTAGATGATTATCCACTTAATAACTCTCGGCTTTTATTTAGGTGAATTGTGTTAATTCATCATGTGTATTAAAATCATATAAACCACACACTCTATTTATATGTGTGTGTTTTCTTTTCTCTTATAGTTCTCTCTCCATTTTCATTTTTCTGCAATTTCGGCACCCATCCTTCATGACGTCTGTAAGCTCTTCCAATCTTGATAATCAAAATTTGATTTTTATCCATTTCATGCATTCATGTGTGTGTGAATTAGATTATTGGAAATAAAAAGATTAGATGTGATTGATTTCATATTTTACCATGCAAACATAAAGTTTGGATTTGTTCACAGTGATCCTCTAATATTTTTTCATAAAACGTGATCGTCTATTCATACAAAAACGATGTTATTTGATGAAAAACATCACTAATATATTACACATAGGCAACGTGATTTTAACGTTGTGAGATGCTTGCAAATAAATTTATCTTTCAGAATTTGATCAAATTTCATGTTATTTTTCCTCACATAATATTATCCTTGATGACATGATATTGATAAAGTGAAATATGAGAATTTAATTATTGCAGAGCGAAAAGGGTAAGCCGTTGCCAAAATATGGTGAGTGGGACGTGAACAACCCTGCCTCAGCCGATGGGTTTACGGTCATCTTCGCCAAGGCTAGGGATGAAAAGAAGGGCAACAACCCCAGCGGAGGCCAAGGCCAGCCAAACAAAGAGCCAGCTCGATCACAATCACGGTTGTCGACCCAATGTGACCCTAACAAGGTTCTTTCCTCCCAAATTGCATATAACTCTAGTTCCAATAATGAAACTTAAACTGTATTGCTCCCTCGATCTGTGATTATGCATGTCTTACTTTTTGACGAGTCAAAGTTTAAAGAAATGTGAAGAATTATGTCAAAAAAGTTAACAGTGAGTCGTTTTTATCGTAAAAGTGCAACAAGACAAGTAATAGAGCAAAACGAGGCGTATAATCACAAACATAGGGAGCATAAATTTCGGAATTATGCATGTCTTACGTTTGAATATATTCCAATATTGTGCAGAAAAAGTGGCTTTGTTGTTTCTGAAATGCCAATGCGCCATATTGTGAATGAAGCTACAAATGTAATACAGGAAACTTAAACTCGAGAGCTTGGCTTGGTACGATTATCTTCCAATCTATCAGATCTTCGAGTTGGCGCAATCAGAGAAGTAAATGAGGAAGCATTATTGATATTTTAAAAAAAATATTTTGGTTCATCAGATAAGGGTAGATACATAGATATTTTTGTTAGGATTTTATATATACACATGTAACATTTTTTTTATAATGAGTAGTGAGTCTATTGACTAGTTTTTGCTTCACGATTTATACGCGCGTCTCCCCTTTTGAAAAGAAGAATTTATGAAATTCGCAATAGAAAAAGCAAAAAAAAAGAAAGAACGAAAGAAAGAAAGAAAGAAATGAAAGGATCGTTTCATAATACATACATTATTTAAACAATATCGAGTGAGATCAAAACTCCTTTTGTCTACATCAAATCAAACTACCTTATTTGTTTAAGTGAATAAATGGTTTCACTTTATAAGAAAACAATTTAAATTAAATGATCCCATCAAACGTGTGACCAAAATATAATAATATTTACCATAAACGAAGTTTGAGATAATACTAATAATAACAAACTAGAGCATACAAAAATAAATATTGATGTACCCTAACTTAAATAGTACTAAGCTAATGAGAAAATAAATAAAAGGCAAGAAGAATTCCAAACGAGGAAAATACATTGATTGTGTTTGAATCCGAATCCGAAGCACGGGAGGCTCCATCAGAGCCATCCTGTGCCACGACCCACACAATCATACCCTGCCCGACCTCGCAGTGGCCGGTCAAGCCGTTTATGAAGTAGAAAAAACCGGTCCGGTCTAGAGTGTAGACGGTGTTGCCCGTATTAGAAAAGAAGTTGGGCCGGCTCGAATTGCACTCTTTGTAATTCCCTTTCTTCACCTCCATCACCTAAATCCTTCTTGTATCTGAACCCTAAAATCATTAAACGTATGGTAAAATTGTAATTTCACAATATAAATTTTAAAAACGTCATTTTCTTCAAAAAAAAAAAAAATTGGGCGACCATGACATTTTTGACCGACACTAACGAAAAATTATTTGGCATATATTTAAAGATATTTGTATGCATGCATGAAAGCTTACTTATGGTGTCATCAACCTTAAACCTCTTGTTGGAGGCCCAATTGTCGTAGAAATCGGTGTCGTTGGGCCGCGGAACGGCCCAACCGCTGCGTTCTCCGACGTTGAACTCCGTGCAATGTGTCAATTTCAGGTTTAGTAAACAAAACGTCGCTGCCGTCGTCGCCACGAGCATAAAGCTTGAGTTGAACGCCATTGATGAGTAGAAATTAAAATCTTGCTCTAAATTCTAATTGTTTGGTTTGGGAAATGGGGTTTTAAATAAGTAGTAATAAAAAGATTAATGTTTCTGGTTAAGAGTTATGTCGATTAAGTAAGAGTTGAACGTGGGAGGGAGAGAATGGAGGTAGTAGTGGTTTAGTGGCAAAAAAACAGTTTTATTTTTTTAACTTTTGTATTTTAATTTTACTTCATTTTTTTCGACATTTACATTCTTAGATATGGTTTGTTTTTGGTAATTAAGTGAGTTTTGGTTAGATTTTTATGTTTTTAGCATTGTATGTATGAGTTTATCTATTGATCGAAGGTGTCTTAATATTGCACTTCGATTCTTCGTTGTTTATATACGATTTGTAAAGGTACATATGCGATATGTGGCGTTATACAAACTGTTGCTTAAATACGATTCGTAAAGGTACAAATGCGATCTATGTCATTATACGAACACAAAATTATTATGGTTCTATTCATATTGACGCGATATGATAAGAACTTAAAACATGTATAAATACATTAAATAAATAGGAGAATAATTACCAAACACTATTGGAGCTCGATAAATTGTCTTTGAAATTGGTTGTTTGTTTACCGAGCACTTGATTGTGCACAATAATTTTGCCATTCAACGAGCATCGGGTGCTCAGTAATCAGCGACGAACATAGTACTGAGCACTTTTGTCTGTTTAATACTGAGCACCACTTTTGTCTGTTTAACGGGTACTTTTGTTGCTAGCCAATTAAACTTATGTTTTGTAGAGATACAAAATTATCATGTTGAATAACTCGAATTTGAAAAAATTCTTACTACAAAATAACAAAAGATAAACAGATTATATGCCAAAAACCAAAGAAAAGCTACAAAGATTAATAACAAAAGACAAACAAAAGGTTTGCATTGGAAGTATGCATATATATTAATGGATTTGCAATGTAACTAGATTTACATACCTAAGAAAGGCAAATTTACCAGCAGAAGCAAAAACAACAGACTCATCCGATTTCGACATCTCTTTCAGAGGCCGTCCGATTCTCCTGCGAATCGCTATGATCGCTCGATCGACCTTTCGAAGATTTCTTACTAAATACCCTCCCAAACATGCTCTTCGATTTCTGCAGCGATGGACTCCGGCTGCCAGGGTTTCCGCTACCTTCGTTCTTCCTAGCAAGCTCGTCGAGAATGCACTTTGTACTAGCACCAAAACGACATCTGAACGTCGGATATCTCGTTATAGTTTTAGTGATTCCTCGAAAACACAGCAGGGAATCAAATCAGAAGTGCGGCAATAACGGAATCTAGCATATTTCGAACAATAATCTTTACCTTCGAGCAATAGCATCGAGTTCGGCTTGCCTGATCTCGGATTTAGGCACCCAGCCGATGTTGGAGTTCTTCAGCCTTATCGGATCTCCGCTCAGTAAAACCAACTTCCCAAGGTATAGCTCCTCTTCCTCGGAAAGCTTGTCGGCTTTGATCTGGTCCTTGATGATCACGAGCGGATTGAGAAACCACTCGAAGAACTTGTCCGAAGGCCTATTCGATGAGGTTATTTCAGTCACGTTGTCGCCTACATCGATCAAAATCTATAAATAATTCTTGTGTTTCTCTCTTTTATATTCGTGATTATCTGTGTTTATTTCCTAACAAAAGGTCGAAAAGAATCGAAGCCGGATCGCTTACTTAGCAATATGCCACATGTGTCGGCTTTCACTGAGCGTAGAAGTGATTGAAGAATGCAATAAGCCGGTAAGCCAACGCTGAGCACTCCTCCACCGGATTTGTCGTTCTTGTCATCCTCCAATTCTCAAAGAGGTCGAACTAATTCATTCTCAAACTACACATACTACACACAATGAAAAACACATCGAGAGAGTTTATCTCCATCAAATTTTGTTCTGATGAGCTTGTTGCCAACACCCAGGTAAGCTTTACTTTAATTTTGTTTTCTTAAATATACAGTATAGCTTCTCCTGTTTTGCTGCATATCAAGTTTAATGAATTTTGATCTAACTTGATTTTTGTCTTAATATAACAGCATATTGAAGTTATATCACAAATGGATAAGCGTCGTCGTTTGGTCTCAACAAGCAGGATCAAAGATAATTATCTTTTGCTCTACTAAGAAAATGTGGTGAAAACCTATATAGGCAACTTGGAGCTGCTGCTATTCATGGTGACAAATGTCAGGGTGAAAGGGATCATGTAGCCACTGATGTTGCTGCTCGTGGATTGGACGTTAAGGATATTAGGTCGGTAGCTGTTAAATTGATAATTAGGCCTAAATCAGTCGTTAGGAAAAATACTTCAACACATGCATGAATCCTGATAATGAGAGCCCCACTGGAATGTTTGCCTTCTATGCATCTTGGTTTTTTTGTTTACTTATCTGCATTCGATTTTGTTAGTTCTGGAAGAAAATCCGTCCGTTGCACTAGTATTAAATTCTACACTCAAATACATAAGATTGTGTGATTGATGTATCAACATTCATTCTACTGGATTCAACATTATGTTAATTCTTTTGCAATAACAGATGACATGGCACCATTTTGAGTATTTTATTTGTGATTCATCTGATGTAATGTAAGTCTCAATTTTGTTACAGGTATTGTTCTGGGTGGTCATTTGGTCACGACTCAAACGCTACTGGAAGCTTTCATCAGAAGAGCTTTCACGAGAGCATGATGGCTGCTTCCAATAATAAAGATAGAAGCCGAAGCAGAAGCAGAAGCAGATGCCCCCACCGGAATTCAGAATAAGAAGTCCAGCACAGAGAAATTTGATGGCAACTGACCACAAAGAGGATGGCAGCAATGCACCAACTCAACCATTGAGGGAAGATCAACCTGCTTTGGCCTGACCCGACATGGCTAGGTACTCTTGCGTTTTGTTACGCATGTCATGGTCGAACCCCTGATATACCCCCGTAAACTTTTCTAGGGTGGGTAAATTTTTGCTGTACATGTTTTGGTGCACAACCTAACATGGTCTTGAAAGTCTCTTTTGCTGCTCCACATGATCTAATGATGCTATTTTGTCACTAATATAATGCTTTGTATCCATGTGCACTTTGGAGTTTGTTATCCTTAAAGAAGTTCGAAGCCCGGTCGGGATGCACTTTGTTACTCGGGCGAAAATCGAGCCTGTAACCAGCTTGCAGTTTATTTGTACTCTGATTCATCATAATCTGTTATCTATAAATGCATGTCAAAATTAAATTTACTGCAAGTCACCACTTTGATAACAGGTTCTGCAGCGTAAGCTTTCCAATTTACTGAAGCATTGAAGATAGCTTAGACAGTTTTCTCTCTCCTTTTCATACGAATAGTATATTAAACGCAATTTCTTCACATTGGGAATTCTTTTAACCACCTCCTCATTCAATAACAAATTCTCAACTCCTTTGAGTGTTTTCAGATTCTCCATAATGTGTACTAGCCCAATCTACGTAATCAACTTCCTATATTTCAATTAGGCAAATTCAATTTTATTTGTGGTTCCATGGAAAATGATTGGCAATATTTTTAGATCTTAAACCTACAAATTGCCACATAAAATTAATCTAATCATAAGAGTTTTAAATATAATATCACACAAAACCAAAAAAAAAATCCTATTTTTCTTTACTTTGATAAAATTATAAAATTATTGATTTTGTTTACATTTTTTGCAAAACTATATCATCAGTTAAAAATTATTAATTTTTATCTTCTAAAAATCATGAACAATACTGCTCCACAAAAATAGTCTCTAACAAAGTTTCGTTTATAAAATAAATTCAAAATCATATCACTAACATCACTAAAACAACAAAAAGTTAAATACAAATAAACATTTGTGTATAGCCATGGAAGAATCTCCCTCCGTCGACTCCCTCCACCGCGCCACCAATCTCCGGCCATTCTTCCTCTTCTCTGTCCCTCGGGTCTGGCCTCACTCAGCTCCACAATGAGAGGAAGCCAGTCTTTTGCTCATATGAGCTCAGCAAACAACACTGACAGAAATATGAGCTCATATGTAAATGCTATCTCGCAGTGCAATGTTTATCAAATGCAAAAAAGATTGAAAACAAATTACATAAAAACACAATGCATGTTTATTACCTCTTTTGCACTCCATTGTTTACCAAATTGCATTCTAAGCTACATCCACAAGAAGGTGTAATTGCTCTCCATATAGATCCTCACGTTCTTCTACTATCTTTTTCGCTGACGCCACAACTGCTTCACTGCATCTATACAATGAAATCGATTTCAGCGTTGCTATTTCTCCAACTTCAGATGGGATTTCCTCGAGTTCGTATAAATAATAGAGACAAAGCTTCTGGAGAAGTGGAAAGTGGGAGCTGTCTGACACAATCCAATTTACTAGACCTTCACAATCCGACAACTCTAGAAACTTGAGGTTCTGGAACTGGCCTTCAATTGTTTCCCACTTGCTGGTTCTGAAGACACCACTATCTAATACGAGCTTCTCAAGAAGAGGCAACGAACCGATTTTAGGCAATATGTCTTCCAACTTTGCGCCAAACTCCGTGCTATAAAAGTCTTGAACAACCAACTTCTTGATAGAATTGGGGAAATTAATCCTCATCCAAAAGTCACCACTTTGATAACAGGTTATGCAGCGTAAGCTTTCCAATTTACTGAAGCATTGAAGATAGCTTAGACAGTTTTCTCCCTCCTTTTTATCCAAATAGTATTTTAAATCCAATTTCTTCACATTGGGAATTCTTTTAACCACCTCCCCATTCAATAACAAAGCCTCAACTCCTTTGAGTGTTTGCAGATTCTCCATAATGACAATGTCACTATCGTCACTAGGAGGATTCGGGAGAATCGATGATAACCCTGGAAATTCAAGATGCCGAAGTTGATGTAGTTTCCAAATTTCATTTGGTACATGAAGACAGTTCGAAGAAGATGAATAAATAATCAATGTCTGCAGATTCCAAAGGAGATCAATTGAACTAGAGAATCTGGACTCACGATGAACACGGATTGCAAGGTACCGCGAGTTCACCAATTCAAACACATTTTCTAGGAAATAATCATTATTGTTAAAAGCATCCCCCCTAGAAACATATGCCCTGAATGTCCTCAACAATCTAAGATCGCGAGTCAGAAGAACTTTATCATCCTCACTTGCTGTCTCATCCTCACTTGATGTTTTGTCGTACTCACATATTATGGAACGAGTATGTGACAAAGTTCCTGACAACCCTGCAGTTTTAAGAACGACTCGACGTTCGCTAATACTGGCTGGAGGATCATCTCTTATGACATGGTAAAATCTTTCCTTTTCAGCTTCTTTTATACACATATCTCTCAACAAATCATGAATTTTACAATACTTAACGTTTCCAGTAGACCCCAATTCATCAACTAAAACGAGATTTCTATCAACCAATTCCTTAAAATACTCTTGCGCAAGTGTTTCCAAACATTTTCCACTCCTTGATTTCAAAAATCCTTCAGAAACCCATAACTTCTTAAGCATTGACACACAAATACGGTAATCTTCCTCAAAAACACCCATATACAAAAAGCATGGCTTTAAATAGTTCGGCAGATAGATATAACTCATCCTTAATATTTTCAAGCAAAATTCATCGTTAGTATTAATAACAATTGAATTCAAATTTTGTTCTATATGCTCCCAACATTCTTTTGTGTGCTCAGATTTTGCCAATAGACCTCCTATTGTAGCAATCGACAAAGGAAGTCCTTTACAATTTGCTACAACATGCTTTCCAATCTTCTCCAACTCAATTGGACAACTTTCCTTCCCGAACACAGTCTTACAAAATAAATCCCAACTACTAGCCTCATCTAGAAATTTCATGTCAATTATACAAGTCTCGTTCAACTTAGAACTCAAGTCAGACAGCCTAGTTGTTACTATTATTCGACTCCCATTATGGTTATCAGGAAATAAAAATTTTATCTTCTCCCACACCTCTATGCTCCACATATCATCCATTATTACAAGATATTTCCTACCGAACAAAAGTTGGTATAATTTTTGTCCCAACTCATTCTCGCTCAGATCACTATTAGAATCTCCACTTGCTCGAAAAAGAACTTCTCTAAGTGTTTCTCTAACATTATAAGTTTGAGAAATTGTAGTCCAAGCACGTATATTAAAGCACTCCTTAACAAGTGCATTCTCAAATAGATTCATGGCAAGAGTGGTCTTACCAATGCCACCCATCCCCGTGATGGGGATGATTTGGAGGTTGAGTTGATTTCCAGCGAGCTTATCCAAAACTTCAAGAAACACTTCGTCAGAGCCCACAATCACGCTTTCTTTCACAGTGAGAGAAGACGCCGACAAGGCAGCAACGGGTTTCTGCTTGGTCTGAGCTTCAACTGCAATGCTCTTCACATCTTTGTTGATCAGATCCATTTCTTCTATCACTTTCCGTAGGTTGTGATAGAATTCATGATCTGCAACAATTGTGGATCCACTCTGAATTTGATCAACAATATGGGATTCGATAACATCCTCAGCCGCGTAAACTGCATCAGCAATGCGACGCTCCAATGGATCAGCATCGTGGCTATCAGCAAAAGGGGAAATATAGCAATCAAGAAACTCCTGCAAGAAGGTAATGTTTTGAGTGAGGGATTGAACTTGTTTTTCGTTGATAGAAATGGGAGGGGAAGGATGTTTGTCGAGGGTATCTATGATATGCATAAGAGAAACCATAGCTCCATAAGCAGCCATGATTAACAACTCTCTCTATGTGAATTATAATAAGGTAATATTTAGAACACAACCAATCTTGTATTGGACGAAGAAAGCGTGTGGAGCGTTCTTAAAATCAACAAAAGATTCTATATTTGTCGGATACACACTAATTTATTATATGTTAAAGTTACTTTAATTATTAGGTTAAACTTACTTTAATTAATAGTCCAACTATTGATATGCGAACCTAGTGTGGCTAGCATTATAATTATAGGTTAAAGTTACTTTAATTATTAGGTTAATGTTACTTTAATTACTAGTCCAACTATTAATATACGAACCTAGTGTGGCTAGCATTTTAATTATGGGATATGGACCTTTAATATCATGGAACTTTCAAAAAAATTATTTTTTTCTCATGAACATTTAATTTGGCAAATAATATCACGAACTTTTACCCGAGTTTGTTATTTTCACCCGAGTTTGTTATTTTTGGAGATCAATATCCGTTTGTGGATAAGCACTTTGATAAATTCTGCAATTCGTTCTTCGGCTTTATTAGTTTTGTTACCGAACGTTAGTAATTTCTCGTTTTACGATTCTCAAATTGTACGAAAAATATACCTTGAGAGGCTTCAACTCGACCATAGGTGGCATTAGAGTGCTCGTTCATGAGGGCGCCTTTGTGAAAGAACTCGGCCGTGAAATAGAAGCGGATGAGTTAGTGTGCGATGGAGGCATCTTCGATTTCTTTCTATAACGTGGTCTGTACGAATCCACAAACGAGAAAGGATTAGTTTGCACATACGATAATCGATTGTGAAACGAAGCACAGTTGCAGATGTCGGAACCTAGGAAAACAGGACCCTTCAGGCATGTCAAGGATATCGTTGCTGTATTCGTCGTAAATAGAAACCGAAGCAACAATATAACACAATCCATACCAGAAAGACCTCTCCTGAAAATTGATATAACAAACAGGATGAGATTTTGTTCGAAAAAAGTAAGTTGGCGTTCAAAGGGAATTTCACCTGATAGACGATCACAGCAGCGTAAGCGCCCAAGAAGATGCTCGACACCATGGAGCCCAACACGGCCCCGACAACCGCCAACGGCCAGAGTAGAATGGCCAGACCAGCGAATGGCATGCAAATAGTCTCCAAGAATGGCCATTCACGTCCGATGCAATCGTGAAACAAGCGATGCCAGCCCTAGAAAAGCATGTAAGGGCTCTTACACAGAGCTATGATTGAGATCACGGGAAAATCGACAAATGCACCGAGCACCCCAGCTATTAGAGCTTGGGGAACGTAAATCAATCTGCGATAAAGAGCAGAAATTCAACGAACTGCACGAGACATTACCGAAAGAATGATACTACTTTTAGCATCTAGTTATAGTTCTATGTGCTTCCTTGCGTTCTACCAAATCTCGTAGCAAGTTCGTAGATCGTTTTTATTATGTAACATGAGTAGCAACTTCACGATATACAACTCATATAAATGCATCTGCAACCGATTTTTATCGAAGAGTTCCTGACAAGGACTAAATCTGCTAAATCATTACACTCATGTTTCATTATAAAACTAATAGTACTATACAAAAGCGGGACCCACATTCTACTAACGTTTTCCATCCGCTTTCCTTCATATTTCTTAAAATACGGAGGGAGTATTAAATTAATGAACCTGTCATTCGTCAACATTTCCAAGACGCGATTTTTTTTAATAGCATCGAAAAAAAGCAGACCTGATCTCGTAGTATTTCCCCTCTGCAGGTCCTTGATGTCGTAGCTCATCCATAATCGAGAAATAAGAAAATAAACAAACGTCTAAGAAGTCTCGGATAATAGTGAAGCTTCCTTTCAGAGTGCTACAAATTCCATCCTGCAAAATAAAAGTCATAATTCGAAGCCACAAGGGGAAAAAAGGAGCATTACTTCAACTTGGAGAGATTCACTCACGTAAATACAGTGATAGAATTTGTCCGTTTCCCTTCCTCGATTGCCTGGAACGTGGCAAACATCGGTGCAAGCAGGCCGTACGCTGCACCACCAAAGACGGCACAGGCAATTCCAACGGGGGGCATGCTATTACAAAGATGGGAATGCAAATGCAGAGCACGAGCTTCAATCCGGGACCAAATTGCTTCGTGCTGCAATAACAGGAATGCATCAGTTCGGCCTCAGTGTATGAACTGCGGAGTTAGTATGAACGTACCTCAAAACACAATAATAGGTATGAAAGCAGTGAATAGGCAAAAAGACCGAGTATTATCACAGAGATTCCGAACGTGATAACAAGAAACACCACCGGGAACATCATAATACCTGAAACAACAAACGGAATCAGCAAGGGATACATTTCTTGAAACATAGATTCGATTTCCACTTGAAAAATCACCTACCAAAGCGAAATAAATCGGCAACAGTTCCGAAATGGAGAATCTCAAAATGCCTGGGTAAAATGCACATAACATTCATCTCTGATTCTGTTCAAAACTTACCATTTTCACCTAACACTTGCATACCACCATTTCTCAAGCATAAAACCAGTGGTGAATCTAACTGAAACATTAGGCATTTCTTGAAGAACAATTATGCAATTATGCTATCATTTCACTTTTACTACTATTTTTGGCAGTGGACCTCACATTTCACTAATGCATCTTGCTCACAATTTTATTATAAGACTAATATATAAAAGTATGACCACATTGGTGATTCGACTAACTGTTCCCACTCACTTTCATTTACATTTCTTAAAGCTCGTGTCGAGTCAAAGTAAGATTTAACGGCGGATGGAGAGAGTAGTAGTACACACCTACTGCACACATGGTAAACCTGGGAAAATTGTTGCCAACATCAACCTAAATGAAAGGAACTACAACTACCTAAATTCAACAAACATGCATGTATTCAATTCACACTCTATATGAAAATTACCCAAAAAAAGTGAAATATATCCATAGTTCCCAAATGGGAAATTGGGAAATTCTCATATTGTCTCACTAAAATGCACTTTACACCCATCTCTAATTCTGTTCAAAACTTCCCATTTCATCTATTTCTTAAATAACTCCCAAATTAGGCATTTATTGATGAACAATCATGCAATCATTTCAAAATAATTGACATCTATTACACACCTACACAAATGTTACCAACATTCCAAAAAAAGAAGGAACTCAACTGCCTAAATCAAGCAACAAAAAAACAGGAAATACTCCACCTTTGAGAACTCCCAGAATTAGAAGGCCAATGAAGAAAGGCAAGAAACGTATGAAACTCCACAAAGAAGCCCACAACCCCATTGGGGGTTCCATTTCTCTCTAGGATCTTTAAATCAAATCCAACCAAAACTGCTCCAAAATTAAGAGATTTTTTTCAAAAAAGACAGCTTTTTTCCCTCTTGAGTTGCCCAATTTCAGAACCCAATCTTATTGCAAGCACAAAAAACTTTGAAAATGGCAAAGAAGAGATGGAATTGGTGATATGTTAGTATAAAAATTGGTTCTTGAAAACTGTCGGATTGCTGCAGGGAAATCTCCTCCAGATTGTGACAGCAGTTTTCTGCTGTTGTTTGGAAGCAAAGAATACAGTTGATTCTTGGAAAAGCCTTTTCTTTTAGTAAGATTTTAAAATTGATCATAAGCATATTTTGATGTGACAAGATTAATTTTTGATTTTGGATAAAATTAATTGATCAAAATAAAATATTTTACCGTATTCATTACATCACATTAAGATTATCCCATGTAGATATGAGTGGTGCATAAGATTATAAAAAACATAATATTAAAAGCTTGCATTATACTATAATAAATATATTTTCAAAATTGCTGATATAAGAATGTTTAATAATTGATTTCATGATTATATTTTATAGTCTGTCAATAATAACATAAATTGGTAAGATTCAATGAAAAATTAATCGTATTAATTATTTGATTATATTAAATTAATATAATATTGTTAGTTGCTTTCAAACTAAATTTATGGCTACTTTCGTGACGAGCTATTCATGAATCGAGACCATGATGCATATAAATATAAATCGTCCATTTATCCTTAGTTTTTTTTAATGTTTGATACTAGAACTTTTTATAGTGTTCAACGGATTTTGATAATATGTTGCAAATAAAGCTTAGATTTTTAGTGATGTGACTGAAATTGTTTTATAAATACACAAATTTCTCATAAAAATAGGTCTGAATTTACTAATATCAGGCAGCTCCCCAGAGATACTACAACATCAAAATCTGGTGTCAAAACTTCTCCTTGATGGAATGTCAGAAACATCTCAATCTTCTTCGCATTTCGACCTCTTGCTACTCTTCGATTTCGCCTTCCTAGTTCCGCGAAGCTCCTTCTTCCGTTTCACTGGTGTTGCATCTGCTTTATCTTCTTCTGCTGCAGTTTCGACTTGTGGTGCAGGAGCTGCATCAGAAAAATGTTAACTACCTAGAACTCAGGGAGTAACGAGCTTCGTCGTAAAACATAGAAGGAAGAGAAAGGAGAAGTTAAGTACAGACCCTCGCTACGAAAATGGGAATCAAAGACAACACTTGTGAGATGTTGTTTTAAGTAAACCTGCAATCAGTTCAAAATTAAACAGTTAGCCCATCATTAAATGTAATGTAATGTCATAAGCTAGATGAAAACATTTCGAGCACGGATGGCAGCACATGCAATTTTTCTATCCCGTCACAAGATACGTGAAAATTGAAATTCTTATTCTCAGAATCTGTTACAGAGCATTTTCTTTATCATGACATGGACATACCGCTGAGAGAAGCTGTCGCGTCTGTACATCCCAAATTCGCAAGTAGCTATCGAGCCCTAATACAAGAGCCAAATATCCAGGTCAACGATATCTCCAGGATATAGGACGATACAAGCTCCATGATTTTTTTGACATGAATGAAACAAGAATAAAAGAAAAGTACAATAGGATTATGAGCATTAAGATTTAGAGCTATAAGGGATCCGAGAACTTAATCTCTACAAATTTAAAATAACACCGGTGCCTAACTGGGATGAGGAAGAACAAATACTCACCACAGGACGCAATCACAGGTAGCTCAGGGTGCCTAGCAATGGCTCTTATACTTCCGGCACATTTCCCGGTGAAGCATCCAAGAAGTTTCCCTAAAACATATTGAATAACGATAAAATTAGAAAAATGACACCGCCATATGTCTATAAAATTCCATAAATGTTGTTTCACATAGACAACTTGTCAAAACTCAAAATAAGAAGGAAAATGAATCATGTAATTATGCAAAAAAAATAATCTTTAACAAAAGCAAAAAATGAATGTTTAGAAACATAGATATTTAGAGATTACAGAACTCATTGTTATATTGCCAATTTACTTAAAGTACCTGTACGAATATCAAAGGTAGCAAGGTCGCCTGAGCCATTTCCTACATATATTGTGTTTCCATCAATATCTTCGGAAACAGCCTTGATGGCGGTTTCTCTGAAATCAATTGAAATCACAGGCCTTCTCTGAGCAGAGATATCATAGAGCCGAACCTGCCAGATTAATAAAGTTCGTTCAGGTTATCAACATAAGTTTCTTTTTTCTCATGTGCTAGAACAAAGCTTGGTCCCGCAACAAATTATAAAAATAAAATAGTTGAAGCATGGCTAAAATACCTGATGAGAGTTGGTCCCGGCAACAAATTTTCTATGATCGTCTTTACTCAAAAAGGTTGCACATGTAAACCAAGTTGGTGTGAAAATTCCAAGGCTGTCTTTAGGGGGCTACACAAAGATAAATAAAATCGTTAATATGTTTAATTGAAACAATCGTGCTTATCTCCCCAATCATACTGGAAACGGATAGCTTGATGCTTACGGATTTCGCAGTCCAGATCTTCTCGAGTTTGTGAAGATCCCATAAGTTAACCTCAATGCCCTTCCTGGGTTATGATAAAGAATGTCAAAACATACTGTAAACGACCAACTACACATTTCTCTTTTAGGATTGGAAACTCAAAAAGAGAAGCTTACCCTCCGAACAAGGCATGGTTTTCATCTTCACTCACTTTTGAGCACAAAATATTACCCGATCCACATACATTCCACACTGTTGGAGAAGGGTCACGAACAGATTTTGCTGGAGTTTTGCCTAATTTAACAGATTCCATTCTCACGTGTCCTTTAGTTGTAGAGGCGAGCAGTGTGCATGACCTAAATCGAGAGTTAATTTCACATGAGGTAATAATTAGAAGGGAACCACGGAAAAAAGAATTGGGGTGGACCTATTAACATTCACTATGAACACAATACCTAGACGACGAGTCTGATTTATGCTTTTGTAACAAATGCACTCCAACAATGGAGTCATCCTCAGGCTGACATAGATCCGGAATTTGAACTTGAAGATCCCCATTTATAGCACTAATAATTTCAACCTGAGATGTAGAGACATTACTTATTACTTATGTTGGTGAATCACATAAAATTTCAGTATGCAATACATCGTTCACAAACGGTTCTCCAGAAGCAGGGTTATAAAAACTTACAGATCCGGATTTCCTTGCAATACCGATCAGCTGCAAGATTTGCACATTTCCATGCAATACAAGTGACAGAATGATTAGAAGATATGACAGAAATATATTATCATCATTGTTGATTAGTTTTAACAAACGTGTGTAAACTATAGCTTTCGTTTCCAATCAAAACCTAACACCAATAACCAAAGAGGTCAAAAGGTAGTTACCGGATGAGACTCTCGGTCAAGAATTGAAGCTGAAAGCACACATTTGGAGGCGTCCGGCTCGCCCCATCGTTCCACCACTTTAGCAGCATCTCCATTCTGCCCCCCACGCGCCTCTACAACTGTGTGGCAAAAAATTCGAATCAAGATATCAACCAATTTCAGCACAAACTCGAATAATAAACAAGAGACGTTGGCTCGTGTTTACCTTTGATGAGGCCGAGAACGTCAAAGGTTAGGGCTCGTAGTGGAGGGCAGCTGGAACTCTCCACTGTCGTTGTACGCGGCATAACTCTTCCAAATCTAATGCATGAGAAGCAGTCCAAATCAACAAATTAATTCAAATATATAAGTTTTGGAACTCATTTACAACCACAAGTACTAATAATGCTTCTATCTCAATTTTTTCGGCACCTAAAAATTTCCAAGCTCATTCATCTTCTACAACATTAGCTGAATTTCACACATAACAACAGCCAAAAAGATTTTCGCTAGCTAAGAAAGTTCATGAAAATAGTCACAATTTTTATCTCTATATAGAAGCCAACATAGGAGTACTATAATTTGAGCTCCAAAAAAACCATTTTATTGTATAAATTTATTACTCATCTCTTCCTTCAATTTTTTTCACTGTCAAGTTAAAAATTCAAATGAATTTTTAACATCACTAAGCAAAAATATTCAGAAGAAGAAGAAATTGACCTGATGAACAAATTGTCAAAGGCTTCTTGGTGTTATTGAGCAGAGGCTGAGAAGAGGGCGGCGGCGGTAATGGTGCTCGCCGGAATTGAGAGAGTGAGAGGAAATTTTTTTGAATTTATTTAATTTTAGGTTTTGTGTTTTAATTCAATAATTAAATGGGCTGGTTTTGGTAGTGTTATTGGGCTTTTGGGGGACATGAAATTGAGGCTCCCTTTTACATTCATCAATTATTTTTATCTATGTTTGATATATCTAATTAATTTTCTGGTACTACTAAGATGGTGATTTAATAATAATTTGGGTTTTTACAAGTTATGACTATTTAATCCAATATTGATTCCATAGGTAGCTATACTTACCACATATAAACACGATTCAAGCTTAGATTTACAAGTTGAAGAGCTAAGTGCGCTTACACCTTGGTAGAGTGTAAAAGCACGCTAAAGGTTTTGGATTCGAGTCCATTGTAACACAGCCTTTAATTTATACTCCCTCCGTCCATGAAAAATATGGCTATTCCATTTTTATCCCCCGTTTTGAAAAAATGATAATAAATAGTTAAAGTGGATAGAAAGAAAAGTAAGAGAGAGAATAATATAGTCGAGTATAAATTAAAGGCTGTGTTACAATGGACTCGAATCCAAAACCATTAGCGTGCTTTTACACTCTACAAAGGTGTAAGCACACTTAGCTCTTCAACTTGTAAATGTAAGCTTGAATCGTGTTTATATATGGTAAGTATAGCTACTTATGGAATCAATATTGGATTAAATAGTCATAACTTGTAAAAACCCAAATTATTATACTATTCTCTTTCTTACTTTTCTTTTTATCCACTTTAACTATTTATTATCATTTTTCTAAAACGAAGAATAAAAATGGAATAGCCCTATCTTTCGTGGACGGAGGGAGTATTTATTTATCGATTAAAAGAGTCACTATAATTACTTAATATTGATTTTTAAAGCCTTTTTAAAAAATGATTAGCTATTAATTTTATGAAGAAATTAGTAGTACAAGAGTCCTCGAGTGTTCATTGAATAGCATATATAGTTGGGCCGATCAATTCGTTTGACTCAAATAGCTTATGTATATAAATATTTTACGGTTATTTTATACATATATGAAAATAAGAATATTAAATTTCACTGAATGTTGAAAGACCAAATGACCAATTGCTTCAACCAATTGAACCACTACAGTAGCTAGCTAGTAGTAAATCAAAAGATTATTGTTTGACCTTTATGAAAATATTCTCTCCGTCCCACAATAAGAATCACACTTTGTCATTTTAGTTCGCCCCACAATAAAAGTCACACTTTATTTTTACTATAAATGGCAAGTAGGTCTCACATTCCACTAACTCACTTCACTCACATTTTATTATAAAACAAAAATAAAAAAAATGGGTCTCATATTCCACTAACTTTTCCATCTACTATTCTTTACATTTCTTAAAACTCGTGATCAGAGTGACTCCTATCGTAATTAGTACACAATCTCACTTTACTCTATATGATTATAATATTTTACTTCAAATAACAACTTGGGGATTTAAGAAATGTTGTTATCTCCTATAAATTACAATGATTTTCTCTTAAAATTCTCAATATATTACATGTAGTATCCCAATTTTCCCTTCTCTTTCAGTCGAACTCGTGGCGACCTGAACTACATTAGAAAGTAGACGAGACAGGTGATGGCA
Source organism: Salvia splendens (assembly GCF_004379255.2). Taxonomy (NCBI): domain Eukaryota; kingdom Viridiplantae; phylum Streptophyta; class Magnoliopsida; order Lamiales; family Lamiaceae; genus Salvia; species Salvia splendens. The sequence goes on along the minus strand of NC_056050.1, from coordinate 27,182,316 downwards.
TAAAGAGTTAGAAAATACGGACTTGATAGATCTTGTATCTCATTTGATTTGAGCCTTTTTATACCTTAAAAAATACATTACAAACTATGTTTTAGTTTTCCTCTAATGTAAAATAGAACATGACCCCGTTTTGAATGATATACAAGGGGTTTCTTGATTTACGACACTTGAAATATGATGTTAGGCATATTGGCAAATTGGCCGACATGATTTGTGCTCAAAATAGGGCAATGTATATTAGGTTTAAGGGAGATATTGCAAATCCTATTATGGGACATCAATAACTTTACTACTCCATCCGTCCCATTTAAGATGACACGTTTTCCTTTTTAGTTTGTCCCAAATAAGATGACACATTTCCTTTTTTTAAAACTTTCTCTCCCCAATTAATACATCCAACCATTTTTTCTAACTCATATTAAAATATTCATCTTCCGTTCTCTCTTTATTTTAATACCTACACTCAGATTTTCTCTCTAATTAAACACATTAATCAATAACTCTTAAAATCTCGTGCCGGCCAAGGAATGTGTCATCTTAGCCGGGACGGAGGGAGTAAATCCCAAACATGTCTTCTCAAATTTTTAAACCACACAAGAATCATTAGTCCCTAAAGCCTAATATACAAGTGGGGTTGTGTGTAATATTTTTATTTTGGTTTCTTGAATGATTCATGTTCTTTCATTATTAGATGCTCTAGTATTCAATTCTTGGTGTAACATTATGTTGATCAAGAAATTTATGTAGGTTTGTTGGGTATGTGATGTTTAGTTGATTGAGTTACATAAAAAACAATGATAAAATATGTACTGGTTTGTAATTTTACTTATATTAGGGTATCATTGTGAAAAAAATTAAACGTTGAATATCATTTTTTAGTAAAATTAGAGAAGTATGACTTATTCTCGCGAGAGGAAAAAATAATTTCTTGCTTCACATGGTAAGATACCCTCTAGATTAGCTAACCACCAAAAAAGAAATAATAAAAAATAGACACTATAATAAATTACATATTATACTACTAATAATACAAGAAAATGGTAACAATTACCCAATTGCATGCGTACTTATTAATAATAATAATAATAATAATAATAATAATAATTGTTATTGTTATTAATTTGAAATTTATAACATGATCAATCGTCGTTATAATTGTAACCGCATGAGGCAATAGTAAAGAAGATCACCGTGGCACAACACAAACAAGGATCGACACTCACTTCTAAATTGAGAAAGGATATGAATGATAACTTATTGGTATACATTTGTAATTTCACTCAAATATTAGGACACAAATGTGATTATTTTGAAATGTTGAGTATCTTTTGCAATTATATTTATTTTATAAAGTATGAATATTGAAAGTATTTGAACCATATTTATTCATTCTGCATAAATGAAATTGATTTCATCTTTATTAAATTTAAATGAATGGGCCTATTATTTAATTCGAATAAAAACCATCAACCGACTATTTGATGTGATAGTAATTGGGCCGTTAATCAAGCAAAAGCGGCTCACTAACCACCCCCCTACAATTCCATGTGCTTCATGTCTCTCCCCTATGTCAAATTAATTAATTGTTTTTAATTTCCACGTATCATATTATAATGCATTTAGTATTTACTCCTACACCATTAAATATTTATCATATTATAATGCATTTAGTATTTACTCCTACACCATTAAATATTAAAATAAGTGATAAAATTAAATTTTATGAATTTTAATAAATAATAAATAAAATATTAATAAAAGAGTGAGATCGTCAATTTATTACAATAATAATTTTCATAGTCTTTCTGATACCAACATAGTATATTAAAAATATAAACATTGACATGAATATTTCAACACAAGTACACAGTTTGTGTTTCTAAATGACTTTAAATTTTTTTTGGCTAAAAACTGTGTCTAATCTAAAAAGTTAACTTTGATTAGAAACAACTTTTTTTTGTGTTCTGTCAATGACGTGACATGACTAGGTGTATGAAACAACGTCGTTTAATTAATTGAACGTTTAATTGAACGTTTTATGACGTGACACATCACACACAATTTCCTTTCAAATATGGGATTATGAAATAATTGAGAAATAATGTAAAATTTAATGATTTTAATTATGGCTAATTTACATTTTAATAATCACAAATATCATCCACATATTTGATCTCTTCAATTATATAACTACCCATTCCATCCCATCCAATGAGAGAGAGATAGAATAGAGAGGAGAAAATGGTGAAATTAAGATCAAAGCGATTCTCCAAAAGCAGCACTAAGCTTGGCGGCGGAGTAAGCCCCGCCGCCGCCGGCAGCGGCGGAGAAATCAAATGGGAACTCAGGCCCGGCGGCATGCTTGTTCAGAAAAGAGAAAGTCAAGAAAACGGCGGCGCCGGCGAAGAGACGATGATCACCATTAGAGTCTCGACCGTCTCTAAATGGCACGATTTGTCAATCCAAGCCACTTCCACATTTGGTAACATCATTCTCCTTCCTGTAACTTTAAAAATCAGCCGGAAAATCATGAAATTTGAATTTGTTCGTAATTGTCTCGCAGCGAAAAATCTGGTTGCCTATGTGCAATAGTATATGGTTGATGTTTTCCAACCAAACGAAACAACATTGTTTAACTCATTGATAGTGACGTCAACATATGATTTTCCGGTTGCCATATCAGAAACAATTTCACTAAGTTTCATTGTGGGATGATTGGGAATAAATCCAATCTTCTTACTGATTTTTTTTTTAATTGAAGAAATGAGTGGAATTTGACCAAATTTTATGATTTTTTCATCAATTTGCCAAAAAATGCAAAAATTCAATTCATTTTGAAAAAGATATTAGTAATCATATTGTACACTTTGGTGCTTCTTGCTAAATAAGATTTTAGTAGATGTGGTCAATTTCCTTTTTTAGTAATCTTAATTTTTGTTTATTTATTAAGGGGAATTAAAGATTCTATTATCAATAATCACCAAATTGGAACCCCATGAGCAAAGATTACTATTCAAAGGGAAAGAGAGAGATGATGATGAACACTTGCACATGGTTGGTGTAAGAGATAAGGATAAAGTGCTCATGTTAGAAGATCCGGCTATCAAAGAAGGCAAGCTACTCGGGTTGACCCGGACCCGGATCATCGGAGGCCCGCCTTATTGCCCAATTAGTGTCTAATTCTAGATGCATGGAATCAGGGTCAGCCGACTCACAATACAATAGCTCCGCTTTAACATTTCGAAGAGTTCACTTTTGTTTTGTCCGTCATCTATTGATCAAGATAGTCGCAAAATAATTGTTATCTTCATTATGTTCAACCACACGAGTTTCGTTTTTGGATCAATCATTGATTATAGCATGGGAGGACTTTGTGCTTTTGTCTAATATAGCCATGTGGGCATGGGCTCTATTAAAATGTAAAATGATGAATGTCAATTCATTTTATACATTAGTGTATAGGTATATTGCATGTAATGTAAATGAAGCAATGATATTAGTTTTTAATTTTTTGTTTTGTAAAGAGGATGTATTGTCCTTTCATTTATGTATATATGCCTACAACTTCTTGTCTTCTCCTTCTTATATTTTAAATTATTTTTTGTACTTAATTTTCTATTCATAAGAAATTCATGCGATGATTCCAATGACTAATTTTGATCACAATAATAATTTGGTAAAAATTAAGTCAATTAACAAAACCAGCTAATTTGATAACTATTAATTATAATGACAACATCGATAATAATTAATTATGCGGGTGGTTAATTTTATGACCCTAAAAACACTAAATTTAGCCCACCCCAACCAATTTTTAATTTATTCGATCTCATTGCTTTAACATTAATTAACGTCGAATCAAATATCAGGGACACAAAATATATTAATCTCTTTCATATGTTGATATGAAAGATGATATGAAAGAAAATACATTTAATTAATAATAATTTTTCTCGCATAGATATACGATTAAAATATAAATCTTAAGAACACAATGCCATCTTATGAATGCATTAATTAGCACTTCAACAAACATATGAAGAATTTGGTCACTCCCAACTATACATTTTGGTCATGCCTAATCTATATTCTTCACTGGGGCTAAAATAAAATCCGTCATCCTTCACAATCCAACTGCACACGTTAGCCAATCCCGTTTCACACATATGTGCCCTTTTGGCATTGAACACATCGAATCTTTTATGCCTTGCACCCGATCTAAAAGTGCAAGAGAAACACGTCGTTTTGAACATACTTGCATAGAAACTCCATTGATGGTACGGATGATCATGAAGATTATGATATCCCAAATCATTGTCTCCGGAATAACAATGAGTTGTTAGTATCGGAGATTTTTTAGATAATTCATTGAATATGAAAACCTCATATCTTGATGTGGCCTTTGATAGGGCAGCCCTTTGAACAAAAACAATTGAGAGAAACACCAAATGTAAGGTTTTTATGGCCATGTTGATGAGGAAGAGTGTTTTCTTCATGACACATTTTCTTGATTAATTTATACTAGTTAATAATTTAATTTAGGCTATATGGACTGTTATGCATTGAATTATTTACTATATCTCGATTCAATGGAAATATGTTATGTTATTCATATCACACGTGACATGTCATTAATATCAAGATTAATATATAGGTCCGTTGGATCTTACGGAAAACATATAAATATTTGTTTCTAAAAATGTAAATTGTAATGTAATTACCAAACGATGAATGACTTAATAATTATGACTAAAAATTCAAAATATTGCAGTGTTGCAGCAATGCGCTATCGCTTTTTAGTTTATAGCAAAATTACGTGGAATAATATAATAATTTAATACAGGAAGAAGATTAGTTAAAAGGCATAGAGGGTCATTAATTAGGTTATTTTACAAATTTTTGTTTCATTATATTATTGTACTAATATATTTTGTTTTATTGATTTTTTATAATTTTTTATTTTATTAGATTCTTATAGTTATGTATTTTGATTCAAGAGATTCATTAGTTGGATATTTTACGGACTTTAGAATTCAATTAAAAATTCACATTAATCACAACCGAAAGTAAATTCAAATTATAAATTGAAACTAGAAAGTCTCATTTAAGTACCAGAGTAATTCCGAATTTAAACTGCGGGGGTAAATACGGAGTAACTTTTTATATAATTGATTATTTTTTAAATTTAGTATCTCAATTTAGACATATATAAGAGCAATTATTCACGTCAGATCAATAAATTAATACATAAAATATACACCTAAAATGCACGTTCCTCAAACTTCTAGATAATTACACAATTCATACAAAATATTTGATGTTTATATAAATCATACAAAAAGTTTTATCCGTGTTTCAATTTAATACATTCCTTCACACTTGATTGAACAAATGATAATGAAATCTTTTATACCAACATGAAACAATGATGAAACATTTTGCAGGGGCGGATCTAGTAAGCAACTAGGAGGGGCATTTGCCCCACCTCAAATTTTCTTCTCCATATATATATTGTCCATTATAAAATTTATTTCTTTTAATTCTTCACTAAATGCCCCTCCTCAAATTCTTAAATTTTCTTCATAGGTAAATTTACCCCATTCCCTACAAATTCCTGGCTCTGCCCCTGACATTTTGTATTCCACATAGAAAAAGAGTTAACTGTATCCAAACAAAAATAATAGAATGTATTAAAATCAAACACAAATTAAACTTTTTTTATATGTATGTAAACTCCAAATTTTTTGTATTAATATAAAATAAAGGTGAAACATTTTGCATGAGTCGCGTTTGTATCCCTCAACTTCTACATTTTTAATTAAAACTAAATATTTTAAAAAAAATCAAGAATGACAACATTGATGATCTTTAAGCACATACAAAACAATCTAGAAAAAGAAGCTACACTCCACTTAAAATAGCAAGAACCCGGCGGCGACGGCGGCGCCGACAGTGTTGGCAGACACTTTCATGGCTGAGGCGCCGCCCTCGGTGGACGCAGCTGGTGATGTTGCTCCCGCCCCCGGTGATGCTGCGGTGGCGGATGCGACTTTTCTAGGTAGCGGAATCGTAGCTCCTCCAGAGCCGGGGAAGGACCTGGACGGGGAGACGGCCGGCGATATGTTCGGGCGAGCCGCGTTGGCGGAGACAAACAAGATTGTTAGGGCAAGAGCAAGGGCAACAACATGGGATGCCATTTTATTTGAGTTTTTTTTTTGCAAGTTTTTTTTTTAATATTTAGGAAAATTGATGAATTGGAAAGGATGTGATCAAATATATAAATATTTTTTTTGTGGTTTTTGCCGGATATTTAGGTGAGGTTGAGGTTTGTCTATTTAGCTATTTTAATGTTGAATGTCAAATTTAAGTTGTAATTTTTTTTTAATTTAGGAGAAGTGAAAGCTAAAAATGTGTAGCGTTTTGAGCAAACCAGCTTCCACGACATGCGGATTATCACCATTAAATTTTAGGGCAAAATGCTACAAAATCCATGAATTTTGGTTGAATTTTAATGTTTTAAAAATCTGCCCTAAAATACGAAGTTTGGATTCAATTGTTTGCAAGTCAAAATTAAATATGTCAAAAAATAATACTGAGACTTTTCTCATAAGGGTTGGAGTCATTGCATTTCATCGAACAACTGGTTATCAAACTTTGAATATATATGCATCGTGATGATTTTAGCAATAGTTTAATAGGAAGTCGGTAGCTTAGTTATGAATCGAACACATAGCATTGAGATGATTTTTAAAAATGAAGAGAAAATCATCATGAATATTCAAATAAATTATCAAGGAAAAAGGATACAGGTTTACTTCAAATCTATCCTAATCTATTAATAGTAAATTATACTACTAATATAAGATATACTAGTAATATAGTATTATACTACCAAACTATACTATATAGAAATAGAAATTAAAATAGGTAAGAATAATTTTGTTACATTTAAAATTTGTAAGAATGCGTACAATAATAGATAAATATAATACACCATATTACGTTGCATTTGAATGACTAAATTATCTACAGATGAATTAATCTTAAACTTACCAAATATTATAATATAGATACAAAATTGTTTCAACTAATTAACATATTAAACAAAATTAACGTATATATAGTACTATGTATTATAAATTCACAACTTTTTGTGCGATGTACCTAAATCTGAAGTATATATTGCATGTTGTATGATTCAAATTTGTAAACGCTGTTGTATCTATACTTTGTACGTCTAACTTTTGTCATGCTTCTTCAAAAAATATAAGATATCAAATAAACTCATCAAAAAGACTAACTTCATCTAATAACAAAACAAAATAGGTAAAAATGCCGGAAAAAAAACTGGCAATAGATCTCCGGTCAATCCTCCAACTTAAAAAAATAATCGATTATGTAGTAATTTTTGACATTTTTCTTAATCTCGTGAGCTTAGACGAGGAAATTATGTATGATGTGACAAATAGAAAATACTAGTAGAAAAACATTCAACTACTTAAAAATATTTTTAATTTTTATGCATGTACATGCTGCGTCAATAAATTAATAAGTGTGGCATGCAATAATTATTTCGTCATGATAGAACTGAAAAAATGTCATATAATTGGTCATTTTTTAAACTTGCGTGATGAATTAAAATTTGACCAAACTTGTTATTTTTCGGTCAATTTGCCAACAAATATGGAGTAACATGATTAGAGGTGTTCACTTTGCAAGACTGTATCCCGAGATTAAATATGTAATGTTTTTAGTTCATGAGATTCAGTCCCAAAATTCAATCTTGGATGGATAATAATGAAATAATTAGTCATAGCTAACTCTTTCCAACTAAAATAATCTCACAACTCAATCCTAATTTTAGTACTACTATTTTATCTAGCAAATCGAATCCAGCATATTTCCCGTATTATTTTGATTCTAGTCACCCAAGATAAATGGGAATTCAATTCGCTCTCCCCAACTTGTAGATGAAAGATTCACTCGATTCTGAACGATTATTTATCACGACTAACTGCTGTATGACTGTGTATCTATATAACACTAATTAACAAATCATACTTGACTTAATCAACCAAAGTTTCCATCTTTTATTCACCCGATTACACCTTTAAGAAGGGTGATTTATTGCTAACAAATCATTCTACTGTATCCTAAGGCTTAGGTAGCAAAAATTAAAGACTCCATCTTGTGGGGCTGGTTTATTGATAAAGACCAAGCAGGAGAACTCATCCCAAAAGACTAGCCTGTTAGGAGAGAGAGCCCGTTTAGTCTATATACCCCGCATCAGTTGTTCTCACAACCGATGTGGGAATTGAGTCCGTAACATTTATCAATCAAGCTGAGCAGCACGAATTAGGGAAACGTAAAACCTTACAAGGCTTATTGTTAACCTACTAAAGTCGCCTTATGATTCGGAAACAATCTCATATTTCCCTAGAGTCCACGACCACACTCTTCATCGTCTCACAAACCCAAACAGCCTCGTAAGATTCCACCCAAACAGTAGAAGGAACAACTGATCTTAACTGGGAACAGTCAAATGTTCGATGAATGAACACGCCATTCTATCCAACAATGTATCGACTACAGATAAACATATCCTCTGATTCCTATATCGTTACAATGTGTTTTAACGGCGCTAACAACATTTGGGATAGACTGTTTAGAGCATATCTTCATACATTATCAATTTCCCAGTCAGATACTTTTGATTTTTTATCCTAACTTCTTGATTTCATTTACTTAAATTGCAGTAGGAAAATGTTTCACATATCAAACACCTTCGTCCAATCACATATTCATCCCGAGCTCTTGTTCAATCTAAAATCTTGCAAATCAGCATAAAACCATACACAACATCAATCAACTCAGAGAACTTAAACAAACAGTAACGAATCCACCTAAACTACAATTTATAGCAAAGAAATCAAGCTCTTGTTCAATCTAAAATCTTGCAAATCAGTATAAAACCACACATAAAACATCAATCAACTCACAGAACATAAACAAACAGTAACAAATCCACCTAAAATCACAACTCATAGCGAAGAAATCGACATATATAGGCAATCAATCAAAAGGAGGAACACAAGAATTCTCAGATGCACTTCCATTTCCACAGCAAATGCAAATAATTCTCACCGCAAAATGTACTAATTATTGTTGCCCTGATTAACAATAACATGAACTAGGCTGCCTTCAAAAAACGAAACAATATCTCACCGAAACAGCGAAATAATCGGAATTACGTCTTCGTCTTCCTCCTCAGCCGCTTCCTCAGCTTCTTCAGCTTGTGCTTATTCATCTTCTTCTTTCTCTTCTTCTTCACGCTATCAGCTCGTATCACGATCGCGTCGTCGGATTCGGGTGGAATCAGCGTGGGTGAAGGAACCGGGTGGTTGAGAAGAAACTCGAACGAGAAAGCGGGGTAAACTTGGCCGAAGATTGGATTTTTGAGATTGAAATGATCAAAAGCCGGCTGATTTGGGCTCGGATCGTTAGGTTTGGAGATTTGGGAAAGAGCGAAAGGGGGCGGTGAAGAAGGGGGTTTGGTGAAATGGGTGAAGAATGCGGAAGCGGGACGGGTTTGATTCCTGATTAGCTTCTGCAGAGATGAAGACGCCATTGTTAGAGGAGGAGAATTTGCAGGATTCAGTTCATATGTTTCACTGAATCAGGGCTTTTGAAGGGGATTGAAACTGGGAAGAAAGAATAAGGGAGGAAGCCGGCAATCTGCAAATGCGACTTTGGTATTTTAAAAATGCGATTTATGGGAAAATTCTTAAAAAAAAGAAATACCAAGTGGAGAGTAGTATTATTTAAACCATAATTATTTGTTGATTTCTAATCACTTTCAGATTTTGCTAATTAAACTAAAACTATATTATAATTGCAGTTGTACCGAGAGGCGAATCGTGATAAACTTCCACGTAGCAAAAAGTCAAAAACTTGCCAACACAATCACGAATCGAAGCTGCATATCCAAGCAAACGAATTCCTAAAACCTACACGACAATGATGCAAATTGAAAAGATAAAAAAAATTCATGACATTGATTATAGTGATGATGGAAACGACATCGTTTCACATCTACTTAGATAACACTTTTGAAGAACTAGTATTTATCCACGACTTACATGTCACAAAAAAAATAAAATTTGATATTTCCAAACGATTAGTATCGTATCAGGAGAATTTAACTTTGAGCAACGGAGCACAGAAATAACACGTGCTAGTATGTTACAAAGAGTGCTTCAAAAGGAGAGGTAAAATTACACCAGTGATAATAAAAAACCAAAAAATAAATCTGCTGATGCACAGCAAACTGTAACAAGTAACAACAAAATATACAAACAAATCTTCTTCAAGGCAACAAAAAATCTTCAATCAAGCAGTGTTCTTGGACACATTTCATCGTATTTTCTTCGGCAACCAAAGAATTTGAACGAGGCTCTATGGCTTCATTTGTACAACGCGGACAACCAATATAAAGAATTAGGTGGCAGGGTTAGTACGTACGTTGCATCGGACGAGCTAGCTTCAGTAAAGCTTTATTCTCGTGTCTATTCGACTCCTGCAAATCGGGCATAGCTGAAGCTCTTGTCCACACTCGCAACATGTCTACAAGCACAAGATATCTAACTCAGTGACCTCGTCAATCACCATTGCATTTGAATTACAAATCAAAGTGGATTTTACCTGATGGCCGCAGCCAAACGCCATGTCCTTCGGATTACTGAGGCATATGGGACAAATCTGCAAAACGAGCTCGTAGTTTAGTTATTGATAAATCGTCAGTAGTAAATTTGTAGTCGTCCCATGATGTTTTTTTTCAGGCAAATCTAATGCTGAGTTGCGTACACGTCTGAAATTCTGGTGATGTGGATGAATCGTGGTGCAAATGTGTATTAATGTGATGACGTGAACGACATTGTTTTGAACCTAATTACTAAAACAATAAAAAGTAAATAAAATAAGTTTGGTCACATTGACCGATTGAGAATTTTTGAAACTTCGTGATTTATAATTCGAATTTTGGAAGGTGCGGGACAAACCAAAGATGACCTATTCCTCGTGATTTTACCGGGCGTAAAAATGCATGTACATATTTACCTGGTGTTCGTAGTTAGAAGACGGAGCGGGAGGAGATGGAGCCGGAGGAGCAGTGTAGTCATAGTACGAACTAGAGCTGTACTGATAAGCATCTGCTGGCGAGGGCGAGGGCTTTGAATTTCCGCCAAATGCTGCTGCGCCATAGACGGGAGGAGGAAGTGCAATTCTCTCCGGAACGTTCCCTTTCCTTCGACTGGAATGCCCAAAACACGGAAAGGAAGCAGAGTGTCGTAAATACACCAAAAATGGATCGTTGCAGGTACCGACAAACAACAGAGGTGAGAAAATTACCCCAACAGATTAAGCTCCATCGTTGCTTTATATTGAGTAGGGATTTCCATCAACGCTGAAAGAGCAAACTCCGTTTCTTTTCGAGTTTGGTGCGTATTTTTAGCCATAATCTCCGTGAAGTTGACAAACTACGAGCGCGGAGGGCGTCTCAGTGGAAAAAAATGGTAATTACTAACAAAATAAAGGTATAATACGAGGCACGGGACTCACCTGGAAGTTATCGAACTCCCTTGCAGGGATATTGTCGTCGAATTCCTTCATTGTATCCCAAGGGCCGTCTCCAACCCCGACCAAAATAATTGATAGAGGCAACTGGCTGCAGGTATAATTGCAACATTACTTCAACATGTTTACTCCAAAGTCGAGAAACAGAATACAGCTCGTGTTTACGAATATTTACCTTGCTTCGACTATTGCTTGAACAGTTTTCTGCTCCTGTGGACTCAACTGACCGTGTTCGGTATCAACACTTCTCGTGACCTAAAAAGATGACGAGATAAATGAGACGGGTATAAAATAACATAAGGAATCGAACCCCAACATGTCGAAATATGTTAGCACGATATTAGGACTTCAAACACAACATCCCGAAAAATAACACAGATGCCTCATCTTGTGTGGCAGTTAGAACTCGAACAATCTATGCTCCTCGATTCTAACTTTTTTTCGAACTTCACAATATTTCAAACTACGTAGAATTATATTAACATAAACGATGTATGAAGGTAGCATACCTGCCCATCTGCAATAATCACTAAAACATGGTACTGGCCCCGATTCTGCTCGACAACAGTCATAGCCATTTCGATTATTGGTGCAAATGATGTAGGCCCTGCAGGGAAAGTAAGCGTAAGGCAAAAAAAATACAATTTTAATAACGAACTCCACAAGATAGACAAAACACGGATTAACCTGCCAGCTTCAGGTTCGGAACAAGTTCCCTGTAACGGCGCAGAACTTCCTCGAATCCATTGCAATTCCTTCCATCGGGATAAAAACTAAATACGTCTTGATCATGAGTTGACGCTGTGAAGTTCAATTAAAACATTCAAATTACAACATTAATGAAAAGTTTAAAAAGACGAAAAAATTAGTAGTATGTAATATAGTACCATCTCCGAACCCGTAACAAGGGATCAAATTGTCGTCATCAAAAGCTGCCAAGGTTTTCCCTACAATGGTTATGGCTTGTTCGTAGGGATTCAGACCACCGCCAATGTGATGTAAGCTTAGGTTGTTATATGATTTCTTGCCTAAAAACGGAACCAAGTTAAGAACATTTCTCCAGAAGTTCCAGTAATGCGATTAATCTATGTGGATAAATAGACCTACCAGTCCATTCATTGCTCTTAGTAAAATCAATCCCGATAATCAGGTTTGAAGACTCGAGGCCAGCTCGTGCAAGAGCTTCGGTAACCTGCAGAAATTCATTCCATTATTTTAATCATCTCAACAAGACTCGCATATATCTTAAAAGTATAAAGAAACATCTCGTTGAGAAAATGACAACAGAGACTAGAAACTTATACACACTCGACATAAGGTCATACATATAAGAATCACTTCACCACTCGATTCTACTTCAACATAAATCTGGCTTTCAAATCATCGACAACTATTTGTATGCTTTCCCTAGAACTCAAATTATAGACATCATAACATATAGATAAGCTATTTTAAGAAAGAATTCTAAGGCAGATTTATCAGAGAAATGGTACTCGAGAACTCGAATAGTTCCATCAGTCTCGTCCAAACTTCTGGTATCGAAGGTGAAAATCTCACGTGAATTTTATACAGACACGATGTTCAAGCTAAACCTTCCCTGTCTAGCTCCTCGGATTTCACATCCAGCCAATTCAATTGAACGGAGTATTAACAGTATTCAAACATAAGACACGTGATATCAGATTTAACTGCCAATTCTGAGGTCTTCTGACACACACATACCTCCTCTAACGAACGATAGTTGTCAGCAATCCTCGAATACCTCTTATCAAGCCTCTTTTGTGGCGCATGCACTTGAGGAGCAGGCATACGGTATGGGGCCGGGGCAGGTGATGGAGGCGCATAATCTTGGGGCGAAGCGTAGAACTGCTCCACAGGCGGATATCCTGCTGATGGTGCTGGATATGGATACGCCACAGGTGGGCCCTGATCATCATATCGTGAATTCGACGATCCAGTGTTTACGCCATCATCATGCTGCCACCCTGATGAAGTAGAACCCGTTCTTGACGGTTGGTTCTGCTTAGGATAATTTTGTGCATACTGCGAAAACGTCGCCTGACCATAATCGTGCTGCCATCCAGACGAAGAGCTAGACCGGGTCGTTGAAGCTTGCCTCCAACTCCCCTCGGCTCTAGGGCTCGAGCTCTTGTTTCCCATCGAAAAATCAGCAAAAATCCCCCCAAAAATCCACAATTATCAAATGAAACCTGTCAATTCAAAATCCTAAAAGCTCAGACACAAAGCATCTCAAACTAAAAATAATAACTCCATTTATTACAAGACAAAAGAAGAGAACCTAATAACCTCTTTACAACAAAAAAAATAGCATAAACCAAATCCTCCAATAATAACAGATGCCTCGTTTATATAATCATACAAATTTCACAATTAAAATGTGAATTCGAAGAAAATTCAAAACAAGGCGACTTTTGAAAGATTCAAAAGTCTCTTTCAAATTGCTCTTACCAATTCACACCTACCATTTTATCTGCAATTACTCCATAATTATCACACATATGTACAGTGACTAAACTCCAAAATATTTGTGTTCACACAGAAACTTGCAATTGAAGCGAAAATGTGAAATCCCAGTTAAAACCCATCATTTTTCTCAACATCAACAGGTGCCAAAAACATCAAAATTGAAACTTTTGAAGATTCAATCATCTTTTTCAAGATCCCACTTACCGGATAGAGAGAGATGAGAAGCGAAAGATGGAGTCTTTTTCAGCCGTTCTTTATAATCCGTAACAGAAATGGGGGAATTGACCTGGAAACTACCAAAAAAGGAGCTTGGCTTTTGTTGAGATGTATTACTATTTATTTTCTGAAAAGATTATTAAATGAATTGTGGAATTGGAATGGAGCTGGAACCTTCTCTCTTTTGGAGATTAATCATTCAAAATGGGAGCTTTTTTAGTGGGAATCTCACATGTGATTAAAATAAAGTTGTTTGTTGCGGACACTCAAAGTTTCTGTATATCATGGAGTGTCAATATATTTTTGTTTAATTTCGAATAGAAAAGCCGATCTAAGTATAAAGTCAAGGATCGAATTCATCGTGTTAGATGTTTGATAAATCTAAAATTTTAATCCTTCCGTCCCCCGTTAATTGACACTAGTTGACTTAACACGAGTTTTAAGAATATAATAAAAAGTGGATAAATGCGAGTTGAAAGAGTTAGTGGAATGTGAGATTTTTATCAAAAATAGTAAAAAGTAAAGTGTCAATTAATTATGGACGGACGAAAAAGAAAATTGGTATCAATTAATAGAGGACAGATGAAGTAATATTGTAGGCTCGAGCTACTGTTAATTTCGTTGTGAGGTTTTGGTATCGGCATCATCGAAAACAATCACAAACCATTGTTAGTGGATCATGAGTCTTCCCGTCGTAGTTTAGCAGTCTCTGACTCGAGCCATGTTAATTTATAATCTGTCTTGGAATGATTATCATGGGTTAAATCTTGGCTCACTAAAATAGACTAACACATAAGAATAGGACAAATATCGAATAATTGTTGGTAATCTTACCAAATCAAGTTTGATGGTCGACTTTCTTTGAATTAGATATAAATCTATTCAATACGTGGTAGAATGTCCAAATTTCAATGCCTAAACAAACAACTGTATACAAATATACATGTGTTTTGTAATATTGGAGTCAATAGAATTAAATAGAAGTTGAACAATTAAGCAGTTTTTTTTAACAAAATTGCATTTTGCAAAATGAAAAACTTTGTGGCCCAAGTTAAAGAACTGCCCAAGTTTGGGACTATCCAAATTGTCCATTGATGAGTGGGCCTTGGGCCATAAAAGTTTAGGCTGGATTAGTATTAGGCCTGAACTGATATTTGGTTAAGTCTATTGCAATTTTTGTTTTTTTTAATGATAATAAATGTGTGTCGTACAAATAAGTTGAAGGTTCGAACCGTTACCATTTCGGACCAAATTGCCTCTGAGCTTGAATGAGACATTGAAGTACTTATTTTGGCAGAATATTTCTAAGTCAAATTGAAACGTCGAGTGCATTTTTATAATTACTAAAGATTGAGACATTTTCATATAAAAAGCTACATTGATATGACAAAATCTAATATTTATGAATGGAAGAATAAACAATAATCAATTATATACTTTAGATAAATGATACCCGTCGATTCATGAAAATGTGACAAAATCTAATATTTAGAGTAGACGACACATGTTTTAATGCACATTTCGTACACATGAAAGAGAAAGATAAAAAGTGATTAAAGTATGAAAAGTTGATTTCTGTAATCCATATAAATTTAAATAAGTAGATGGAGTATATGAAAGTAGTAAAAAATTGTGAAAAAAGATTTTAAAATATAAATAGAGGTTAATTTTGGTTGACGGACCAAAAACAAAAAAATATAGGATGATTAATTTTCGTGGACGAAATTAGGGCTGATAATTTTTAATACGACACAATAACACGATACGGACCCGCACAAAATTAACCCAATAAGGACACTACACGAACACGCACGTTCAGAATTTGGGTCCTTATAGGGTCGACCCAATAAGAACACGAAGATAACGGGTTGGGTCGGGTCGGGTTTGGGTTATACGTTAAGAAGAAAAATATTTTTTATTAATTAAAAAATTATTAAACTTTAATTTTTAGTTATTTTTGTTGATTAAAAATATCATACTTTAATTTTAATTAATTAAAAAATATTATACTTTAAATTTAATTAATTAAAAAAATACTATACTTTAATTTTATTAATTAAAAAATATTAATTATTTTTTTTATGAGTTTTAAGAAAATATTATGCTTAGATCTTATTAAAAATTATTTTTTTAATTTTTTAATTATATTATATAGATTTAATATTACTATACTTTAATTTTATTATTTTGATTAAGAAAATAATTATTTTAATTTGGTGATTTTTTATTTTATCGTGTAATATCATGTTTAAATCGTATAATAACACTATGTTTTAGTAGTTATCGTGTCGTGTCAAGCTAACTTATTATCATTAACAGAGAGTTGACATTTTTTTGGTACATGATAACACGTACGAACCCGACACGAACCCGTTGGGTTGGGACACGATAAGAACCCGATGATTTCGGGTTGGGTTGGGACACGATTGGGTTGGGTCGATAATGGGTTGGCATGATAACGACCCAACCCACACAACTTGACAGCCCTAGACGAAATAAGTATATAAACACCATGGGAACCTTTTTCTTCACTGCATCAAATGTAAATATATTTTTGGCAAAAAATACTAAATTTAGTCATAACATTTATTTTAAATTTAATCACATTACTATTAATTTCACGACAACACAACCTCATATAAAAATAAACAAGAAAAGAGCATTAAATTTAGCCCCAAAACAACAAATTCCTATTTTTGAGGGGCGAAAATGAGAATATCTGATACTTTAAGCTTCCACGAAAAAAACAAAAATTTTCAAGGTTTACCGCTCAAATATCTTCAACCTTTTTGAAATTTTCGTTGGAAATTGAATACTTCAACCGAAAATTTCCGCTTGCAGCTATGGCGAGCGAAGCTGCCCACGACAATCCCGACGAATGGGAGCTCATAAACGACGACGGCTTCGTCTACAAGCGCAAGAAGCGCCCCCGCCTCGAACCCGCCGCCGCAGCTCCTCCGCCGCCGGATCCGGCGGCGGAGCGGAAGCACCGCCTCGAGCGGCGGAAGAGGGCCTTGCTGAAGTTGAAAGAGAGGTACCTGGAAGAGATCAGCCGCTGGGAACTTTTGTCGAACACGTTGACTGCAATGGAGCAGAATGCTACGAAACAGTCGATGGAGCTTCCCACGACTTCTTCTGATGGGGCTTCTAGCTCCGGCGAGATTTCGGCGGCGGATTCATCTCGACGGAGACTCGTCGGTGACCTTCTCGCTCAGGTAGCTCCACAATTGGTTTCTGGAAGCTTCTAATTTTGAAATTAGGTTAATTTTTGTGCGTTTGGAATTGCAGGTTGAAGCACAGGAGGCTATAATTACGGATTTATCGAATTTGTGCGATGTAGCTGAAGGGCTGTGCAGTGCACAGGAGGGGAGATTCAAGCAGAAGCTAATAGACCTACCGATTTGGGATCCGTCGCCGGAAGAGCTCATGAAAGCATTAGGTGATGGATGAATTGAGTAATTCACATCTGTTAGCGATAGGTAAGTGGAATAATTTGATTAATTTCTGATAGAAATCACGAAAAAGTAGAAATCAGGGGAAAATGTACAATGGCTGGAGATGTTCAACTTGTAATCTTGTGTAAATTGAGTGGTAGGGCAATGGGATTTGTTTTGAATCGGTTGAGTTGTAGAGTTGCTTCTTAGCTGTATAAACTAGGTTTTATGGTGCCGGGCTCATTGATGTAGTTGATGTTTGAGCAAGAAGGATGTGAAAATGATGGATGGGATTTCGGGTTCTTGGCATATCTTGATCTCTGGATCTGGATAGGGTGGCGGTGGTGGCGGTGGTGGTCTGGCTGAGTTCTTGCTTCGTAGCTGTATAAACTAGGATCCGTGGTGGCAGGCTTGTTGATGTAGTTGATCTTTGAGCAAGAAGGATGTGAAAATGATGGATGAGTTCTGGTTCTTGGCATTTCTTGATGTCTTTGGATCTGGATATGGTGGCGTCGTGGTGGTGGTGGTGGTCCCGTGGAGGAGGATTAGAGTGTTCACACGAAGCTCCTCTGCCACCTTGTTGATGTAGTTGGTCTTAGAGCTAGAAGGATGTGAAAAATGATGGATGGCATTTCTGGTTCTTGCCATTTCTTGACATCTCTCGAGCCAAATAGGGTGGCGTGGTTGTGGTGGTGGTCCGGTGGAGGATTAGGGTGTTCATACGAAACTCGTGTGCCACCTTGTGATGTGGTTGATGGTCTTTGAGCAAGAAGAATATGATGGCATTTCTTGGACCGGATAAGGTGGCACGGTGGAGGATTAGGGTGTTCATATGAAGCTTGTATGTTTGTTTCTAGATAATGGTGGCTAGATGTAAAATTTGTAAGATGAAACTAGCAAGCAATTATCCAATCTTGTTGTGATTTCTTTGGAGAAATTTGTTGTTCATGTTGGGGTGTTGTGTGATGTGATCAGCTTATTTGTGTTGTGTGTTTCTAATGGTGAAGATATGGTCTTTATGACCAGCTACATGTCCAATTAATTTGTGTATCATTATGGATATCTATTCAATCTATTAAAACTTTCAATTTGTGGACTCTCTTTCTAATTCTAGCATAAAGTTCTAATGTTTTTGGGCTACACATTCACATTTCATTTTAGCCAAAATGCCCAAAACTCATTTTTGGCATTGTTAATATATTTATGAACCCGTTGGCTAAATATATAAAACAAAAGTTGGTGCTCATATAAGGAACTCACGTAAGGTGTGAGTATATCATTTCCCACGTGAGATAATATGTTGCTAAACATCAATTAATTGCAAATATATTTTCTACTACACAATAGATTTCATTTTTGATAAACTTATTGCAAAAAAAGGATGAATCCGTTTAGGACAAAAGTGGAAAATTGAAAGAACAACGTACGATGCGATCATCCGCATGTTTATCCTCGTACCTTTCTATTATCAGTATGGAATAATTACGAATATTCCACCATACGTAATTCTCGTTTTTGAGTAAACATACGAAGTTGAAAGATTTTCCTCTGCACATTTGTTTTATTATCTCTATCCCTCTCTGAAAAGACTGCAACAACCCTCATGAGAGAGAAAGAGACTAATTTGAGAAAAAAAATTACACAAAATTGAATCTTGAAAGAAATTAAAAATCAGCCCTTTTTAATAGTTTCTTCGATTATGTGATCTCGATTTTTTATTTGATGTGTAATTGGAGAGGAAGAGGGGTTAGAGAGAGAAAGGAAAGCTGTGTGAACATTGAGAGAGAGAAAGCTTCCAAAAAAAGTGATGATTGTGATGAGGTATGATGCTTTCACTCATTCAATCCCCTTTCAATTGCTGATTTGATTTTGTTTCAATGATTAGAAATGCTGAAATTTAATCTTAGTTTGGAATATGAGTTCTTGGATTGATGAATTGCTTATTTTGGGGATTTCCTGGAGAAACAATAGGTTTGATCTTAGTATTTAGTTTATTTTAGAGAAATTCTTTAATATGGTTGGCATTTAACTATTTGTAGTATGTGTATATGTATTTAGAAAAGGGTAATTGATCGCTAATAACACGAATTTTGGTTGATTTCTGAATTTTCTTACAAATTTAAAACTTGGTCGTATAAGTCACACTTTTGTTGTCGATTTCCCACGTTGGACGATTCCGGCAAAATGATGAAGGCAGATGCACAACACAGCAGAAGGGAGAAGAGATGGATGGATATAGGTGGCTAGGGTAACAATGAATCGCAGCTTAGTTGGCAAAAAAGTTTCTCCGTCATATATTCTATGATGAACCATTGTTAACTTTTTTAGAAAAAAATTTGGCTAGTTTCTATATAAATATAGAGAGAATTGGAGACCAATAGAAAAAGAGAGTGATGAGGTGGAATGTTTTGTCTTTTTCTATATGTACATGTCACACCACTTATGCCACATAATGTCCACATAAGTAAATGATTTTTATGACCAAGTTTTAAGATACTAAGCCTCCGCAATGGAAGTCCATCGCAGGGCCGATGCGAAGCCTATATACCATCGGCTGGGGCGATTGATCGGGCATGGGGCGAAGCCGAAAGGGATGAGAGATAGGCCCCCTTGCGATCGGCCCTCATTGCTAGTGCTATCTCCTTGTGATCGGCTCCCATTGCTAGTGCTATAAGCGATAAGAGATTAAATCATCATTTTATATTTTTTATTATTTTTAAATTTGTAAATAAATGTAAAGTTGAAAAGGTGACCACATTAGAGATAAGGCGTGAAATCATCATTTTATTATTATTTTTAGTGTTTAAGAAAATTGGTTTCATCGAATTCGTGTGTCGTTAGATTATTCTTGCGTGTTATTTCCTCCATTCCATGTTTTGTCATTTCGGTCTATCCCACAATAATATTTTACTTTTATCATAAGAGGAATGATATGCTACATACCTTATGTGAGCACCACTCTCGTTTGACGTATGTTTAATGTTGTTCATTTCGATTTATATATTTAGTTTGATTCTAATACATTAAAAATGTTATTGAAGTTTTTAATTTCACAAAAATCATAAAAATCAAAGCTCTATTTGCTCGTTTATTAATATATTCGAATTTATGGAGAAAATGAGCAAATCGAGTTTTGATTTTTATGAATTTTGTGAAATAAAAAATTTCAATAACATTTTTAAATGTATTAGAATCAAACTAAACATGTAAATCGAAATGAACAACATTAAACATACGTCAAACGAGAGTGGTGATCACATAAAGAGCTCACATAAGGTATGTAGCATATCATTCCTGTTTATCATAAATGGTAAGTAGATTTCACATTCTACTAATTCACTTTCCTCACATTATATTATAAAATCAATACAAAAAAGTGGACCAAATATTCAACTAACTTTTCCAACTATTTATTCTTTACATTTCTTAAAGTTCGTCCCTACATTAAATGTGACTCTTATTCTTTACATTTTTATATTAATATGAGAAAAACCGTTTTCCAAAAAAGAAAATGTGATATCTATAATGAAATAAACTAAAAAAAAGTGAGATATCTTTCATGGAATGGAGGGAGTAGTTTATTGATAAGATGTGACAATTTTAAATATCAATTGTCCTTCCATTTAATAAGAGCAATGATGCAAAGTATCTCACTTAATATTTAATGACAGACTGAAAGTATTATTTTATTGATATTCATAAATTACACTAAGAAATACTAGTACCAATCGTCCATCCATTAAGTAACAGCGGTGATGACGAAACTATAGCGTCGATGTTAAGTGACGAAGAGAAAAGTATGTATCTCACCTATGAATAGTGCAAGTGAAGTGATCGTCTTGGGCTATTGATGCCCTTACAATTACTACATCAAGAATGTGTACTTTCTTCTACCATAGCAATGGAGTCGAAAGGCCTTTGGATGCACCTTATTTTACACCTACAATACATCACAGCAACCCCAAACTCCACAATGTACACTCACAGACAGTCACACTCGATCCCCGTCTCCTTCTCCGTCTCCTGCAGCATATCAAGGTTTCCGTCCTGCTTGAATTTTACCTTTCAGTAGCACTGATTAAAGCAGAAGAAAAACCCTCTTGGCTTGTTTTGCGCGTGCGTTTTTGGGGTGTCGCAGTTGTCGTCTCTCTTGGCCATCAACGAGCTTGTGCCCGGAGACTCTGGGTGGAAGACAGCGTTCTCGGAGGCGAAGATCCGCAGCGGGATGGTGCACTCGGGAGGTGAGATCGTGGACAGATAATGCAGCAGCATGTGTGTTATCTGAGTGAAGTTGGGCCGGTCGTTCGGGTCCTCCTTCCAACATGAAGTCACGGTTAAGGCCAAATCATGTGGGAGATCCTCCGCGCTCGGCCTTGTGTTCTGATAAGGAGAAGCATGTGTTCAGTCGTGCGGTATGTAACGCGTTAACATACGAATCAATCATAGTTATGTTCGTTATCAAGAACAATCATATCATTCATGAAAAAAAATACCAGACCAAATAGGAAAACTCATCCTAAAAAGACTAGCCTGTTAGGAGAGAGAGCTCGTTCGATCACCAGTTGCCATTCACAACCAAAGTGGGACATTAGAGTTACCTTGAAAGCAGCTGCGTAGGCGGCTTGCAGGTTCGACATGCCTTCGAATGGTAGTTTGTTAAGTATGAGCTCCCACAGCACGATGGCGAAACTATACGCGTCAACCTTGTGGTTATAGTGTTTCTTTTCCCCGTCTAAGCGTCACTGTACTATAAAGCTAAAACACAAACAACACGAAAGCAACGAGTGATACTTTCAGCAAATGCGTTTAAGAGATGGAAAACCAGAAGACGGAAAGACATCGGGTAGACTACCTCTGGCGCCATCCAGCGATATGTTCCAGTCTCAGCAGTCATCATCTCTGTCAATGACTCTTCTCGTGCCAACCCAAAATCTGCAAGTTTGATGGTTTTGTGGTCCTCTGTCAAGAGCAAGTTCTCTGCGGGAAAACCAAAACCAAGATGAATCAATATGTTGGTCCACTAAATAAAACGAGCTCTCTCTCCTGATAGGATAGTCTTTTGGCTGTAGTACGAGTATTGAATGTGCAAGGTTTCGGTAAAAAACAGCTAAATGGCCTCTCGTCATTAGCAAGAATCTTCACATTCGATAGAACAGTGCAGACTATAGACGAATTAGGCAATTAGCAACACGAGACTTGAGTGAAATCAACAAACAAAATGGTAACCCAAAAGTAACCAAACATGTGTTCCAAGATTAAAGTTATGCAATTTGAAAAGCATGGCAGCAACAGAGCAGACATCAGTTTTTTCGTTGGAATATATGAGGCAAAGGATCTGAATTCGGATTTCAGCATAATAAGTCTTGTAACTCACGGAAAGGTACTGAATTATTATCATTACCGGGCTTCAAGTCGCGGTGTATGATTCCGTGAGAATGCAAGCATTCCATTGCGCGAGCTATGTCGAGGGCGAAACCAATGGCAACCCGCGTATCCAGACACCGAGGCCGTAGGTTCAGCAAATACTTCCTCAATGTCCCGCCAAGCATAAGCTCGGTTACTACGACCATAACCGGCTCCTTACAAGCTCCAATGAACTGCAAGAAAAAGCGACGCCAATGAGCCACGCTAAGGAAAACTCCAACATTATCACTACAACAACTACATAGACACTCACACACACACACACACACATGAAAGATCAACGATTTAAAATGTGTAGAATGTAAGAACATTATTTTCATAACTTTCTCCACTTATTAACTCACAAAACAATAATACATAAAATCTTGTGCCGAAAAGCAAATGCTTCACATTTAGTGGGACGGAGGGAGTATGAAACATCAACAATTTAAAATGTGTAGAACGTAAGAACATTCTTTTTGTCGGACACAATAATACGTATATTCACCAAATATTTCCTAGCTTTCTCTGATTGAACTGTGTACCGGGAATTGTTCCAGCATCAGATTGGCATGCACGCGGACATCTAAAGCAGTGTATTAAACTACAGAATGTCAACCATTCACGGAAAACAAATAGCGAAACAATTAAGTTCTCCGACCGTAGTGCTCAACACGCAATATTCACAACGAACTAGATCTATATAATTAGACAACGACACGGATTCCTAACAACCTACACAAGTCAAAGACAGAGACTACTAAAGAGGGGTAAAAACACAACCTTAACCAAGTTCTTGTGCATGACTTTGGACAGCATTGCAACTTCTCTATCGAATCTCCCCTCCCTCTTCGCAATCTCCTCCGGCGTCTCTCCTCTATGCACAATTTTGATAGCAACAATCTTGTTCTTGTATCTAAAAGAGAGTGAGCAATCACAGTTCACAACTATGAATCTTGATTTTCCAAGAGAGAGATAATGAAATCAAATAAAAACAAAGAGGGCAAGAAATCTAAGAGTCAACTCACTTTCCCTCGTAGACTTTGGCGTGGGCGCCTTCTCCAATCTTCGGACCAACCAATAGAAGCTTCGGATCCACCAACCATTTTGGGTCCAAACTAAACTCTGTCATTCCTTCATAATACCCATTCCCAGATCCCATCTCTCTCTCTCTCTCTCTCTCTCTCTCTCTCTCTCTCTCTCTCTCTCTCTTCAGATGAGCAAACTCATTTAGTCATTTATTCAAACATCTCCAAGATCGAAACTTTATCACTCCCTCAAGCACCATACGCGAATCCTTCATCAGGAATGAGAACAGAAGCTCAATAGGCAAGAGAAAACAGAGGAAAAGATGTTGGAAAGGAAAACAATTGCAAGTACAAATAATTGAAGGTGAAGTGGGGAGACTTGATCCAAGGTTCAGTTTACTTTGTTGTGTGATCTTATCCCTTTTCATTGCACAACTCAACTGAAACAGGTAAAATATCTCTTTTCATTGCTTAAAAGATTAGTGTTGATGGTGATTAACACAATTAATTATTATGATTAATGTTAATTAGCATAATTGGATGTAAGTTACTATCCAAATTATTTCTACGGAATCAGACTAGTTGATTAAATAACATGTCACACAATTTAACAACTTAAGACCCACAACACATGACCACTTCATTTACACTAACTATTCACTTTTCTTTATTTTTTATTATTTCCTACAATTTTTTCAATTATTTTTTTATTTTAATTTTTTCTTATCTAAGTACTATAATGTGTAATAATGTATATTTATACTTATATTAAATAACCATAAGTCCATAACCCACAATATTATGGATCACTACTAGTATTATTTATGATTTCATATTTATTTTTAATTATTTATTAGGAGTATTTCACTTTTATCATTCTTAAGTTTTAATTATTTCTTATTTCATGTAATGCGCAATTCATATTTCCAATTTTTCATTTCTTAATTATTTTTTTTCTTATTTGATACTTATAATTTATAATTGCATCAATTCATTGATTTATTTTGTCAATAATAAAAAATATAAACTTCAAAAAAATTTAAAAGACTATAAATTGAAATAAAAAAAATTACATAATTGAAAAAATACAAAATAAAAAAAACTATATACTACAACTTAAACAATTCACAATTTCTCTTCGAGATACGTCTTTGCATAAGGTTTTCGAACATAAACTACACTAAGCATTCTCAATCGATTTCTCATTTCCCACACTACTTGGGACCTTCCTTTCTTTTAGTAGTTGTATACTTGTCCAATTAGTGCTTTGCAATATACAGTATTTGAGTTTGTAGCTTGTAAATTCTCTTTCAACTCATAGTTGTTACTGAATGAGATTGCATATTAGACTTTATTTTTACTTTCTTGTATTTGTCTAGTGCTTTTCTTGATGATTTTTTATAGTTTCTTTTTTATGTTCTATATAAATCATTGGATCACAAAATAGATGGTCTAGAATCTATATCTATTTCATGAAGATCGGCATAAACCGCATAAAGTTAATAGAAAACATGCCTTTCTAATAGAATTTCAACACTTGGGAAATGTCATGAGATAGTAATATGCTACAAGATACAACTCAATCTTCTATACGAATAAGATTTCAATAATTAGAACCGCATCAACGCGTGACAGAAAATTTCACCTGGCCGGGCTTCATAAAGCTACTCAACGGCGCTTGTACAAACAAGGCTTTAACTCGGGCCAGTTGATATCCCTAGGTTTTTGTTTTTCCTGCAGAGGTAAAAAAACAGAAGAATGTGATTCCACTATCTGTAATCAAACTATTTAGGGACAGAGGAAGGTGACAGAAACAAACCTTTTTTTGAAAGTGAAACAGTATAAACATTTTGTTTGAGAGGTCCTGCACATAAGAAGATAACTTTGAGCAATGGCTGTGAGAGTCTTATATAATGCGAAAGTAGAAAGTGCGACAACCTTGGATTTGGAGGTGAATCCTAGTTCGCATATGGCTTTCACGAAATCATTCGGGTCTGCTCCTCCAGTGGTTGGATCGAGTCTGCTTTTCACCTCAGCTATTAAAAGCCACCCTCTGCACATGGAAAATAAAAGTTGTATTATGAAATGGATGTATAATGCGCAGAAAAAGGAAGATGAAATCGAATGCGTACTGAGGCTTTAGAACCCGATTTGCTTCCTGAATGTAACTAGGGAAGTTTGTCCCCATGAGTGAGAGGCAAAACACAGCAATATCAACAGAGGATGAGGCGAGCGGTGTCTGAAAATCAAAGTAGATGCTTTTCAGCAATAGCAAATGTAGATATCATCCAAATAAACCATATTTCAAAATACAGTGATTCTACATAATACTTAAGCTTCGGACATTTTGGCTGATGCACGAAATTGGAGGATGATTATTTTTAGTTCTTTTCCTTCTACTTACATAAACGTGGAAGAAAGAAAACAAGGAAATGTTTGGTACGTACGTTGGACATATCACATGCTATTATGGAAGGATCATTTGAGACGAGATCAAAGGAGTGAACTTTATTCTTCACACTTTTAGCAAGCCTTGCATCCCCTGAATAAGATCAAAACATAGACTTTTTAAATCAGAGATCAAAATATAAGATTCTGTATAGAATTTGAAGATTCTTACCACAACCAAAATCAGCAACAACTAGAGAAGGGCTACGATCCTTAATCCATTTTATAATGACATCATTTGGTTGTTCGGGCCAAAGTGACATTTGTGCTTGGTATCCAGAATGGTACTGGTAAAACAAGTAATTATACATGATGAGCTTCCATAAAATATACTACTAAATGGAAGGCGTAGGTAGAATATAGGCTACACATAACAGATCGCGCAGAAAGTAAAACCAAATGAGTCAAATCTGAGACATCACATTGAAATCCTCACATAGATGAAAGTAGTTGGTAAGGGAGTGCTGGACGGCGACACAACCTCTCTCTCTCTCCACACACACACACAAAAGAAGATTACTAGACGCTTAAACCATCGCATACAGCTGTGCGGGCAATTTCTATGCTCTCAAATCACAAGCCAGTTAAGAGTTGTTCGTGTGCACTGGAAAATGTTCAACAATATAACTTACAGATCCTAAGCTGCGAAGTTAAACTGCATCTCCTATTATGGCCAATTGTATTCACTTAAACCGAGCTAGCAAGTAGCAAAGTGGATAGCTTTCTATAAATCATATGAATCCAGACCTTATTTCACAATATACAGTCACCATTAGACAACATTATAATAACACCTCAAAAAAATACTACTAATTCTACAGATGTTTCATTTTTAACTGTGAATTCTACATATGTTTAATTATTAACTTCTGAAAATTAATAATTAGGAATAGAAATATTCAAGCTCAGTAGAACTCATTCACACAGCTTAATCTTACTTCACTCCAACAATCTAGGTTTTCTCATTGCAGCTTGTCACATATAGATTAAATTAAATCAAGTTAGAAAAACTAAATTACAGCTCACCACATTGAACAATGAAGGATCCTCTTTAAAATATTCCAGTGCCTCATCT
This sequence comes from Salvia splendens, assembly GCF_004379255.2. Lineage (NCBI taxonomy): Eukaryota > Viridiplantae > Streptophyta > Magnoliopsida > Lamiales > Lamiaceae > Salvia > Salvia splendens. The sequence goes on along the minus strand of NC_056050.1, from coordinate 27,154,594 downwards.
CCACTGTGAAACCCCCAAAAATTAGGAACAAATTCAACTTTTATTGAAAAAAAAACAGGAATCAGATCAAACCTGCAAGTGTAAAGCTTCTCATTGATCATGCGGAAATAGCCTCCTGATAATCTAGCTTTCATCTGTCCAATCAAGACATAATTCAATTCAATTTATACATACAATATCGAACCAAAATCCATGTAATTCGGAAAATTACTAGAAACTACGAGCTCGCACCTTGTCGAGGAAAGACGACTTCGATTTCGAGCTGCTTTTAGTCGGATTAGCGACACCGGAAGGAGTGGCGGTGAATGAAGATGCATTATTTTTGGCAGCGTATTCTTTGCGGCGGTTTCCCCGCTTCCTCTTTTTGCTCCGCCGCTGCTCCTCCGTCATTTTTTTCCCACGAATTATTCTGGTTCAGTTTTGGCGGCGTGAAGATGCAGCAGTCGTAGAAGAGATGGAATCATTGGGCTTAAGGCCCAATATATATTGGCCTTGCAATTTGGGCTCATTGTAAAAATATTTAATTGAAAAATTATTAATACTCCCGTCATCACAAGTTAATTGAGATATTTCTTTTGTTTTAACAAGATTTATTAAAAGTGAGGTTAAGTGAATTAAGTGAAGAGAATAAAATACCCTCTTTGTATTCGAAATAAATTGATTCGTATTTTCATGACATCCCAGTGTGAATAACTCATTTATTTTTTATTACCAAATAATTTTTATTCTCACGTCTACTTTCTTATCTCTCAAATTAACTCACCACTCACCACTGACATCTTTCATAATTTTTATGCCAAATTATAAATATTTCACTTTAGTTGGGACACATAAAGTCGATAAAGATAGAGAAAAAATAAAATAAAATAAAAAATAACTTAATAGATAGACATTACCCTTATGAATTGATTAACTGGATGAATAGAATAATTTTATTTTGAAATATTCCCTCCATCCAAAATTAGTTGAGTTATATTTCAAATTAGTTGGGTCATTTTCGCAAAACAAAACATCTAATTTAACCATTTTTATTTATTACCTTTAAAATAAATTTCTTAATATTCGTGTTCAAAATATTCACCAAAGCAAGTAATATTTTTTTCAAAATGCGAAAAATAATCAAAATCTATATTTTTATGAAAATTGATTTTATTTGGATTATAATAAATAGTGTGGAATATGGTGGCATTATAAAAATATTGAACTCACTAATACAAGTAGATGATATATAGAATTAGTGATGCTGCAGAAATGGAAGATGTTTAATCCAACCACAGTCCGCCACTCAAAAAACCGTTACAAAACTCTTCTTACCGCTACTCTCCATTCAAGATTCATCTCTAATGAAATTGCCCACAACTTGTTCGACGAAATTCCCCACAGGACTCTGCATGCCAATAACCGCATCCTCAAAAGCTACTGCAGAGACAAAAGGTACAAAGAAGCGCTGTCTCTGTTTTCCCGCCTCTCCTCATCGGAAAAACCCGATCTTTACTCGATTCCCACAGCTCTCAAGGCGTGCGCCGCGCTAAAAGCGCTCGGCTTTGGGAAGGCGATACACAGCTTTTCCAAGAAGGATGGTCAAATCGGCAGCAACTTGTTTGTGGGGTCGGCTTTGATAGACATGTACGCGAAATGTGGAGCGATGGATGAGTCATTGCGCGTGTTTGAGGAGTATCCTGAGCCGGATACGGTCTTGTGGACCACGGTTGTCACGGGGTTTGAGCACAACGGGCGGAGTTTGGATGCGTTGGGGTTTTTTTCTCGAATGTCGATGGCGGAAGGTGTTGTGATTGATCCGGTTGCTCTTGTTAGTGTTGTGTCTGCTTGTGTCCAGTTGTTGGAGTTGAAGGTGGGGAGGAGTGTCCATGGTTATGTGATTAGGATGGGATTGGGAAACGGCTTACCTTTGTCGAACGCGTTGCTGAATTTGTATGGAAAGACAGGTTTGGTTAATTATGCATCGAGATTGTTTGAGGGAATGGAGGAGAAGGATGTGATTTCGTGGGGTTCGATGATTGCTTGCTATGCTCATCACGGTGGTGCGAAAGAAGCGCTTGCTCTTTTCAAAGATATGATCTTTAGAGGAATCGAGGCGAATGCAGTTGCTTTGATCAGTGTTTTGCAAGCGTGTGAAGCTGCGTGTAGTTTAGACGAGGGGAAAAGGATACACGAACTTGCTGCAAGAAGCGGATTGGATGCGGATGTTTTAGTCTCCACAGCTCTGATTGCTATGTACATGAGCTGCTCTGCCCCAGATGAAGCGGCTGAGGTGTTCAAACGAATGCCTGAGAAAGACGCGGTCTCATTCTCAGCAATGCTGCGCGGATGTGTTGAAAATGAGAGGGCGTGGGAGTCTATTGGAGTTCTACGCGCTATGTTGGCTAGTGATTTTCGGCCGGATGCTTATGACTTGGTTAAAATCTTGACTGCTTGCTCAGAGCTAGGCGTTCTTCAGCAGACGAGGTGCTTCCATGGTTTTGTGATCAAGGGTGGGTTAGGCGATGATTCGTTTGTCTCTGCTTCGCTCGTGGAATGCTATGCGAAATGCGGTAGTTTGGAATGTGCTACCTCGATTTTCGGGTGTGTAAAGGATAGAGATGTTGTTGTGTGGAGCTCTATGCTAGCAGCATTTGGGATTCATGGGAAAGGAAGGGAGGCGTTGGCTTTGTTCGATGAGATGGTGAAGAATTCGGGTGTTAGGCCGAATGAGGTGTCGTTCGTCTCCATTCTGTCGGCTTGTAGTCATGCTGGTTTAGTTCGAGAGGGCATTGAGATGTTCGATTTGATGGTGAATGGCTACAAACTAGCACCAAACTCGAAGCATTATGGGATAGTGGTCGACCTCCTTGGCCGCGTGGGGGAGGTAGAGAAAGCCATGGGATTCGTCAATGGGATGGCGGATGGTGGTGATCCGAGCGTGTGGGGTGCGTTGCTTGGCTCGTGTAGAGTTCATCGGGACAACGAGATAGCAGAGATTGCGGGGAGGAAACTGGTTGAGTTGGATGGTTGTGATGCTGGTTATTATGTTTTGTTGTCGAATGTGTATGCCGTTGATGAGAAGTGGAGAGAAGTTGCTCGGGTTCGAGGATTGGTCGAGAAGAAGAAGAAGAAGAAGAAGAAGATGAAGAAGGTGTCGGGTAGAATCGTGGTTGTAGTAGGAGATCAAGTGTGTAGTTTTGTAGCAAATGATAGATATTGTCAACAATCCAACCATATCTTTGATTTGTAAGTGTAGAGTGTAGCTTCTTCTTTTTCTAGATTGTTTTGTAGGAATGTAACAAGTGCAAACTCTAAATATCGTACAAACTCTAAACTATAATCTAGACCGTTAGAAAATGTCAACAGATCACAAAATAGTAGCAACAGAAAATGTCAATATAGTGTCAACGGTCGATGTTGTGTTGACATTTTCTGTTGCTACTATTTTGTCATATGTTAATATTTTTTAACTGTACAGATCATAGTTTGAAGTTTATACAGTATATGGGTTTGCATTTTATCACTACCCTTATTTTATATGTGTTGAAAGATCATCAATGTTGTCATTCTTGAATTTTTTTTCCATATATATATATATATATATATATATATATATTTAGTTGTGATTTTGATTTCATGAATGCACATTTTTGGTGTTTTTACCTTTATTTTATTTATAATCCATCTATGTGTTTGCGAATAATTGTCTCATATTGATTACTCCTTCCAACCATTATTTAAAGAGCCCTTTTACCATTTTAGTTTGTCCACGATTTATATAACCATTTACTTTATTCCACTTTTAGCATGTGTTATCAATGAATTTCTTATGAATAGAAAATAAGTACAAATATTAATTTAACAAAAATATAAGGAGAACAACAAGAAGTCGTCGGACCTCTCAATAAAAGCATCATTGTTAATGATTAGATATGAGAACTCATTCCAAGATACTAGCATATCAAAAGAGATTAGTGCAGAGAGACGTATAGAGAGTTGATTTTGAGGGAAGGGGCGATGCCGGGGTTGTTGCTTAGGGCATGAATAACCCCGTCCCCATTTCTGGCCCCAAGTCCCCTCCACGTCATCATTCCTCTACAATTGCGGCCCAGGCCCCGACTGCTCTAACCCTGCAGGCCGCAACTCCGGACGCAATTAATAAATGACACTATTCACAGCTCCAACATATTTAACTCGTAAACGCAATTCGTTGAACAATTGAAACTGGGAAATGCATTGTTCGTTAGAAAATTAACATTACATTACTAGACGGAGCAAATTTAAATTACTAGAAACCCGAGCCACGACTACTACTTCTTCATTTGGGCGCGAAGGTAGGCGATCATCTCACGGTGCAACTCGAGCTCGTCGTCCGACATCTTCGTTGTATCCCTCGCTGTCAACTCCGTCAGCTGGCTCATCCGCCATGTAATATTCATCTCCGACAAAGTGTCGGACATCTTATCCAGAGACGGATTGATCGGCGGTGGCACCATGGCAGGGTTGCTCGCAGTTGCCTTCCCCTTTGCTTTCCTCTTTGTCGCTTTTGTTCCCATCGGGCGGCTCTGAATGCTAGGAGAGGAGCCGAAGACGTCGTCGTCCGTCACGTTGAGGTCGATCGTCAGACCTCCTTCGCTCGAAGAGTAGTTTCCGGAGGCGGAAACTTTGGTTCTCTTCGCCGCCCCAGTTGCCGTCGGCTCGGCACCACTGGTGTACTTCGGGCTCTTCTCGACGAGCTTCCAAACGTCGAAGTACTTGAAGGCCTTCTTCCCGTCAGCGAAGAACGCCTCCTTCGACGAACGCCTTCTCGACGAGGCCGCCTCGCTGTGCCCGCTTGGCCACATCCGGACTACGTTGGCCCACTTTCCGTTCCACTTGCTCATATCCGCCTGGACCCAGCCCCAATGCTTGTGCAGCTTCACGTAGCTACGCTCGATCGACCCTTTAGGACGGCCAGCGTTATACTTCTGAGCAATCCTGTGACACCCGTGACCCAAATCATACATCATATTGCATAATTTTATATTTTATTATAATTACATGACATATATTTTTATTATAATTATAGAGATTGAGTAGGTTGCTATATAATATTGCATTTAGTAAATTATGTAAAAGTAATATAATTGTACATGCACATATATAAGTATGTGTGTGTATGTGTTAGTGCAACCTTAGTGATCTTCTTTAATATTATATAGATAATTTCTTTTTTTACTATATATATTTTACGTGCATATGAGGTACGCCAATGTAAGAAAATTGTTAGTGATAAAACATTGGCCGCCATAGTATATTAATAAATATATGTGTATAAAATGGGATAATACGTGGGAGTTGGAGAACTATGCATGCATTATTTTTTTTATTAGCTGGACTAATTTAAACCTAGTGACTAAGCTTTTTGAGGACACCTCCTATACTAGAGAGTATAGTTGAAGAAATAGGATAAAAAAATAAGGAAGGAGAAGGAGTCGGGAGAGTATATGATCTAGAAAAAAATACATAGTGGGAGCTCATGTAGTTATTAGGACCGAGGGTTGTGAATTAGGAGACAGAATATGAGGCTCGGTTAGACTATGATGTCATAATCAGGTGTGTATAAATCACACTTTTAGTTTTACATGTGTTATGTGATTGATTGTTATATGTTGAATGAGAGTGAATTATTGGATTATATGGTGTGAAATTGATATGATTATGAATTATTTGATTTTGATGGTCGAATATGATATGAATATTTGATTGCTGAAATGGACATGTTTGTTTAGATATATTGGATAATTTGATGGAATATGATATGGATATGTTATTGGTGCAAATGATGTGTTCATGATACCGATTATGTGAATCATTGGATTAAAGAGGATCTGTGACGGTTTTGCCCTGGATCTGAAATCACAGTGGGACCTTCGGGTCAAATCACATTGGGACCTTCGGGTCAATCATATTGGGACCTTCGGGTCAAACATATTGGGACCTTCGGGTCAAATCACAGTGGGACCTTCGGGTCAAATCATAATGGGACCTACGGGTCAATCATATTGGAAATCTCGGGCAGATACCAGGCTTGACTGTTACAGACTAATAAACTGAATAGAGTGGCATATGCATATGAATATGAAATGGTTTGTTTTTAAATTATGTTATATATATTGTTTCTGATTATATGTATTGATAAAAGAATATGTTTGATGTTTGTATCATGTGAGATTAAAGGTGGAAATTTATATACACTGAGTTGTGGCTCATTAAAACCACTAAATTTTTCAGGAATAAGATAGCAGTAAGTTTTGACTGACATGGGTCATAGGAACTCCACGTGTTATCAGGTTCGGCGGCTAACGCATATTGGCAACCTTCTCCTCCTCATCATTTTGCATGTAGATAAATGTATAGTATATAGAGTGATGAGAGGGTTCCACTACTGTATAGAATGTTTTGAAATATGTATCGGATAAGTGTTGGTTTGAACTTATATAATATGGATGTTCTATGAATTAGACACGTGTATTGATTGCTTTTATGATAAGGGATTTATTTATTATAAGAGTATACGTCAGAGGGGTTGAGGTGTGACAAATCCGCTCCCAGAAAGCCTTGCCGGTCTGCTGGTTGCCGATGATAGGATCCTCGGCGACGTCGATGTAGTTCCTCGCAAGCCACATTGTCTCTTGCGGACCGTACTTCTTCGGCCCATCCTCCTCGCCGACCTTCTCCTTGCCCCGCTCTTGAGCGGGCTCCATCTCGCTGATCTCGAATTCATCGGTGTTGACCGGCGATGTTACATCAACGTTGCTACCGACTCCCGGACCAGGCTGTGGCTGCAATAGTTGCGACCCCGGTATGTACCAATTGTTCAAGTTAACGAACTCCTCCATCTCACGTTCATCGCTGTTGAACCAATCCATTGACGCTGAAATAAAGGGTATAATATAGATTGAAATGGAATGCACGTAAGATTGATGCACAAATGGAATGCTCGTATTTATAGACACAAAATCAAAAAAAATAAATAAATAAATTGGACTTGCGTCCCGGCCCGAGAGCGTGTAACGCTGGGTCGGGACTCGCGGATACGGCCCGTCCCCCGAATAACGCCGTCCCAGGCCGGGATCGTGGCACGGGGACCGGCCCAGGCCGTGCCGCCTCCTCCTCCAACGCGCGGGACGGGCCGGGACTCGCGATTTGCAGCCCGGCCCTCCGCGTTATTCATGCTTTTAGAGACCAAGATGATGACAAGGACGGATCCTTGTCGTCTTCGATGGGAAAGCATTCCAAGAATGCGGTATTAAAGAGATAGAGGCATATTGATAGAATGATAAGAGGAAGAAGTTTAGATTTTTCACTTTTTTCACTTTTTTCACTTTTTTTAGTTGCCATTGAGCATGAATTTATTTTTGTTTGTTGAATTACTCTGAGAATCACTTTAGGTTGTGATTTATAAATTACTTTACATTATTTAAAACCATAATATTATTATAAAATACTAGTAGTAAATTATAATGACCAAATTTAATTGGTTAAACAGTTCAAATGATAAAAATCTCAACACCCTTCACTTATTAATTGTTGACTTTATTGGAGTATTAAGTTTTCAATTTGATAAAATTGAAAAAAATGATGTGAGATTGAAGATTTTATAGAAATAAAAAGGAAAAAATACCACCTCCATCCCCTAATAGTTTTGGACGGATAGTGGAGGAACAAAATTGATAAAGTTTGAGAAATATAAAGAAAAAGTGATTGATTTCATTCTAGCCTCAAAATTGATCAATAAAGAAACTACCAAGTGAAGGACAGACAAAAACAGCCATAACAACAAACCTAACAACTACAGTTTCAAATGAAAAACAAGAGTAATCCAAGATGAAAGATTATCATATAAAAACGTAGTAAAACTGATAGGAATGAGTTGCTTCTTGCCCATAAAAATAATCAGATCTTGAAAAACCAGCTAATACAAGAAGATGAGTGACATTCACATTCCACCAAAGAGCATACAAACATTCTAGGAGATAGTTTAGCCCTACAACTTGTATACCTACCTCCCATAGGGATGGTACCTTCCACTCCCACCACCACCACCACCACCACCGGCGCCATATCCTCCTCTGTGTCCATAAACAGAACCTCCACGCCCGCTTCCATAGCTATCGCCATAGCCAGCATCATAACCACCGCCATACCCAGCACCACCATACCCTGCATACCGATCCGCTGGCCCCCCATACTCACTGCCTACATCATACCCTCGGCCAAAACCACCCCCAAAATGGCTCGAGTATCCTAGGGGAGATTCCATTCTTAAACCTGCTCCATAACCAGGAACGCCATATCTACCGTAGGCATGGAATTCGGGTCCCCCACCATATCCACCATACTCGCTGGCTCTACTTCCATAGACTCCTCCACTGGATCTATAAGAACTGCCACCGAAACCACCACCCCCATAACCACCATCATATCCACCATAGGTTTCCCGGTGGCCTCCGCCGAATGGGGTTCTAGAATTACTTGGGCGCCTGGATGGCGGTGGTGCCAAGCTTGTCTTCTTGGGTTCCGCCTTCTTGATTTCCACCTACATATAATGGTAAGAGTTATCAAAACAATGTTGGTTAAAGATAATAAAAGACCAAGCTCAAAAACTTCCCACTCTTCTATAGAGAAAGACAGCTAGCATATTCTATGCATGAATCACTATGAAGATGATAGTTGTGGAGTTACTGATTAACTATTCGTTATTTGTTTCAGCTAGGAGTCACTTAATTGTAGGTTTATCTGAGTCGGTGTTTATCATTAGGGTTTTATTATTTATAGTTCCTCAACAAGTGAAAATGGTGCCTTCTTGTCTTGGGATTTCCTTTCAGTTCGATTAATTTTTCTAGGTTTCTTTCTGTTCTCATTACCTTTACTCTATCAGGAGGTGAGGGAAAGAAACTGGCACTATAGACAGCCTATTCATGATTAAAAGGGAGGATATGTCCATCTATTATGAGCTGATGATGATGTCTAGATATAATAGATAAAAAAAATTACTTTCTTTCTGGACGAAAATAGATCCAGAAACAACCAAAATGCACCAGCTAAACCTCTGTGCTTTGACTCGAAACTATAGCAGTAAAAAATATTATTGCCACTTTCCAGTAAGCATAATATGACACTAACAATATTCACATATCTCGATAAAGAATAAAAATAGTGGTATAAATAAAATTAAATTCTTCAATAATATAGCTCAGGCACTTACTTGAGTCCCAGAAAAATCAAGTCTGTTCCCCTTTGCTAAGAGATCATCCACACTCTGATCAGATTCAAATGTGATAAATCCAAATCCACGAGATCGACCAGTAGAATGATCTCTCATAATCTGTTGCTCCTTTACCTCTCCATAATTCGAAAAAAAATCCCTGAATTCATCTGGCACACAAACAAAATCACCATTCACTAACAATTCCACCTACAAGCTCCAATCAGTCCAAGAAGAACAAACTCTAAAAACAACATTTCAAATTACCATCATCCACAGTAGTCGGGATGCCACCTATGAAAATCTTCTTAGTCTTGAAATCTTTAGAATTCGCTCCTCTTGGTATAGTTCTCTTTATCTCCACCTATACAAAGTTAACATGAAATGAGCTCCAAGTAATCATAAAACTAATTACACTACCATTTTTCAAAAAATCAGTATGCCTACTTGCTTTCCATTAATAATGTGAGTTTCCTCGATGACCCTATCGACTACAGAAGAATCAGCGTAGGTCACAAACCCAAACCCCCGGGGCTGCCCTGTGCTCCTATCCTTCATTATGACCGAATCCGTAATCTCCCCATATTTACCAAAGTACTTGATAAATTGATCTGGAACATAAATCCATATAATAAGAGCAGGAATATTAACACGAAGAGCTCCCAAAAATTTTAAAGGGATAAAAATGAAGAGGAAATCCATAAACACAACAAAACTCCTCTTCCAAATAAATGAATTCAATGATTATAACTAAATAGCTTCCTTCTATGATTCAAGAAGACAAAGTAAGAGCAAGAACATAAACATAACTCTCTCTTCCCAATTTTAAGGGATAAAAACGAAAAGGAAATCAACAAACAAAGTAAACTTCCTCTTCCAAACACGAAAATCTCTCACTTCACACGGTGATTTCAATTTCAAACTAACTGAGTTCCATGGTTCAAACAAAGAAAACATTGAGAAACAGTGTAAACGCAATTACCAGAAGTAGTTTCTCGAGCAAGACCTCCGATGAAAATTTTACTGCATCACAAAAACACAAAATTAGAAGCTCATTTCACAAAATGAGCAAAGCAAAAACAGTATAACAGCTACAGTAAACTTAATCTACCCAGGGCTAGCTCCATCGCCGGTGTGCGGATGAGAATTCTCGGAATTGACGTTTTCAGGCGTCCTCGGAACGTCGTCGTCCTGATTATCCGGCCTAGGGTCGGATTCTGTAAAATTTCGATTGTCTTCCATGTGAATTGGGTGCGTATGGATTCTGTGGCGGTGGACGGTGGCGCTATCGGTTGGAATGCGGCTGTGGTTGCCGATTGGTCTACGAAGCTCTCGTGATTTTGTCGGCGGTTGTGAACTTATCAGTATCTGTAAACCCTATCACGGTTAATCTTGGCCGTCGGATTTTGGCTTGTTGATTTGGTCGGTTCTGATTGGTTGGTATTGATTTTGAATTCAAATTAGGAAATTAGAGTAAAAATCAGTGAGTTAAGTGAGGTGGAATTTGATAGTATTATACACATATTTAGAAATTACATAAATGTAAATTTTCAAAACAATTCGTTACATATAAAATATGTTATAAACTATTGCTTGTATGATTTCTAATAGTAATTTGTTTGCACTTCACACTCAATACTTAAAAACGAATTGTAAGTCTATTAATTCCCTCTTTGATGAATGAGGTTCGGTTTGCAAGATTGTATCCCGAGATTAAATATGTAGTGTGTTTGGTTTATGAGATAACTCAATCCTAGATGCATAATTATGGAATAATTAGTCATAGTTAACCCGTTATGACTAAAATAATCAATTTAACCCTATATTATATCTTGAAATTAATTTATCTAGGAAACCGAACACCGCCGACAATTTTATCTCAAGTAATGCTTGGAATCCCCCTACAAGTATATTCGTGGTTTAAGTTATACTCGCCCGCAGGGACGTAGCGCAGTTGGCAACGGAGGGACAGATCTTGCTGCAATAGTTTAAGTTATACTCCTTTGAAGTAGTAGAAATCAAAGATTCCATGTTATGTTCAAAATTGTAACTTCTTTTTGTGTTTCGGATTTTCTATTATTTTTCGTTTTCCCCATTTTTATTTTGAGACAAACCATTGATAAAAGTTGCGAATCAATAAAATTGATATGGTAGCTCAAATTCAATCCACTTTGAAGTGTTTCAGTTTCAAAAGTGGAACCACGTTTACAACTAATGGCATTATTGAGTATTATAAATGTCAGTAATGTTGAAAGAATTTGGGTTAAAAAAAGTTATTGTCAACTTCCACTAGATGTCACGGTTCCAATTCAAAATAAATTTGAACTATAAACATTCCACAAGTAAATTTACGATTTCAGTTTTTGAATCATGAATCGACAAATCTATTTCATCTACATTTTATTTTAAATCTGTTTTAATTAATTTTCCACATTTTATCGACAAATCCATTTTAAACGGGTGAACTGTTGTGTTGGTTCCGATTCAACCATTAACTTTAACTCAGAGCATTTCTAATGGTAATAGGCCAGCCATAGACTAATCACAAACTCTTTCTGTCACATCATCAACACTAAAAACTTCTTCTGCTACATCATCAGGACAAACAACTGGACAGACAATAGGTTAGTCACAATAAATAAAATTATAAAAAACAAATAATTAACAATCACACAAAATACGGAATTAAATTTACGACACAAATACGGAAAAATTCAATAATAATATTTAAATTAAAAAAAATACATTAATTAAAAAAAATCTAACGACGTGCAGTCATCCGCGCCCACAACTCTTCAATTAAATCATTTTGGAGTCGAATATGAGCATCCACTTGGTGCATGTCGGCATGTCCTTGAGGCGGCCGACTTCATCGTGAGGTACCCCTTTGTATCAACCGGTTTATCTAACGGGATGATAGGCCTTGAGAGCCTATCGAGCAGCGAGCACCTGTTGGAAACGAGCAAGAATAATGAAACAACACCCAAGCCGCGCTAGGGTTTGTGAGAAAATAGGGTTTTCGAGAAGAAGGCCTTTTTATTGCTTAATTCTCGAGATAATGACTCTCTAATGGATCCTATTATTTATAGGATCGCAACCCTGCTTGATTCGACTCTACGATTCGGGAAAGAATCAAGAAGAAAACCCGAAAAGATTTATCAAAATCTACCCTAATTAAACCACGTTCAAAAGGAAATAAAATCAAAAGAGTATATGCTTAAAGTTCCATCTCTATCTCTAATATGGCATGTAATCTTTGAAACGGGCCGGTCTTGACGTCACACGTTTGGGCCGGTCGTTCCTTCCGCGGGTTGTACTCGCTGCACGTCCCCTTGGCTTGCTCGGAGCTATCTCCTTCTCACGTTCCCCGTCGTCCACGTCATGGTTCGGTTGGTCGTCGACGGCTCGTGGCGGCGACCTCTCCAGGTCCCTATCAACTCCCCCCTGGATATGATCGGCCTTGGCCTCAAGGGTGAGAGACGGAAAATGCTTTAACAACTCCAACGCAGGCTCCCATGAGGGATTGCATGGATCACTCGCCCAATGGGTCAGCCATTGGCGTTGCGGTAAGCCGTCCTGCAGTGCGACCCGTTCACCCGTGGCGCGCACCGGCGTATCAAGAGGATGACCATTCCGAAAGGCGGTAGGCAGTTGATTGGAAGCAACCTCGGAAAGTGGGGGAACGAAGGGCTTCAATAGAGATACATGAAAGACGGCATGTATGCGGCTACCCAGCGGCAGTTGTAACCGATAAGCGACGGCACCTATACGTTCCAAGACGACGTAAGGACCATAATACCGGCGACTGAGCTTGGCGGACAAGGGACGTCCCACGGAAACTTGTCGATGCGGCTGTAAACGGAGTAAAACCTGATCACCGACTTTGAATTCCATGTCTTTCCTATGCTTGTTTGCTTGACTCACCATTCGGACTTGTGCAGCAGCTAAGTTCTTCTTTAATATCTGTAACACAGCAGTTCGCTCCCCCAATGAATCAGCGACGGCGGTATTCCGAGGTGGGCCCGTCGGTGTACAAAAAATGTTCGGGGGATCCCGGCCATACAAAGCCTTGAATGGCGACATCCCGATGCTGGCGTTGTAGCTGCAATTCATTGCTAATTCCGCCCAAGGGAGAAACTCAAACCACCGCTTCGGTTGATGGAAAGTGAAAGCTCGCAGATATTGTTCGAGGGATCGATTAGTGACCTCCGACTGCCCATCGGTTTGGGGGTGATAAGCCGTAGTAAAATGAAGCTTTGTACCACTCATAGTAAGCAGCTCCATCCAAAACTCGCTCAAGAAGATGGAGTCACGATCAGATAAAAGCTTTTCTGGAAACCCATGCAATTTGACAACTGTATTGATAAATAATTTTGCCACTTTAGGAGCATCAAAAGCCGTAGGCAAAGCACCAAAATGTGCATACTTCGACAAACGATCTACCACGACCATAACGGCGGTGTATCCATGCGATGGCGGAAGACCAACAATGAAGTCCATAGATGCAGCGGACCAAACCGAATCTGGTATAGGTAAAGGTTGAATCAGGCCCGATGGTCTGTCTGTGATGTACTTTGTCGCTTGGCAGACCGAACATGCAGCCACATAACGGCGTACATCAACGCGCATTCCCAACCAATAGAACGAAGAAGCGACGCGGGCGAAAGTCCTCTTCTCGCCGGGGTGACCGGCGGCCTTCGAATCATGAGATTCCCACAAGATGTCGAGTCGGACGGAGGAGTCTCTGCTTAGATATAAGCGATGCTTGAAGTATAGCAAGCCATCGTGGGCCGAGATGTGTGCCGGCGCCGTTCCTGCCGTGACCGCCGCGTGGAGTTCTAGCAAGGCGGGCAGAACTTGGTTGTCTTGCCTTATGCGAACCATCAATTCCGGAATAGGGTGGGAGAGCAAGACAAATAAAGTCCGCTCCTCCAATTCATCATGTTCGCGTCGTGAAAGGGCGTCGGCGACGCGGTTCGAAGCGCCGGACTTATACTCAATCTTGAAATTAAAACCCATTAACTTCCGCAGATAGAATTGTTGATCGCTACGGATAATGAACTCACGTCCAAGTAGATATTGGCGCCACTTATGCACCGCTTCAACAATCGCATATAATTCTTTGTGGTAAGTGGAAGCCATACGCCGTCGTGGGCCTATCTTCTTGCTAAAATATGCCAAAGGGTGGCCATTTTGTAACAACACCGCACCGATGCCGAAGTCGGATGCGTCCGTCTCAATGGTAAAGGGAACCTCAAAGTTAGGCAGGCGTAGAACCGGAGCAGCGACCATGGCGGCTTTAAGGGCATCGAAGCTTGCCGTCGCGTCTGGTGTCCATGCAAAAGCCTCTTTTTTCAATAGATCCGTCAGCGGGGCAGCAATAATAGAGTAGTCCTTTACAAAACGACGGTAGTAGCCCGTCAGTCCCAAAAATCCGCGTAGCTGCTTCACTGCAGTAGGGGTCGGCCAAGAAGACATCGCCTCAATCTTCGTCGGGTCTGCCCGAAGTTCCCCCGCCGATATAATATGTCCCAGGTAGTCTATAGTGTCAACTCCAAAGGAACATTTGGACGGCTTTATATAGAAGCAATTCGAGGCTAAGATGGATAAAACCTGTTCCAAGTGAGCCGCATGATCTGCCATAGAAGCACTATATACCAAGATGTCATCGAAAAACACAATAACAAATTTGCGCAGATGAGGTCTAAAAATACTGTTCATAGCAGCCTGAAATGTAGAGGGTGCGTTTGTCAAACCGAAGGGCATCACCAAGAACTCATAATGACCGTCATGCGTCCGAAAGGCTGTCTTGTGGATGTCCGCAGTGTGCATCCGAATCTGATGGTACCCTGAACGGAGGTCGAGCTTTGAGAATATCCGGGCTTGGCTTAGTTCATCAAATAGCTCATCCGCTGTTGGAATAGGGAAGTGATCCGGCGTAGTTGCTGCATTCAAAGCACGATAATCAACACAAAAACGGAATGTACCATCCTTTTTCCTTACTAATAAGACGGGCGAAGAAAAAGGACTAGTGTTGTGCTGAACGACCCCCTGCGCTAGCATCTCCTTGACCTGGCGCTCGATCTCCGTTTTTTGAAAATACGGGTATCGATACGGCTTCACATTAATTGGCCGTGTTCCCTCTGGGAGGTGTATCTTATGGTCCCATTGACGCGGAGGCGGTAGTGAAGTAGGGACGGAGAAAATGGAATCAAAAGATTCCAACACCCTGTTGATGACGGGGTCCGTGGCTGGTGCGTTGGCTAGTGGTTCATGCAGTGTGGTTGTTGGCCCTGTTGCAACTAGCTCGAAGATTTCACAATCCGGTTCCTGACCCACCAATGCAAATAGATTGTTATAGGAGATCTGTCGAGGATTGGCCCCGTCGCCCCGCAGAAAGACTGCGTGATCTGCCCAGTTAAACCTCATCGTCAAATCGCGATAATTTTTGGTGACGTCTCCTAGTTCTTGCAGCCATTGCACACCCAAAATAACGTCCGGACCCTTCACCTGCAGTATAAATAGATCTATATCGAATTGATTCCCCTGAAGAGATATATGAGTTTGCAAACAGGCATACGAGCAACGCAACGACTCGCCGTTGCCAACAAAAACACGGAATGGGCTTATAGGATGAACAGGAAGACTTAGCTTTTCTGCAACGGTGGGCTGGATGAAATTGTGGGTACTGCCACCGTCTATCAGTACAGACACCTCGTATCCATTAATGCGGCCCATCAAGTGGATAGCACGTGGCTTAATCTGAGGCCCGATGACATGAATACTCGAGACATCCCCGGTAATGACCATATTTTCGCCCTCGTCTCCTGTATCTGGCTCTTCCGGAAACGGTGCATCCTCCTCGTCGTCTTCTCCCATCAATGCATAAAACTTTTTGCTAGAGACGTGCTCCCGAGTGTATTTCTCCGGGCACCAATAACACAGCCCCCGACGGGCTCGGTCCGCCCGCTCGGCTGCAGAGACCTTGACGATGGGGACGCCCGGCTTTAGTTGTGGAGGCGGCGGGCGTTGCTGCTGGACGACCAGGGCTGGAGCGGCGGGTCTGGAGCGGTTCTCCTGACCGGACCAGGTCGACCGAGGCTGGGAGATGCGGGGAGTCGTAATATTCTGGCATGCCGCCAATTGTTGGGCCAGAGCAAAAGTCTCGTTGAGCGACAGAGGTCGGCGCGTCAACAACTCCTGTTTGACGGAATCCTGGAGGCCAGCGATGAAGAGAGACGTGAGGGTCTCTTCGCCGACGTTCGAAACCTTCTGCATAATGTTCTCGAACTCGGTTTGGTATGCGTCCACAGTCGTGGTTTGACGGAGTGTGGCCAAGCGACCCACATAATCAACATAAAGGTCCGGGTCGAATCGATGCTTGATGGCCATCAAAAAATCATCCCAACTTTTGCCTTGACAATTATCCTCCCAATAAGTTAGCCAACTAGATGCCGGGTGGTCGAACAAATACGAAGATAGATATATACGATCCGCCAATGGAGTAAAATGGTGATTAAAGTAACGTTGGATCTTGCGAATCCAATCCGTTGCGTTGTCGCCGTTAAATCGGGGTGGCTCTGGTTTGATTTTGGGCGGGGGTTCAGCCTCGACGCCGGACGGAGGAACGACGACGGATTTGGGGAGCGCCCAACGCCTTGTAGGCGCTGATCTGGGATCGAGCAGTTCCTTCGGTGTGCGTTGTGACGCGGTGATGAGAAACGCCAAACTCTCCTCGATTTTCCGAGTTTGGGCGTCTTGCTTGTGCATGTATACCTCAAGATCGAATTGGATCTGTGACAGCTTCTTGTCTTGGCCAGCATACCGTGAGCGCATGTCGAAGAGTTCCTCCGTGAGTTCCGCGTTATTCAGCGGCGGCCCCGGCGGCGGTGGTGGAGGCCGGCCTGTTGTGGGGTCGATAGTCGCCATGGAGTCGATTAAGGGGGAAAGGATGAGAGCTCAATGAAGGCACCAGATGATAGGCCTTGAGAGCCTATCGAGCAGCGAGCACCTGTTGGAAACGAGCAAGAATAATGAAACAACACCCAAGCCGCGCTAGGGTTTGTGAGAAAATAGGGTTTTCGAGAAGAAGGCCTTTTTATTGCTTAATTCTCGAGATAATGACTCTCTAATGGATCCTATTATTTATAGGATCGCAACCCTGCTTGATTCGACTCTACGATTCGGGAAAGAATCAAGAAGAAAACCCGAAAAGATTTATCAAAATCTACCCTAATTAAACCACGTTCAAAAGGAAATAAAATCAAAAGAGTATATGCTTAAAGTTCCATCTCTATCTCTAATATGGCATGTAATCTTTGAAACGGGCCGGTCTTGACGTCACACGTTTGGGCCGGTCGTTCCTTCCGCGGGTTGTACTCGCTGCACGTCCCCTTGGCTTGCTCGGAGCTATCTCCTTCTCACGTTCCCCGTCGTCCACGTCATGGTTCGGTTGGTCGTCGACGGCTCGTGGCGGCGACCTCTCCAGGTCCCTATCACGGGACGTATAGGCCTCCAACTCTTCGTTCATTTGCCGTTCGTACTCCTCAGCATCACCACCACTACTACCACCCGCGTTACTCATTTCACGTTGTTGCTCTTGTACAGAAATTAAGATGGATAGAAAACTCGTTAAAACAAGTGGTGCGAATGAAAATGACGTTCAAATCGCGTATATATAGTGTTTCAAAAAATAAAAAAAATTGAGCTGGCCGATCGCTCGCCGATCAAGAGCCTGCGATGACGACCAGCCGACCGGTGAGCGGATCGGCCAGCGCCCGAAAATCGGCGTCGGATCGCCGATTTTTTCGCCGAAATGGCGCTCGCCGGTTCCAATGGTTCGGCGAGCAGACCGGCCAGCGTCGAGAATCGACTAGCCTGTCCGCTCGCCGCCATCAGAGATGCTCTCAAGGGTGAATCAGTACTCGTATACGGATTCAACCCTTGAGAAATAGTTTCAGTTTCAATATCAGAACCACCTAATCTGTTCCCGGTCGAACCGGGAGTTCCGATTCAGCTAAATCTATACCCAAAAAGGAAACTTGTTAATTTGAAATCAAATCGCTGCACAGAGTGTCAAAGGGCAGCGAAAGAGGAAAGCGATGACGGAAGTTTCAGCTGTCGTCAAACCGAAGCCGCGACCAATCATCCGCATCGGCCTCTTTCTCATTTCTCACAGTCTTTTCGTCAGGTATCTTCTCTGCAGATTTCGAGAATCATCTTAGGATTAATTTGAAACTTAAAACTGATCTGCAATCGAAATTTTCAGTATCGTATGCTGCATAGCTGGAGTTCTAGCGCTTCTGCTTTTGCCTGTTCTCGCGAAGAACACTTACATCTCGGAGAATGCTTTGATGCCTGGTAGGTTTTACCACGATTTTTGTTTTATAATGTGGTCATTTGTGGAATAATTTGATGAGCTGTTGCTTGTGAAAAATTTGTAGCGGATACACGGCTTACTTGCTGTGGATTTGTTTGTGATCTGTACTGAAATCACTTGTTTGTACGATTGTGTATATATTTTCTACTGGATTTGTGTTACCTCTAATCCTCTGTTGAATTTGAGTGTTGATCCTTAGCTATATGAGAGAATACATTCAATTTGTTGAAATCAAGGTTTTTGAGTTTTCGTTGGTAGGTGTGGTTTATGTTATATACTTTGCTTGAGTTTTATGTTTGAACTTGTGCAAATTTTTGCTAGTTTGCAATTGGAAACTATCGATAGTTACATCAAATAAGACCCGGTCTATTACATTCATTTTTATAACTGATGATATTGTTCCTCCCTTTTTTTGCTCTGTCGATTCGTAGGTTCTGCAAGTGCTATGCTCTCTACTGATGATGCTTCAGATGGGCATGTGTTTGTAAACAAGATAATGAGTATAAGTTCAATGTCTATCAACAGCGGCATGTAGGCATTTTCTTTCAAGGCTGTCTCTGTGCAGATGCTTCAGTGTTATATACTTACTTATTTGTCTAATATGCTTTTACTGTATAATTTCTCTGTTTGAATATATTACAAAAGTGTGTGCTTATTATGCATTCAATTGCCATGCTATGCCATCCTAGTTGAATTGCCAACACCACTGTCACATGCCTTCCCCCCTCTTGTGACATCGAATATGCTCACCATGTCATCACTTCCTCAAGTATTGCTCCTCTATGGCACCTATACCTTCACCCTCTCCAAATAGCATTACTTGTTTTTTAGATAGTTAGGAATAGAGCGATGGCGGTAGCATTGGTTCATTATGGTGGTTAGGAACTTAGGTGGTCTATATATGATGGCAAAAACTTTAATAGGGAAAAAAATCGGCTTGTACACAATTGAATTCTGAATGTAGTTCGTGTCTGCAATAAATCATCAAGGCTTCAGAAATCATAACTAGATTCTCCTTTGATTGGCATTTGAGGACTGATGCATTCCTCAACATGTAAAACTATATTGAGATACACTAATGGAGAGGCCGATTTTTTGTGTAGTTTGCATCACAAGGTTCTGTATGTTTAACGACAGAAAATATCTGCATAATATAATTGAACGATATTTGGTCTTGTCTGGAGCATATATGCTAGTTGAAAAAGTATATTGTTGTTGCCTTCAACAATTTGTTGGGCTAACTCCTCCTGCATTTGTAAGTTTGGGCTCTTGAAATTTGTCCACTTCTTTATTTATGCCTTGTAAATTTGCATGCAGTGAAATTCCAGAGATGATAGCAAAGCACATAATTGAATCAGGTGGTGAAGTTAATTATCACAAGTTCCAGCCACTATCTGATAGTTTTCACCCCCTGCAGTTCTTTGTGGGCCCTGATGCTGGTATGGTCCAAGATAACTACAGTTCTACATCTTATGGGGTTAATACGGTTGGAATAGTAAGAGCTCCACGTGGCGATGGGAAGGAAGCTATTATTATTGTAACACCTTATAATTCTGTCAAGCCCACTACGAGCGAAGCATTATCTCTTGGTGTTGCATACTCAGTTTTCACTCTTCTTTCTCGAGTTAGTTGGCTTGCTAAAGATATTATATGGCTTGCTGCTGATTCAAGACACGGGGAACATGCTGCAGTTGCTGCATGGCTGAGAGATTATTATACTCTATCAAGTGGCGACTTGGAGCATGAAGTGACTTCTGTAAAGAGAGATGGGGTTTCTAATGGATTTCGACGTGCTGGCACAATGGCAGCTGCACTTGTCATTAAAGTTGCTGATAGCAGCACGGGATTTGAGAAGGATGGTCTCAAGATATATGCTGAAGCTTCTAATGGGCAGATGCCAAATCTGGACCTCATCAATATTGTCAATTATTTGGCTGTGCATGGACAAGGATTGCAAGTGAGGGTGGAGAAAATTTGGTCGCTGCTTGATTCATGGTGGCTGTACAGCCTTGGTGAACTACAGGAATTGATCGGCAAGGTTGCTAAAAGCTTAAACCCTGGATGGAAATTTGGCATCCCTGCTTCCGACTATGTTGAAGGCTGCACAACTCTTGCCAGTTCCCTTTACAATCAGGTAGTTGCTTTAGTTTCATGGATACCGGATACCATTACAATTTACATGAAGTACGATTTGTTAACCACTCTTCTATATTCTCATCGGAAACAGTTCTTACAAATGGACTTTGAGGATTAATTTCTATGTTTTAACTCTCACAACTTCCTTTTATATCAGGCTTTAGGTATTCCAACCGGTCCACATGGAGCCTTCCGTGATTATCAAGTCGATGCTATTACTTTGGAATTCTCACCAAGGTTCTCGTCAAGTCAGAGGGTTCTTTTCCTTTTGCATGTTGGCAGGTCAGCGCGTGCTCCTCCGTCCCCAAATATTGTAGAACCAAGAAATGCTAGTGATTCATCAGCCTGACGCTAATGCTCTTTTCCAATTTCTTGTGCTATTTGCTGTATTTATTTCTCATAAACGTTTATTCATTTATTTGTAAATTTTGTTCCTCCACTGAGGCGAGTTCACCTTCTTTACAGGTTGGTTGAAGGAGTCATAAGGTCTGTGAATAACCTTCTCGAGAAGTTTCATCAGTCCTTTTTTCTGTATCTCATGACATCTCCGAGTAGGTTCGTTTCAGTCGGGACATACATGATTGCCTTTGCATTGCTCATCGCGCCTCTTCCATTGGTTGCTGCTGCCCTCTTTTCCGATGCCAGTAAATCAAAGTCTCCTGGTGAATCAATCCCAACTTCTCCAGCATGGAACTGGCTTTACACCGCGAAAACTGTCCTCATTGTCCATTTATGGGGTGCAATTGTAACAATAATTCCTTATTTTCTCCGCCAATTTCCCGATTCCTCACCATTAATCAGCCTATTAACGTGGATCGCGTCTTCAGCAGTTTTGCTCTTCTTCACACGTGCAGCATCCAGTTCTTTACCCTTTTCTTGTGCAAGCCAACTGCAAACCAGTGAATGGACTCTCCTTAAGGCCGTGACTGTTGCTGCTGCTTTTATAGGACTCTGTCTCATGTCTGTCATAAATTACGCAACAGCAGAAATCGGAGCCCTGTTGCTGGTTCCCATGTGTTTGATGGCTGTACCCTTGAGGATTGATGCGACAGCCAAAACCGCAAAGACAGTTGCCCGTGGAGCCTGTAACGTGTTATTAGTATTCGTTGGATTCCCTCCAGCTGCATTTCTTTTGTCGAAAGGTGCATTATCCAGTTTTGACGGAGTTAGATTAGACGACTTCTGGAATTGGATCGAATCCCTCAGGGAATGGAACAGTGCTACTTACATCTACATTTGCATGGTTCATCTCCCCTGCTGGGTTCTCTGTATTCACATTTTACTACATCGTCGTTGAGCTGTCACGAACTTGTACGATCCTCCCTCGTTGTAGATATCAACACGGTAGACGTTTGTTTTGCTTCTTGTCTTACTTGGTTGGATACTTTGTTTAGTAGCTTTGGCAGTTGTAGCAGCAAAGGGAGTTGCTCTTTTTTCTAACATTCAGACAAGGGAACAGATGGAAGCACAAGTCCACGTTGCTTGTTTTTTCAACTTGTCTCTATATATATATATATATATAGGTTCATGTTCAAATACTAACTATTTAGTGAAATAACTAATACCATCTTGATGGCCGTTTGATATGGGTGATCTCATGGCCTTAAATTGATACAAACTAATAATTACTAAATATTTAAAATTAAGAAAAAATCAGACAAGGATAATTATGTAAATCTATATAATTGACTGTTACTAAATCACATGATTGCCTCTTCCTTTCCATTTTAATTATGATACATGATCTGTCTCCATTAATTCACTAATATTAGAGGTCTACCTACAAATACAACTCATATTCCTACACAGAAATTTCATCACATTCATCTCTCTTCTCGTGTATTCATCTCTCTTCTCGTGCAATCACCAAGATGCACAAAACATATTACCGTTTAGCTCAAAAGGCAGAGTCCCACATCAATGATGTCAATGCACTCATAACTGGAATGGAGAGGCTTGGTCTTGAACTGTTTGGTGATGAAGGGTTAGAAGTGCCTTCTTTGGATAAGGGAAAGAGGATTGAAAATGTATTTGGTGATCCAATACCGGATGCTATCAATGTTCGCCCACCTGATACTGTGCATACCAAGGGTTCTGGAAGCCGGAAGGTGTCAAGGAAAGAAGCGGTTATCAGGCAAATGCATAAACCTCTGCGACGTTGCAAGAAATGCCGCGAACTAGTGAGGCATGATTCAAGAAACTGTGGCAAAGAGAAAGAGAAAAACAAAAGCAAGTGACAATGTTAAGGATTTTTATTTAAATTTTTCCTTGATTTTGTTGCCCCATTTTTCTATTCGACTCGTCTTTTTTATACAGTTCATTGGATATTTTTTTAGTTTATTGCTTCTTTGGATTTTTCAACAAGTACTCATATTGTTTGTTTGGTTGCCTCTATTTTCAATTATAGAGTTTAACTGCTATTTGGTCAATTGTGTTGTTCAATATACAGTTCAATGCAAAAATGTGCAAATATCTAAACTCTTTTTTGACTCGTATGTTGCATCAATGTTGTTAAATGCAAATATCAATCCAACCCAGTTCAAATTTCAAAGCAAAAATGTGCAAATATCTAACTGCTATTTTGTGTTGTTTATACATCAACATTGTTCAGTATAAACTTCATTGCAAAAATGTTCAAATATCTACACTCTTTTTTTACTTGTATGTACATCAAAATTGTTCAATGCCAAAATCAATCCAGTCTTGTGCAAATATCAATCCAACCCAGTTCAAATATCATGTCTTGTTTTATGGATCTGTAGAACTATTTTGTCGTTTCCAATAATTTTCTTGTGCACTCTGAACACCAATATTGTTCAAGATTAATTTAACTGCAAAACTATCAACATATCTATGGCTTTTTTAGTTGTTTGTAAATCAATGTTATTCACTTTAAGTATCAATTTAATTTTTTATAATTATCAATGCACTTCGAATAAAATATGACCATTGACATTATTCCCAATAAAGTATGAATTGTTGCATGGAGCATAAAAAATGACGTGCTGCTATATTAACAGTACACAATGTAGACACAAATTCCTTAAAAAAGCTACATATAATAATCATCCTGTAAAACACATCATCCGGAAAATAACAACAGAAAACATCATCTTCATAATAACAGCCAAAAACACCATCTAGAATTCAAAACAAATGATCTAGAAGATCAAACACACTGGACAACTAATATAATTAAATCAACTTTCGCTTAGGCTTCTTGCACATCAAATCTGCCTTAAACTTAACTATCTTGGTCCTCTTCTCTTTATTATCCTTGAAATATTTCTTCGCACAATCCTTAATGTCAACAGAATGGTAATTGAAGTCTGTCGTCAGCAAAGCCTTGCAGTATTTACCGCGCATATTCTGCAGATTCTTCATAGATATGTTTGCAAGCCCCATATGCCAATCCTTCACCTTTTGGCCCATATATGTTTCCATGTGCCGCATTAAGAATATAGCATCATCATCCTTGCCTCCGGTACCTTGCCACGGCATATTTATGATCCGAATTTCGCACCCTTTGATTATTTTTGCTAGCATTTTATGTTTCTTACCCTCAAGATATGAACTAAAAAAATATTGCTGCAAAAGAATAAAAGGACTTCACTGTTATACTGAATTGATGATTGATATCTATAAATATGCTACAAAATATCAATACATCAATGAATGTACATACCAGTAACTCAATGTCGTCACCATACTTGCTACGATCTTTCAATCCATTGGATGGGGGGCAGCTGTCAATTATGTCCATTTTTCCAGTCTTCAGTCCAAAACTAATAAGGTAATAATGTCGTCTGGAGTACATAGGAAAAAGCACCTAATATACAAGGGGCAGATGGATTAACTAAAGGCGATAGATATTGAAGAAAAGCTAAATAAGTATTGACTTAAAAGGTATTTACCATATCGATCACATTCCAATTGAAATGTGTGAGATTCTGGACATGAGAATCAACACTTTGGCAGAAATCATGAAATCCAGCAGTACGATCCCAATCGCGAGTATGATTCAGGAAACTGTGCAACTGCAATTAATATGTATTTCAGCAACTTTATAGATTAGTTTGGTTTTACTGTTAGCATAGTGGTTCACATACACATGGGAAAGTGGTCATGAACACCCGTGACGGTGACGACGGTGCTCGATAAAATTCCATGTTATTCAAGTATGACGACCAGGCGTCAACCACCTTCTCAAAAACATGGCTATGAGGTTTCATTGAGAGCATCTGTATCTTTGTTAGTAGGACGATGTCGTCGAAGTAAACCTCCATGTTGCTGTATACGAGCCAGTAAATTTAGTAAATCAATAAATCAACAACAAAAACTCAAATGTCAACATAAATAGAAAACTATGTCAATAGGACGAGATGTAAATGTAAATGCGAAATTATCTTACTCATTTTCTCCTTGAGTCCACACCAACCAGTAGTACATGTCTCTTTCTTCGCTACTCAGTTTTATCGTAATCGGTACAGCCCTTTCATTGTAAGGTGAGCACAAAGCTGGACCCTTACGCTTCGTAGCACGCTTCTGAACCCCTCGCACCAGCTCTTCAGATATTGGAGGCGCCTGAGTTCAAGGATTTATAATCAGAAAATAAGAACTTTAGAGAAATTAATTTTTAATATCTTTAACCTCAATTGCAATCTTGTCTGTTGTCTGGTGTCTATCTTGATATTCTGATACTTCCAAAGTTGGTCCATGTGCCTTTTCTTTCCCTTTCTCGACAATCAAAGCCTGTTGATGTTCCGAACATATAATCGAGTCTGTGTGGTCGTGCTCGAGCTGTTGAAGTTTAACAAAATAACGAAACATTGTAAACTTAACTTCTACTATGTTGTATTACCTCTCTTGCTATGTCCTGGACAATTGAATTTGTCAATTTAATTGCGTTGGCAATCTCAACACTTGTTCCCTTCTCATGACACCAAGACTCGTCCTACACGGATGTTGCCGACAACATCAACAAAATAAATATTGCATATCAATATAGTATAACACTTCAACACAGTACGAAAACGTAGACTGCTATGTGTAATACGTCCTACCAAGCTTATGTCGTCCGATTTATTCACTTTTGGTATAGTATGCACACCACCAGCCATTGTACTTGGAGTATGATTTGCAACACCTTTTGCGATGACCTCAGCACCATTGTTCCCAACAGTCATATCCGGTTCCATATTACATTCCTAAACATCATTTGTCAACACATATACGTTAAAACTTTTTTTTGCTTTTAGTAAGTCTCCTAATTATACTTACATAGTCAGCTAGGCTTGCAACAAGTAGGTGATGCTCTTCAATGTCAATGTCAGACCATCCCCCCTTAAAGATGTGAAATGTTTTCAACATCAATTCAACTTTATAATTTTTTATACGAACTAATTGCATTGATGTTGTACTGATACTGCCATGATATTAAAATTACTAACCATTGCATCTATTACCACGTCATCAGTTTTGTGTTTCTCATGAATAAGAACTTCGTTTACAGCCCCGAGGCCTCCATTGCCACCACCAACGTCAGCTCTGGCATATAAATCCTTACAATTCATCAAAAACACCATATATTAATCAATATCAACCTGAATGCTGCTTAATGTTACAAGCATTAGCAAAAGTATATTTTTAGACAGACAAACACTACACTTACTTGTGTGAACCCCATGCCCAAACTAAAACTTGGGAACTCATGTCTTTTGTCTAACAACTCCTGAGCCCCCTTCAAGAGCGCATCCAATGTCTCGGACCATTGACTACCATGACACTCTTCCTGTGACATTGATTGTGTGAGGGTGCCCACTGGATTTGTGTTTTGTTCAATTGTGGTATCAGCTATACCGAATGCCCTCCTCATCATGTCCCACATCATTTTGAAATAGTCTGAACTTCGTATTTCTACAGGAGTATCCTTCAGTACTTGCATTAGATTGATCACAGCATCAGCCACCTTAATGGTACCATTTGTCCCAGATAGGTGTGTCGTATTTCTCGGATAATCAGTTGGTTATTTTCCACTCTGTCGTTCGCTTAAACCACCGTCAACGAATTCAGCCCTAGACTTGTCTTGACGTTTGTCAAACTGTTGATCTAAATATCCCTTGCCATAAGACCCGTCCTTTTTTTCTGCTTCATGCCGCTCTTTCAAAAGACCTTCAGTCCATCCTTTGACCGTAGGATAGCAACGTGGCACAGGTCGTTGGCCATGGACAATTCGATCAACATAGCAACACTGACAAAATATAATTAAAGTATATAACATCAACACAATATGAGGTTATAATCAACACAACAGTATGCGCATGTCAACACAAGAAAATACTGAATTTAATTTGGGAGCTTACCACCAAAAAAACAATTGGACCACTAAATGTTGCTGTTTTGTGTTCTTTCCAATGTCTATGCATTTTAAGCAGAACGGAAATCATATACCCACACCAATTGACACGACGAAAATCTGTAATATCTTCGATGAAATGTAATATTTTTGGCCTAACATAGCCACACGCCGACGTCTCAATTAATGCAGACTCCAACAAAATTAGAAAAAGCTTTTTAAACCAAGCTCCACCTTCAACGTCCTTCAACATCTCCTCTGCAACCTTACTAGCTTTAACGTTTGGTCTTTTTTTACCCACTACGCCTGCTATCTTACTCATTATGGTTAGATCATCCTGCCTGCCAATCCTTTCTACTCTGACGTCACCTCGTGGAAAACCGAATGTCAATTCTACATCACTTTCATCTATGTGCAAATCAGGCCCACTACCTGGTAGCGCAATGTTGCATTTAATTGGGTCAAAATTGTTTAACAACCAATAGGCCAACTCTCTTGGTATTGCATAAACATTGTAATGTATAAGTTCTCCAAACCCCATTTCTGTAACTGCTGCTATTTGTTTTTCATTCAAACATTGTAAAATCTTCACAAAATTTCTTGTATTCCTTTTGATTAGGAGCGTTGCCCCATCATCAGTTGCATCAATCCTATTGCTTACAACGATTGCAGTTGAGGCTTTATTACGCTTTGTACCTATAATGTTTACAATGATTGACATTAACATTTATAATATCTACATAGCTAGTACGACACATCACTACAATAGAGGAGATACATCAATACAGCAGATACATCAATACAAGGGAGATATCAAACTTTCTTACATCAATACAGAGCATATATACATCAACACAGCAGATACATCAACAAAAGAGGAGATACATCAACACATCACTTAAATGAAGGCCAAAATTTCTCTTTGTTCATCAACCCATCAGATACATCACTACAACAGAGGAGATACATCACAATTACTATGGTAAGAGATCAATAGTGTCTGCTAAATGTCAAGAGAAATTTGAAATTAAATGTGCAAAGAACTCGCTTCTACAATATCTAAACAATACATTGGACAAATCAACACAACAAAACACCACACGCCCTTCATTATCACCAAAACAAGTAATAGATTCACTGGACAAACTCTATTGTTACCCAATTGTAATCGGAAAAAACAGTGAGACATTTTTGGAAAAACCCAATATCTAAACAATACATTGGTCAAATCAATACAACAAGACAACACACGACCTTCATTATCACCAAAACAAGTAATAGATTCACTGGACAAACTCCATTGATACTCAACTGTAATAGGCCAAAACAATGTGACATTTTCGGAGTTCGCATAAATGAACACCAATGGAAGCAAAGTTCTACCGAAAACACCAAATTAAGAACGAAGAACAGAAAACATAGACATTAAATCACCTCCAGATGATTCCCCAACATGTTTCGCCGCCATTCTCTTCAACCGGGACATTGTTGTTCGATGATAACTGATGCCGGAGAGAGATTGAATCTGTTTGCTTCAACACTAGGGTTCACCTGCTTCAGTAGTTGAGGGAGAGAGTGTGAATACATTCCTAGAATAAGAAGCATGATTGATCGGAA
This sequence comes from Salvia splendens, assembly GCF_004379255.2. Lineage (NCBI taxonomy): Eukaryota > Viridiplantae > Streptophyta > Magnoliopsida > Lamiales > Lamiaceae > Salvia > Salvia splendens. Next base: position 27,125,875 of record NC_056050.1, on the reverse strand, counting down.
AATTAGGGGAGATGGAGCGAGAGATCATACGGAAGATCTGTTGATTTCCAGAAATCTCGTTGCCCACCTAAAATAAAAATGGACGACATTTTACAATGTGACTCAATTACCCTCTTTAGATATTTCTCCCAAACAGTATTGCCATCCATCTAACTAAATTAGAAGCACACGATTTCAAGATCATATGACATACATTTGGTAGTTGTTATTTACTTAAGGTGGTATCACACTAGTGTGACCCTATATATATATATATATATATATAGGGTCCTGTTAGGGTGAGATTATTTAGCTAAATTGAGAAATGAGATGCAATATTAGCCACTAATCCACAAGATTAACTAAATGTCAACAGCTATCACATTATGTCAACACGGGGTATAAGTGTCATTTCATTTCAATAGTCAGAATATCAAATGTCAACAACTCGTATTAAAATGTCAACAACTAAAAGATAACACTTACAATTCACATATCAATACCGAGAATATCAAATGTCAACAACTCGTATTAAAATGTCAACAACTAAAAAATAACACTTACAATTTACATTTGAATACCGAGAATATCAAATGTCAACAACTCGTATTAAAATGTCAACAACTAAAAAATAACACTTATAATTCACATTTGAATACCGAGAATATCAAATGTCAACAACTAAAAAATAACACTTACAATTCACATTTGAATACCGAGAATATCAAATGTCAACAACTCGTATTAAAATGTCAACAACTAAAAATAACACTTATAATTCACATCAATTACGAGAATATCAAATGTCAACAACTCGTATTAAAATGTCAACAACTAAAAAATAACACTTATAAGGATTCACCGAATGCTTCGATCTGATCCACACAAGCAACAACGTCACCAAATGCTTCGATCTGATCCACACAAGCAACAACGCTTTTGCGGAGCTTCAATTCCAAATCGGAGCTTCAATTCCAAATCTATTTGAATTTCTTACAATTCAATTACCATTCCCAAACGTATGATGAAATTTCTCAATTTTAAAATTACCAATTCAAATTTGTTTATCTTTAATAAACAGCAGCTTTTGTTTATAGCACAGTGCAAAACAAATTTTTCGGCAGTAGGAATTGTAATAGAAAATTGAGCTCAATTGAATCACAAATTCAGATTATGAACTGCATCTACTCATCTATTTCCAAATTCAGACGAAATCGACCAGAAATCAAAATTCATTTACCGCACAAAATTAGTCGATCGAAATTTCCTCTGCATCGCGCTAAAATGGAGATCTTCGCGCCGGCCTCCTCGAGCTGCTTCTTCGCCTCCTCCGCCTCCTCCTTCGTCACTCTTTCCTTGAATTTCTTCGGCAATCCTTCAATCAATTTCTTCGCCTCCTTCAGCGCCAGGCTCGTCAGAGCCCTAACCACCTTAATCGTCGCGATCCTTGAGTTGCTTGGCACGTCGTCGATCACCACGTCGAAGGGGGCGAAGGAGGTGGCGGAGACGCCGAGCTTTTCCTGGAGGTACTCGACGAGCTTCTGAGTGTCGGCGAGGGTGAGGTTCGAGATCTGGTCGCCGAGCTCGACGACTTTCTACGGAGCATCGACGGCGGCGAAGGGTGGAGGTGTGTGGTGCGGCGGCGGAGGGGGGAGGTTTTGAGGGGAAATTCGATGGTGTGGAGGGAATGTGGGGTGGGTGAGCGGTAATCTTAAAAAAAATATAGAATTACTATTCTGCCCTTTCACAATTAATTAATGTAAAAATATTTTCTATGTGGCAAATTCTTGACCATTCATTTAATAAAAATGAGTGGCTGAGATTGCATCTCATTTCTCAATTAGCTTAAAAACTCTCAATTGATCATGAACCTATATATATATATATATATGCGTTAAAATGATAACCATATCTATGGTGATAACCTAATAACCTATCATTTTATGGGTATATATCAAATGAGCCTTTAAATGCAAAATACAACAAAAAAACGTAGATAAATTGATCATAATATCTTTCATGTTTAAATCCATGAAATTATGCAGAAGATAATATTTGTAAGTTGGATTTGTATACCAACTAAAATATACTACCTCCGTGTATAAAAAATAGACTAGTTTTATCATTTTGGGTCGTCCACCAAAATTCGACTACTTTTTAAATATGGAAAGTTTTAAACATTTAAATAGTACTCCCTCCGTTCCAAGGAAGATGACCTCTTCCTTAGGTGGCACAAGATTTTATGCAGCTTTATTTTGTGTATTGAGTGGAGGGAGTAAAGTAAGAGAGAGAATAAAGTAGAGATAAAAGTGTTTCATTTTTTTATAATGAGTTATCTTGATTGGGACAACCGAAAAGGAAAGTGAGTCATGATGGAGGGAGTACTACTAGTATTAATAGTGTGGACCCCACCATCCACTTACACGGCTTATCAGTTACTTTATCAATTTCACATTAAAACCCGTGTCATACGCGACTATGTCGATTTTTGGTGTATGGAAATAGTAGTATTTTTTTATTTATTACTAATATCATTTTAAAATTTACATATCACATTTACTCCAACGCAACAAAACTATATGGAATTGTGCTTTGATCACAAAAACTACCTAAAGAATTTCATCACAAAAACTTTCATTTCAATCTTGAAGCAAAAAGATAAAAAGATTCATACCATACTTAATTATTTATACATCACCCTAAACTAACTAAAAACTACAGCTACCTAAATTGTTAGAGTGTGTAATAAATGAGGTGTGATAGTAAAATTTGGGACCCACCAAAATTATTTTAAATTAAACAAGGGCATAAGCAATGGAATGACAAAGAAGCCAATTAAATTGATGGCTGCCAAAATTTAAAAAGTCAATTAATGCCAAATCTGAATTCAATTATAACCGATGATTACACTAAAATTTCCAACAATTTTGGATTAATGCAACAAATCTCAAACAAAATCATAGCACAAGGAAAAGTCAACAAATCGATCGAATTAGAAACACCACCTGCAAAATTAGGGCAAAATTCTCCCCCTATTTCTTCCGGAACAACTTGCTTTTGTTGTACTTGAGTTTAATCCAATTGACGCCGACGGTTGCCCCCTCCTTCACTTTCTTCGCCGCTACCTTGGTCTTCGCATACCCCACCGCCGCCACAACCTTAGTTTTCTACCATCCGGTGGCGGTCACTTCCTTGGTCTTCACGAAACTCTCGCTGAATTTCTTTGATAGCTTCGGAGCTCCGTCGCCTCCCGCAGCGTTGCTTCCGCTCCATGAATTTCCGTTCGACGCCATCTCGAATTGGGGTTGGGGTGAGTGTAATTGAGAGAGCGGCGATTGGGAGAGGAGGAGGAGGGCGGCGATTGGGAGAGAAGGAGGAGGGCGACGATTGGGAGAGTGAGACCGTGAGTGAGGGTGAGAGAATAAGAGTGAGAGAGTGAAATTAAAGTTGGATGGGGGTGTTTTTTTAATGGCAATTGTGTAAATTAGTGAGAAGGGGGAGGGTAATTAAATTGTCTAAATATGGTAAGCGAACCGGGACTCCGATTGTCGGACGTCCCGAAATGGAAAAACGGGACTCCTATTGCCGGACGGAGGGAGTACAAATTAAGCCAACAAATCAACCTTAAAAATAAAAAGCCATCAGTTTGCGGCGCTTACGGCACGGCGGCGCATGAAAACCGACTCCAAATCCGGCGGAGTAAAAAACTCCCTCGCCACCTAGCACGCCGACGCCGGGCGCCGCTTCCTCGGCGGCGGCGGGCAGGCGGACTCCTCCGGTATCCTCGACTCACGCGCCGTCGGCGTCGTGCTCCTCCTCCGCCTCGCCGCCGCCGTCTCTGGGGTTCGTGGAAACCGGCTTCAGCGGCGCGCGGATCGCGATTCCGGCGATGACCCATTTCTTGGCATCAGATTCCTAGGTGAGTTCCAGCTTTTTGGGAAAACCCATGTCGTGGAATTGGAGGAATCGGAGATCGAATTTTGGGAGAGAAAAGGTGGGATGTTTAGGGGAAAGGGTTTGTGTGAGTTGAGAGGAATTGAAAAGGGAAAACTTTGAATGAAGAGAAGGGAAGAGAAGCGATGGCGGCAAAATGAGAGGGGAATGTTGGGTTTTTATATGAGGGGAAAAGGAGGGAAAATTGTTTATTTTTTACCTAAATATATGACGTTTTTCTTTGGGAATGCCAATTTATAATCCATATCTTATATTGAAGAGAAATAAATTTTGGTTGGTCTCATAATGTTAAAAATCGATCGAAAAATATTAGCATTATTCGACATTGTTGTACTGAGTTGTGATTTTGATTAGAATTGTGTATGTATCCAAAAAATAGACTAGTTTTTATATTTTTTGTCGTCTCCTAAAATTAGACAAAGTCTAAATAAGGAAAGTTTTAAACTACTAATAACGTAGATCCCACAATCGACTAACACTACTTGTACTACTTTTTTCCCTCTCTCTTACTTTTTCTTAACTCTCTCTTATTTTACTAATTGTACATTAAAATCCGTGTCATATAGTGTAACTTTATCGATTTTTAGGGGACGGACGGAGTATATGACAGTCAAAGTATAGGTTGTGTGGAAGAGGATTAACTAGAAAATGTAACAAAAACTAGATAATTTTATGAGCTTACAACTAACGTCAACCTATGCTAATTAAGTTGACGATGGTGCGCATCTTATTTAGCAAAACATTTTATCCTTTTAATTAATAATAAATCACGATGCTATGAGTCATTATGTTACAGACGTTCTCCGTAACGAGGCCGGATGGCTAACTTCTCGGAGAGATAAGGTGATCGAACCTTCGACGTGCTCGAAGGAAAGGCCACGATTTGCGGTTCCACGGACGTTCTCCGTTGGGCAGCAAATATGGAACGATAATATTCTTGTTGCTCAAGACAAGTTTGTAGAAAATAATATATTCATTGAGTTATTGATTGATTAAAATGATAACAAGCTCTCCTATTTATAATACTAGAATCTACTACCCTAACTTAATGAACAAGAAACAAATATCTAAACAAATATGGGAAAGATATGGTGAATAAGGGAAAACTAAATAATTAGAAGATCCTAAAAGATATGATAGATATGATCGTATCAACTCCCCCACGGTTGAAATCCACCTTGTCCTCAAGGTGGGAACCACGAAGCAATAAAGAGAGTTGAAAGCCGACTTTGGCGAGACAACTCCTCCTGGATCAAACACACACCGAACAGCTGAACGACCCCCTTCTTCACCTTTGTCAAAAATCAACAAAGGAGACCCAATGTTGTCGGCAAAATTCCATGCCAAAACGAAAAGCTTGTCCACGCTTCCAAGAATGCTCAAACATGACGTGTCATTGCGCGGAGGGATCAACCTCGCATCGGTGTCGAGCGATATTGATCGAGGATTCAGACGTGTAGCTTCCATAACATGCAAATCCCCATAGATAAAGGCAATCTCCTTCAAATGTATTGGAAAGGACGGTGCAACTGTATTTCCAACTAATGCACATAGATAAGCACCACCATTTTCACTAAAACAATTCTCAACAACATCGGGAGATGTCATTCGAGCAGCGTCGAGAGATGCGACGACCTTCTTCACTTCCTCCAAGGAATCAACCTCCTCGTCGCCATCTAACAATGTTTCTTCCTCTCCGCTGATATAGGGGCTGCACGGCGGAGAGATCATAGCTGGTGGAGGTAGTACATCTATCAATCCACTCTCTTCTCCGCTGTCGTCGTCGGGGCTGCAAGACGGGACTGTTGGGGGCAGATTCGAAGATGGGACAGCAGCTACAGCGGGCACGGGCAGTGACGCTGCTGAACGGCAGTGGCTTGTCATGCTCAAGCAAGATGACGAGCGTTGGGGTGGTGGTGGCGGGACAACACTGACAGTTAGTTGTGAGTTTCTAGATGGGTCTCGGTGGACATCAGCGTCCTCATCATATCGATCCCGCGGCCTGTCCCAGCACGTGCGGTGCCGAGGCTCGGGGCGATCGCGGTACGGCGCCCGATGAACGTTCTGCTGCGGAAGACGGTCGTCGCGCCAATGTAATGTGCGGGCAGCGCCTCGTCGACGACGGATATCCCCACCACGGTCTCGTCGTCCGTGGATGAAAGGCTGGTGGACATCGTCGTCTGCCTCCCAAGCGTCGCGCGGGGAGTGATACCCTTCGTCATCAAGTTCGTCCGAGAAATAGGGGGGATCAGGTTCGGGAACGCGCGCCGCTTCCAACTTCTCCAGCCTGAGTTCCATTCTGTCAAATCGCGCCAAGATCTTCTCCAACCCGGTGGAGAAAATCGCGGCCGTTCCTGCCACATCGTGCGGCGCAAGCTTTACTGCTCTCTCCTGCCACATCGTGCGGCCGATCAGTATTCAACCGCTAGCTTTACTGCTCTCTCCTGATCCTCTCCCTCCGAATGCAGCGCAAGCGCTGTTGAGTGTATAACCTTTTGATCAATAAATTTAGCCCAGAATCGAGCTCGAGCTCTTAGAATTGGATCCTGTGGCAGCAAGGGGTCATGGGACCAGACGTCGTGCGGATTCAGGCAAGGGGTTTCCTGTTAAGGATATTGGTGGTGAATAGGTTATTGATGAAGAAGGTGGAGGATTAGGCGTGGCTGTGATGGTGGTGCTGCGGCTTCCTTTTTTTTTTTTTTTTTTTTTTTGGAAAATATGGAGGATGAGTACGGGATGAAAGCACCAGTTGTTACAGACGTTCTCCGTAACGAGGCCGGATGGCTAACTTCTCGGAGAGATAAGGTGATCGAACCTTCGACGTGCTCGAAGGAAAGGCCACGATTTGCGGTTCCACGGACGTTCTCCGTTGGGCAGCAAATATGGAACGATAATATTCTTGTTGCTCAAGACAAGTTTGTAGAAAATAATATATTCATTGAGTTATTGATTGATTAAAATGATAACAAGCTCTCCTATTTATAATACTAGAATCTACTACCCTAACTTAATGAACAAGAAACAAATATCTAAACAAATATGGGAAAGATATGGTGAATAAGGGAAAACTAAATAATTAGAAGATCCTAAAAGATATGATAGATATGATCGTATCACATTACAATTGCAAAGTAAATTGGGAATCAAAAGGACGAAAAAGACTCATGCTTAGTTATGCACGATTAAATCAGTCGGTTCGAGTCATAATTGGATCGACCAATTTTATTTGGGACGTACCATAACCGGCCTTGACGGGCCTAACCAGAACTGGCTTATCATTTTACCAGTCCAACTCCACTTACGATATTTTTGAACCGTGAATCGGTCATTAACCTTCAATTTTAGGCAATAAAAAATCAAAATAATTGTATAAAGCCAAGAGAAATAATTGAAAATTCAGGAAAAAAACAGTTAGTTCTGAATTTAAACCCCCACTTTCGGTTCAAAACGGGAACCACGAAATTTCTTCTCAGATCCGACTCCGATATGAATTTTCTCACAACCGAACCACCGCTTTCGAACCCGGATTGACAATACTTCCCATGCTACTTGAGAATCTTAGTGAGAATTGGAAGGCGATTTTCAAAACTGCCCGTAAAGAGTATTCGGGCAGCTGAATATTTTCTATTTGGAATTTGGGATTTTAGCGCCAATTATTAGTGAGCTGGATATCAACGGCTCTGATTCCCCCTCGTGACTTTTTATTCCAACTTTAACGGGCCGGGCCATATAGACTTTTTTAGTCATTTGGGCTAAGTTTTCTAGGCCCATTTAGTCACAAGCTTACAATGAAGCCCGTTTGCTGGGATGTAGAGATGATAAAAGGATTTAAATTGCATTTAATAATTAATTCAGAATAATTGAATAAGCTTACTATATCAATTGATATTTCTTGTTTTCTTGTTTTCTTGTTTTCCCATCTCCACTTGATGATGGTCGACCAATGAATTGTGTATTCTTGAGAACAAAGATATGCAAGTTTGAGTTTCACAAACATAGATGTGATGAGACCATTAACCAAAACATTGTTGTCAATTTACATTCTCATTTAGAACACTTTCAAAAAAATCATGATCTATGTCCCTTATTATAGGGTCCAACATCCGAATATTTGGTCTTAAGCATTAGTCGATCTCATGTTTCAGGAAAAGGAAACCCCTAAAAACCCAACAACTAAAGTTTTCTATCTTTATTACAAATTGATGTGCTCCATTTTATGCTATTGGCATACATGGATAGATAAACTAAGTATAAGAAGTATTTTAATTCAAAAGGCAAATATTTGTATTTCTTACTTTTCAAGTAAAAGTATAATGCATGTACTGGTTTTCGAGGAGGCTTGGGTAATGTGACCACCATTATTACACAATTATGAAGTTCCACCTTTTTATCCTAATATAGATATGCTCAAAACCTAGAATCTAGAAAATCCCAATTCTTTTTAGGGAAATGCTATGCAGCCACATTATGGCCGGCCATAAAATGGCATTTTAGTAAATTTAGATAGTATGACTATTAATGTTTCAAATAAGTCATTTAATGCTCAAATAATTTTACACTATTACCCTTTTACTTAATTCTAGTTATTTTTTATTTCATTTCTCTAAGCCAAATTTTACACTTTTATACGTATTTCTTTTATTAGATTCATTCATTTTTTAAATTTTATGTTTTCAATAATTTATTTTTACACTATTTTTAAATTTAAGATTAAAATTTTGTCCTTTTAAAAATGTTTTCCTATTATACCAAGTTGGAATCAATAAAGTTTTTTACTCGTTATGAAATAAATTTATTTGGAACTAATTTGATACATGCTCTGTAGTTTGGTGATCATTTATAATATTAACCCATGATTATTAATATAAATAAGTATATTGATCAAAGCTCAATTTTACTTATTTGTAAATATACAAACATTTAGAGTATTTTAAGTAAATATGAAAAATAAAAGTATTACCACGATGCGTTGGTATTATAAATATAAGAAATAATTAAATTAATTATCATGTAACCTTAATAAATATTAATTTTTATTTATATAAATTTCATGCAACATGAGTTAACTAAAGATCCAATTGAATAAATTCTAGTCTCTTCATATTTATATTTCATAACTAAGGGTACAATTGTACAAATAAAATTGATACTTTTTAGAAGTATTGATTTCAATGAAATGGCATTAAATACACTATCTTTTATTTTTTTTTTATTTTTATGGCTGGCCATAATGTGGCCATTTAGCACTACTCTTCTTTTTAATTATGAAATTGTTTCACCCATAATACCTAATGTGATAATCTAATACTATTGCCGATTATTTTTAATAATGCATCACATCACTTAGGTGTTGTATTGAAAATTAATATTGGAGCATCATAATCTAATCTCTAGATTCTCCATGCCCAAATAAATTAGTTTTTTTTGGATACGTCCATAATCCATTCGATATTAAAAATAAATATTAAAAATAAACATACAAACATAAAATAATAATAAGCTTCATAATCATTATCCCAACTTGATTGGGCCTGATCATTATTCACTTGCATTGGGCCATATTCTTGTACATATCTAATCCTAATATATTAATCAAATAATTATCAATGTAAATGTATTAAATGATTGATTAGGTGTCAGTTAGGACTTAGGCTATAGGATCTCTTATTATCTATCTATGTATAACCTAAATAGTAGCTTTTAAAAATAATCATTTTAATCATAAGAATAGTAGTATATTTAACACAATATATATTTATGTACACAAACATTTACTTTAACTAAGGCATTAGTACACTTCAACATGTGAAGGGAATAAAATATTAGGCCTAGTTGTATACGTAAAAGTTAAAATTATAGGGGGCGGCCACCGTTTTCTTCTTTAATTTCCATGTATATTCTAGGTAGGTTTTTGTCGATCCACAAATTCCACTATGAACATATAAGGATAAAAAACTCTATTAAATTTGATATTAGAGAAGTGTAGCGTTTATACTATTACAGTGTAACGTTTATAATATTGCAGGCTACGTGACGTCACAATATATATTTACAATGTGTTGTCATTCTGAATCACCCCTACACTTAAGTGTATATGTATATATGAATGATTGAAAACCATTACTTATGTTTGGACTCAGGTAGTATACGTATATTATGTATGAGTAGTGATATAATGCAAACTCATATATTGTACAAATTCCAAACTATGATATGAGCCATTAAAAAATACCAACAGATGACAAAATAATAGCAACATAAAATGTCAATATAGTGTCAACACAATATCAACACAGCATCAACCATTGACACTGTGTTGACATTTTTTGTTGCTACTATTTTATCATCTATTGATATTTTTTAATGGTCCAGATCATAGTTTGAAGTTTGTACAATATTTAGGGTTTGCATTTGATCGCATTCCTATTATGTATATTATATATACAAGGTTTATGATATGAATAAGATTTAAAAAAAATGGTCGGGTAGGGTACCCGCGGCGTAGGGTGCGGGATACCCAACTCGGGTATTGGGTAATACCCGACATAGTACGGGACGGGTATCCGGACTGCCTTTGTGGCCGAAATCGGGTGCGGGTACCCGCGAGTACCCGTTTCAACACCCCTACTCTTTTTTACTTTATTTATATATTTTCTCATCATGTCTCTTACTTTACCATTTTACATAAAAATTCGTGACGTTTTTAAAGGTCTCATTTTTAGGAAACGAATAGAGTAGTAATAGTTTGAGAACTCACTAAAAAGGAGTGATTAATGATTCACTTATGTAGCATACATAACATTATAAATGCAGGTAAGCATCATTGCATATATTCTGTGATTAAGATTTGGAAAGGCGTTTCAAAGTCTCAAGTACATGCATCTAAATCTCCCTACTCATATTTCAACAAGTAACAAACAACTTCTCAAGCTAAAAGTGGTATTTAATCATGCGTATGCTTTTCTTACTACAGTATATTTTATTATAGCCGATTAAATAATAATAATAATAATAATAATAATAATAATAATAATCTATTTATTCATTTGAATCACTTTAATTTAGGAGTACATATTTAGCAAAAGTATAAAGTTCAGAAAATTGTAGCCGTATCCACATATCAATAAAACAAGTGGTCAATTGGTCATAATAAAATTCTACACGATAATTTAAGTAATTAATTAACTCTACGTATGTAATTATGTAACTACTAGTAGTACTAAAATTTTATGAATATCACATGATCATATTGATTAGATGATCCCTCATCAAAATCAGACTTTTATAAGTCATACAGTTCTGAATTAAGTATGAATACTATTTACATACAGTTGAATTTGTTCATAAAAATCTAAAATGTTCTGACAAATACTCATTAGATGCAAGTTGGCGACATGTCGGCGAAGAACAAGAGAAAAAGAGCAGTAAAGTGAAAAGGATCAACACATATATACTTTTACTCTGTGTGTTGATTTGTGTCTCAACATATACACATATATAGAGAATGAGCTATTAATTTATTATGACTCTATTTCTAGTCAATAATTGAAAGTCATCTTATTAATTACTATATATAATGTACGAATAAAATTATTTAATTCGTTATAATTTATTAAGCTCCAAGAAACAAAAAAATTGACATCTTAATATTCGTCACTAGGTAAATTTAACTTTTTTTAGTTTGGTAAATTATACAGTGGATTTAATTCAATATGTCGGATGTCATTTTTGATATTGCACGGTATGTATAAAATTATTATATTCATTGTGAACTTGAGTAACAAAAAAATCGTTACATTTATCCTACAAACTCATTTTATAATAGTATAAACTATAAATTATTACAGAATAATGAATTGGCTATGAGAATATTATGAATTAAAATAAATTAGACTTTTCTCCTCAAAACCATGAATTTATTCAGGAAATGATGAATCTATTGTAAATTTTCAGGATCTAATAGCTAAATGAGAATAATTGAAATTCGCGATAAATGAGAATCGTGAATAAGTACATAAATTTCATGAATTCGATATGAACGAATGAGCAACCGTGTTCGTATAGCATCACAAGGGCGAATTATACGTTCATCTCTTATTCATAAAATTAATGTAATTATATACTATGATTATCATTTCTCTTACACTATAAATTCAATTTTCACTACCCCAATATACATGACTGAAAAAAACATTATTCTGAGTTGCAATCAATAATAGAGTTTGCAACAGTAAAAAAGCAAAATTTGAAAGGATCTTTGATCAGTTGGACAGTTCACTTCAATTATGAAAACTGACTGAAACCAATACTGACTTACAGAGGAATATAAGCATATGTCCATTCACAACATACCATAAATTTTAATGTATGGGCTTTCATATTTCTTACATATAGTTGTTGTCCTTTACTTGCCCCAATATTCAAAATAAAATAGTACAATTATTTTTTTTCTCATGTATCAACTTTTAGTGAAGAATATTGGATCTTACATATATGGTAAGAAAGACTTTTATTTTGGATCATGATTATAAAGTTGAAGTAAGAAAGACTTAAAAGAAGTCAATTTACACAACCTTAGTACATATACGTATATAATCTTATTATTTAAATTACCCAACATGTGTGATTGAGTGGCAGGAATTCATCCAAAGCGTCAATGGATCGATTATTGGTTTTGAGTATAGAGCAATCTTAAATTCTCTGGCGAATTATACAATCTTTCGAGATGCCGACAAATTAGCGAGACGATTTTTTGCTGGTCCACATGTGGAAAATCTAGGCAAAAAAAATCACAAATTGTGAAATTAAAGACCACTTTGTCAATCAAATGTGGTTGAAACAATGAAACTCATTTTCAAGTTTGGTTAATTAGATATAATATTACCTCCAAAAAAATTATGGTAGGGAATATTGTGAAATTTTCAAGTGTGGTTAATTATTGAATAATAGTATATATTTCAATTAATTTATTGCATGAGAAAGAAAAGTTCTACTATTAACCTTATTATATTTTGATGAAAAACAAAATAGAGAGAGAGAGAAATGACAAGAAAAAAAGTGGCGCTGTGGCTACAAGAATGCAAATTATTAATTCCAACTACTTCCAATTTTTTAAAATAAATCCGAAATGATTATTATCCTTTTCTTGGTCAAATTATCTAATTTCACACAATATTTTAGGAGTATTTCCTATCATATTATTATCTATAAATTGTTATCTAAACTGTATTCTTAGCCAAATGCTAATTATGGCAGAGGCTTTTGCTTTACATTAGCACCACCATTCACTCCAAAATGCTTCTCTCTCATCATCACTTGTGCTGCTTCTAGGGTTTTCCCATTTCCCAACTGATTTTTCTGCCTAATTTCATGGCTGATTTGCTCAATCAATCTTGAAAAATCATGGGTCAGTGCCAAAATCAGCTACAAAAAGGAAGAAATTAAACAAGAAGAAGATCAGATTCAGCAGCTGCAGTGTTGTTTTCTTCTGATATAAGAGAGTTAGAAACCCTTGTTTTTTCACTCCACAAATCTTAATTTCCACGAAAAGATCTTCCACTGTTTGATGTTGTAAGAAAGGTAAGCTTTTTCAAGATTCATTTTTTATTTTCTTGCTCCAAATATGTTTTGTAGGAAGGAAAAAATCAAGTCTTTTTTTTCCATTCTTGGATTTATCTAATTATTTAATTATGTGAAGTTTTGATCTTGTTTTGTGATTGTGTGATTTGCTGAGATTTAGGGGTTGTTATGGAAAAATTTGCTTCTGCCATGATTCCAATTTTTCAATCCAAAATCTTAAGTTAGTTGAAAAATTGTTGTTATGCTTTCCTTTTTGAATTAGTCAATTCCCAAGATTCATGCTTGTCAAAGACCAAACTGAATAAAACTGTAATCAGCCCATCTCTTTCTCTCTCTCTCTCTCTCACACATACACATTTTCTTGACAAGCATTTAAAAGGTTAGTATATTTCTTATGTTGTTCCATTCTCAATTTGGGAATCATCAATTATGTTGATCGATCATCACCTTTAGGTGACTAGATTGAATCCATCTTCAAAAAATTTGTATTCCAATCTAATCAGTCGTATCAATCGTAAATTCAAACTATATAATGCTACGTATAATATAGTCTGAATCACAATCAACTCTGAGTATCAATTGTAATTCAGATTATAATACCACATACATTATAGTTTGAATCAAAATCGAGACGACTCTTATTAGAAGATTGTATTGTTGTACAACCAACCCCTACTTGCTAATCTTATAAATCCATCTTCAAAAATCGTGTATGCCAATCTATTCAGATTGTGTCAATTGTAAATTCAGACTATAATACAGTGCATAATATTATAGTGTGAATCACAATCAACACGACTATACATAATAATACCACATGTACTAGTCGGAATCACAATCGACACGACTCTGATCAGGGGAACCTCGAAACTCGAGAAAAACCTAATTTACATTTCCATTGACCACAGGATTAATTAATCAAACCAAAAAGGGAATGGCCTCTTCAAGCAGCAGCAGCAGCTACTCAAACCCTCCCTGCGCCGCCTGCAAATTCCTCCGCCGGAAATGCCTCTCCGGCTGCATCTTCGCCCCGTACTTCCCGCCCGAGGAGCCGACCAAATTCGTCAACGTGCACAAGATCTTCGGCGCCAGCAACGTGAGCAAGCTGCTCAACGAGATCCTCCCCCACCAGAGGGAGGACGCGGTGAACTCGCTCGCGTACGAGGCCGAGGCCCGGCTCAAGGACCCCGTCTACGGCTGCGTTGGCGCCATCTCCGTTCTGCAGCGGCAGGTGCTGCAGCTGCAGAAGGAACTCGATGCCACCAACGCGGATTTGATGCGTTACACAAATAACGAGATGGGCTCGTATAACCCGAGGCGGGTGGGTTATGGATCCGGAGTCGGGCCATATAACCCGAATCCGGGTTATTATTCTTATGGTGAAAACCCTGGACATGGCAACAATTGATTGGATCTTGATTTTGATACATGTGTGTGTTTGTGTGTGTGAATATATATATTTATATATGTATAATTGAGGGAGTTGAGGGTTTATTTGCATTGATATATGCTTGAGTTATATATGCTTTTGGATTGGTGATCTAGCTAGGTCTTGTATTTGAGGTCACTATGTATGATTTTGTTGCATTATATATTGATTTGTGGGAATAAGATTATATTTGGAATAAAAGATTGGTCACTATTTGAGGTGAGCATTAGGTAAACCTAGCTCGGGAATGTTCCTGTGCAATAGCTTGCAAATTAACGATACATAACATATAAACGTTGAAAAAACGAAATGTGATATATAGATTGGACCGGTGAGGCTGAGTGAGATCTAGATAAGGGATTTTGATCTACGTTGATAGCATCTCATTCCTAATATCCGAAAGAGAAATTGAACAATTCTATTTAAAATTATCAATTGGAAGACAATCAATCGTTGTGAATTTGGATTCATCGACATTGTGAAAATAAGTATGCTTCTACTTTTTGGAGTCAGATACAGGGATGTAAATAGAATTTAAATTTATCTTTTCCAATTTGATTTCAAGAAATATACATTACTGTGGTGATGAGTGGTCAAGTTAATGAATGAGCATACTATAAATATGATTGTCATTTTCTATGACAGTAAAAGAATCCAAAAAAGATTTTTCTTTCATGTGAACCAACAGAGCATGCATAAATTGCTAATTATATTAGTATATTTATATTATGCATATACATATAGTATAAATCAGTGAACATAGTACGAAATTTGATCCGTTGATATTGTTTAAATACAAAGCTGCATAATGTTAAACAAAATAATGCAAAATGTTAAATACTACGAAAATCCATATTCAATATTTTGAGGTTTTGAATTCACAGAAGCTCAATTACATGTGTATTTTTTTCTTTTTGCAATTACATGTGTATTTTTTTGTTTTGTGTTAAGTTATTATACAACAGTTGCAGTAACTTTATACGTGCAAAGCAATAATACTGGAGAAAACTCATAGATTTAAGGTTTGCATTGCCACGTGTCACGATATCCACAGTCGAAAATGGATATATATGGTCGAGATTTAGTCTGAGTTATGCAATAAATAACCTTTTATATTCGAATATGTAAAGCAACATAAGAAATAAAATGAATTTGAATATAGTAAAGCAAAAAAAGCCTTTGATTATTGTTTGATAAAAAATGAGTGATTTACATTTAAAGATAAACCCACCATATATGTAGACGATATGAAAAGGGCCTACATAAAAAGTGCAATATATATTCTTGAAAATATGTAGACGATAAAAACAATTTTGGGGTGGGGTAAGTAAGGGACTAATGGTGGTAGGCTAGTGGAGGGGGACTATGGTTTAATTTGAGGTAGGGTTGTTGAAGATGATTGAAGAGTGATTCTCTATAGGAGAAGATGATGTGCACAAACTTCTACATCAAAATATGCTATGTGTCTCTTTTACTTTCTTTTTTCAATAAAAATAATCCACACATTGTATAGAATATAAAAAAATATATTCCAGTTTAATGAAATAATAGGTCACATTGTTAGCAAAAATATAACGTTTGGTAAAATTTTGATCTGTCTCATAACTTTGAAAATCAGCCACAAAATTACGATATTTGATTTGTTCTCAGTTATCCTATTATCAAATTTTTGATGAAATTGTAGCATGGAAGCTAGAAAATCATAAGTGGATGTCTCTGTCGATGAGTTAATCAGTATTGTCTATTCATAAAGAAAATGATATCATTTGCATGAGATATATAAACAATATATTAAACGTAGACGACCAAAGATTTTCAATGAGGATGATTGAGAATACATCTAAAACTCATGATTTTTCTAGGTGATTTTCAAAGTTGCAGGAGATATCATAATTTGACAAACTTCATGAATTTTTTTGGTAACTTGCTCTAAAAAGTAATTGCCAATGAATTTTATTTTTGGAATAAAAATTGGTCGCTAATATAACGAAGTTCGGTGAAATTTTAAAATTTTCAATATGCACAGTTGTATAGAATATAAAAAAATAATCCACGCGTTGTATAGAATATTAAAAAATATATTCCAGTTTCATGAAATAATAGGTCACATTGTTAGCAAAAATATAATGTTTGGTAAAATTTTGATCTGTCTCATAACTTTGAAAATCAGCCACAAAATTACGATATTTGATTTGTTCTCAGTTATCCTATTATCAAATTTTTGATGAAATTGTAGCATGGAAGCTAGAAAATCATAAGTGGATGTCTCTGTCGATGAGTTAATCAATATTGTCTATTCATAAAGAAAATGATATCATTTGCATGAGATATATAAACAATATATTAAACGTAGACGACCAAAGATTTTCAATGAGGATGATTGAGAATACATCTAAAACTCATGATTTTTCTAGGTGATTTTCAAAGTTGCAGGACATATCATAATTTGACAAACTTCATGATTTTTTTTGGTAACTTGCTCTAAAAAGTAATTGCGAATGAATTTTATTTTTGGAATAAAAATTGGTCGCTAATATAACGAAGTTCGGTCAAATTTTGAATTTTTCAACAAATCTAATTGGTCATAGAAATCATGAACTTTACCGTTGTTATCAATTTCTAAAATGAAAACTGATATGACAAATCAATGTATTGGAATTTAGAGCGCAATGACTCTCATTAAATGGTGTTCGAATGAACAATGCTTGACTAATGTTTCTACCAATTTGGTTGATGGATTATTTTTACTTTGGTTTGATTTGTATTTTGTTGACTATTTTTTCAGCCACAAATAGAAGTAACCCTCGTTGTTTTTACTCTATCAATCACGTAATTAAGGCAAAGTTCCAAGCATGCCGACAACACAATATTGAGGAAAGCCCTAATTTCTTAATGAAAACAAAGCAAAAGATCTCATATTTTCATTTGACCATTATCATGAATGTAATATTTTAAATTATTCCTATATTTTGCAAACAATTAATCCATCATTCCATAAAAGTTTGTCTCATTTTTTCTATTTCTGTCCGTCCCACAAAATTTGTCACATTTCATTTTTTACCGTTTTTGGTAGCGGACCTCATATTCCACTAACTCATTTCTATTCACACTTTATTATAAAACTAATTCCACTGATTTTTTCAACTCACTTTTCATTTTCTTTTTTAAACCCCGTGCTGGATCAAAGTGGGACAATATTTGGAGGGCGGAGGGAGTATTAAATAAGTAAAAGTAAATTGAGCATTTACATGGTATAGATTGCTCAATAATAACTTGCCCCGAAATTGACAGATTAAATTGAAAATTTTTTCATAAAGAGAAGACCGAGGCTTAGAAGTCAAGACTAAATAATAGATTATGTAACATTGTCATAAAATGAAACACCATACTCTTTCTAACCTAACCAATTGAACAAGATTCACAAGTCTTGCTTTTATTTAATCCATCAAATCGAACACCATTTTTTTCAATGAGCATCACACGAAAACTCAATTAATCGACTGTCGACCGTCGACCTTATGACAGCTCCGCCTCCGCCTCCCTTTCTCTTTCTAATGTGCGATTTCCACTTACTCGACATTGTTTCATGATTAAGACAAGTAAAAATTAAAAAGAAGCTAGAAAAACGCTTCCTTGGTCATTGACGACGACCTTCTTCAGGTCATCGTATTCCGTCTCCACGAGTTCTGTTTATGGATCAGTCTTTCTACAGTTGTTCGATTACTCCTAAGAAAGAGTCCAAGAATGAAAATAGAATAAGTCCCATCAGTCATGTCTGAAGATGGGCCATAGTGACCGTCCAGATAGTAGTAGGTGGCCCAATACAAAGCTCTACTTCAGCCCAAGTCCAATGTTTCAATAGTGATTGATTGATTTGATATTACCTTTTTTTCTTAACACTGCACAACCGCCAATTTTCACTGTGCTTCTTCATGGGCTTGTCCCCAATTTTTCACTTCCCGCGGTAATTATTTTACCACACGTTTCTTTTGAACGAGATTTAAGAAAAGATGACTAACGATTTAAGAAAAAAATAGAAAAAAGAATAAATAAAGGAAAATAGAGAATAATGTAAGAGAGTATTTGTGTTATTTAGCAAAAAATACTCAATGTTTTAATTTTGATTTTTACGTTTGGTAATTTTTTGCAATTATTCTAAGATTGAGATTTTCTTGGATGAAATCTGAATTTTATCCTCTTCACTAAACTAAAATGAAATAATGTGTGTTTTTTCAATATTTGACTCATTTTTTTTCTATTTGTTGGAAGAATTGGGTGTCGAGGATTGCATTCGAGAAAATTTTCACACATGATGAAACGATATGAAGTGAGTTGTTTTTTAATTCATTATTTGTGACTTCTATTTTTACATTTGAAATTGTAATATATTTGCTAGTATTTTTTAGTACATGTAAGTTTGATATAGACATATTTAAGCAAAGAAAATAGAGTTGCGTTTGAATTTTGTGATCCACAAAAATATTAACATTGTGTATGCATTTACCATAACAAAATTTTAATTTTAGTGAATTATACCATACCTCACTTAAATGAGATCATTTTTCAAGTTTCTTCAAAATAAAAATAAAAACACTGAAAATTAAAACAAGCGGAAGCAAATATTCACTTAATAAACAACCGACATCAAACAGTAAATAAAAGCTAGGATTCTCAGTAAAGTTAGCTACCATTCTTCTATTTGATCAGCCATGTTTCCATGGTTTTCCATATAGATGAATACAATTGTTCCGACGTTAACAATCAGGGTAAAGGAACCGGGGCAGGGGCAGGGGCGCCCGGCTCAGCATCGTCGTCAGGAATCCAAAAGGTTAGAACGGAAGCAGCAGCAGCCGCAAACATGACTCTACGAGGAGCCCATCTCAGGCACCCTGCAACACCGATGTGGCTGTCCAAAGAAGCGACCTGTGCACAAACCAAAAGCAATTTTTGTTTAGCTAGCAGCTCGGTAGGCTCTACACAACGTCATGAAACATGCTATTGAGGGGACTAGCGCCTATGACTAGAACGTATGACTATTCTTAAATCAAGACCCTATAGCAGCAAAACTATTTGGACAGAACAAATGGTGTGTGTCTGTGTGTTCCAATGTTTCCATCTTCGCTATTGCAGTCGGTTTAGTACTACCTTATTTGGCTCGTCACTGATGTTCCACGCATGTATATTTCCATCCCCAGAACCTGGAACAGATCAAGATCAAGATCAAATCAATGAAAACTGGATTGCGGATGTCAATTACTATGAATTTTAGATATTAGAGGTGCAGCGAAATTATCAACTATCAACTTTAGGTGAATGCTCTCGTTAATATGTTAAGCTTGTAGCCCGACGAGGCAGGACTAAAATCTCCGAAGAAAGGCACATGTACACAGCAAATTGGGAAATAAAAGCAAATAACATAATCAGAAACTACCAGACACAATAAAGAAGGCGGAATTGATTATAAAGGAAATTTGCAGTTCAAAGATAGACATACCAGAAAGCACATATTGGCCATCAGGCGTGAAGGTTGCTTCTATGGTGGCATTCGCAGAAGAGTCCATGTTAAATCCACACTTCTGCATCACATGAAAGTTAAGCTTCTAAGACTTTCGCTCAATCTTTAAAGTTAAAAAAACTGCACAACCACAATACAATTTCAGGAAAAACTGACCTTCTCTCCATGATATGCATCGAGGAGGTATACATTGTTGTTTGTAGTTGTCAGAAGCATTGATTTACCGTCATTGCTGAACTTAATATCGCACACCTCAGCTGTGTCCCCGCCAACTAGGAAGGTATCGAAAGGACCCTGAGCAGAAGAAAAGATAATGGTGTTGAAAAATACAAAATTATATTTGGAGGGGAAAAAAAATTAAGAATTGCTCAAGATTGCAAACCTTGTCATGTGATCTAGAATCAAATAGTTTTATTGCACCTCCTTCCATTGCCACAGCAAAGACCAAACCTTGTTGATCATAAGCAACCGTAGGCCTACCTCGCAGATGTAATATACCCTGAAAGCTACATCAGTGAGCACACATCAGATTTGAAAAGTTCTTTCGGAGCAAAACAACTTCCTAAACTGGACAGCTGCAACAACCATAACATGTTCTTTTACAAGGTTTACTGAGAGATATCCTTTGGCTGTAAAGAATTTACAAATTTCAACTGAGCCATACTAATACTATCATAAAATGATCTCCTTTAAGTTCAATTTTACATATTGGTTGTTGTTCGAAGTCATTAGTTAATAAATAAAGCAAAATCAAATCACAGAATTGGAAAATGACATTACAGTTAAATGAAGTATAACTGCTGCATACATTAAATATGGGCACAAATTAGAGTTAGATTAGAAAGCAATTAACCTACCTGACAGGCATTAACACGTAGATCCCACATGCGTACACTGTGATCTAGTGAACCAGACATGAAACAGTCGTTGACTGGAGACATGCACAGAGATACAACCCTATAATTCAAAGAAGAAAAACACTTAAAACAATCAGAAAAAGAAAATTATTATTTTCACAAGCTCGTCATGAAACTTGACAAATGAAGCAACCCTAATGAATATATAATCTGATTCAAGTACTAATAATGAAGCAGATATGCACATCTTATCAACATTAACTTCATTTACGGCAAAACAAAAATTATTTCTCAATCTTAGTTGATCCCAATGTGTACAAAACAATCTTTTGAGTCAATAGGCCACTTCGCTTCAACCTACTCATTCTATCTATCTGCCCACACGAAAGGATGAAGTAAAATGTGAGTAGGTGGTTTCTAAACACAGTTATGCTCACTTATGATAACAAACAGAATCAACAGCTCAATTTCATAAGGGCCTTTAATTTCTATTCACAATATGTTTTCAACTTCTTCATGGTACCACCCTGCTGTTTCATCAGTCTAATCATTCGAGTAAAGCAGGTATATGGAAAATATAAATATGGCACAAAGTCTTAAGGATTAAGCAGTCTGGCGTGTGGTTTACATATACCCTTATAACCAAGCCAAGAGTGATTTTTGGGGATGGAATGCCACCAGTATGGTCGAAATTAACCTAATGAAGTTAAATAATAGATGGAGACAAATTTGACGGCTTTAGTTTAGTTTCTATGTAAATTTACCTGTCTGTGTGCCCTTTAAAGTACCGAAGGCACCTATTATCATATAGCGATAGATACCTCAACGACTCTGGAACGAAAGCACAAAAAACATATCATTTGCTTTGTAATAAAAAAGTTAGACAAATGCATCATATGCAACTCACCTCCATTAGAATCCAAATTGTATTTCGAAGAGCATATAACGGAATTTGGGTGGTGAGTGAAACACACCCTGTCAGCTCCATGATTCTTATGATATGTTGTCTTCACCAATCTGAACTCAGCATAACCCATCAAAACATATTAAGAATTAACAAAATATTCGGAGGTGGAGATGACTGTTTATCGGCTAAACACGACAATGTCTTACTGAGCATTCGTAATGTCATAAAATCGAACCGAATCGTCATCACTTGCTGTAACCAACACATCCGCTGTCCGATGGAAATCAAGCGAATTGATTTTACCACCCTATGGAAAAAACAGAGAACAATTTCATAATCCAGTTAACAGCTCCTCTAAACTAATCGCATCACAGCAGGAACACATAAAGTGTAAAAAGAGGTCCGATTATCTACAAAACAGTATCAGTATACCTATCAAATCGCATAGAATGATAATCAAGGTTCAACAGCATAATTGCTAATTTGATTCTCGTAGCCGGTAATTCACACAAATTCATCAACAGAGAAGTATGAATACAGCGATGAATTCAACAGATTGAGGAGAGAGGAACTGACAAAATCTGAGAAGACGGCTCCAACTGACATGCTGCGGATGATGTCGTCATTGAGTTCGGAAAGTGTCGTCATCACAATCTGGCGATCGGTAGCAAGTAAGAAATCAGAATTCAGAAAATTGGAGCCGGAAATTTGTAGCTGATTTCAGTTTTGAGGTGCAGTGATTGGATTAGGAGTTATGAGGGGATTTAGGGGTGGAATTTTTATGGAATTGTGATTTCGTATGTAATGGATCAAAAAAATGTTATTTTTGTTATTTTAATAGTACGAGTACAAAATAAGCCTTTTTTATTTATAGTAATTAGTTTAAGTTAAAATTATATTTTAACTCACAATTTTTTTACACAATTTTTTTCCCACTTTTTCGTTTAAATTAGTATATTTATACTACGGAGTATTTATTAGGTACTAGTACTTGATTAATCAATATAAATATTTATTTTCCACTTAATCTAAATCTTTTAAAAAAATTAATTTATTTTATATAATTTACAAAGTTTAAGGATCATTAGTTATTAATTATAGTACTACTATTAATCTAGCTTGGTTGATTGTGAAGCTTGGTTTTGCGGGAAATGTGTGTGTGTTGAATTCTCTGGTTACCTTTTTTCTGAGGTTGGGAAACATTGAATTTGCGAGGAAGACATTTGATATGATGGAAGTGAAGGATGTTGTTTCGTGGACGACGATGCGGGACATGTACGTTGAGATGGGCGAAACGGGAGAGGCGCGACGTGCCGGAGAGGAATGAAGTTACGTGGAGTGCAATGATAGCGAGATTGAGGCAGAGTGGGGACTGGGAGGAGGAGGCAAGGCTGTTCGAGGAGATGGTTCGTTCATCACAGGCCATTTAGGTGTGGAGGATTTTGATGAGGCGTTTGAAGTGTTCCACCGGATGATCTTGTGTGGAGAGCAACCGAGTAAGTCCTCTTTCTCGAGCGTATGAAGAGCTTGCGCGAGCTTGGCCTCGTTGGAGAGAGGCAAGTATGCACACGCGAAAGCTCTCAAACTTGGCTTTCAGTGTGATATCTTTGTTGACACCGCGCTCTTAGACATGTACGCAAAATCTGGAGAAATCACGAGCTCTGTGGAGATATTTAACCGGATGAAAAACAAGAACGACGTCGTCTGGGCAGCTATGATCCAAGGGCTTGCTGAGAACGGATTCGCAGAGGAATCGCTTCAATGCTTCGAAGAAATGGGAAACGCCTAATCTGTCGAGCCAAATGAGCTCATATTTTTGTCAGTGTTGTTTGCTTGCTCTCATTGTGGTCTTGTAGAAAAAGGGCTTGCTTACTTCGACTTGATGGAGAAGGTCTACGGAATCAGGCCGAACCAGAGGCACTATACGTGTGTCGTGGACATGCTGTCTCGAGCAGGGCGTCTCCGTGAGGCGGATGAGTTCGTAGAGAGTATGCCATGTGAACCTGAGGCGAATACGTGGTCTGCTCTGCTCAGCGGCTGCAGAACCTACGGGGACGAGGAGTTGGGCTCGAGGGCAGCTCTCAGAGCTTGCGGAGGCGAAGCCTGGCGCGTATGTCCTCCTGTCGAATAGCTATGCCTCAGGAGGGCGATGGGTCGATGCGGTGAACACGAGAGGCGTGATGAGCCGGAAGGGGATCAAGAAGAGTGGGGGTTGCAGTTGGATGGAGCTGAGAAATATAGTGCATCTGTTTTATTCACAGGATGGAAATCATAATCAATGGAGAGAAATGCAATGGATTTTGCAGTTGTTGAATACTGAAAGAGAATCATATTTTTGAATATCCCTTTTGTGATATACATATATCTTGAGGTGAATTGAGCTAGTATTGTTTGTGAATCAAGAGATTGCACACAGTTTTGAGTGAAAATTGTGAATTTGAACATCTTTTTAAGAGTTGTTATTCTTGGTTAAGGCATACCAATTTGTTTTGAAACGTCATTTTTAGGGTACGCAAAATGGTGCACTTTATATGGCCGGACCTGAGGAATGGCCGAGGGAACGGCGGTGGATGGGCCACCTGCGTGGACTGCCGGTCCAAGCGACACGACGAAAGGTCGAAAATGTTACGGACTCAATTCCCACATCAGTTGTGAGAACAACTGATGTGAGGTATATAGACTAAATGAACCCTCTCTCCTAACAGACTAGTCTTTAGGGTTGAGTGATGCGATATTTTAGAGTTCTCAAACAATGTATAAAGATTATCAAGTTCAATTATTTAAACTCTAATAATACTACACTACTGCAAGAATACAGTATCGTAGTAGTATTTCAAGTGTCGATCCACAGGGAGGCGAGATTGCTTACACTTAATAGGACTACACAAAGCATGTAAAGATTTTGTTTTGATTTTGAGAAGGTTAACTAACTTAAGCTACTAAAGTGAGGTTTTTAACACGTGAAGACAAGTCACTCCAAGTTGCTCTCTGAGCTTGCGTTGTTACACACCATTACAACGAACCATATGACGGGATTAGAATTATCAACCTAATCGCGTGCACTGAACAAGTCTACGACGTATAGTTCACAGTCAGCTGAACACTTGTTCCATGAACCAGCTTTCAACGACATTTAATTCCTGCAGACGCGCGGGAACAAACGTCGTCTACTATAATTACTTACCTAATCCACTATCAATTTATCCCCTGAACAGTTCTAAATCGATAGCATACCAACAAACGACCAATCCTAAGCTATGTTAAAGAGACGATAGTTAAGATTTAACAACACTACATCATTAGCCAAAAACGTAGCATTTTAATTATCAAACACATTGTTGGTATCGAACATACGATTCAAGGTGTTAAAACAAATGCACAAGCCTAGATTACAACTTGGAGCAACAAAGAGAGTCTAGCCTATACACATAGTAGAATGTAGAAACAAAACCATAGGTGTGTGGCTCTCTTCGAGTGGAGTCGGGATTCGGGAATTGATGGTTGGAATAATGGTCGGAATGCCTTCCTTCTCTTCTTCCTCTCCTCCTTTCTCTCCCTCTGTCTTTTTCTATGTATCTGAATTTTCCCCCTTTTTAATCATCAAAACCGCTGAGAAGAAACCGCCACATGCAGTTGGATCACCATGCCCGACCGGGCGAAATTGGAAGTGGAAATCGCCCGACCGGGCGTAAGGATTCTGGATGGCTTTGCGGGAAACGCCCGACCGGGCGTTTAGTTGAAATCATAACGCCCGACCGGGCGAACTTTCTGGACTCCGCATGCACAAATGGAAACGCCCGACCGGGCGTTTAGCAACTTCAAAACGCCCGACCGGGCGAACTCTCTGGAATCTCAGCTATGCATTTCCGACGAACTTCCAGCTTCTAACACCCGAAACTACACTCAAAGCACGACTTGGTGAGTTACAATTAACATAAAAACCGGGGTAAAGAATAGGAAATATGCTTCGCATCAAATACCCTCAAACTTGAACTCTTGCTCGCCCTGAGCAAGGTTTATTTTCAGCACAAAAACTCAACACAAGTCTACCCCGCAAAGAAATTTTCATCACAAAGAGTCATGTAGGGACGTGAGTGACAAAATCTGAACCCCCAACATTTCCAATCGAGATTTCCCACTCTCAAGAACAATCACTCATCCCCCTAGAACGTCAAGTTAAGGTGCACTTCAAAATAAGTCCAAGCATGCGATCAAACAACTCAAACCATCATCATTGACTCATTAAGCATTACTAATCACATAAACACACGGATTTCAAACCAAACTTCTTTACTCTACCAAGCTACTAAGATACATCCACAAGTATCAACGATTAGGTCCAAGGTCTTCGTTCGAGGTTGTAATGGGGCTAGGGACGAGGTAGGATAAGTATGGATAGTGAGCTCAAAGGCTACACATTTGAGTGCCAAAATCTTCCCTCCTACAACTTCCTTCCAAAGATTAACCAACGAAAAATTACAACCAAACCCACACTCCCCCAAACTTGAGATCTATTCCAGACGTGATTACACAAACAAACATAGAAGCTCTATCTTTATTTCATCAACTTATTCTTTTTCTTTCTTTTTTTTTTTTATAAAGACCTCGACTTTTGCAAATTTGGAGGTCGTCTTTTTTTCTTTTTTCTTTCCTTTCTAAGAACTTCATTCTTTTCACATTACATCAAGTCTAGATATGTCTACTCTTTACAATTCACCACCCACACTCAAACTCAAACCACAAAGCTCAACTTGTATTTAGCACCCAAATAGTAGCAAGGTCTATCGATGAGGCTAAAATTAGGCTTATTTCAGTGGTTAAGTGTTTGGCTAAGTGTTTACACAAAGAATAAGAAATTAAGCTCAAGGTGGCTTCTAGGGGATCATTTGATGGACTAGGCATGTGATCATTTGGCCATGGAGTTCATCCTAGTGCCTTATCCTCCCATATCGTTAACACAAACGAACGCAAGCACTTCACTCGATAAAGCAAATCAATCCAAGATAATTTCCACAAGTCATGTGATTTTCATACTCTCCTCAACTCAAGAAATCGGTTGTAATCACAACATGCTCTTTCAATTAAATTCATGCACCCATTCCATTCATCCTAAGCTTCAAAGATCAAGTAAAATCAAGCAAGAATTCCCAACCAGAAAGCCGAAGATCTAGCATGCACCCGTCAATTACATGATCCACAACACTTTAGCATGCAATACACCCAAAAAAAAAATGCATAATGCATAAAAATCATTCACAATCCCCCCACACTTGAATGCTACATTGTCCTCAATGTATGCAAAGAAGAACATATAAAGTAAAGGGAAAGAAGACTCCCTCAAACTTGACGTGATATCCATAGTGCATTCGGGTGGGTGGGTGGGTGTATTTTCCTTTGTAGGTGTGCTTTCTCATAAGCTCGAATGTGAATCCTATCTCCCTATTGCTCCTACAAAAAGAAAAATTAAAACAAGAAAAAGAAAACAAAATACTCAATTCATAAAAATACATCGAAGGAAAGAATTGAGCGAACAAAACCCTCGATTTATTAAGAGAAAATAATAAACTAAAAACTCATTGGGTTGCCTCCCAACTAGCGCCTTTGTTTAAAGTCGTTGGCTCGACTTAGCCTTCTAGCTACAACTCTGAAACAAGGAATAAAATGTTAGAAAACTATACAAAAATAAAAACAAAAAGAATCCTAATTAAATAACCAGTTGCCTCCCCGGCAGCGGCGCCAAAACTTGATGTGTAATTTTCGAGCTTTTATATTAATGGATTATTAACACACAAGTTTAATAAAATAGCTCTAAAATTACAACCAAGAATACAGATGTAGTTGTAGTAAAAGAGTGTCGAACCACAGGGAGGCGTAGGTTATTTAATTTGAGAAAGAAAAAAATAAAGAGATGATAAAACAAATAAAGATAAAAAAACAAAAAAATTAGAAAATAGGATAAGAAGAAAGGCATTGCTCCTATATGTCTCGGCATATGAATTGGGATACTTCGATGGATTACTACGATCAAGACTATGCTTAAGAGGATTAAGTTTGTTTTACGCTCCCTATCCGCTGAACACTTCAAGAGAATTGTATACCTAGGATAAGCTGAACACGTCTCCCAAGTTCTACTCACTAACCTATCACCACCACTAGGTCGCGTAGCAAGCTTTAGATTAGTTTCTTCAATTGTCAAACACGATAATTAACTCATTTTAACTTAATGCCCACGCGGAAGCGCAGCAGACACCAAACCAAATTTATAGATGAAAACTATCGATCCACTCGAGATTATCTCTCTGAACAAGTATCAAATCTCGAGTTCCTTGTATATGAGTACGACCAAAATCTATGCTAAAGAGGCAATAGAATAATGGCTAGAAAATTCTACCTAACTAGACGTCTCAAGATTAGTAGAAAAATTAAACAATTCATAAACAAGAATCACACGTAAATTAAACCATAATAATCATCAAAGTATCCAACAATTCACCCTACAACATATTCGGAGCAACGAAGGAAATCTAGCCAAACATACTAAAATGAATTACACCAAAAGAACCGTGAACCGTGAACTCCGTGGTGTTCTCCAACTCTAGATGATGGATGATCTCCTCCGGGATGGAGTATGGATCCTTCCTTCCTCTTCTTCCTTCTCCTCTTTTCTTCCTCAGCCGTCGTCCCCCCTTTCTCTCTGAATTTTCCCCCTTTTTAATCATCAAAACCGCTGAGAAGAAACCGCCACATGCAGTTGGATCACCATGCCCGACCGGGCGAAATTGGAAGTGGAAATCGCCCGACCGGGCGTAAGGATTCTGGATGGCTTTGCGGGAAACGCCCGACCGGGCGTTTAGTTGAAATCATAACGCCCGACCGGGCGAACTTTCTGGACTCCGCATGCACAAATGGAAACGCCCGACCGGGCGTTTAGCAACTTCAAAACGCCCGACCGGGCGAACTCTCTGGAATCTCAGCTATGCATTTCCGACGAACTTCCAGCTTCTAACACCCGAAACTACACTCAAAGCACGACTTGGTGAGTTACAATTAACATAAAAACCGGGGTAAAGAATAGAAAATATGCTTTGCATCATTGAGTTCTCCTATTTGGTCTGTATCAATACATCTGATGATATTTATTTTCTTTAGGCACTGCAAACTTTGCATATGTATTGTATTATATACACTTTCACAGTCCCCCAGCAATATAAACTTTAGTGACGACACGAATTTGAGTGTGAAATTGGTTAGTATGAGACATATAAATAGAAAATAATTAAAGTATTGTTGATAGTGTAATCCATTATGAAAAAAGTTTTCAGAAATAGAAATTGACTAATTTTAAGAGACGATCAAAATGAAAAAAGTACACTACTTTTTGGGACGTACGGAATATATTAGCGGTGGGATTTTAAAGACTTAATTAAAAGATTCAATTTAAACTTCCGATCTATTGATTGGAGGGAAAATGTCATACGAAATAAATTGTGCTTCATCATCATCTGGTCAACCCTCACGGTCCGCAAACGGGGTGCGAGGAGATGATGCTTCGTTCATTATTTCTTAGCGCCGGGGTGCGTGACCTGAGGGAGCACGCCTTTTATGTAGAAGTTTCAAATAAATGTTAGTGAATCACACGTGATAATATTAGAATTAAATTGATATTATAAAATGTTAGATGAATCATTTTCTAACATTATCATGTGTAGACATAATTAAAGTAACTTTAACCTATAATTAAAGGAATATTGGCTTCTAATATCATGGAACTTTCACAAAGTTGGTTTATTCCCACGAACTTTCAATTCGACAAATAATATCACGAACTTTTACCTGGGTTTGTTATTTCCCACTAGCTAAAAAATTCCAACTATATTAATAGATTGAAGAACAATTTTGGAGGGTGTGCTTCAAGAAAAACTATCCTCAAAGCATGGAAAACTTGAAGCTCTTGAAGTTGTTGTCGAAAAATTACGAAAAAATATGTATCATGATATTATTTGTCGGAATTTTTTGGCCGGTGGCAAATAACAAACTCGCTAAAAGATCATGATATTATTTTCCAAATTAAAAGTTCGTGAGAAAAAATAAACTTTTTGAAAGTTCCATGATATTAAGGGTCAATATCCCGTAATTAAAATACTAGCCACACTAAATTCGCATATTAATAGTTGGACTAGTAATTAAAGTAACATTAACCTAATAATTAAAGTAACTTTAACCTATAATTATAATGCTAGCCACACTAGGTTCGCATATCAATAGTTGGACTATTAATTAAAGTAAGTTTAACATATAATAAATTAGTGTGTATCCGACAAATATAGCATCTTTTGTTGATTTTCAGAACGCTCCACGCGCGTTCTTCGTCCAATACAAGATTGGTTTTCTATCTATCAGAGTACTTCATTTTCATTCACATAGAGAGAGAGTTGTTAATCATGGCTGCTTATGGAGCTTTGGTTTCTCTTATGCATATCATCGAAACCCTCGAGAAACATCCTTCCCCTCCCATTTCTATCAACCAAAAACATGTTCAATCCCTCACTCAAAACATTACCTTCTTGCAGGAGTTTCTTGATTCCTATATTTCCCCTTTTGCTGATAGCCACGAAGCTGATCCATTGGAGCGTCGCATTGCTGATGCAGTTTACGCGGCTGAGGATGTTATCGAATCCCATATTGTGGATCAAATTCACAGTGGATCCACAATCGTTGCAGATCATGAATTCTATCACAACCTACAGAAAGTGATAGAAGAAATGGATCTGATCAACAAAGAGGTGAAGAAGAGCATTGCAGTTGAAGCTCAGACCAAGCAGAGGACTGTTGCTGCCTTAACGCCATCTTCTTCCACTGTGAAAGAGAACGTGATTGTGGGCTCTAAAAAAGTGTTTTTTGAAGTTCTAGATAAGCTCGCTGGAAATAAACTCAACCTCCAAATCATCCCCATCACGGGGATGGGTGGCATACTGGCATTGGTAATTGCCATGAATCAATCTATTTGAGAATGCACTTGTTAAGGAGCGCTTTAATATACGTGCTTGGACTACAATTTCTCAAACTTATAATGTTAAAGAAACACATAGACAAGTTCTTTTTCGAGCTAGTGGAGGAGATTCAAGTAGTGATCTGAGTGAGGATGAACTGGGACAAAAATTATACCAGTTTTTGTTCGGTAGGAGATATCTCGTAATAATGGATGATATGTGGAGCATAGAGGCGTGGGAGAAGATGAAATTTTTCTTTCCTGATAACCATAATGGGAGTCGAATAATCGTAACAACTAGGCTGTCTGACTTGAGTTCTCAATTGAACGAGTCTTGTATAGTTGGCATGAAATTTCTAGATGAGGCTAGTAGTTGGGATTTATTTCGTATGACCGTGTTTGGGAAAGAAAGTTGTCCAATTGAGTTGGAGATGATTGGAAAGAGTATTGTAGCAAATTGTAAAGGACTTCCTTTATCAATTGCTACAATAGGAGGTCTATTGGCAAAATCTGAGCGCACAAAAAAATGTTGGGAGCACATAGAGCAAAATTTGAATTCAATTGTTATTAATACTAACGATGGATTTTGCTTGAAAATATTGAGGATGAGTTATATCTATCTGCCGAACTATTTAAAGCCATGCTTTTTGTATATGGGTGTTTTTAAGGAAGATTACCGTATTCGTGTGTCGGTGCTTAAGAAGTTATGGGTTTCTGAAGGATTTTTAAAACCAAGGAGTGGAAAATGTTTGGAAACACTTGCGCGAGAGTATTTTAAGGAATTGGTTGATAGAAATCTCGTTTTAGTTGATGAATTGGGGTCTACTGGAAATGTTAAGTATTGTAAAATTCATGATTTGTTGAGAGATTTGTGTTTGAAAGAAGCTGAAATGGAAAGATTTTACCATGTCATAGGAGATGATCCTCCGGCCAATATTAGCGAACGTCGAGTCGTTCTTAAAACTGCAGGGTTGTTAGGATCTTTGTCACAAACTCGTTCTATAATATGCAAGTGCAACGAAGCATCTCTTAAATTTCTACTGTCTCAGGATCTTCGATTGTTGAGGACATTCATAGCATGTTTTTCTGATATTTATTTCCTAGAAAAGGTGATTGAATTGGTGAACTCACGGTACCTTGCTATCAGTGTTCATCATGAGTCCAGATTCTCTAGTTCAATTGATCTCCTTTGGAATCTGCAGACATTGATTATTCGTTCATCTTCTATGAACGATCTACATGTACCACATGAAATTTGGAAACTGCATCAACTTCGGCATCTTGAATTTCCGGGGGACGAATTGTTTCTCCCAAATCCTCCTAGTGACGATGTTGACATTGTCATTATGGAGAATCTGCAGACACTCAAAAGAGTTAAGGGTTTGCGATTGAATGAGGAGGTGGTTAAAAGAATTCCCAATGTGAAGAAATTGAATTTAACAAACTATTCGGTAAAGGGGAGAGAAAACTGCCTAAGCTATCTTCAATGCTTCAGTAAATTGGAAAGCTTAATCTGCAGCATCCTTTATCAAAGTGGTGACTTTTTGCCGAGGATTAATTTCCCCAACTCTATCAAGAAGTTGATTGTTGTAGACTATTATATCACGGAGTTTGGCGCAAAGTTGGAAGACATATTGCCTAAAATCGGTTCATTGCCTCTTCTTGAGAAGCTCGTATTAAAATATGGTGTCTTCCAAACAGGCAAGTGGGAAACAATTGAAGGCCAGTTTCAGAAGCTCAAGTTTCTACGGTTGTTGTTTTGTAAAGGTCTAGTAAATTGGATTGTGTCAGACAGCTCCCACTTTCCACTTCTCCAGAGGCTTTGTCTCCATAATTTATCCGAACTCGAGGAAATCCCATCTGAAGTTGGAGAAATAACAACGCTGAAATCGATTTTGTTGTATCGGTGCAGTGAAGCAGCTGTTGCGTCAGCGAAAAAGATAGTAGAAGAACGTGAGGATCTATATGGAGAGCAATTAGACCTTTGTGTCGTGTAACTAGAAGATGCCGAAAACCGTCAAGACCGAGCTAGCTCAGAATGTATTAGAGATGTACTGATTTTTTAAGAGCATGCATTCTGTTTCTTACTTATTCTCTACTGTAAGATCATGCATTGTGTTTCTATGTAATTTGTTCTCCATCTTTTTTTCATTTGATAAACATTGTATTTGCATATGAGCTCTTATTTAGAGGAGAATTGAGCTAATATTATTTGTGAATCAAGAAGTTGCACACAGTTTTGAGTGAGATTAGATTGAATTTTAACATATTTTTGTAGTAAAAAAAATGGGATTTTGAAGCAAGGTTTCCTGCTGATAGTTTTGTATCTGAAATTTCTAATAGCTGAGAGGCATATACTATTTTATAATAGTAGTTATTCTTGGATAAGTCATGCCAATGCGTTTTGAAATGGCGTTGTTAGGGTACACAAAACGGTGCACTTTATTGGGTCAGACCCGAGGCGGGGCTGATGGAATGGCGGTGGTCAGTATTAAAATAGAGAGAGAAAGAAAGATAAATATATAAATATGAGTGAGAAAAAGTGGCTGAATGTATTAATTGAAGAGAGACGGTTACAAAAAAAAGGTGATGTGTCATCTTAGTTGGGACAAACTAAAAAGGAAAACGTATCACCCTAAATGGGACGAAGGAAGTACTACAAGTCTTGCCTAATTTTTGGTTCGATTGTTGTGTGTGCTTGTCGTCTAGCCTAAAAAGCCGATAGAGTTAAACTTTATATTCGATCGAGTATTAAGTTTGAGTTTAGAAAACTACATGTACTTAATTTTCAATATTAAGGATTGTTTATTGACATACTTGTATTTTACATGGTTTTAGAGGGTACTTTTGTATGAATTTGATCATATTTCGTCTATTATTAGGCATGTTTATATCTACTTCTCTATATGTTGGTATGTTGACCATTTTGTTAAGAATGTGTAGAAAAAGGTGCAAAATATGTGGATGTGCAGCAGCCTTGGTTTGAGACAATTTTACTGGAGATTTTAAAGTCTGATCAACCCCTAATGCATATCATTCTCTTCGTCTTCGAAAGAGCTTCGGGTGGGTATCTTAAACACCTCAATCGGAGCCTCATAGAAGAAGTTATGGCCGTTTTACGAACACTGCGCTGTCCAGAAACTCTCACCCGGCCGGGTGGATTTTTACCCTATAATTCCACCCGGCCGGGTGGCTCAAATTGAGCAGAATCTGGTCGAAAATCATCACCCGGCCGGGTGAGTTTTACCCTTTATAATTCCACCCGGCCGGGTATGTTGTTTTGGCGTATTTTTATGCCAAAACGCGATTTTTGAAGGGGATTAAGAGGAGAAGAAGCCTAGGGTTCATTCCATTCCACACCTAACGCCTCCTACACTCACACACCACCCCAAGCACACCTTTGAGAGAGAGAATTGAAGATTGAAGACTTCCAATCGGGAGATTGAAGTCACCTCTCCATCGATTGATCTCACAGGAGTCTTACTATCTTTACTTCATGTATTTGTTGAATTCATTTGTTTTGAACATGATTTTCTTTATAAACATGAGTAGCTAAACCTCTCTTGTAGAATTCTTGGTGATGATGCACTAATTTCATAGTTTTTATCCGATTGATTTGGTTCTTGCCTTGCTCTTGTAGTTATTTGTTTATTCTTGGGTTTATTCCTTTCAATTGCTTGATCACCACTTGATTGTGTAGGATTAATTAGATTAATCGGGAGATGAAATAGTTAATCCGGAAAGAAGAATAATTCACACCTTAATACAATAGAACTCGGGAGAGTTGAGGTTTTGAGTGAGGTCATTAACCTAATCGAACTTTTGGGAGTTAGAGGTTTTAGGATTAGAAGGGGACTTCAATTCTAGCATCTAATCTACAGGTTTCTCACCTCGGGAGGGGGTTTAATCTATAATCGTGGTTGACTTAGTAACTCTAGAGACACCAAAAGGTAAAGCGAATCAATTGGATAAGAGCTTGGAATTGTGCATCGGATCCTTGAGTTCTACAATTTCTCCATATTATCATTCATATCATTATCACACCGTGTTTCCTTGTCTGAATTGTTATTTGCTTATTATATGCTTTTATTAGTTGTTAGAACAAACCAAACTGCATTTGATTGTCTAGATAGTAGTTGATTTTTGTTCGTGGTAGTTAAGTTGATACAAAATTGTCTCTGTGGGATACGATACTCTTGCTTACTGATTGCTACACTAGCCCCGTACACTTGCGGGTATTACTTGTGTTAAAATAAGTTGAGTCATTTATTTTAGTTAAAAATTGACAGAATCATTACTTTTAAACTAATGTTATGCCTAAATCATAATATCAAACTAAATATGCTATCAATATAACAAATAATAGTTAAACATTATTAATTGAAACGATACATAATATGGAAATTCTAAAATAGCCAAATTCATAAAATAAAATGCAGAAGACTAATAAAAGTACTACAACTAATAAAACCTTAATCTAATTAAAAGTACAACAACTAATAAAACCTTAATCTAATTTAAAGTACAACAACTAATAAAACCTTAATCTAATAATAACCCCGTAAATCAAAATCAAATCCTCCAATACTTTTAAATTTTGAATTTTAGTTGTTTCATGTGTACGTTGTAATATTTTTATAGTATTTTTTATTGTATTTAAATTTTCTAAATTATGTAGTACTTTGTTATTTAATAAATAATATATTTCATATACAGTTATATTAATTAATTAAGTAATTAATTTTATTATATTTAATTTAAGTTATTGACAAAGTGTCATGTGGTTAGTGTCTAATTTAGATAAAAGAATAATTGAAAAGTATAAAAATTAAGTGAGTGAGGAATATTATTTTAGTTTTGAATTTAATATATATGGTTGAAGTAAAATCAATATTTAGTGTAACATTTACACCAGAATGAGTTTGAGTTTATTGTAATGGTGGAAGATGCTCTTAGTCTTGGACAAGTCATACTAATGGGTTTTGTAAATGTCATTGTTAGGGTACGCAAAACGATGCACTTTATTGGGCCGGACTTGAGGCATGGCCAAGCCCCAAGGGAATGGTTGTGCATGGAGTGAGGCGGGGGGTAGACCTAGGGATGGGCAACCAGCAAGGATTGCAAAGCAGTCTAAGCGAGTGACGAAGCTAGGATTTTTTGGCTGGGGGAGCCCAAAAACTGTTTATAATGTGAGCTATTTTTGACGTTGACATCAATGTCCAGTAAACAACGACATGAGAGGGAAGAATGGTGAGAGATATAGATGGTAATGAGTTAAATAATAGAGATATAGATGGTAAAGAGTTAAATAATCACATAATGTGTTACGACTGCACTTTGCTAAGGATAGCAACGCCGAGAGACCGTGTTTTGTTGATCTCTAATGAGGCATTTTGCTACTGATTATGTTTTGCTCCACATGATCTAATGATGGTATTTTGCTACTGATATCCATGTTGTGTACATATTTGAATTGTGTTGTTCTTGAAGGAGTTTGAAACCCGATTCTAATTCAGCATCATCTGAAATCTAATGTGGCTTTTGCTTCATCTTCTTTGCTTTGGAATACTCCGGCAAAGAGCCATGAAAATGATTATCCACGAAAATTATTTCTAAAATAGTTAAACCCAAAATATAAAAATCAAACAAGTTTAAAATAATAATCTTTACAATCTACGAAGTAAGAATAAAAAATACTTCCAGGTTTTTGCAGTTTTTTTGTGTTCTCACTTCTAATTCATCATCATCTGAAATCTAATGTATCAATATCTTCAATTTAAGATAATTTAGACGTAATTTTTCATTCTACAACTAAAAATATTACTCCCTCCGTCCCCCATAATTTGTCACCATTTGACCCGGCACGGGTTTTAAGAAATGTAATACAAAGTGGGTTGAAAAAGTTAGTGGCATATAAGTCCTACTTTTATATATTAGTTTTATAATAAAATGTGACTGGGAATGAGTTAGTGAAATATGAGGTCCACGACAAAAATGGTGAAAGTGAAATGTGACAAATTTTTAGGGACGGACGAAAATGGAAATAAGTGACAAATTTTCAGGGACGGATAAAGTATCTTAAGATAGATTACATCTTTTAAAATCATCAAATCAGCATTGAATTCATATATTCGTTAACCTCATAAATTTGTAAATACTATCCTATAATACCAATAAACTTAATTTTAGATTATAAAATAATAATCTTAACAATCTACGAAGTAAGAATAAAAATAATTCTTAAATCCCACAAATTTATATAATAACAAAAAACTTTATAATTACATGAAAGAAAGATCTTGTCTTTGTAAATCCTCTTTGCAGTCCAATGTTAATGAGATTCAAAATGATTGAATAAATTATATAGAAACACAATAGTTGCTCTTACAGTAGAGCATAAGTAACAGCACAAAGATCATACAATATTCAAGAAACAGAAGCTCAAACTTTGTGTTACACGGTTAAAAATGTGATCTCTAAGTCATCCTGAGCTAGCTCGGTCTTGACGGTTTTCGACATCTTCTAATCACCAACACAAAGGTCTAATCGGTGTCCATATAGATCCTCGTGTTCTTCTACTATCTTTTTTGATCATACCACAGCTGCGAAATCGATCTCAGCGTTGCTATTTCTCCAACTTCAAATGGGATTTCTCCGAGTTCGAATAAATGGCTGAGGCTAAAAATGCACACTAAATTCTAAAAATGTGTACTAGCCCAATCTACGTAATCAACTTCCTATATTTCAAATAGGCATATTCAATTTTATTTGTGGTTCCATGGAAAATGATTGGCAATATTTTTAGATCTTAAACCTACAAATTGCCACAGAAAAATAATCTAATGATAAGAGGTTTAAGTTTAATATATCACACCAAATTAAAAAAAATCCTATTTTTCTTTACATTGATAAAATTATAAAATTATTGATTTTGTTTACATTTTTTTTGCAAAACTATATCATCGGTTAAAAATAGAAAATTTTATCTTCTAAAAATCATGAACACAAAATACTACTCCACAAAAAATAGTCTCTAACAAAGTTTCGTTTATAAATAAATTCAAAATCATATCACTAACATCACTAAAACAACAAAAAAAGTTAAATACAAATAAACATTTGTGCATAGCCATGGAAGAATCTCCCTCCGCCGCCGCCGCCGACTCCCTCCACGGCGCCACCAATCTCCGGCCATTCTCCGTCTTCGCTGTCCCTCGGCTCTGGCCTCACTCAGCTCCACAATGAGAGGAACCAAACAACTCTGACAGAAATATGAGGTCATATGTAAATGCTCTTGTGCAGTCCAATGTTTATCAAATGCAAAAAAGATTGAAAACAAATTACATAAAAACAAAATGCATGTTTATTACCTCTTTTGCAGTTCAATGTTTACCAAATACCCTCATGAAGGTCTAATTGCTCTCCATATAGATCCTCATGTTCTTCTACTATCTTTTTCGCTGACGCCACAACTGCTTCACTGCACCAATACAACGAAATCGATTTCAGCGTTGCTATTTCTCCAACTTCAGATGGGATTTCCTCGAGTAAGGATAAACGATTGAGACTAAGCTTCTCGAGACGTGGAAAGTGGGAGCTGTCTGACACAATCCAATTTACTAGATCACATTCCCACAACCGTAGAAGCTTGAGGTTCTGGAACTGGCCTTCAATTGTTTCCCACTTGCCTGTTTGGAAGTCACCATTTATTAATACGAGCTTCTCAAGAAGAGGCAACGAACCGATTTTAGGCAATATGTCTTCCCACGTTGTGGCAAACTCCGTGCTATCATGGTCTTGAACAACCAACTTCTTGATAGAGTTAGGGAAATTAATCCTCATCCAAAAGTCACCACTTTGATCAAAGGTTTTGCAGCGTAAGCATTCCAATTTACTGAAGCATTGAAGATAGCTTAGACAGTTTTCTCCCTCCTTTTGATCCGAATAGTATGTTAAATCAAATTTCTTCACATTGGGAATTCTTTTAACCACCTCCTCATTCAATAACAAATCCGCAACTCCTTTGAGTGTTTGCAGATTCTCCATAATGACAATGTCACTATCGTCACTAGGAGGATTTGGGAGAATAAATGTAGTCTCCAGAAATTCAAGATGCCGAAGTTGATGCAGTTTCCAAATTTCATTTGGTACATCAAGATAGTTCCAACATTCAATAATCAATGTCTGTAGATTCCAAAGGAGATCAATTGAACTAAGAAATCTGGAGTCATTATCAACAGTGATAGTAGCAAGGTACCGTGAGTTCACCAATTCAATCACATTTTCTAGGAAATAACTATCAGAAACACATGCTCTGAATGTCCTCAACAATCTAAGATCGCGAGTCAGAAGAACTTTATCAACCGAACTTGATGTTTCGTCGTACTCACATATTATTGTACGAGTGTGTGGCAAATATCCTAACAACCCTGCAGTTTTAAGAACGACTCGACGTTCGCTAATACTGGCCGGAGAATCATCTCTTACGACATGGTAAAATCTTTCCTTTTCAGCTTCTTTCAAACACAAATCTCTCAACAAATCATGAATTTTACAATACTTAACGTTTCCAGTAGACCCCAATTCATCAACTAAAACGAGATTTCTATCAACCAATTCCTTAAAATACTCTTGCGCAAGTGTTTCCAAACATTTTCCACTCCTTGGTTTTAAAAATCCTTCAGAAACCCATAACTTCTCAAGCATTGACACACGGATACGGTAATCTTCCTTAAAAACACCCATATACAAAAAGCATGGCTTTAAATAGTTCGGCAGATAGATATAGCTCATCCTCACTATTTTCAAGCAAAATCCATCGTTAATAACAATTGAATTTAAATTTTGCTCTATACGCTCCCAACATTCTTTTGTGCGCTCAGATTTTGCCAAAAGACCTCCTATTGTAGCAATTGATAAAGGAAGTCCTTTACAATTTGCTACAATATTCTTTCCAATCTTCTCCAACTCAATTGGACAACTTTCTTTCCCAAACACGGTCATACGAAATAAATCCCAACCACTAGCCTCATCTAGAAATTTCATGTCAATTATACAAGTCTCGTTCAACTTAGAACTCAAGTCAGACAGCCTAGTTGTTACGATTATTCGACTCCCATTTTGGTTATCAGGAAAGAAAAATTGTATCTTCTCCCACACCTCTATGCTCCACATATCATCCATTATTATGAGATATCTCATACCAAACAGAAACTTGTGTAATTTTTCTCCCAAATCATTCTCACTCAGATCACTACTAGAATCTCCACTTGCTCGAAAAAGAACTTCTCTAAGGGTTTCTCTAACATTATAAGTTTGAGAGATTGTAGTCCAAGCACGAATATCAAAACGATCCTTAACAAGTGCATTCTCATATAGTTTCATGGCAAGAGTGGTCTTACCAATGCCACCCATCCCCGTGATGGGGATGATCTGGCGGTTGAGTTGATCACTAGTGAGCTTATCCAAAACTTCAAGAAACACTTCGTCAGAGCCCACGATCACGTTCTCTTTCACAGTGGGAGAAGACGCCGACAAGGCAGCAACGGGCTTCTGCTTGGTCTGAGCTTCAACAGCAATGCTCTTCACCTCTTTGTTGATCAGATCCATTTCTTCTATCACTTTCTGTAGATTGTGATAGAAGTCATGATCTGCAACGATTGTGGATCCACTGTGAATTTGATCCACAATATGGGATTCGATAACATCCTCAGCCGCGTAAACTGCATCAGCAATGCGACGCTCCAATGGATCCGCTTCGTGGCTATCAGCAAAAGGGGAAATATAGCAATCAAGAAACTCCTGCAAGAAGGTAATGTTTTGAGTGAGGGACTGAACATGTTTTTGGTTGATAGAAATGGGAGGAGAAGGATGTTTGTCGAGGGTATCTATGATATGCATAAGAGAAAGCAGAGCTCCATAAGCAGCCATGATTAACAACTCTCTCTCTATGTGAATGAAAATGAAGAACTGTAATAGATAGAAAACCAATCTTGTATTATGAAGGATGCATACGTGGCATCTTGAAATCCGCAAAAAATGCTGCACTTATCCTATCGGATAGAAGTCCCATTTTTGATCGGCCAGGATTTTAGAAAAGTATTTGATTTTGTAAATAAAAGTGGAAAAAGTTAGTCAAACATAAGTCTATTTTTATTATTTGATATTATAATATAATGTTAGTAGAGTGAGTTGTATATTGTGGGTTTACTAGTGAAACCAGTGAATTCTGACTCCGTAGGAGCTCGCAACAAGTTTTCAAAGTAATACCAAAATTCTGAAAATCTTTGATGTAAGGCTGACAAGTTTGAGTTGAGCACTTTAGTTTAACTACAATTATTTTCACTTTTGGTTGTAGTACAATTAGTTTTGATGCAGTTTTGGAATAAGATGAAGAAGGGTGTAAGATAGCATTTGTGGCATCTGCAACTGCCTTTGAGAAGTGGACCACACGATCTGGATAGGCCTTTGAACTTCAACACATTCCCATTCTTCAATGCTTCTAATTTTATTATTTCAATTGGATCTCACTCAATTTATTTTTTATGCAACATAATGGTTGTGTTTAACTAATACTCCACTAATAGCTTACCCGGGGCATGGCCAAGCCCCAAGGGGATGGCAGTGCATGGAGTGAGGCGGGCGGTAGACCTGGGGATGGGCAACCAGCAAGGATTGCAGAGCAGTCCAAGCCAGGGACGAAGCTAGGATTTTTGGCTGGGGAACCCAAAAACTATTTATAATTGTGAGATATTTTTGACGTTGACATCAATGTCCCGTAAACAACAACGACATGAGAGGGAAGAATGGTGAGAGATAGAGATGGTAATGAGTTAAATAATCACATAATGTGTTACGACCGCACTTTGCTGAGGATAGCAAAGCTGGGAAACCGTGACCAAGGGTGGGAAATAAGGAGACGGGAACAGAAAGGGGATAAAACAATGACCTTATATTCACTTAGAAATAAAGGGGAGACAATTTCAAATCAACTCTTAATGACTAAAATTTGAATGGAAATATTACTTTTCAAAATTTAAAACCTTATTCATCAATAGATATTTATTAGAGTATGGAAGATCAATCGATGTTATCTAGAACCTTAGTATGCAGCGGGATGAATACGGTCACATGTATGGAGACATGTACATCTGAGAACACATTGAGCCTCTACTTAAAATAAAATAAAAATCATAAACTCCGCTTAGCATTCTCCACCTTCACTGTTCAACCTGCACATTTACAAAACATTTATCGGTCCATTCTATCGGTTAACAACATTTCTCGGCTCATTATACATGGTTCCAAAGGGCCTCGATTTGCGATTGTGTTCAAGAATTATAGCTTATGTTAGTATGTATGCTCAAAAATTAATCTTGAGACTACTATTGGTTTAAGATGGTGCTTTATTTGTGATATTCCAATTTGATGAAGAGGATTTACAAGAATTATTGGCTGTATGTTTACGAAGTTCACTACTTATTATGAAATTTGTATGTTTAATGGTACTATATGATTCTGGTATTGGGAAAAGGTTACCTGCTTGCTGATAATCATGCTTGCTTTGTTGCTCAAGGTTGTCTGCGAAAGTGATTGGAGATTGTACATGTGGTGAAAACATTGGGATTAAATTTATGGTAATTAAGCAGGAGGTGGAGAGTATTCAAGCAGGAATTATTTTAGTGAATTGGGTTTTTCTAGAGTGGGCTCCAAAAAGTACTTTTTTCTTCTTCTTAAATTGAGCCCACGTTGGCTTTATGTTAAGCCCACTATGCTTTATTTCTTAGATTTAAATTCTTTTCATCAAATCTGACAATTAATAGTTTGATGCATAATTTAAGATTCCTCTTGATTGGTTGTGAACATTCAATACTCTTTCGCTTAGCTACCCATTCGATGTCCTTTTAAGATCACCTAAGAAGATAAGAAAAGTCGGGATGATACATAAATAGTGTTAGAAGCTAGAGATATTTACGACAACTTTAGCTGAAATCAATCTCGATATCAAAATTGTCGACAATGTCGTGAAAATGACAGTATCATTGACATAACTACTATTAATAACATTTCTCATTGAAGACTATACATTGCAACATCAAATATAGCATATAATATCATTCTCCGCACATATTCGTTATTCGAAATCCTACAATATCCTTTCGGTATAGCTCTCCGTATTATTTCGATCAATTTTGTATATATTTAAGTTTAAAATTATCAAATATTTGTGATTTAATTAGATTTATAAATAGACAAGCAATATATTTTATATTTTAAAATAATTAAATATTTGTCATTCAAAATAAATTAAAAACTAAACTAGAATAATAGATAATAATGCATCCGTTCCATATTAATAGAGTCATTTTATTATTTTGGGAAATCCAAGTTAATTTAGTCATTTCTATTTTTAGCAAAAAGTAATCATCTCTCTTACTTTATTCTCTATCTACTTAACACATTATTCTTAAACTCTGTGTTGAAAAGAAACGCCTCTACTAACAAGGAACAGAGGGAGTACTATAACTAAAGTATTTAAAATAAAAAGGATAGATTAGCTAGAATAACGAACACTACTATAAATAAAGAAATAAAATTAGACTAGC
Organism: Salvia splendens; assembly: GCF_004379255.2. Classification (NCBI taxonomy): domain Eukaryota; kingdom Viridiplantae; phylum Streptophyta; class Magnoliopsida; order Lamiales; family Lamiaceae; genus Salvia; species Salvia splendens. The sequence goes on along the minus strand of NC_056050.1, from coordinate 27,082,061 downwards.
AAGAATGATAACTAACACTGTAAATAAAGTATGGTGTTGATTAAGTGATAAAGCTTTGAAAAGTACTCCCTCCGTCCACTAAAGATGACTCACTTTCCTTTTTGGTTTGTCTCATTCAAGATTACTCATTACCATAAATGGAGACACATTTCTCTCTACTTTATTCCCTCTCTCTTACTTTACTCTCTCCATTTAACAAATAAAATAAAATTGCATAAAACTCCGTGCCGCCCAAGGAAGGGGTCATCTTCCTTGAGATGGAGGGAGTATATGCAAATGGTATATAGTACTCCCATAGGATAAGGCCATCCACAACGCTGTCTCTATACCGTCCCTTATTCCGTCCCTTAAATACTATTTAGCCACTATTTGGCCACTATTTGAGGGCCCCGTTGTCCTTTTTTACTCCATCCCTTAACTAAGGGACGCAGCCTGCAACGCTCCGTCCCTTAACCGTCCCTTATTCCATCCCTTAATTACTATTCATTCAATTTCAATTTGTATTTTTTTTTCCAACCCAATTCAATTAAAACAAACACACTTTATTAAAAAACACACTTTATTAAAAAACACACAAACTAAATAAACACACAAAATAAAAAAAAAAACACAAAATAAAAAAACACACAAAATAAAAAAAAACTACTCCGCCGGCGAATCATCCTCCGGAGGCGGTCGAGGTTTAGGGGGAGTCGGAAGGTCAAGTTGTGCTGCCATAGCAACAATTCCGTTCCACCAGGCCGTGAATTGGGCGTACGAGAAGCGGGAAGTGTCCGCCATTGTGGCGGTCGCGTACGCCACCATAAGTGTGTCCGAGCGTCCCCGCGAGCCCGATCCCGAGGCCGACTGGCTTGATTCGCCTCGGCCCTTCCTTGCTCTAGCCGCTTTCGCCGCCTTTGTCCCTTGCGGCCGACGGCGCCCACGCACGGATCCTCCAGCATCGCCGACCGTACCCGCAAACTCCTGGGATTCAGCCTCAGGTTGGCTGATGCCCTCAGTGTCACCACCAGACGCACCACCAGACGAGTATTGGCCACTCGCCGTATGCCTCGTGCGCTTCGAGGTTGAGCCCGAGCTGGAGCGGACACCGCCGGCCCACCGTTCCTCGTCCTTGACGGCCTGCCAAACATCAACAAATTTGAATTGTTGACGAGTGTCCTGGTAGAAGGTGCGCAAAGCGGCTGGCAAAATGTCGGCTACCGTGGCCCCGCTTTGGACACGAGCCGCTTCGGCCGAGTAGATGCCGCAGAATTTTTTGACCTGCCTGTCGACTCGGTCAAAGTGGGAGCGGAGCATTTTATAGTGCCGCTTGAATGAGCCTTTCGGCTTTATCTGGTGGTAGACCTCGCAGACCTTTTCCCAGAAACACTTCCGGGCTTGTTGGTTCCCGACGATGGGATCGTACGAGACGGTGATCCAGGCGTTGTACACCGCCAGCGTTTCTTTGGGGCCATACGGATGCCGGCCTAGATCCTCCTCGTCCTCCTCCTCCTCCTCCTCCTCTTCTCGGCCACCTCCACTGCCGCGAACTACTTCCGGCGTGGGATCAACGGGAAAATCCTCCCGAATCTGGGATAATCCCTGCGAATTACGCGAGGCGGAGGGGCGGGCATATGCATCAACGTCAAAATTGGGTGGTTGGTACCCCCGGGCGTCGCCGAACCCTGGGTGCCCGGCGTCGACGAACTAGAACCTCCCTGTGTGTTGATCATGGTCTCCCAATTGGCGAACGCGTTGAGATCCCATCCGCCGGAGCCTCCACCGCCGTAGTTGCCGTCGCCGGACATCTTGTTAAGGAGTTGTTAGATGAAAAATTGAAGAGGAAATTGAGATGATTTAGGAATGGTAGATGTGTAGTTGTGTGTGAAATGAGGATGAGTTAGTGGTATTTATAGAGTAAAAAAATTAATTAAAAATAAAACAAAAAACAAAATAACGGTAATATTACCGTGATTTTTTTTTCATTTTTTTTTATTTTTTTTTTAAAAATTCGAATTTTTTAAAAAAAATAATAATTATTGCGTCATCACGTGACGACGCCCACTCGCGGGCCGGCGAGTGGGCGTCACGCTCTACGCCGGGTCGCGCCACGTCGCCCAGGCGCGTGGCGAGCTGGCTCGTCTCGTGTCTCGGAGACACGGGCCAAGGGACGCGACGGCACGGGACAAGCGACGAGACGATGGCGGCAACGCGTCGTGCGGCTGTGCCGTCCCTCAGGAACGGGACTCGGAACGCGGCGCGCGCCGCGTTGCAGATGCTCTAAGTGCAGCATTTTTTGTGGATTTCAAGTTGCCACGTATGCATCCTTCACAATACAAGATTGGTTTTCTATCTATTACAGACTTCATTTTCATTCACATAGAGAGAGAGAGTTGTTAATCATGGCTGCTTATGGAGCTCTGGTTTCTCTTATGCATATCATCGAAACCCTCGAGAAACATCCTTCTCCTCCCATTTCTATCAACGAAAAACAAGTTCAATCCCTCACTCAAAACATTACCTTCTTGCAGGAGTTTCTTGATTGCTATATTTCCCCTTTTGCTGATAGCCACGAAGCTGATCCATTGGAGCGTCGCATTGCTGATGCAGTTTACGCGGCTGAGGATGTTATCGAATCCCATATTGTGGATCAAATTCACAGTGGCTCCACAATTGTTGCAGATCATGAATTCTATCACAATCTACAGAAAGTGATAGAAGAAATGGATCTTATCAACAAAGAGGTGAAGAGCATTGCTGTTGAAGCTCAGACCAAGCAGAAGCCCGATGTTACCTTGTCGGCGTCTTCTCCCACTGTGAAAGAGAACGTGATCGTGGGCTCCAACGAAGTGTTTCTTGACGTTTTGGATAAGCTCACCAGTGATCAACTCAAGCGCCAGATCATTCCCATCACGGGGATGGGTGGCATTGGTAAGACCACTCTTGCCATGAATCTATTAGAGAATGCACTTGTTAAGGAGCGCTTTAATATACGTGCTTGGACTACAATTTCTCAAACTTATAATGTTAGAGAAACACTTAGAGAAGTTCTTTTTCGAGCAAGTGGAGATTCAAGTAGTGATCTGAGTGAGAAGGAGTTGGGACAAAAATTATACCAGCTTTTGTTCGGTAGGAAAATTCTTGTAATAATGGATGCTATGTGGAGCATAGAGGCGTGGGAGAAGATAAAATTTTTCTTTCCTGATAACCAAAATGGAAGTCGAATAATCATAACAACTAGGTTGTCTGACTTGAGTTCTCAGTTTAACGAGTCTTGTATAGTTGCCATGAAATTTCTAGATGAGGCTAGTAGTTGGGATTTATTTTGTAAGACAGTGTTCGGGAAAGAAAGTTGTCCAATTGAGTTGGAGAAGATTGGAAAGCATGTTGTAGCAAATTGTTAAGGACTTCCTTTGTCAATTGCTACAATAGGAGGTCTATTGGCAAAATCTGAGCGCACAAAAGAATATTGGGAGCATATAGATCAAAATTTGAATTCAATTGTTATTAACACTAATGAAGGATTTTGCTTGAAAATATTGAGGATGAGTTATATCTATCTGCCGAACTATTTAAAGCCATGCTTTTTGTATATGGGTGTTTTTAAGGAAGATTACTTTATTTGTGTGTCAGTGCTTAAGAAGTTATGGGTTTCTGAAGGATTTTTAAAATCAAGGAGTGGAAAATGTTTGGAAACTCTTGCACGAGAATATTTTAAGGAATTGGTTGATAGAAATCTCATTTTAGTTGATGGATTGGGGCTTACTGGAAACATTAAGCATTGTAAAATTCATGATTTGTTGAGAGATTTGTGTTTGAAAGAAGCTGAAAAGGAAAGATTTTACCATGTCATAAGTGATGATCCTCCTGCAAGTATTAGCGAACGTCGAGTCGTTCTTAAAACTGCAGGGTTGTTAGGATCTTTGTCACATACTCGTTCCATAATATGTCAGTATGACAAAGCAGTACATGAGCATGGCAAAATCCTACCCTCTCAGGATATTCGATTGTTGAGGACATTCAGAGCATGTCATTATTATGTTTTTTTCCTAGAAAATGTGTTTGAATTGGTGAACTCACGGTTCCTTGCTATCAGTGTTCATGATGAGTCCAAATTCTGTAGTTCAATTGATCTCCTTTGGAATCTACAGACATTGATTATTTATTCATCTTCTCCGAACTATCTTCATGTACCAAATGAAATTTGGAAACTGCATCAACTTCGGCATTTTGAATTTACAGGGTTTCCATCGATTCTCCCGAATCCTCCTAGTGACGACAGTTACATTGTCATTATGGAGAATCTGCAGACACTCAAAGGAGTTAAGGGTTTGCTATTGAATGAGGAGGTGGTTAAAAGAATTCCCAATGTGAAGAAATTGCATTTAACATGCACTTTGGATCAAAAGGGGGGAGAAAACTAAGCTATCTTCAATGCTTCAGTAAATTGGAATGCTTCAGTAAATTGGAAAGCTTACGCTGAACCCTAAGCTATCAAAGTGGTGACTTTTTGCTGAGGATTAATTTCCCCAATTCTATCAAGAAGTTGGTTGTTCAAGACGTTTATGGCACGAAGTTTGGCACAAAGTTGGAAGACATATTGCCTAAAATCGGTTCGTTGCCTCTTCTTGAGAAGCTCGTATTACGTCGTGGTGTCTTCAGAACCAGCAAGTGGGAAACAATTGAAGGCCAGTTCCAGAAGCTCAAGTTTCTGGAGTTGTTTTCATGTAGAGGTCTAGTAAATTGGATTGTGTCAGACAGCTCCCACTTTCCACTTCTCCAGAAGCTTAGTCTCAATTATTTATCCAAACTCAAGGAAATCCCATCTGAAGTTGGAGAAATAGCAACGATGAAATCGATTTGGATGTGTCAGTGCAGTGAAGCAGCTGTGGCGTAAGCGAAAAAGATAGTAGAAGAACGTGAGGATCTATATGGAGAGCAATTACACCTTGTGGTGATAGCTTAGAATGCAATTTGGTAAACATTGGACTGCAAAAGAGGTAATAAACATGCATTGCATTTTAATGTAATTTGTTTTCAATCTTTTTTTGCATTTGATAAACATTGGACTGCAAAAGAGCATTTACATATGACCTCATATTTCTGTCAGTCTTGTTTGCTTGCTCTCATTGTGGAGCTGAGTGAGGCCGGGGCCGAGGGACGGAGAAGAGGGAGAATGGCCGGAGATTGGTGGCGCCGTGGAGGGAGTCGACAGTGGCGGCGGCGGAGGGAGATTCTTCCATGGCTATAAACAAATGTTTATTTGTATTTAATTTTTTGTTGTTTTAGTGATGTTAGTTATATGATTTTGAATTTATTTTATAAACGAAACTTTGTTAGAGACTATTTTTTGTGTAGTATTTTGTGTTCATGATTTTTAGAAGATAAAATTTCAACTGATAAAATTTTTAAGAGCAAGCATTCTGTTTCTTACTTATGCTCTACATAAAAGAAGTAATAAACATGCATTGTGATTCCATGTAATTTGTTTTCAATCTTTTTTCATTTGATAAATATTGGATTTGCATATGAGCTCTTATTTCTGTCAGTGTGTTGTTGCTTGCTCTCACTGTGGTCTAGTCGAAAAAGGGCTTGCTTACTTCAACTCGATGGAGGAGATACACAACATCAGGCCGAACCAGAGGCACTACACGTGTGTGGGGAGCATGCTGTCTCGAGCATGCTGTCTCCATGAGGCGGAGGAGTTCATAGCGAGTATGCTGTGTGAACCTGAGGCGAACGCGTGGTCTGGTCTGCTCTGCTCAGTGGCTGCAGAACCTATGGGGACGAGGAATTGGGCTCGAGGGCGTCTGAGAAGCTCTCAGATCTTGCGGAGGAGGGCGTATGTTCTGCTGTCGAATAGCTATGCTTGGGGAGGGCGATGGGTCGATGCGATGAAGACGAGAGACGTGATGAGCCGGAAGGGATCAAGAAGAGTGGGGGTTGCAGTTGGATGGAGCTGAGAAACAGAGTGCATTTGTTTTATTCACAGGATGAAAGTCATGAGAGAAATGAGATGGATTTTGCAGATGTTGAATACTGAAAAAGAATCATATATTTGAACATCCATTTTTTGTGATATACATATATCTCTAGGAGAATTGGGCTAATATTATTTGTGAGTCAAGAAGTTGAGTGAGATTAGTTTGTGTATTAACATCTTTTTCTAGTAAAGAAAATGGGATTTTGGAGCAAGGTTGGGTGCTAATAGTTGAGAGGTAGTTAGTATATACTATATTCTATTGGATAAGTCATACCAATGGGTTTTTGAAATGTAGTTGTTAGGATAAGTCATACCAATGGGTTTGGTTTGTATATTAACATCTTTTTCTAGTAGTTGTTAGAGTAGTAAAGAAAATCCAACTATTTTGAAAAGGCCCCATGTTCGTGAGTACTCTTGAATTACTATTTTGTTTTATAATCGTTCAGATCATAACTCTGTAAATCTCATGTTCTTGAATTATTTTGTTTTGTAAACATCCTGATCATCATAACAACTGATGTAACACGTAAATAGTATAGGTCTTTCTCATTTATGGAGACTGTTGCAAGTGCCTTCTATTTCCAAACCAAATGATAAAGTTATAAATTTAATTTTGACATGCATTTATAGATATCAGATTATGATGAATGAGAGTACAAATGAACTACAAGAACTGGTTACAGGCTCAATTTTCGCTCGAGTAACAAAGTGCATCCCGACAGGGCTTCGAATTTCTTTAAGGATAACACAATCCAAAGTGCACATAGATACAAAACATTATATTAGTGACAAAATAGCATCATTAGATCATGTGGAGCAGCAAAAGAGACTTTCAAGACCATGTTAAGTTGTGCATCAAAACATGTACAGCAAAAATTTGCCCATCCTAGAAAAGTTTACGGGGGCATATCAGGGGTTCGACCAAAACACGCTTTCCATATTAACAAAATGCAAGAGTACCTAGCATGTCGGGTCAGGCCCAACCAGGTTGATCTTCCCTCAATGGTTCAGTTGGTGCATTGTTGCCATCCTCTTTGTGGTCAGTGTGATGTTTGTGGCCAAGTCCATTTTTCCCGATTGCATGGCTGCAGCATCAGATTTAATTGATTGAGCCGCTGCCATCATAGTTTCGTGAAAACTGCGCTGGTTAGTGGTGGCTCCATCAAATTTCTCTGTGCTGGACTTCTTATTCTGAATTCCGGTTGGGGCTTCTGCTTCGGCTTCTATCTTTATTATTGGAAGCAGCCATCATTCTCTCGTGAAAGCTCTTCTGATGAAAGCTTCCAGTAGCGTTTGAGTCGTGACCAAATGACCCAGAACCATACCTGCGAGAATACGAAGAATGTGATTGTGATTGATAGCCGAGAACTAATAATCGCAAATCGATAATGAACTGAAATGAAGAACACCGGAATTACGTGGTTCGGCCGTAAATGACCTACGTCCACGGAGGAGATAATCTGCTGTATTTACTAGATCGACAAGAATGAAGATTACAATTGTTACACACACTCCAATAACACTCAAATCACTTTACTCTTGATTGAGTTTACAGATCACTCTTCGCAACTCTCACAGATTGGAATAGATCTCACCAAGAAAGTGTGTTGATGTAACTAACTAACTAACTAACTACAAGAGATAGGATCCGATTATATATCAGCTTCACGGTAGATGACTCAGCCTTCTCGAAGCATCCACCTCTCAACCGAAATAACTAACTCTTTACGTAGCTAATTCCCATGCAAGTCCTTGAGCCTTTGTCCCTTGTTCAACAAGCTCACACCACCATGCATTAACAAATCTCCACCTTGTGACTAGTGAACGAGCCCGATTACCTCCTCATCCTTCCTAATTCTGTTCCAAACCAATTAGCTCCAAGCAATATCTCAGCTTGGTGCTAGGAATCACCTTAGTCAGCATGTCCGAAGCATTATCATCAGTTGCTACCTTTGTCACCCTCACGGTTCCCTTATTCACCTCATCTCTTATGAAGTGTAGCCTCACGTCCACGTGTTTGCTTCTTTCATGAAATGTCTAGTGCTTAGTTAAGCATATTGCACTGACAGAATCACATTTTATCTCCACAGAACTCTGCTCAACTCCAAAGTCCCCGAGAATCCCTTTCAGCCAGAACGATTCTTTCACTGCCTCTGCAAGGGCAATATACTCTGCTTCCGTGGTAGAAAGAGCCACCACTGATTGAAGGCAAGATTTCCAGCTCACAGCAGTACCATTTAAGGTAAATACATAACCAAACTGAGACTTCCGAGTGTCATAATTCACTGCATAATCTGAGTCTGAGAATCCAATCAACTGGTCTCCACCTTGATTCTTGCTTCTTCTGAACACTATGGCATAATCAGTGGTCCCCCTGAGGTATCTCATCAGCCACTTAAGCGCATGCCAGTGTTCCAAACCAGGGTCAGCCATGAACCTGCTTACTACACTCATTGCATGGCCAAGATCAGGTCTAGTACATACCATAGTATACATTATGCTTCCAATGATACTAGCATAAGGAATTTTATCCATTTCCTCTCTTTGCTCATCACTCGTTGGGCACTGCTCTTTACTGAGTTTGAACTGCTGAGCCATAGGGAGTGTAACCGGCTTTGAGTCTTGCATCTGAAACTTCTTGAGCACTTTGCCCAAGTAATCTTTCTGTGTTAGTCTCAGTTCTCCCTTCCCTCTGTCTCTTACCATATCCATCCCAAGGATTTTCTTGGCATTGCCAAGATCCTTCATGTCAAACTCCTCTTGCAGCTGACTCTTAACCTTCTGAATTTCTGCCAAGTTAGGGGCTGCCACTAGCATGTCATCTACATAGAGCAATAGATAGGCTGAGACTTCTCCATCCACCTTTCTGATGTAAACACAATCATCATACTTGGATTTTTCAAAACCAATTCTCAGCATATATTCATCAAATTTGAGATACCATTGTCTCGAGCTTTGCTTGAGACCATATAAGCTTTTTCTGAGTAGACACACTTTCCCTTCATCTCCTTTCTTGATGAAACCCTCAGGCTGCTCCATATATATGGTTTCTCTTAGATCACCATGTAGAAAAGCTGTCCTCACATCCAGCTGATGCAACTCCCAATCTTTCTGCACAACAACAGCCAACAAGATCCGAATAGAGCTATGTTTAACTACAGGTGAGAACACCTCATTGTAGTCGATTCCTTGCTTCTGTGTGTACCCCTTTGCAACCAAACGTGCCTTATACCTCACAGTGTCATTCTGGAAAGACTCTATTTTCTTCTTGAAAACCCACTTTGAACCCACTGCTTTCTGATTTCTTGGTCTCAAAACCAGCACCCAGGTCTTGTTTTTGTATAGAGAATCAATCTCTTCTTGCATGGCTCTGAGCCACTTGTCCTTCTCTGGAGTCCTCACTGCTTCTTTATAGGTGGATGGCTCATGATAGTCAATACTTTCTGCTACTGTCAATGCATAATATACCATATCATAATCTGCAAACCTTGCTGGAAGTCTGTGTTGTCTCTTTGGTCTGCTTGGCTTTGGTGTTGGTACTCTATCTGGATACTCATGTCTTTCTCCAGCACCTTGATGTGTAGTAGTCACATCCTCTGATACTTCATCACTAGCTTCAGACACACCAGATGGCTCCCCCTCAGATACACTAGATGGCTCCACCTCAACTTGAATATCATCTGACTTTTGTCTCAGAAAAGGCATCTCATCTTCTTTGAAGACATCTCTGCTAATTACAACCTTATTTCTTCCAGGTTCAGTGCACCACAACCTATAACCCTTCACCCCCTTTTGATACCCAAGCATAACACATTTGATAGCCCTGGCCTCAAGCTTTCCCTGCCTCAAATGTGCATATGCTCTTGATCCAAAAACCCTTAGCTTGCTGTAATCACCAGATGAACCATACCACATGGTATCTGGGGTTTTGAATCCAATGGCTGATGAAGGACATTTGTTTATAAGTACAGCAGCTGTAGCAGCAGCTTCACCCCAGAAACTTTTAGGCATCCCTAAGCCAAGAAGCATGCATCTTATCCTTTCAAGTAGAGTTCTATTTACCCTCTCAAGCCACACCATTTTGCTGTGGATTGTTTGGCACGGTTCTGTGCCTTTTGATTCCCTTTGATCTGCAGAATTCATCAAATTGAGTAGATAGAAACTCCAAACCGTTGTCAGTTCTAAGGCATTTAAGTGAGCATCCCTTCTCAGTCTCAACTTCTTGACACCAGTCCTTAAACCTTGCAAAAGTATCAGACTTCTCTCTCATAACATAGAGCCATATCTTTCTTGAAAAATCATCCACAATAGTCAAGAAATACTTCCCCCCACCTATACTCTGAGTCTGTGCAGGCCCCCAAATGTCACTATGTGCATATGCTAGAGGGAATTCTGATGTGTGCTTCCCTCTTTGATAGCTAAGCTTCTTGCTTTTCCCGAGTATACACTGCTCACATTTGGAGATCAGCTCCTCATCAAGCTCTGATCCTGCCAGAATGGCTCCCAACTTGACCAATTCTTTGAGCCCAGATGCACCTACATTGCCCAATCTCTTGTGCCACACAGCAAGATCAGGCTTCTTCTCTGTGACATTTGCCTCATTGCAGACTGCCTTTGCTTGAAGGTAGTAGAGATTATTATATCTCTGGGCTTTCATCATGACTATCCCTAGCTTCTTCACCTGCATTATGCCATTCTTGGACTCAAACTCAAAACCCTTTGCCTCCAATAAGCCTAGAGATATGAGGTTTCTTTTTATCTCTGGGATATATCTCACATCAGTGAGAATCTTGAAAGATCCATTTTCCATCAGAAACTTGACCTTGCCTTTCCCTCTGACTTTGCACACATGATCATTTCCAAGATGCACTGATCCCTCAGATTTCTCCATCTCCATGATCCAATCCTTGTGTGATGTCATATGAAAACTGCACCCCGAATCCATCACCCAAGAATTTGAGATTTGCCTATCAGTGATATTCATCACTTGAGCAGCATCAAATTGCTCAACGAGGTCAGCTGTGTCCTGAGCCTTTTGCTCCTCAGCCAACTTCTTCTTTAAAGCATGGCAATCTTTCTTGATGTGTCCTGGTTTCCTGCAGTAAAAACAAGATCTGGTTTCCTTTCCCTCACCTGACTTGTCTTTCCAAGCCTTCTTCTGCCCCTTTTTCTTTGAGAACTTCTTGCTATCTACCTTGATGTTCAAAGACTCAGCCGCTGCATCAATGGTTTTTGAATTTGATTTCTGCACTTCTTTTAACTTCAAAGCAGAGTAGACTTCCTCATATGTCACCTTTGAATCTCTACCCAATAGGATAGCATCCTTAAACTGCTCATAGCAGGCCGGTAGAGCATTCAACAACATGTCATCTTTGATCTTGTCATCGATCATCTCCAAATCATCTATACATTTTCCAAAATCCTCCAACTGCTCAAGAACATTCTTACCCTCATGAATCTTGAAAGTAAAAAGTTTCTGCTTCAGATGGAGGCGGTTTGCCAAAGATTTGGTCATGTAAAGCGACTCAAGCTTCGCCCACACAGCTGCAGCCGTCTCCTCTTTTGAGACTTCTTGAAGCACCCTGTCACCGAGGCTAAGGATTAAGGTGCTATAGGCCTTATCTTGGAGATCTTGGCTAGGTACAGCTGCTTTCTCATCTGCATCAGCTCCTTTAACATCACCATCCTTGGCGACCTTCAAAATCCCCCAAAGACCCTGCTGCATCATCACTGCTCTCATCTTGAGTTTCCAAAGACCAAAATCATTCTTACCGGTAAATTTCTCCAAGTCGAATTTTGCTGTCGCCATCGTAATCACGATCAAGCTCCTTCCCACAGACGGCGCCAATTTGTGATTGTGATTGATAGCCGAGAACTAATAATCGCAAATCGATAATGAACTGAAATGAAGAACACCGGAATTACGTGGTTCGGCCGTAAATGACCTACGTCCACGGAGGAGATAATCTGCTGTATTTACTAGATCGACAAGAATGAAGATTACAATTGTTACACACACTCCAATAACACTCAAATCACTTTACTCTTGATTGAGTTTACAGATCACTCTTCGCAACTCTCACAGATTGGAATAGATCTCACCAAGAAAGTGTGTTGATGTAACTAACTAACTAACTACAAGAGATAGGATCCAATTATATATCAGCTTCACGGTAGATGACTCAGCCTTCTCGAAGCATCCACCTCTCAACCGAAATAACTAACTCTTTACGTAGCTAATTCCCATGCAAGTCCTTGAGCCTTTTGTCCCTTGTTCAACAAGCTCACACCACCATGCATTAACAAATCTCCACCTTGTGACTAGTGAACGAGCCCGATTACCTCCTCATCCTTCCTAATTCTGTTCCAACAGAAAAGTCCTCTGTCAATGTCAAAAGGGTATGACTTCTAAAGAGATATGCAGAAATAGAATACAAGAAATAATGTACTACTTTAACATAGCCAGGATAAGTCATACCGTGCAAGATATCCTAGATGATTTCCCAAACTTCACTGCTTCGTCTTGTATCTGCGTTGCCAACTCTCTTGTTGGCGATAGCACCAAAATAGTTGGACCCATTTTAGGATTATTGCGCTTTTCTTTCAGATGAATAAATCCAGGAATTAAGTAACCCAAAGTCTTCCCAGATCCTGTCTTGGCAATGGCTACTATATCACGACCTTGGTTAGCAATTGGCCATGATTGCGCCTGGATTGGAGTTGGAGCAGAGAAACCAGCTTGTTGTGCCTGGGATTTGTGGTGGGAGAGAGAGAGAGGCAGGGATAAGGGGGCAGAGTAGAAACAAAATGAGCAATTAAAATCCAGGATCTCTGTGACCAGAGGTAATGCACTATTGCTCCAAATAGGAGTGGCTAGTCAAGAACTTATCCAAGTTTCCAAGGGAAGAAGAATTGTGGTCAAGAGTGAGAGTGTGATTCTTCTTCTCTTCTGACCAAAGGCCAGGTTATAACTTATAAATCACCAAGAATGTAATTCCTCAGAGCGACTTACGAAGCCCTTCACATGAATTGAAGGACCTATAATATAAGAGCACTCAAATAACAAGTCCCAAGAAGAGTGTGACAGTGTACGACATTTGGCTCCTCCCTGGAGCAAATATCGCACCTGCAACAGAAATTTTAAATTGAAAAAAGAGTAATCATTAGTTCTCTAACCCCTCACTGGATCTCTAGTTGCACATGATCATATCAAAAACTATTTGATACACAGTTCTGATTCATTAAAGAACATCTGTTTATGTAATATTGAGATAAGAGTGGTGCCCATACCTCCCTTAAAATCTCCGAGGGAAAACCAGTGGATTGAAATGAGATGAATGGTGGGGGCACATTTCCTCCCTAGACAATTAAATACAATCATTTATTAATAAGTTGTTAACAAATAGTAACAAATCAGAACTAAATAAACAAAAGATAATTACATAGGGAAATAACCACAAAGACAAATAAGGAATAACAGATTAATCCTTGAAGAATAGACTAAGTATAAAGTAACTTGAAGCAGAAGATGAACAAAGCCACTTCTTTAAAAATTGAGTATTCAAATATTATATGAACAAGATAAAAGAATGCTTACAGTTACAGTAATTTCATGACGACGGCGATATGCCTCTACAGATAACCCAGTTTCTGCACCTTTAGATTCAATGGGTTTATGCACCTCACTTTTTGCCACATTCTGATCACTCGGCGTATGATCTGGTCTGTCTCTGGCAGACTAACACATAGTAGCAAATAAATGGAACTATACACTGTGAGGCCATTATATAATACACATGAATCAAGTGTTATAGGTTAAATCACATGCATAAAAATGTGAAGAAATGGTACTAAATTACTACTAAACGATGCAGGTGATATAATATGCATCTCCATATATATATCAGAGAAAAACTTGAAGCACCTGATCAGCTTCTGGATCAGAAGCAGGCTTCACTTAGCCAGCGTTGTTGTTTCCGCCTTCATCACGGCACTGTGAGTCCTTTTGAGCAGATGAACCCAAAGCATCACTAGCAACTACCGAACTCACAACAGGGGAGGCAACAGGTTTCTCATACTGTGTAGCGTTGGTTACAGGGTTCCAGAAGTAAAGATTTCCAGTATTACCATCAACCAGTCCTTTCCATGGCTTTGGAAGTGAAGGGTCTTCTGGTGCATACCGTACACCAGCCATATCAAAGCTTCACTCGACGTACCCTGCAACTAATCCAACAACACGTAAACCCGATGATCAGAGCAGTATTGACTTTAAACTCCAAAGTAGAAACAGGCAGGAGCAGTAGCTTCAAGCTAAATGACAACAAAACCCACAAAGGAACGCAAGTAGCTAACCGAGTACAGGGCGAAATATATACACATAATCATACAAAATACAACATTACTAGTTACAAACTCTTCACTATACAGAGACAAACTCATAAACAACACACATATACTTGGGAGATTTTGCAAAATCGTATCCTCATAAAGAAACCTCGCTACAAATCTACAATTATTAACCCCAAACCTGCATGCATAACCTCAACGCCTTACAAATTCAAAATTTCCAACACGTGAAGCTGTTACACTTACATAAGAAATGTATTCCATTCTAATGACCTAATAAATAGACAGACATAACGCGAAACAAACCAGCATTGAATGTTCACAGCTAAAACCCTAAAAAATCCGAAATGTGCAAAAATGCAATCGCCAAAAAAACACGCATAGCATACATCAAGCATTACGCTAAGATCAAGGTGAGAAGCAAAAAACTTGAAGTCTATATAACAGATTCAGAGCAGGGGGCGTCAATGGCAGCTTACTCCGTCGTTTCGGAAAATGAGAACAGAGCAAAGCGCACAATGAAAATGCTCTCTCCGCGGTGGCTTTCCAAGGACTGCTTCTTCTTCTTATCTCTCTAAACTAATCGCATCACAGCAGGAACACATAAAGTGTAAAAAGAGGTCCGATTATCTACAAAACAGTATCAGTATACCTATCTACAAAACAGTATCAGCATATCCTATCAAAAGAGGTCCGATTATCTACAAAACTCAAAAGTAACATAATTGTCTAACCTATATAAGCATTCAAAACTCAAAATAATAGTGCACATGTAATCGACATCAAAGTTTATCTATAGCTCTATTTATTTTATTTTTAAAGAAAAAACTATTTTTTGTACAAAATCATCTTAAATAATATCAAACTTCATAATTTGCCGGTTGATTTATAAAATAGTGGGACAGACCAAAATTTTGATCAAATATGAGTAATTTTTCCCCCAGCAATTTGCCATATTCATTCATGTGAACTCACAACCATTAATTTCGATGAGCATTGAGTAAATTATGTTCCAATACACTAACTCGCAAACCACATGAGATAAATTGAATTTAATTATGAAATTAGTATGATGGTATTGAAAACAAATTAAACTAAAAGATGCAAATTTTATTGCGATAGCATGCATAAACGAAAAATAATACTCACTTCATCCCACTTTATTCGAAGCATTTATATTTATGGGACGTAACTTGAAGCGTTTCCAAAATGAAAACATTACTTCCTTTACTTTATAACATTGTATGAAATCTTATATTGAATAAGAGATATACTATCAAATAGAGAGACAAACAAAAGGAGTATGAGAGTGGTACAAATTGATAGGTGTAATAGTATTGATCGACTGATTCGATTTTGTTTTTATTTGGGGTAGTTACTACTCTATAATCTCAAGGCTTTACCCAAACTATTCATGTTCAAATTGAATTGTTAGATTTAATCTAATTTAGTCAATACATAGGATGTCTATGTACCGTTGCTTACCACTTTCAATCAAAATCAAATTAACTTCCAAAACAAATGACACCGACTACTAGTACACCAGAATATTCCCAGAGTTTTTATTTTGTTAGAATTACTAAATATTTCAAGAAATTTCAGTTGTTATCTTGACGAGGTTTAATTGTTTTTCGTTTTTAAACCTTGAACCATCCAGTATAATTATAAACTTATAATATATATAGCGAAAATAAATTATTTTAATCTTATCCATTCATTTTTTATTATTTGTTTAAGACTTAAAATAGTAGTAGTATAAGCGTATAACATGTTCCTATATATCTTTTTAGCTATTCATTTTTATACGCCTCGAAATATTTCTTGCTTTTTCACAGTTTAAACATTAACCTATACCTATATGTGTGAAAAGAAAAGAGGTCATACAATATCCAAGTCTTGAATATAGCGAAGTAGTTCAGAAATAAAAATAGCAACAAAAAATTAATAAAGCAAAACGAATCCTAATTCATCAAAAGAGTACTACTGGTTTCACCACAGCTTGATTATGACCACTTTTCTATTATAAATATCTGTATTATTCTCTAAATTGAATTCGAAAATATATGGCTAAATCATAACGAGTTGGGTAGCCCGATTAGATAGCCCGGCCCATCAAACTGTAGCCCAAAACGAGTTAGGATTGAATTTGCATAATAATTGGTTGAGAAAAACAAATAAACTAACAAAAGAGAGTTTTGAATACAAAAAATGTTAGAATACTCTGTTTTCGACTAATGCAACTCGAAAAACCGTTTCTCTGCTAGAAATCTGCACAAACGAGAGGCTAATCAACCATGGCCACGCCCTCCACTGCCAATTAATCAAAATGGGACTCTCCTCGCACAAGTACATCGCCGTTAAATTGCTGATCATGCATTTAGATTCGAATGAGATTAATCAGATGCTGAAGGAGTTTGACGGCTTCAATTTAGTTGTCCATAACTGTTTATAATCACTGCAAATCTCCAATGGGGCGATGCGGCTAATGCGTGCCAATTGTGTTTCTTGGACCTCACTGAAGCACGGGGAAAGTGGAGGAAGCGATGCATTACTTTCATAGGAATCCGTTTTCGGATGGATTACAATATTATAAATATATTGATATTTTAAAATGTTTAGCCAACATTGACTTTGAAGTCCTCTGTATAAACTCTTTAACTTAGTTTTCTCAGATCCATTTTCTGGCATTATCATTATCATTCTGTGTTTGAATTCGTAGAGAGAGTTGTTAATCATGGCTGCTTATGGAGCTCTGCTTTCTCTTATGCATATCATAGATACCCTCGACAAACATCCTTCTCCTCCCATTTCTATCAACCAAAAACATGTTCAATCCCTCACTCAAAACATTACCTTCTTGCAGGAGTTTCTTGATTGCTATATTTCCCCTTTTGCTGATAGCCACGATGCTGATCCATTGGAGCGTCGCATTGCTGATGCAGTTTACGCGGCTGAGGATGTTATCGAATCCCATATTGTGGATCAAATTCACAGTGGATCCACAATCGTTGAAGATCATGACTTCTATCACAATCTACAGAAAGTGATAGAAGAAATGGATCTGATCAACAAAGAGGTGAAGAGCATTGCAGTTGAAGCTCAGACCAAGCAGAAGCCCGTTGCTGCCTTGTCGGCGTCTTCTTCCAATGTGAAAGAGAACGTGATCGTGGGCTCAGACGAAGTGTTTCTTGACGTTTTGGATAAGCTCACCGGAGATCGACTCAACCGCCAGATCATCCCCATCACGGGGATGGGCGGCATTGGTAAGACCACTCTTGCCATGAATCTATTTGAGAATGCACTTGTTAAGGATTGTTTTGATATTCGTGCTTGGACTACAATCTCTCAAACTTATAATGTTAGAGAAACACTTAGAGAAGTTCTTTTTCGAGCAAGTGGAGGAGATTCAAGTATTGATAGTGAGAATGAGTTGGGACAAAAATTATGCCAGCTTTTGTTCGGTAGGAAATATCTTGTAATAATGGATGATATGTGGAGCATAGAGGTGTGGGAGAAGATACAATTTTTCTTTCCTGATAACCAAAATGGGAGTCGAATAATCGTAACAACTAGGCTGTCTGACTTGAGTTCTAAGTTGAACGAGACTTGTATAATTGGCATGAAATTTCTAGATAAGCTTAGTAGTTGGGATTTATTTTGTAAGACCGTGTTCGGGAAAGTAAGTTGTCCAATTGAGTTGGAGAAGATTGGAAAGAATATTGTAGCAAATTGTAAAGGACTTCCTTTGTCAATTGCTACAATAGGAGGTCTATTGGCAAAATCTGAGCGCACAAAAGAATGTTGGAAGCATATAGAGCAAAATTTGAATTCCATTGTTATTAACACTAACGATGGATTTTGCTTGAAAATATTGAGGATGAGCTATATCTATCTGCCGAACTATTTAAAGCCATGCTTTTTGTATATGGGTGTTTTTGAGGAAGATTACCGTATTCGTGTGTCGGTGCTTAAGAAGTTATGGGTTTCTGAAGGATTTTTAAAACCAAGGAGTGGAAAATGTTTGGAAACACTTGCGCAAGAGTATTTTAAGGAATTGGTTGATAGAAATCTCGTTTTAGTTGATGAATTGGGGTCTACTGGAAACGTTAAGTATTGTAAAATTCATGATTTGTTGAGAGATTTGTGTTTGAAAGAAGCTGAAAAGGAAAGATTTAACCATGCCGTAAGAGATTATCCTCCGGCCAGTATTAGCGAACGTCGAGTCGTTCTTAAAACTGCAGGGTTGTTAGGATCTTTGTCACACACTCGTACAATAATATGTGAGTACGACGAAACATCAAGTGAGGATGGTAAAGTTCTACAGTCTCAGGATCTTCGATTGTTGAGGACATTCAGAGCAAGTGTTTCTGATAGTTATATCCTAGAAAATGTGATTGAATTGGTGAACTCACGGTACCTTGCAATCCGTGTTTATGATGAGTCCAGATTCCCTAGTTCAATTGATCTACTTTGGAATCTACAGACATTGATTATTCGTTCACATTTTGGGAACAATCGTCATGTACCAAATGAAATTTGGAAACTGCATCAACTTCGGCATCTTGAATTTGAGATGAACCGATGGATTCTCCCAAATCCTCCTAGTGACGATAGTGACATTGTCATTATGGAGAATCTGCAAACACTCAAAGGAGTTGAGGCTTTGCTATTGAATGAGGAGGTGGTTAAAAGAATTCCCAATGTGAAGAAATTGGATTTAAAATACTATTGGGATCAAAAGGAGGGAGAAAACTGTCTAAGCTATCTTAAATGCTTCACTAAATTGGAATGCTTATCCTGCAGAACCTCTTATCAAAGTGGTTACTTTTTGCTGAGGATTAATTTCCCCAACTCTATCAAGAAGTTGATTATTCATGACTATTATATCACGGAGTTTGGCGCAAAGTTGGAAGACATATTGCCTAAAATCGGTTCGTTGCCTCTTCTTGAGAAGCTCGTATTAAAATATGGTGTCTTCCAAACAGGCAAGTGGGAAACAAGTGAAGGCCAGTTTCAGAAGCTCAAGTTTCTACAGTTGTCGCTTTGTGAAGGTCTAGTAAATTGGATTGTGTCAGACAGCTCCCACTTTCCACTTCTCCAGAAGCTTAGTCTCGATTTTTTATCCGAACTCGAGGAAATCCCATCTGAAGTTGGAGAAATAG